>NC_089584.1:17288749-17963830 GCF_019320115.1 Miscanthus floridulus | reverse complement strand
ACCGAAGGTGACGAAGCATCATCTCCAAACTCTTCTTTCTCCTGAAAGGAAAGGTCAGTTATTTAATCCTTGAATTCCTGAAAGATTCTGTCTTCGTGTTCAATTCTAGATGAGGTGCGTTTCTATATAGAAAAACTAAATGGGTCATTGGTGGATGAAAAATGAGCAAATCTGGCCTTAATGTGCTTCAACCATAGCAAATAATTTGGTTGCCGGAAAATGTGATAATTGGCACTTCAAAATGCGATACATTGCGCTATGTACCTCCTTGTCGCCGTCGCCCTCGGACTCGGTCTCAGTCATCGCTTGGCACGCAACCTTTCGACTGCTCAGCCTTCATACAAGGATTGGAAACAAACCAATGACATTAGCTTGCTCAATTGAATGCTCCCTTGGCAGTTGGCACACGCAAAACCAAGAAAAGCAGCGGACCTGTGCCGGTAATCGGGAGGCAGCGGAGCGCGAGCGTGAGTCTGCGTGCGCGCCCCACGCACCCACTCCTCGCCGGCACGGTGGTAGAAGCGAGCAGGAGGCGGTGGCAGCACCCGTATGCCGCGGCAGCCGCCTGCGACGGCGGCAAGGAACTCATGGTGGGCAGAGGCGGTGGTGAAAGTGGCGGAGAGGAGAGCGCGCGCGGCGTGGCCTTATCCCATTCTCGGATTCTCTCCTCCGCCTCATCGGAGGGAAAACAGAAATTCTTTTCTGCGGTGAAGATTTCACGCTGCACTAATCGCAGAGCCTTTGGCAGGTAGGGGTATTTTTGGCAATTAGCCATTAGCCGCTGCCGCACACGACGAGAGGAATAGGTTGCTTCTGCCGTTGCCGACTTGCCGTCGCCACTACCGCCGCCATCGCTGCAAGCGGCATGAAGGCCTTCCCGCTGTCCGGGGGCAGCACCATCTCCATCGCCCTCTTCTCCGACGTCTCCAACAGCCGGTACGGACCTGCTTATACATCCTCTCCTCTTCTAACATCGCCGCTTGGGCCGCTGTGGCCACTAGCCCAGGTCTGGTTTCCATCGATGAAATGCGCACGGACGAATTGGCTGAGATTTCTGGTTTTGGCGCTCTCAGGGAGCTCCTGGACTTGATGCAGTCAGGGAAGCTGGAGCCGGAGGTCGCCTTCCTCAATGCATCATTGGTGCGTTGCCATTTGCATTTTTGGATATGCTGCACTGGTAGTTTCCTAATTGTGGGTTAGTTTCCTAATTGTGGATTTCATGGTTTTTGAGGCTCGTTATTCATGCTCGTGGATTTCAGGTGCCGGATGTGTTCCCTGTCCTCGCGGCAGCGCTTAAGGCGCTGTTGTCGAAGACGAGGGAGTCACTGACCACAAGGACTCTGCACTCTGAGCTCGTCTACAACTACTCGGGGTCCAAACATGTGATTGATCTAACTACTCTTGATACTTTTGCATTATTATGAGGTTGGTCCAATGCAGCGTTTGATGGTTTGTCTGTGATCATTGGTTTCAGATAACGGAGTCTCTGAAGCAATGTGGGATTTCTGATGATACAACTTACATCCTTGTTGCTTGTTTTGATGCTTCTGACGAGGAGGTATGATTTAGGCTGATAGTTTCACTAGGTTACTGTCTGAATCCATCAATTGCATGCTATTCTGATAATCTGCAATTTAGAACCCACTGTAAGTCATAGGCGATACTGATTTTCTGTTAGTAAATACTAACCCTGTACCAATTGGCACTGACTGTGTGTTTGGTTCATAAATTTGTGATCTTGATCTGACTGATATTGGACGATTGTTGAAGTGTTAATGGATCCAGAGATCAGGCTATACACCAAATCAAATTTACATGGATTTGCAATATGTTAATCACCTTGCTTAAACGAGTTATAAATTACACCTCATGTGCTGCTGCTTACTTCCTTACTATGAAAAGTAAAACAGGAAGTGTTTCTACCATTCTTAATTTCTTGCTCCAGAAACCTGGTGCTACTACTTCACACCCTATTTATTGTGCCTTCAATTGAGCGTTTATGGTATTCATTTGAAAATTTTCAACCAACTTTGAGCTTCTATATCTGAGCTTTGTTTTATTAATTGCCAACTGTTACCATAGTTGCAAACAATGACACTTTTTACATCCATAATAGTTCAAATGAGTTCCCCCCCTCTGTTTCAAAGGTGTCGGCTAGGTGTCCAGGTGGCAACTTTCCTTGGGGCCTAGTTACTCCTTGTCGCCTTTAAAACCATGGTTCTCCCAATATTCTTCAAAATGTAAATAACTAAACAAAAAGGGAACAGTTCAAAATCTGTGTGCTTATGGTTCATAACAGAGGTCTTCATAACACACACGCACATTTTTTTTCTTGAACCAGGTCCCCCCATTTTTCATTTCATGAACAGAACCAGTTCAGGTATGCAGAAGCACGCTAAAAAATAGAACTAGGTTAGAGCGGTAGGTAGCCATTAACTAAACCTGCGTCAGGAAACTAGAGCTAGCCCTATTAGACACAGTTTCCAACAAGCATCAAAGCCACCTAACAAGTTCAGCAGACACCCGGCGGCTGACTTGAAACCCAGAAGAACTAAACAAGCTTCAACTACTCACTGGTGCCATTGGTTTCTCTAGTCGTCTCTTGTTCAACTCCTGCCTCATCACCGGTTATTTGTAGCAGCTGGGGTTGCACCTGTTGAATCATCTTGGCCTGGAAGGCCACTCGCAGAATCCCGGCTCCCTCCAGCACGTTTTCTCCTTGAAGCCATTCTTGTGTAAACCCTGCCCAGTATACCAGATAAGAGCAAACAAGACAGAGTCTCACATGGGTGTTTGATCAACCTTTATCTGAACAGGCTCTATTTGTTGCTTTCCACAGCCCAGCAGATAGTTAAGACACCCAATGTGTGAATTTCCTTACCATCAGGCGACACACAGCTTATCTAGGACTAGTATTGATCGAAACTTGGAGGCCTGTTATTGGCACTGGCACCCAAACAGGAAGCTACTACACTCCATAAAACTCTGCTAACAGGATAGTCAAATAAGAAATGATTTATCGTTTCATCTTCATCACTGATTTTACAAGTGGGGCAACCTTTCCACTCCCCCTTGATCATATTATCTTTTGTAAGGACAGCTGATTTCTCTATCAACCACAAGAAAATCTCGACTTTATTAGTAATTTTTGCTTTCCAGATGTTTAAAAATGATTTCCCTGTGTCAGAACTATTCAGATGTTCATAAGTAGATTTGACAGGAAAAGACCTGATTTAGTTCATCGCCACAACAACTTGGTCATCCATATCACTAAACCATAGGCACCTTACATGTTTGACTTAAGATGACAGGATACTGAGCACAGTGAGGGGACTCACTCACCAAACGTCAGACCAAAACATAGCCTCCACTGTTAATTTCGTTTTCCTCCCCTTTTGGATAAATATGTTTGATTTTTAATAAACCAGACCAAATGGGGGAATCATTTCTCCTCGGCTTAACAGATCCCACAGTTTTATTTCCACCTTTCTTTTGGCTTTTGTAAATCTTGACCCACCTTTCTTTTTTATTTCTTGGAAGTAAGTCCTTGCCAACAGCAGGTTCTCCTTTGCTTATCCAAATCATTAGTTAATGTTTTGGGAAGCGAATACACAGACATATGCTATATGGCCATATGGGGGAGTTATTCAGTGTAGAATTTAATGAGGATGGATGTACCAGCAATCGACAAGGAACTTCCTTGCCAAACATCCAGCCTTTTGGCTGATTTCTCCCTCGAAGGGACCAAGTCCATGTTCCAATTCTTTTTTTCTTATGCATTCATGAAAGAAATACTGATGTGAAAATCGCAACTTGGCAGATGAAGGCAGTGGAGAAGCTCATCAGTGGCACTGAGATTGATCTAACAGAACTGGAAAGAAGAGCAAACCAACCACAGATCTTGAAGGTTTGCCATCGAACTTGATGCTAGTTATGTACTGTATGGTTCTTATAACTATTTATCCATTCTGGCCTGAAGATCGTTTATTGGTCTTTTATCTATTGGCAGCATTACAAAATACCTCCCCAAGAACTATCAATATCTACGTTGCCGGACGCAATTGTATGCAGGATTGCTGCCCGAGATGAGGCGAGGGTAAGGCTTGCCACTAACACTCTTCCCTAGACCCCGCACAGAGCGGGAGGTCTCTGCACTGGGTACGCCTCCTTTATTGCTGCTCGAGATGCTCTGTAAAGTCTCAATAATCATCGTACTGTGCCACACCTCAAGAAGTCAAGATTGAGCTCGATCTGATCTGCACACCTGGGCCCTCGTAAGCTATGTACTTTCAGGATGTAGCTCTTTCTCTACCACATGTATGAGAGCACAACTAGAATTAGGTATCCGTAATACCATTGCTGTTCGCATTCCCTGCAAGCAACCCGGAAGCACATTGCGTTGTGTAATTTCCCTCTTGAATTCGATGAAGCTTATTGGATAGAAAACTAGCAAAGGAATGTATGTATCTGATGTGGCGTGTTAACCAAATCTGTCAACACGGGCATCGTCTCATCTGAGCTGCACCAATTGGTCACCAGAAGATGCCGAAGAATATCTGGACGTGTCTCCCATTTCGGCCGTGAGGCATGGCGTTTGCTAAAAGCTTTCCTCCGTCGACGGCGCCGGACGAGAAAGATGGCTCGGTGCGCGCGTGGGCGTTGCGTGCGTCTGTCTGGGCCAGCAGCCAGCAGGCCGGCCCAACACGGTGGCTCATATGAACACAGTTGGGCCCAACTAGAATATATAAATATAGTGTACATACCAAATGTGATTCTTTTGTCAAAATTATTGGTGCACGGATGTACCATGCTCGTATTAATCCTAAGCCAACAGATGCATGCCGTGGATGTAGTCAGTTTGGCAGAAGAACCGATTGTGGAACGGCTATTTTCACATTTGGTTCTTGTTGCAAACCAACAATGCAAATAGTAGCATCTGTGCTTCATAATATGGAATCGACTGTACAAATTTATTTCCACCTTTTTACAATCATCTCTCTCTCTCTCTCTCTCTCTCTCTCTCTCATACAAGAGATGCTTGTAAATGACTGTGCTCTGAATTTGACATGGCAATTTAAGACAAAACCGCGATTCCTTGTGGGGGAACCTACTCATCTGGATTCAACTCCCCAGCTTAACATAGGTGCACGTCTGGATTTATTCTAAGATTTAACGACGCTATTCTTTTGGTAGTAGGTGATGTGTAGAGTTATTCTTTTAGCGGTAGGAGACATGCACGCGCCTATGATGGCTTCGTTCTCATAGAGGTAAAAAATGGATTTAACGGCATTATTCTTTTAGTAATAGGTGATGTGCGCTCGTCTACGGTGACATTATCAATCTCGGGATTTTGTCGGTTTAACTCAGTTCTTTAGAGAGGTGCTAATAAGGGTAAAAAATTAAGACAAAACCGACTATGTTCTATTTCTAAACTGACTACACAAGTTGGTTTGACTTCGTCAATCTTGAAATTTATTGGTCTTAATTTTTTGGAGGTGCTAAATAAACTGATTGTGTTCTTTTTCAAAACCAGCTATATAGGTTGGTTCTGTAGTACCAGTGGAACATTGGCTTTGAAATTTCAGAGCTCCTAATTTAACAAAGCTCTAAGCAATTAATATATGTAATCATCCAACTAAAGTTTCGAAGAAATTTAAGGCTGCAAGCAGAAGGGATGAGTGGCCCTGTTCGTTTCGCTGAAAAGCCTGGCTGAAAAGTATTGTTCGCTGATTTGTTATGAGAGAAAAATATTGTATCATGACTGATAAGTTCAAGCGAACAGGGCTAGTAAAGCAATGAGTGGGGTTTTCTCTTAAGATGACAGAATAACAAGTAACAAGTAGACAAAAATGAAGAGATCACATACATATTTATGTCAGTTGTGGACTTGTGGATTTTAACAATCTTGTATTCATGTTGGTTAGGATGAAGCACATGTCGAGAAAAGACAACCGATGGGTCTGTAGGTAACGTAACTATCGAACGAACAGCATGAAAGTATTATAGAAAATAATTGCAAGAGACATATTTTTTTAAGAGAGATTAACTCTGCTTTAAAGAAACAATGAGTAAGGGCTTGGATTGCCAAAGCAGAGACCACAGCCGAATATATATATATATATATATATATATATATATATATATATATATATATATATATATATATATATATATATATATATATATGTGTGTGTGTGTGTGTGTGTGTGTGTGTATGTGTGTGTGTGGCCAGGATGTCACGATTGACAATCTTGACCTTATCCTTGTATTGCGCGCCTTAATCAAGTACTAGGACACTACGTCCTTTCACACGCAACATATCCATAAATAGAGAGGATGTGCCCACAAGATAGCCCGCCACCGAAAACTAATTTAAAAAATAGTCATATTGTGGACCATTCCTATAAATCGTACTTATAAATCAGCCATAGAAATCGATTTTCCTGACCCCTTTGTAAGAGCGTGCCATGTTTTAGAAAAATAAAATATTTTTAGTTCCGGTCTCTCTATGAGTTGTGCTCTCAACCAAATAGAATTAAAAGTTTCATCCTCTGCATGAAAAAACAAAAACTAGCAAAAAGCCAAACATGCACAGATTGAAACAGCCAAAGGTAAACACCGAACCTTTTAGAAGACAACTATTCATGATTGGTGAAAATTTCTATGACCGTCACTTCCAACATATGGCACGCCATATAAAATTATAAATAGTTGCCATGAGAATACATTTATAATTTTTTATACGAAATTAAGCAAAGACAAACTCTATGTAAAAATCAGAGAGCTTGGTGAGATTTAAAATTTTATAGTGGGTCCTAGGAATCTATTTCAAAGATACTTTGTAAGGAGGAATTTCTAGTAGGGATTTGTCTATCCCCTATAAATACGTTATTCTGCGAACCTTGCTTAGTTATCGTTAAGAAAACCGTTTCTAAAAAACCAGTACTAGCCATGAATGAAAATTGTTCATATATTAGAAAAGGACATCATGCGATGTCCTGTTGCCGGCACTCTCCGTCATATAGTACTCGGAGATCGTACGTAGCCAACGAAAACAGTAGTTTATTACATGGGACAGCAGTACGAAGTGTGATCCATGGGTGGCCATGTACACGGCTGTGAATGCATAGCCTAGCTAACTTCACATCCGTCGGCAGTGTGTGCTACAGAAAATCAAGTGATATGGCCTGAATGACTAGACAGGCCCCATCGGCGCGTGGAGAGTTTGTCCATTGGTCCATGGGCAACAGAGAATGTGGGAGCGCGGCAAACTGTTCGCAGGGGCCCATGACCCGCAAATTCAACTGCCATCCCTAGCCTGCTCGCCGTTCTCGGCCTGCGGCCCAGCATTCCCACGGCATCCTTGTCGTCCTGGCCGTCAGCCCCAAGCGCTCATGTTCATGAGTCCTGAGCTGCTGATGTCCTCCCCTGCGATGTACCCAACAACCAGTGGTTTGTGGGCGACGTCCTCCAAGGCGTTGGGTAAGCCGTAAGCATGATGTGTGGTGAGTCCCCGCCGAGCACGATGCATGCTGAGCATTGGGTAAGCTGTAAGCACCGTAGCGCCACCAGCCAGTGAGGCCGTGCGGAGAGGGACGGACAGCCGGTCCTGTAATTTTGGGGCGGGGCCGCTGGCCGCTGCGGTGCCCACGTACAGTTTCTCCACAGCAAGAATGCCGCAATGGATGTGCGTGCTATGCGGATGGTCGGGCGAGACGTGCGGCGGCTACGCTGCATCGACAACGACAACGATAGCGGCGCGCCTCATACCACCCTCGCTGGTAGGCTGGACCTACCGTGCGTGTGCCGCGTTGGGTGGCGTCACCGTGCAGGACGACGTCGATGCGGACGTGCTGCGGGGTGAGGATGGACTAGGAGTTGTGACATTCTCTGGATTATCATTAGAGCAACTCGAGAAGGGCCCTTCTACTTGAGCCCCCATACAAGTAAAAAAAACACAACTTCAAGCAGTGTCTCTGCGAGGATATCCAAATCCTCCCCACGGATCCTATTCCCGAGGGCTCGGGTGTGAGCACCCAAAAGGCCATAGTGGTCGCTTCTCTCCCCGCTCGCATGGCCAGCCCCCCTACCTCCGACGACCCCTCCCTTTTCTGCGGCAAGGCCCGTGACCACCTAGAGTTGCGGCGGCGCGGCCCTCCCCATGCGCGGCTCCTCCCTCGGTAACATTAAAACTCAAAGAATTCACAGATGACATCGGCTCTTGACCATAGTATCCATAATTATGATGTGTATGATGAGGAGTATTAACAAAAGTATTAGCCGATGTAACATATCTAGTACCATTATGACTAGCATCACCAACATGATAGTTCATAGAACTTGCAAAATAATTATTGAAATTATAAGATGCATTTGCAAGCTGTATCTCGGGGTAATTGTAGTAGTTTGTGGTATCATACCTTGGTACTCCATGATTTAAAACTTGACCGCCTTTGCTGAATTTTCCAATACAAGCACAACATGTTGCAAAATCACAAGTAAAATCATAAGGGGTCAAAACCAGATGCAACCGGCCTTTTGGGCCAGATGCAATGGTAATGACGAGAAAAAGAAGATAGATAGTTGAAGAGTAGGGCCAGGGCAAAGAGATTCGGCTACAAAGTAAAGCCGAAGCAATTCTTCCCCAGCAATGTCGCCAAAAAGTATGTTGACACCAGATTGATCCCGGATCCCACACCAGTTAGGGCCAGATGGCTCGGGTCGCCACGGACCGAAGAATGCAGCAGGGATCTCACACTTACGTGATGAAGAATGAAGAGATTTATGAGCAAACCACCAAAGGATAACTAATTGCGCTTACGTGACAAAGAACGACTAATTTCTAGGCAAACTAGCAAAGGAACCCCCGAAGCTCTGGTCCGGGAGGGACCCCGCCAGGGCAAGGACGTCGCCGGGTTGTCCTAGGTCGGCCGGTAAGTCTAGAGCGCCATCCTTGGTCGTCGGATCAAGCGATGAACAACAACATGGGGGTTAGAAGGACAAAAGAGAGATAGTAGATTGGTTTTGTATCGATTGTGAGTTGGGATTCTCAATCGGCCATGATCCTCTTTTATATATATATATATATATATATATATATATATATATATATATATATATATATATATATAGAACTACTATCCTGTAGCTGGCTACAGAATAACTTATTCTGTAGCCACTTTGAGTTACGATAATTACTATGTTAATTTATGAGATTATAGTAACTCCTTACTAAATGGTTTAATATAACGTTATGGTAAATATCCCCGTGTGTTATAGTAACCCAACTATCGTAAATATATATATATATATATATATATATATATATATATATATATATATATATATATATATATATATATATATATATATATATATATATATATATATGGGGTTGTCTTATCCTAATAGAAAACCTTCCCAAGACTATGTTCTAAGTTTTCCATAAGTTTATATCAGTTCAGATCGAGATCCAAAAGACCATATCCGAACATAGTTTTTTATTAGGTGTGTCGGAAGTTCTGATGCTCCGAACACCTAGGCAGGCTTTTTTTGTTCCTCGGAAGTTTCAACGTCCGTCGGAACTTCCGGCGTTGGAGCATTCTCCCGAGGGTGTAACGACTCTGAATTGAATGTTCCATATATGTTTTTGTGGTAGCGCAATGGTAAAGTCCAATTAGCATTATGACAACTTTACAAAATGGATAATTTTAGTTGTCAATCGACATTGTATATTAGACAAATTTGTCCTGGATAGATACGTCGCATTACCGGCACTCTCCGTCATATTAGTAGTCGGAGATCGTACGTAGTCAACGAAAACAGTGGGACGTGGACAGCATGGCAACGGTACGAAGTGTAGTCCATGGGTGGCCATGCACACGGCTGCGAATGCATAGCTTAGCTACCGTCACATCCGTCGACAGCAAATGGATGAGCTTGTGTGGCCTTCCTCCTCGCCGTCATCGGCCTGCGGCCCCACCGTTCCGGCAATCCGGCTGCATCCTTCTCTCGGCTGGTTAACCAAGCACTCGAGCTCATGAGTCCTGAACTGCTGATGTGCTCCCCTGCGATGTCCCCACCCAATGGTTTGTGGGTGACGTGCTGGGCACTGCATAAGCATATGATGCATGGTGAGGAGAGGCCCGGGCCAGGACCAGCTAGGACGATGATGGCGCCAACCTCCAACCGGCACCGCCACTCGCGGAGATGCGGCGGAAGTGCGGACTGGAAGCCTGGCCCCAGGCCCCAACACGGCGACCGGCCACCGTGAGGCCGAGCGGCGGCAAGAGGGACAGGATCTCAACCGCTGCCGTGCCCACGGTTTACCACAGATGCACGGGGCGTCCGGTGTCGCATCGCAGGCTCGCAGCCGCCTACACGGCACCGACACCAGTGCAACAGGAATTTCCTGTGTGTCTAAGAAAAACACGGCATGGATGTAATGAAACCCGCCAAAAATATCAATTCTGTTGATTACCCAGCAGGTAAATACTGTCAGGGACAAAGTGATAGAGAGAAAATATATTTGCTTGTCAACTTTACGACAGAAAGTTTTTTTCTGATGAATTTTCCTGTGCAGCGGCGCACACGGAACTTCCACTGCACAATTTATTTACAAAAGTCAGAAACTGACAGGTTAAATAATATCATTGTCGAAGGAACCAACAGGAAAATATTTTTTAATGTGCGCTATCCTCTTTAAAAAAATCTTTGATAACCGACATGTTAAATAATTCTCGTGTGATCCTAAGGTTCGTATAGGGATATATTTTGCAACCGACAAAGTATTCAAAAAATAATAATTTTCTAGCTCTAATCCCATTATTTTGCATGTCGGTTGTCTCTTATTAATATATTCAATGTCAGTCTTTGCGCATGGGAAAAAATAACTAGCTAGAGGATTAGGTTATATGTCTTCTTTGTCAACCATGGCGCACAGAGAAAATGTTTTAATATATAGATTACTAAGAAAAATATCACAAGCCCAATAATAAAAATGGGTTCAAGATTTGGATAATTCATCCATTCCACATAATAATACTTCAATAGAGCTATTGCGTGCCATACTTCCTTAACCAAACGTGTCAATTTTATGGACACAACAAGAGTTCAAGATGTATAGTAATATAATTATTTTGGGTTCTAGGAAAATGATTATGCAAACATAACTTAGTAAATACTAAATACTCTATCCATTCCAAATTATAAGACTTTTTGGCATTTCATATTCGCATTCTAGCATTCAAATTGGATAGGTAACCCACATGGCCACATTCATATTAATAAGCATATAAAGGTTCCACAACAACCCCACAAACCATTCAACAACATAGGACATCCAACATAGGTTTTGCCTTCACAGATGCGTCCAAAAACTTTTTGAGAACCTATCAGAGTGCCATCGGAGTGGGAGCCTTTGCTCCGACTGGTCTTCACCCGCTCGCTCTGTATGTGGAGCAAACCCTAGCTGACACAGGCTATAGCATATGTTCCAATGCAAAGCATCGGAACAATCCAGTGCTCACGAACCTCCTCTGGTTGCTCTCTGAAAGCCATTGGAGTGGGAGCTATTGCTCCGATGCACTTCTCACTCCGATGCCCTATTCTTTAGCAAAACCTAGCTGAATCCCAGAGCACATAGCATATATTCCCTGATGACATGCATCCTGTAAATCCGATGCTGCCTCAACCACTCCATTCACTTCCATTTCAAGCACTTTTGTGAATGGGATGGATTCCAATTGATCTTTAGGCCTCCTCAAAGCTACCTAGCTAGTGCTAAGTTTGATAAGTGTGCACCATACCTAAACCATTCGAGGTGTTGAGCGCTAGAAAGTTCTTTGCTAGAACATCTAAGGTCTTAACTCAAATACAAAATGGAACTGTATTCAAGACTGTCTGTTAAAGTAACTATGATGTGGTCTTTTTACAAGAAACTAAGCGCTCTCACTTTGATCTTTTCTTTCACCAATAGTTCTGTCTGGTTATGTTTGGCTGTTTTTTAAATCTTTACCCTCCAATGGGGCTTCTAGTGGTTCTATCATCATCTGAAAAAGTGCCTTTTCCTTGGCACCCTTGTTTTTTTTTAAAACAACTTTGCTTCCTCAATCCAATTTACCTCTCTTCACAACAATGCTACTTGGATCCTCACCAACATTTATTTACCCTACACACCTTTGGGTGAAAAAGATTTCATTGAGTGGTTTAGAAATATTCAAATACCAAATCTTGTTGATTGGCTAGTTGTTGGTGACTTTAATCTTTACAGAAGCCCAGTTGATTGAAACAGGTCATGTGCAGACTATTCAGACATGTTTATGTCCAATGAAGCAATTAGTGCCTTAGGCTTGGTTGAGCTCCCTTTGAAAGGCAAGCGTTTTACTTGGACTAACAAGGAAAAGTCACCCTTGTTAGAGATGCTAGATTGCTTTTTCACCTCGCCTAGTTGGACCATTTCCTATCTTAACATAAATGTCACTACTCTCTCTATGGAAACCTCAGATCATGTTCCTTGTCTTATTAACATTTCCACAGTTATTCCCAAGGGGCAAATTTTTAGATTTGAGAACTATTGGTTGGAACATATGACTTCATGAATCAAGTTCATTTGGGTTGGCATTCTCCTTTTCAGCACCAAGATGCAGCTAAAAATATCACTGCCAAATTTAAAAACATGAGACAAATCTTAAAGGAATGGAAGAAATGTCTCTCCAATCTTAGAGAGAATATTCACAATGTCAAGCTTACTTTGTCTTTGGTGATTGTTTAGAGGAGTTTAGATATTTAACCTTATTGAGTGCAATTTTTTGTCACTCTTAGAAGACAAGCTTATTGCCCTCCTTCATCAGCAAAAAACTTACTGGAAGCAAAAGGGGGTAGTTAAATGGGTTGCCCTAGGTGATGCAACACCAAATTCTTCCATGCACAAGCAACTATTAAATATAGAAGGAATCAGATCACCCAACTTATTGATGATCAAGGCAATACAATTGATAATCACTCTAATAAATCGCCATTGATATAACATTCTTTCAAAGAAAAATTGGGCACACGCAACTTTACAAGTATAAGCTTTGATCTAGCCTCCTTTGTCAATCCTCCACCTGATCTTTCTAGCCGAGTGGAAAGTTTTGCAAGGACATAGATTGATGCAGTTGTCAAGGCCCTTCCTTCTAATAAGGCCCCTAAACCTGATGGTTTCAACATAAATTTTATAAAGAAATGATGGCCAATCATTATTCAGATTTCTATAGACTTTGTGATGCTTTCTGTTCTGAGTAGATTTTCCTCCAAAGCACAAATGGTTCTCACATCACCCCCATACCTAAAAAAAGGTGATGCTTTAAAAGTTTAAGGTTGTAGGACTATTTCTTTGCTCAATATTTTCCATCAAGTTTTTAACAAAGCTTCTAGCCAATAGACTTCAAAGTGTTCTATGTTCTCTGATTCATAAGAACCAATATGGCATCATCAAGCATAGAACAATTCAAGACTATATTGCATGGGCCCTGGAATACTTGCACATGTGTAATCAATCTAGAAAAGATTTAATCATTCTTAAGCTTGACTTTGAAAAGGCCTTTGACAAAGTAGAACATGAGATAATGCTGCAAATTATGGAACACAAAGGCTTTCCTTCCAAATGGTTGAATTGGATGAAGCTTATCTTTGGCTTTGGTACCTCTGCTATTCTGTTAAATGGAGTGTCTGGTAAGGTCTTTCACTATCACAGAGGTGTTAGACAAGGGGATCCTCTTTCAGACAAGGGGATCCTCTTTCACCCTTGTTGTTTGTTTAGGCTGTGGATTTTCTTCAAGCTATACTCAGCTTAGTTAGAAGCAATGGTCTATTGACTCTCCCAATACGCCGAGCAAGTGATGAAGATTTTCCAATCTTATAGTATGCAGATGACACCCTTATATTTTCATGAAGGGAGACATTTCTAAGCTAAATCACCAGAAAAAGTTGTTCACTTCTTTTGTTGAATCTACTGGTTTGAAGGTAAACTTTGATAAATCCATGATGATACCCATCAATGTGACAGATGATAGATTGGATGTTTCAACCACAACTTTTGGTTGCTCAAAAGGCACTACCTTCTAGCTACCTAGGCCTAACCTTAAGTCTGACCAAGCATTCTGTTGCTGATTTTTGGCCTCTAGTCTCCAAACATGAAACAAGGCTTATGGCGTTCTCCTTCTTTCTGAGTGAGGCAGGAAGATTGGATCTTACCAATGCTGTCCTCATAGCCCTTACCAACTTTTGCAATGTGCAATTTCCTTCTTCCTAAAACTATGATCAAACAAATTGATAAATACAGAAAGCATTGTTTACGGAGAGGTTCAAATGTTAACAAACAAAAGCCACCAAAAGCAGCTTGACAAATGGTTTGCCTCCCTAAGCAAGAAGGTGGCCTAGGTGACCTAGAGGTTTTAAATCTGACAGTTCAAAATGAAAGACTTTGGTTAAAGCACCTTCATAAATTCTACAACAAAGATAAAGTTCCTTAGGTACAACTAGTTTGGGATAAATATTACACTAGAGATCGGTTGCCCTCCCCTAGTGGCACCTTTAGAGGCTCCGTTTGGTGGCATGATATTTTAAAACTTCAAAATCATTTTAAAGGTATAGCTATGGTCTATCTACAGGATGGAGTCTCTTGTTTCTTATGACATGACCTTTGGGAAGGGAGAGTCTATAATCAAGCTTTCCAGAACTCTTCTCTTACTCCAAGAATCAATAGATTTCCCTTCATGTGGCAGTTTCTACACCTTTGTTGCAATCTTTATATGACCTGCCACTTTCTATTGAAGCTTATGAAAAATTCCAAGAACATATCAGTATTATTCAAGGCTTGCAGTTGCAACCAAGCCATGCATCGATGCCCTTGTCACTACCGGATTCAGCTTCTTTGCCAAGTGCCTCAGGCGGCAAAGAGCGCTCGGTTAATAGTTTATCGGCAAAGACCTCTTTGCCGAGTGCACTTCATCGGGCACTCAGCAAAAAAAAGTCACCGTGACGGCGAGCGACACCGTGACGGCGGCTTTGCCTAGTGTCAAGGTCAAGCACTCGGCAAAGGTCGCCGCTTTGCCGAGCGCTGTTGACTCAGACACTCGGCAAAGGTGGCCATTGTGCCGAGTGCCACCAGCAAGACACTCGGCAAAGGTAGCCTATTTGCCAAGTGTCCTGTCAAGACACTCGGCAAACAAGAGACCTTTGCCGAGTGCCTAGCCCGTGGCACTCGACAAATCTATGATATTTGCCGAGTGCAATGGCCTTTACACTCGGTAAAGCATGTTCCCAGGTAGTCACTTGCCGAGTGTTATGGCCATTGCACTCGGCAAAGTAACTGAAAACAGCCTTTTTTATTTGTTTTTTACATCCCATCCAAACAAATAGAAGATATATATAACAAACATCACCAACAGCACATATATATCACTAACACCACATATATATCACAAACGTCACATATACATCACAAACGTCACATGTCTCACAATATATCACAAATAAGTTCATAAGTAATCCAAGTGCTCCATCATCTACAACCACAATTACAAATAGAAGTACCATTAACAACCACAAGTATCATCACCAAGATGGCCAATGAGACAGATTTGGTGAAGGATTCGCTGAAGCATGAGGATCGTTCGATGCCACCGATTGATTCTGCACAAAGGAGAAGAGATTGCATGTGTGAGACAAGATAAATATATACCATACATGAATAAAACTTTCATACTCCACTAGGTTTGGCCGTAAGCATGAACATACAAACTAAAATATTTATACTCACAGGAGTAGAATAGTGAGGAGGTAGAGCGAATAGCGAAGGTGGCGAAACTACACCCGTAGCGGCGCCAAGACTTTGCATGTACTGAAGAATCTCCGCCATCCTCCGCTGCTCGGCCTCCCGCTTGGCCTCCACCCTCTCCATCTTCGCCTGCATCTGCTCCCGTATCCTCCTCTCTTGTTCTAGCTGGGCCTACAATATATTCACCTCAATGTTACAATAATGCAAAGGAAAGGTATAAAAAACATGGACAATTCGAAATAGATACGGTTTTAGATATGAAAATATCTGCATATTTACAACCGTATCTCTTTAGAACGGAAGACGCCTAACTGGGTTACGTGATCTACAACCATGATATGGAAAGAGGGGTTATACCTAGGGTGACGGTGGAGTCAGGCAAGCGGGGCCATGGAGGGTCAGTGCAGTGGCGAGGCAACGCGGTGCAGGTAGACCCGCAACGGCGAGGAAGGCGATCGGGGTTGCCGAGGTACTCCGACTCTGCTCCGACGGGCTCTTCTCTACAAAAAAGAAACATAAAACTGTCAATACAAAATTTCGGCAGCACCTCCCCTGCACGGTGAGGTTTCCAAAACCTGCAAGAAAACCAATGGCACAATGGCCGACATGCACATATATATGAACGGCACGATGAGCGACATGCACAAGATTATATCCAACCACATATATATAACAATGTCACAACCACTCCTACGACTCCTACGACTACCACCACTGCTACTCTACCACTACTACTACCGCAACTACTAGTAATACTACGACGACGATGGGAGGGCATACCTAGTGGACGTCGTAGGGCGGTGGTGGTGAAGGGGCCAGGGCACCGGTGGACAAGGCAACGGCTGGGGAAGCCCTGGGGACGTGGCAACGGCGACCGGGGCGCCTCCTCCTCCTCCTCCTTCTTCCTCCTCCTCCTCCTCCTCCTCCTCTTCCTCCTTCTTCCTCCTCTCCTTCTCCTCCTCTCTTTCTCCTCCTCCGGCGGCGTGGGCACGGGCGGCGGCGGCACTAGCGCGGTCAGCGTGCGTGTGTGCGTGCGTGCGGTGTGTGTGGGCCGGCTGGGCCGCCGAGGTTAAATCCCCCCTTTGCCGAGTGCCCCTGATCTGGCACTCGGCAAAGTATTTTTTTAATTCTCTGCCGGGTGCACCTGGCTTGGCACTTGGCAAAGAGGTTTTTTTTTAAAAAAATTCTTTGCCGAGTGCCCACGATCTGACACTCGATAAAGTATTTTTTAATTTTTTTAAATTCTTTGCCGAGTGCCACCCGGCCTGACACTCGACAAAGAGGGGTATTTTTAAAAAAAATTTAAAATTCTTTGCCAAGTGCCGTCCTAGCACTCGGCAAAGAGGCTTCTTTGCCGAGTGCCAAACTCAGACACTAGGCAAACCGTTCTTATTTTTTTCTTCCTGCCCCCAAACTTTTTCTGCAGTCTTCATACAATACCTGGTACTCCATGTTCCAATGTGGCACATTTCTTGGACTTTTTCTATATTTCTTTAATTTATTTCATTTAATTGAATTTTCTTGGATAATTCAAATTATAACTGCTAGTCATTCGAATAATAAAAAACATGAATATCATTTTTCCATTCATTTTTTTCATTATTCGAATGACTAGCAGTTATAATTTGAATTATTCAAGAAAATTCAATTAAATAAAATAAATTAAAGAAATATAGAAAAAGTCTGAGAAATGTGCCACATTGGAACATGGAGTACCAGGTATTGTATGAGGATTGCAGAAAAAATTTGGAGGTCAAAAGTGAAAAAAATATGGTTTGCGAGTGTCAAAAAATGATACTCGGCAAATCACCGCTTTGCCGAGTGTCAAGAGAAGACACTCGGCAAAGGGTTAATGGCGGCTATCGGCCGTTAGCGGCGGTGGCCCTTTGCCGAGTGTTCTGGTTTGCCGAGTGTCCGACACTCGGCAAACCTGATCTTTGCCGAGTGCTCGGCACTCGGCAAACCACCTCTTTGCCGAGTGCTAGTTGTTTGCCGAGTGCTTTCTCTCTGGCACTCAGCAAATAGTCTATTTGTCGAGCGTCCGATAAAAAGCACTCGACAAAGTATGGGATAATCGGCAAATAAGCCGTCTCCGTTAGTGTGTACAAGTGCTGCGAGGGACGATGTCGATCATGGGCCGAGCTCCATGACAAGTATAAGGACACCCTAATGCTCGCTGATTTGTCTAAATTTGTAATGCATAATAGTATAATACTACCCATCGGAACATCACACTCCCACTCATGCATGTGGTTTTTTTTTGAAAGGCTCATGCATGTGGTTTTGCTAACACGTACGACGCTACATCTACCACTAGTTAATCAATCAGTAGCTCAAAACATCATGAAACTGACTTGCATGCGGGCATCCTAACTCCTAAGGCGCCACTCTTTTGTGGCTGAAGTGAACAGATCAGCTACCGTATGCCGTGTATATATAATTACGATGAGCGTGGCACACTGGCACTAGAGCTTACGTGCGGTGCAAATGGATAACCTCCTGTCGCCCTGTTACGGTGTTACCCTCCGTGCTTCATGTCACCCTTTTCCGCCGACGGCCACCACCAGAATCCAGCGCCCGAGTCCGTGTCCTGCGATGCCCTAGAGAAGTGGTTGTTGGGCAACGACGACGTGCTAGACAATGAGGATGAAGACCACCAGGATATGGGCGCTCCAGCCTGCCGCCGGCGGCGGCGGCGGCACCACTCGCGGAGAGGAAGCGGGGACGGAAACCTGCCTCTGGCTCTTGCGCCGCTGGCACCACAATCAACCACGTGGAAGACGAGCGGCAGCGGCGGGACAGGCTCAACCGCCTGTTCTGCGACCTCCGGACCGCCGTGCCCACGGTGACTCGCCTGGACAGGGCGTCCCTTCTCGCCGACGCCGTTGGCTACATCACCAAGCTGCGCGGCCGCGTCGAGCAGCTCGAGGCCGAGGCCAGGCGGCAGACGACGGCGGTCTCTCTCTCCCAGCTCTCCTTGCTTATTGGTGGCTCCCGTCAGGAGCTGGAGGTGCGGATGCACGGGCGGGACACCGCTGCGCTGCGCCTGATGACTACCGCGGCGCCTCATGGCCGCTCTCTGCGCGCTGGACCTGCCGGTGCAGCACGCGTCCTTGTGCCGCGTGGGCGGCGTCACCGTGCAGGACGTCGTCGTGGACGTACCCGCGCGCGGCCGGGCTGCGGGGAGAGGACTGCCTCCGCAGCGCACTGCTGCAAAAACTACTGCAGTAGAGCGGGTAGATGGCGCGCGGGCGCGCCCGGCCACCAACCCACCCAGCATGCACTAGTTACTTCGATCGGCCCCATTATTCCAAAATCAAGCTGCCTTAATTTGCCATGCACGTTTTCTTTTCCTACTCATTGTTGATGGTGTCAACTGCATGCGCTTCCTTGCACATGCACTAATAGAAGTACCAGAACCAAAGTCCCATACCCCATACTAGCCTCTGTTTGGAAGTTCTGTAAATTATTTCATCTGTATAGTTTGCTTCCGTCTGTAATTTCTTGTGCACATGAAGACAACCGGTGTTGGGATCGGTCGTCCCGACAAGGTGAAATAAGAAGCGAGGCAATCAGGCGAAGGATGACGTCCCGAAGGTCTAGCCTCCACTCTCAGAACACTATTACCGAGGCATCACTACCGGAAAAACGTCCTTTGCCGAGATCCGAGATTTTTGCCGAGAGCAAAAACGCAGGCTCTCGGCAAAGAAAACGTTTGCCGAGCGCGGCTCTCGGCAAACACCGGCCGTCGGCAAGTGACAGGATTGCCGTGGGCCTGCATCTCGGCAAGCAACAGCTCTCGGCGAAGTGGGCCGTTTTGCCGAGAGCCGTGCTCGGCAAAAAATGCCCGTCGGCAAAACGGTCCTTTGTCGTAGGCTACGCTCTCGGCAAAACATTGCCGCGGGCCCATAGCCGTGACCTGCCCTGACGGCGTCACCGCTTTGCCGAGAGCCCCTCCGTTACTGCTCTCGGCAAAACTCTTTGCCGAGCGCCGCTCTCGGCAAATATTTGCCGAGTGCCCCTCCAGGCTCTCGGCAAATGTGGTTTCTATATTTCATGTGCATGTGTTTCTCTTCTCCTAACTCTCTCCAATTAAATTATTTTTTCTTTCATATGCTCCAAACTTTTTTCTCTATAGACATACTACAGGTTGTACTCAATATTAAAATTTTGTGTATTTTTGTAATTATTTGCTATATATAATTAATTAATTACATTTCAAGGAGTTTTTTAATCGATTAAAATTTGAACAGCGATTGATTTAAACACGGGAAAAAATTAAGTAGAAAATTATATTCATGCTATTTATGCATTATTGAGGGCAAATAACATCTTGTTGACATTTTTTTTCACCTTTTATTTTACGAATCGAAGACCACGAACATATGTCGCCCAACGATTTAAAAATTCTTAAAAAAGGAAACGAAGTCGGAAAATTGTGATATTTGCAATGAAGTCATGGTATCACACTTGGAGGCTGTGGTAAAAAATTGAAAATGTTTCGCACAAGTGGTTGCGTATGATTCTTACAATCTGAGACATCTCCGAATAAGTTTCATAAAGTTGAGAAGGATCCATTAGGATTTTCAAACAATGTCACAGTCGAATTAGTTTTGGAGTTCCAAACTTTTTGTATAGCCATTAGAGAGCATAAGTTGTAACATGGCAAAATTTCGTATTTTTTCGGAGCCGTTTGCTATTTATTAATTTTTTTTTGGATATTATTTGCCGAGAGCTTTAGGGGATTGCTCTCGGCAAAGGCTCTTTGCCGAGAGCAACTGGGCCCACTCTCGGCATAGATTTCTTTTTTTTACTTGGCCTGGATCAATGGTTTGCTGAGAGCTGGCTCTCGGCGAAGAGGTTTGCCGAGAGCTGCTCTCGGGAAAGATTTAATTTTTTTAGAAATATCATTTTTTGTTCAGGGCAAATAATAATTTTTATTTTTTTTAATATTTTTTTGTGCAGTTAGCTAGTTAAAAAATTCGAACGAAATTTGAAAAAAAAACTTTACCGAGAGCCAGATCTGGGGGCTCTCGGCAAAGGGGGAAGGTTTGCCGAGAGCCTCCTAGATCTGGCTCTCGGCAAAGTGGCTTCAGACACTTAACCGTTTCGGCGCCTTATCTCTCTCACTCTTCACGCACACACTCACACAGCCACAGCCGCGAGGAGCGCCGCCCAGCTCGGTGTGCCGCCGCCGCGAGCCTCGCCGTCGCCCGAGCCCCCTCGCCGCTGTAGCCCCGCAAGCCCGCTCCGGCTCGCCCCAGCCCGCCACGCCCGGCCGCGCGCGCCGCCGCCGCAGCCCGGCCAGCCCGCCCCATCCCAGCCCCGCCACGCACGGCCACGCGCGCCGCAGCGGTTGCGCCCGCTGGTCGTGCCCTCCACGGCCGGCCAGCCCGTCCAAGCCCTCCCAGCCCCAGCCACGCCACGCCCCGGCGCCGGCCGCACCCCTCCTCGCCCGCCCCGCCGCGCGTGCCCCTCCTCGTCTTCGCCCTCGGGCTCGTCCTCGTCCACGCCCTGACTCGCCCTCGCGTGCGCCCCGACTCGCCCTCATCCTCGCCCACACCCCTCCTCGTCCTTGCCCTCGGGCTCGTCCTCGCCCGCGCCCTGACTCACCCTCGCGCGCGCCTTGACTCGCCCTCATCCTCGCCCTTGGCCTCGTCCTCACCGTCGGCCTCGTCCTCACCGTCGGCCTCGCCCTCGCCGTGGAGAGGAACAAGGTATACTAAGTAGTATTAGTGGTAGTAGTAGTTAGTAGTTGTAGTCTAAGTAGTACTAGTGGTAGTAGTAGTAGTCAGTAGTTAGTAGTTGTAGTAGTAGTTAGTAGTTGTAGTAGTGGTAGTAGTAGTGGTAGTAGTAGTTAGTAGTTGTAGTAGTGGTAGTAGTAGTTAGTGTAGTAGTAGTTGCATTAGTTAGAGTAGTAGTTGTAGTAGTGTTAGTAGTAGTTAGTAGTTGTAGTAGTGGTATTAGTAGTGGTATTAGTAGTAGTTGTAGTAGTGGTATTAGTAGTGGTAGTAGTAGTTAGTGTAGTAGTAGTTGTAGTAGTTAGAGTAGTAGTAGTTGATAATTAAGCTGCATGTGGTTCCTTGATATATATGTGGTTGTCGGCCATCGTGTAGTGGTTTTCTTTCAGGTTTGGAAACCTCACCATTCAGGGGGAGATGCTGCCGAATTTTTGAGTTGACATTATTTTGCTTCTTTCTTTCTTTTTGCAGGAGCCGAGTCGGAGTACCCCGATGTCCCCAGGTCTGCCCGCACCGCGTCGCCTCGCCACTGCACCGACCCACCATGGCCCCGCTAGCCTGACTTCACCGCCACCTAAGGTATAACCACTCTTTCTTTGTCCTGGTCATGTATCTCCACGTAACCCAGTTAGGTGTCTCCCGTTTGAAAGAGATACGGTTAGAAATATGCAGATCTTTGCATATCAATAACCGTATCTATTTCGAATTGTCCACGTTTTTTTGGACAGCCCGAGGATGCACAGATGGTGTTAGTTTCCATGGTCTGCTCCGATCCGAGATAGAGTTTCGACAGTACGAGGTGAGGGCAGCCAAGGCGTCGGCCAAATCTTTTAGAGGTCGCATCTCAGACATGCATTACGAGATGCGGCTCCAGGCCATCATCGATTACTGTGCCGTCTACGAGCATCAGAAGGTAAAGAAAGAAGATGCAAGATTAATGCATCTGACCAAAGAGCAGTACCTGAGGGTAAATATACAACATAAATATTGATTTCTTCTGAGATTGGGTAGGCTTGAATTGTTCTTATATCTGTCAATGTACTTGATGTCGTACAGGTGCCTCCTAGCTGGTGCGCCAATAAAACGTGGGCCTGGCAGATGATGGTCGACAGGTGGGTGAGTGGCAATTGGGCGGATAACCACACCGTCCTTCGGGAACAACGTTTGCTGATGCCAGGTGTATCACACCACCAGGGCAACCTTAACATCCACAAATTCGGGGCTAGATGGGTACGTGACTTGGTGTAGCTTCATTTATTCTTTCAGACGTTTATTCCTGCATGATTTATAATCGTCTTGTTGTTTTTCTCGCAGTCGGCTGCACATCAAAACTAGCCATGTGGAGAGCTCAAGTCATGGGTTCTGGCCCACAAGGGCAAGGCGACAGACAACATGGGCGGTAGGGGAGTCCATGGGGCAGACTGGGATCCACACATCGCGGACATTGACGGTAACATCATCATGAGGGTGGGAGGAGGCAAGAAGCATGGGCGGTACCTCATCGGCAATAGCATGCTCGACCCGCACACCACTCCCACTCTCTCATAGGTCCGGACAAGCAGCACGAGCGGTAGCGTGCCCATACGCCCAAGGCAGGACACTTCGATGCATCGTGTGGCAGCACTATAGGTTATTTCTGTTTTATTCGTCGTTCATTGGTTTTACATTCCTCGAAATTGCTTGTAACAATGCGGTGAAAAATTATAGGCCTAGGTGCATGCACTCGAGGAGCATAAGGCTAGGGTGGAGGAAGAGAGACAGAGGGAGCGGGAGGCCGAGAGACAGAGGTGGGAGGCCGAGCGGGCGAGGTTTGACGCCTTGGCTCAGTACGTGGCAAGTCTTGGCGTCACGATGGGTCGTCCAGCGCCACTAGAGCTGTTCGCTCCTCCACCGCCTTACCTATACCCACCTTACTCATACGTGAGTTCAACTTCTCTAACAAAAGCTCTTTACTGTGCATGTCGGCCATCGTGCCGTTGATATGTGATGGGAGGCCTTCGTGCCGTTGATATATATGTGTGCCGGCCATCTTGCCGTTGATATATGGTGGCCGGCCATCGTGCCGTTGGTTTTCTTGCAGGTTTTGGAAACCCCACCGTGCAGGGGAGGTGCTGCCGAAATTTTGATGTGTCTAGGCTTAGATTACAATTTTATACCTAGTTCTGCAAATTTTGACTTGTCTACGCTTAGATTACAATTATATGCCTTAGTATTACTATAATTACTAATTTTTCTTCTCCTTTGTGCAGAATCAATCGGCGGGTTCGAATGATGTGCCTGAGCAGCCGCCGTCGGGAGGGTCGTGGCACCAACCGTATCCACAACTTCCGCCGCATCAGCAGCCATCGGGAGGGTCGGGGTACCAGCCGTATCCACACCTTCCGCCGTAGCAGCAGCCGCCGTCGGGAGGGTGGGAGCCTTGGGGGTGAGCCTGTTGTTCTTCATCATGTATTAGCACTTTGTGACATGAACTTGTGTGAGATGAACTTAGCACTTTGAGATGGACATGTGTTGTTGGATTTGAGATGTTTAGATGGATTGTAATGTGAGACATGTGATGTGGATGATATATTTGTGATATATGTGATGTGGATGATGTGTTATATTTGTGAAATATGTGTTGTTGAAGCTGGAAATATAAACAAAAATAAAAAATGCTCTCTGGACTCTTTGCCGAGAGTAGGGCTCTTGGCAAATCTGCCTCTTTGCCGAGAGCCTAGCTCTCGGCAAATCTGCCTCTTTGCCGAGAGCTTGGTGGTCGGCTCTCGGCAAACCTATTTTTTTTGAAAACCACCTCGGCCGCAAATCTTTTTTTTAACAATTCTTTGCCGACGGTCGCTCTCGGCAAAGAAGTTCTTTGCTGACGGTCGCTCTCGGCAAAGAAGCTGTCACACTGTTAGCGGATGTTTGGCCGTTACTAGGGCGCGCCAGTTTGCTGAGAGCTAGAGTTTGCCGAGAGCCTTGCCATTACTCTCGGTAAATATTTTGCCGAGAGGGGCTCTCGGTAAAGAATCCTTTGCCGGTAGATGTTTTGCCGACGACTCTTTGCCGAGAGCTGCTCTCGGCAAATAGTTTGCCGAGCGTCAACTCATCTTTGCCGAGAGCTTCGGGCTCTCGGCAAAGGCCAGGAGTCCGGTAGTGCACGGAACTCTTGGTAATCGAGCCGAGTGATCTATCTCTTTATTGGTATTTGAGTTCTCCTTTTATAGGGTACGATTACACATGTATTTTCTTGTACACACGTGCCCTTCCCCTATTACAGAATATACCAGAATATTTCCAGTTGTACAACATCCGTGGTCATAGGGGTCAGTCTTTTTCTATTACAACAGCCATGCCTAATAGGCCCTAGTCGAGTTGTCGCCACTCTCATTGGGCCACTGTGTCCATCTACGGGTCCTCAGAGACGAAGGCCGACTACCTTCTAGCTTGCAGAACCTTCGTCATGAATTTTTCAAAGGCTTCCTCAAAGGCCTTGTCAAATGGAGCCTCATTGTCCTTTTGGGGCCTTCGTATGATCGCCTTCGGCTCGAGCCTTCATTGCATAGCTTCGGGCCTTCAACACTGGGCAAAGGTCTTCCTGGACCATCGGCCACCCTCGACTCCATGGGGCCTTCGCAAGCATCCTCTGAATACCTCGTTATGTACCTACACCCATAGGGCCGGTTTGGACAATAGGAGGCAATCACTGTTAGCGGACCTTGGGTGTGAGGCTTTGCCCTCAACAGTTCTCCTTCGCGGGTAAGGTATGATGTAAACAAGCCTAAATCCTCGAAAAAGGGCGGTCGCCTTAGGCCCGAGGGTTCGCTCCCCTGGGCTTGTTTGTATTAGGCCTGTTTTGCATTCACTTTTGAAGTGTAGGCTGTCGCTTGGCCTTCTCGAGGCACTGCAGTCAAAACGAGCGGGCAGAAGTTCGATTGCCGCTTGGGCCACTATAAAAGGTGGGGGGGGTAGAAGTAAAACATAGGTACCCCTTGTCGCTTTCTTTGGGGTGAAAATTTTAGCCTCTAATACGTGAAGCCTTCGTCCTTATACTATGGAGGTGGCTTTTCTTTCATGGTTGGGGCTCATGGTACAGACTTGCTAGCGTTAGAGATAAAGATTGACTTGATCTTTGAGCGTTCCATGATGGCCAGTGTGAGGGCCCTGGAATATCTTGAGGAGAATCTTAGCGATGTCGAGGCTGACGTCGATGATCTAGTTACCAATGAAGGCAAGGCTGAGATCGAGAAGACCTTCGAGTTCATGTCTTTGTTAACCTACAAGGCTGACTTCAAGAGGTACGTGGGCCTTGGGTGGTTCAAGGAGGAGAGGGTGAGGCTTCCTAAGGGAGAGACAAAGGTTGAGCCCCATTACGACGAAGGCTGAGCCACAGTGCAATGAAGCGGTGTTTTTAGGACCTTTTCGTATGTGGCCTTCGGATGCCTTTGGTCATATTCCTATGGGTTGTGTTGGAGAGCTTTCAAGTTCAACTTTATCATCTGACTCTGCCATGCACCAATATGGGCCCCCGATGAAGGACCGAGCGGGCCAAGTGTAGGGCTAGAGCCGGCCTATGGCGCCTCGTGTACACGGCGCGAGGGAGGGGAGACACAGCCGCTAGTGGACACGACCAGGAGAGGGCACCGACATCCGGAGGAGATCCCGGCTTCCATGGAGAATTAGAATAAAAATAGGATAAGAGTAGGGTTTTATTTAGTTTAAAAAGATTAAGATTCTCATTAGTAGAATAAAAAGTAATTGGATTTGTCAGCAACCCAAATCTACAAGGGCTCTTTTAGAAAAAAGGTAGATTGTTTAAGGATTAAGTCTCCCAGGACTATAAATAGAGGGACCTTGTAACCATTCAATCTTAAACAAGAAAGAAATAATTTTTCCCCCAACTCTCTCTGCTTGTCGCCGCCGCCCCCTCCCTAACGCTCCTCGTGCCCATGCCCTTTACCCTAGGCGCTGCCTGGCTGCTGCCAGGCCACTGCCCCCTCCCCCTCCCCCACGCCTCGCGCCGCCACCAGCCCAAGGTGTCGCGCCCCTGCTCCTTTCCCCCCACACCGCTGCCGCTCTCTCCTCCTCCGCCACCGCGCGCCCTAGCCAGCCCTAGCTCGGCACCTCTGGCAAGGACCACAATAGACTCCCAGTGCTATCCTAAACCTTGCCAAGTTTTGCTAGGCCTACCATACCTTCGAGGTGGATGCCTACATTGACTATTTTTGGGCCCACTATGAGCTTCATGACTAGCTGAAGGGCATTTTATTTGATGGCGAGACAAAGGACGCACTGTTTGCTAGGTGCACCTTTATTCTGATGAGGTCCTCATGGGGGCAGGAGAGGTTTGAAATTTCCTTCGCTCAGCGCAATCGGTGGAGTAACGATTTGTACCGGGACTGGTTTTACATCAGGGTGCCGAGGGTCACTTTTAAGGATGAGAATGGCGATGATGCCTATCGGTACACTCTTGCTTCAAAGATACTGATTTCAAACCCGGTTACTCATGTATCGGAGGGATGAGCGGAGGGCCTGTTAAAAGGCCATCAAATTTCTTGTCCGATTTAGCAACGGTCGTGACCTGGTTGAAGAGTTTGTCGCCGCTGGAATTTGGCCTCTGGATCACAACATGGAAGGAGTTCACCCTTGCGGATGTGGCTGTCCCCCTCTACTGTCCTTAGAGCGTCGTGCCCTGTCCTCGTTTCAACATCAAGAAAGTCGAAGGCAAAAGCGACAAGGGCATCATTGGTAGCGTTGAGATGTTGGGCCACTGCATGAATAAAGAGCATGTTGCACGGGTTGCCGTGGTTGGGTAGGGCCCTCGACTAAACTGGGTCTTCGAAGAGCTTGGAATGAAGTACGAGAAGTGAGTAGTCGCCGACAAGCTTTGTCACACCCTAGCGGGCAAGGTCATTGCCCCAAAGGCTGGTGATGTTCCCAGCTAATGACATATACAACACTAGCGTTGAATTTTTTTAACTTGACCGTATCTTTCGAGTACATGCAATTCTTATTCCACAAGAAGAGACTCGACGCGAGTCAAATTTTCTTGTGGTGCCTGTAAGTAGTTGAGCCTTAAACTGATCCTCACATTTGGTTATATGTGCTTGGGCTAACCTTTTAACCACACATGTGTCATACTTTCCTATAGGAAAGATTGGATGGATTCGACCTAGTTGACTGTGAAGAACGTGTTCCTTAACCCTTGTCTCATTAACAGGGCACGACACACTGGCCCTGCTACAATGGAAGGATGATCATCCTGCATTCAACACTATCATTTTTTTCATGCAATTCATTCAACACTCTCATGCAAGGTGAGAGATTAAATTAAGAAGTCGGCGCATGATAAAGCAGGGTCAAAAGTTGCACTATATATATCAGGAAGGCGACGCTAGCCTATCAAAACTTCCACTATATATACACCCCATACTATTTTGGGTATTATCACTAAACCACTATCATTCATGCAATTTGGTTTACCTTGGCCCACTGACACATTATCATTTTTTGTACTAATGCAACGATCACTTCATCTTAATAAGCATCGAAGTGAATTTTGGAAAAATGATGATTTATGATTTGCTAAGAAAAGAACAAAAGACATACGCAGGGTTCATCACCATTTTATAGACATAATAAGTAATCGTAGTCTATGACTTCTGAGACTAACTATTGCATTCAATTATTATTAAGAGAGATTGAATCTTTCGTTCTTGATGTCGATTAAACAACGCCTACAGATATTACATTAAATATGGAGTGCATAACAAAGATAGGCCAAAGAAGATGAATGTCGTTCTACATCCATGGTACAACCATTTCTACCTCAAATAGCGAGCATATTGATTAGATAGAACAATGCACTTCATTGTATTGTTTTTTTTTGCATGTCACCGACTTGAAGTGCGCAAGGCGACCTCCTGGAAGCGTGCTCTGCTGATAATTTGTATGTCAATGGATTAGAACCAACAAGTGGTACAGTAACCTCAAAGAAGTAAGTCAATCGCTGCAATCATGTCATTTGCATATGTTCATTAATTTGAATCTAATTTTTTCTCCTGTTCCATACAATATCGTACGTTTTCGCTGTCCACCAATACTACAGAAATCTTATCTAAGGCGGTCAAAAATGGTTAACGGAGGCGACAAAGAGTCCTCCTCCATCGAAAGGTCAGCGTTAATGCAGACCTACAGAGGCTAGCTGTGCTCATGATAGTCCATCATGCGCACGCCAAGTAGCAACAGTGGTGTCGGACACGTGGTTTCTAGAGTTTCTTTCTTTTTCTTTCGGTAGGGTGAGGGACAGATACAACGTGCTTTGTGAAATATGCAACTGGTTTTGAACAAATGAAGCGTGGGACATACGACGAAATCAGGGTTGGACTCTAATACTCGCATTTGTAGGAAAAGGAGGATAGTAGATGGTAGATGGAGCATGTTGAAAGATGGTGAGGAGAGAAATTTTGATATCTTCTTGTTCTATCTATCTATATCTACGAGCTCACCAATCCTGGTCTAGTCAGTATGTGCGCGGGTCATGGTTAGGGGGTCGTTGACACCGCTTGTTATATTTATAAATGCACATTTCCTGGGATGATGCCCGCGGAGCGGACAGTTGGATGATCCCTGTTGAAACCCTAGTACCATTCGTAGGTGGACCTAGGGAATGTTTGTCTAGAGATAGACACGGGCGGGTATGAAGAGTCTCATAGGTCAGTAACGTCTTCAGCCGAGGTATGGGCTGATTGAACGTATGGGTAAAGTGTATAAACTCTACAGAGTATAAATCTATTAGAATAGCTGAGGCTCATGGTCACGAGCCCACTAAGTCAAAGCCCCCATGATTAGACTTTGAAACTCTTTTGGGAAAGGACGTAGTATTTGGAAATGACGGAGGGATAGTCGTTGGACTGGAATCTAGAGTAAAACTTAGGGGACTGGCAGGCGAGGTAGATTCCCCTTCTAGGACTACAACTCTTATGATATAAAAACAATATGCTTTTATAAAAGAGTGTTTTTAAAACACCCACCTTTTAATTCTCTTTCCATATGTGAGATGCTTTAGGCATAGGATTAAACCCATAAACCTTAGAGCATCTTCAAGAGTTCCCGATAAAATCTCCCAATCTAGGACTTTTGATAAGAATAGAAAAATTCATCTCCAAGAGTTCCCAATCTTTAGGCACTTGGGAAAAATCACCAAAAGCGTGGATATATCTGTGCGTCTACCACACGCGTATCGGTCGGCCAATCCAAAAGCGGAAGGTGTGGGAAAGAATAACACTAGTACAGAAATGATTTTTAGAGGCGCCTCCCTTTTCTAACAGAAGCGTGTGTCTTATTAGCATGCCGTCACTAACCTTTGTGAGAGGCACTGTAGTTATACAACCGTTGCTAGAAATCAATTTTTGGAGGTTGTTCCATTAAGAAATCGGTCTCTAAAACTGTATTCATTTTTAGGAGCGGTTCCGTTAAGAGAACCGCCTCTGAAAATGTTATTTTTAATAACTGTTGCTTATGTCAACCGTCTCTGGAAATGAGTGATTTTCAGAGATGGTTCTCGTAAGACAACCACAACTAAAAATCGATTTTCAGGGGCGGTTGACTAAGTCAACCATCCTTAAAAATAGTTGCATGACAAATAAATTCATTTAAATGAAGTTGGATGAAGATAAAATTTATATGAAAATTGTAAAGCTCGACGAGATCTAAAACTTTATAGTTGATAAAAGTTTTGTTTGAGATCATTTAGGGTTCCAAATATATAAATTAAGTCTTAGATTTTTGAATTTCAATTTTTTGAATTTTTCAAATGACCTTGGATGGAGAAATCACTACGGCAGACAGGCTCTTTGCGGAGTGCTTAGGGCACTCGGCAAAGCCCCTATTGCACTCGGCAAAGGCTTTGCCGAGTGTCGCACTCGGCAAAGAGCAGTCGGCAAAGAACCCGTCGGCAAAGGTTTCTTTGCCGAGTGCCACATATCGGGCACTCGGTAAAGCCTTTGCCGAGTGTCACGTCAGCACTCGGCAAAAAAGATCTGACGTCAACTCTGACGGCCTCTTTGCCAAGTGCCACCTTAGCGGCACTCGGCAAAGAATTTTTTCTTTTTTTTTGAAAATTCTTTGCCAAGTGCCATACTCTTGCACTCGGCAAATAATTTTTTTCTTTTTTAAAAAAAATCTTTGCCAAGTGCCATGGCTCTGGCACTTGGCAAAGCTAGGAAATTAGGTCTCTGCTTCCCAGCTTTGCCGAGTGCCATGGTCACGGCACTTGACAAAGCCCTCTTTGCCGAGTGTGGCACTCGGCAAAGAGGGGAAAATGCTATTTTTTTGGTTTTTTGCTTTCCATCAGCACAAACAAAGAAATCACATATATATCAACACACAACACAGGATATATCACATACACATCCATAACCCATCACATACACATCCACCATCCATAATACATCACATACAAATCCATTGTCCATAATCCATCACATACATTCGCATCATCCATGACAATATCCATCACAATATATATATATATATATATATATATATATATATATATATATATATATATATATATATATATATATATATATATATATATATATATATATATATATATATATATGTCTCTAGTAGTAGTCCAACATAAGGCTAAGTCTAACATAAGTCCATGCAACATGAAAAGAAATAAATAAACGGTACCTACTGCCAGCCTCCCCACCCGGAGTGTGAACTGCCACCTTGAGGAGGGCTAGTTGGCCACCCGGCTTGTGGAGAAGGGCCACCTTGAGGAGTCGGGTTCGAACCCGTTGACTGTGGCTGCACAAAGGAGAAGTGAATTCATGAGTATCTATAGGAGGGCTGCACAAGCTAAAGGAATAAACAACCATATATACTCACCGGAGTCCCTACAGGAGGAGGAGGAGCCACAACTGGAGCGAGCAGCGACTAGGGCACGACCACACCTGGCAAGGCCTGAAGGCTCGCCATGAAGCTGAACATGTCCTATAGCCTCTGCGCCTCGGCTGCCCTCTGGGCTTGTACAGCCTCCATCTCCAGCCGATGGGCCTCCGCCTGGGCCGCCTGCTAGGCCTCCAACCTCCGCAAGTCGGCCTGCAACATTCCACCCGCAACGTTTAAACAATGCAAAGGCAAGGTAGATGTGTAAAAGCAATGAACGACGAATAAAACAGTACTAACCTGGAGTTCCGCCATCTGCTGCTGTGAGCTCTGCTGCCGAGAGCATATGGGGAGGGAGGAGCTCGTGCTCCTTGCTCGAATCTCGGTGAGGATGGGAACAGAGGAGGAGTCGACTGTGCTATCCGCCTTCCAGTACCGGCCGTGCTGCTTCCCTCCTCCCAGCCTCATTAGGAGGTCTGTGTCTAGGGGCTGGGTGGCCAAATTGAAGTCCTCCCTATGGCGCTCGTGGGCCGCCGAGGTGTACTCGCTAAGCTTGCTGTGGACACTCATGTTGGTGTACGCCTCGGGCCCGTCCGCCGGGTTGTAGGTGACTTCTGGGGCCGTCGCCTTGCCCTTGTGTGCTAGGGCATACGCCATGAACTCGTTGCATTCCTGGCCTTGGTGCGCCTGGGACTACGAGGAAAACACAAAGATGATTACAAGTAATGAGAATTGAGCATTAGAATAAATAAATAAAGATGAAAACATAAAGAAGATTACCCATGTCCGGGCGTATGCGCTGAGGCTCCGGTTGCCTTGGTGGTGTGGCGCCCACCCATATGCAAGCGGCAGTCCCGACGGATGTTGTGCTTCTCCGCCCACTCCTCCAAGAGCCACTTGTCCACAATGGCCTCCCAGCAGAGGCGGTGCCTGGCGCACCAATCAGGACATTGCTGCATGCCATCAAGTTATTGATATGTCAGAAGATGAAATGAAGTCTACCTATTCTTCATGGAAGGAGTCAGTATTAATGTTTCATACTTACCAAGAGGTACTTCTCCTTGGTAAGCGTCCTGGTCCTGGCATCGGCCTTCCTCACCACCTGACCAAGGACATCGACACTGTAGTTGATGATGCACTAGAGCCACGTCTCGTGGTACAGGTCCAAGAGTCGGGACCTACAGACCTTGTCCTGCACTCACGCTGCCCGGTCCTCAAACCCTTCGTCGCACTTGAAGAAGTCCTGCATACAGACATCATGTATCATTTCATTATTTCAAGAATGACCAATGAATGCGTAGTATTGACCAATTTAGTGCGATGAAGACTCACCCAAAACTCGGCCTTGATCTGCGCCGCAACGGTGCCGAACTCGCTATCCTCGGCGGCATAGAAGTGGTCCCACGTCCAAGGCGGCGAAGTTACTGAGGCATAGGTGACCATGCTAGGGTAGTGCTGCCGAATCAGAAGGCCCAGGGTGCCATTGTTGTGCCGGCCCATTCCGGACACAACTTCCCAGTTGCTGCAAGAGTCATTAAGAAGAATTGTTAGTCTCCAGTTCGATTTTCAACATGTCATATGAAATAGTAGTGAAATAATACTTACTTGTCGCTGCTGGGTCGAATCACCGGGCGCCAATGAAGTGGGATCGGCCGCGCCGAGAGCTGCGAGGGCCCGCGCAAGTAGACTCCCGATGAGGTAGAGCCAGAGGCAGTGCTAGTGGAACCCCCTAGTGTCGCTATTGCTGCCTCCTCGTGGTCCGATGAGTTAGAGGAAGTGCCACCCCCTCCTATGTGCAGGCCCACCACCTGGTCGTCCTCGTCCACTGACGAGGTGGTAGCCGGCTGCACCCTCATCCTCGGACGGCCGCGGGGGCGGCCGCTCCTTGTCCTCCTCGTCGGCGGCTCTGGCAAGGGGTCCTCCTCAGCGTGGGGTGGTGAGCGCTCCCTCATGTAGAGGGAGTTGACCCCCCGATGGGCCTGCCTTCCGCCTGGCATTTTGTCGAGTGCCTGCAATTTCAAAGAGTAAACCAATTAGCACAGTTAAATTACAAGTACTTATAAAGAGATGCAAAATGAACGAAACATAATTGCAATAATAATAATAATAATAATAATATAGAATTACATGAATTAGAAATATTCTTCACTATCGGCAGCGGCTGGATCATAGGTGTCATCATCACTATCAATATTGTCGAGTAAATCGGGCTCATCTCCATCGTTGTCATCATTGTCATTGCCTAACTGTAATCGCTCAAGCATTTGTAAGTCCTTAGCATTTTGCACCTCTTCTCCGTCGTCCTCATCTCCATCGTCCTGATCAATGTCATTGTCTACTTCCATGCCCATCAGCAAAAACATGTCTATGTCAAACCTCCCTTCTAGCCCCTCTGGTTGATAGAACTCCCGTGTGTTTGGGTCAAAGTTGTAATCCTCATCATTTGGGACAGGCAGTTTACCGTGCGGCGATACCAACTGCACAAGGTACCAATCGATAAGATTGGGGTCTTTTTGGCACGCCCATGGGAGATAATAAACTTGTGTGGCCTATTGAGCCACAATATAGACATCCTCTCCTTGATAGACAGAATCTTGTCGAATTTCAACTTGTCCAATCTCAGGGGCTGTTCTCGTGACATTAGGATCGAACCAATGGCATTTGTATATGACTGGATTAGGAGCTTTGCAACACTCAAAATTGAGCTCGTATATTTCTTCTACTATGTCATAGTAGTCGCGCTCATCGGTGGTGGGCGTACGAACTTCGATATTCGTGGTTTTCTGATTGGGCCGACTCCGCTCGTAGTTTCTTGTGTGAAAGCAATAGCCATTCACATCATAAACGGTGAATGACTTGACCTTGTAGGTGAAGCCTTTGGTGAGCCCTTTCAACTCAGCATCCATTTCTGCATCCTTGCGGGCCTGCAAGGTGAGGCCGGATAGATCGTTACATTACTCACTCGTAGGAGCAAAGTGGGATGTCAAAGATTGAACGAGGTAAATTGGATGGTACCTTCATATCGAACCAGGATATGAAATCGGGCACACCATCTTTGAGAAGACTATCTTCTTCTTGAGGGGAAGGAGCCCTATTCCCTCTCCAGTATTTATTCAGAAATTCCCTGAAAAAACAAGAGATAAGGGGGTTGGATAGATGGAGGATAGTGACAAGGGCGTATGTAACAAGCTCATTGAGAACTTACTGCACATAAGGCTTCACTTCATCAAGGTTCAACAACACATACAACATGATAGTGTGCCACTCATCATGCTGCAATGTCTTGGTGCCCGATGCGCTTGCCTTTCCAAGTTGCCCTTTGAAAAGGCTAAGGTTCGATGAACTCTCATCCGCGTTGTAATGAGGGGGACGATTATGCATGCTGGGAAGGCCATCCTTATAGTATGCTGTTGTGAAGTTTGACACCTCCTCCAGAATGAATGCCTCTGCCATAGAAGCCTCAATTTTGGCTTTATTTCTACACTTTTTCCGAAGAATCTTTAGACATCTCTCAATTGTATAGCACCAACGGGCTTGCACGGGCCCCCCATTCGTGCCTCGTACGGTAGGTGTAAAATCAGATGCTGCATCACCAGGAAGAAGCCGGGTGGGAAGATCTTCTCTAACTTGTAGTGCAACACAGGTGCCACTTTCTCTAAGTCATCAATCACGTCTAGAGATAACTCCTTGGCACAAAGCTGGTGAAAGAAATAGCTCAACTCTGCTAGCACGCGCCACACATGCTTAGGGACATATCCCCGGGTCATCGCAGGAAGGAGCCGCTCAATCTATATGTGGTAGTCATGATTCTTCATCCCTAAGACTCGCATAGTGGACAAGTTCACTCCCCTACTCAAATTCGCTGCATGCCCATCAGGGAACATTAACGTCTGGATCCACTGCAGTACTTCCTTCCTTTGGTCCTTTTTCAAGACAAAATCGACCGGAGTCCTTCTCCATTTCTTGCTGGGCGCGGGAGGCTTCATCACTTGCTTTGGCCTATCGCACATCGTTGCCAGGTCTAGTCTAGCCTTAATGTTGTCCTTTGACTTATCAGGAATGTCCATGAGTGTTGCAAAAAGCGCCTCGGTGATATTCTTTTCTGTGTGCATTACATTAATGTTGTGTGGAAGAAGAAGGTCATTGAAATAGGGGAGCCTAGTCAAGCCCGATTTATGAGTCTACTGGTGTTCCTCACCATATCCAATAAAACCACCTTTCTCTTTATCATCTTTGAGAGCCTCTATCTCAGCGCGGACCTCGACACCGGTCATCATCTGAGGTGTAGGGTCGGTGACTTGAACCCCTTTCCTAAAGTTCTTGACGTCTCGTCTGAATGGATGGTAAAGAGGGAGGAATTGACGATGTTGGTCAAACGAAGAAAACTTGCCACCCCTCTTCAGCCAAGTGAACCTCACAGCTGTCTTGCATATTGGGCATGGGAACTTCCTGTGAACACACCACGCGCAGAATATGCCATACGCCAGGAAGTCATGCAGGGAGTAGTGGTACCACACATGCATTGTGAAGTTCTTCTTTGTAGCTCGGTCGTATGTCAGTACCCCCTTTTCCCAAGCAAGGATCAATTCATCAATGAGAGGCTCCATGAACAAACCCATCTTGTTCCCCAGGTGTCCAGGAATTATCAGTGACAAGAATACATTCTTGGGTTGAAACATAACGCCCGGGGGGGGGGGAGATTGAGGGGGATCACGAACATGGGCCAACAAGTGTACGGGGCCGCCAGCAATCCATAGGGGTTGAACCCATCTGTTGCCAGCGCTACATGTACATTTCGAGCCTCCTCAGCTTTACCATGATGTATGCCATCAAAATGGGTCCATGCATCGCCATCTGATGGGTGTACCATCTTATTAGCATTGTATCTTTTGCCATGTTTGTGCCATGTCATTTGTTTCGTGGACTCCTCTTTCATGTACAGCTATTGGATCCTCAGTATGACAGGAAGGTACTGTAGGATCTTCACGGGGATACCAAGATGTTCCTTCTTGCCATCACTAGTGTCGACCTCCAGATACCTAGAGGATTTACACTTTGGACAGTGCGTTGCTTTCTCGTGATCTTTCCTAAATAGGACGCAACCATCCGGACAAGCATGGATGTGCTCATACAGCATCTTAAGGGCACGAAGAAGTTTCTGTGACTCGTACAAGTTCTTTGGTAGAATGTGACCCTCCAGAAGCAGGGATCCAACAACTGCCAACATACCATCGAAGTTGTCTCGACTCATGCTACACTGCGACTTGAACGCAATTAGGCGTCCAATGGCATCTAGTTGCGAAACCATTGTCTTTTTGTGAAGGGGCTTCTGTGCCGAAGACAGCATATCGTAGTACGCCTTTGCGGATTCCTCTGGCTCATCCTCTAATCCTTCACCAAACCGTGCCTCCTGAAAGTCATCCATCCAGTCTGCTACCCTGGCATCTCCATCAAAAGCCTCGAGGCGTGGTCTCACCACCTCCTCTCTAATACGATCGGCTTCACCATGGTGGATCCAGCAGGTATAGTTTGGCATGAATCCATACTTGCAAAGATCTTCCCCCATGTTTTTCCTATTCTTTCTTACACGGTTGTTACATTTGCTGCAGGGACACGGCATCTAACTTGACCCTCTAGCAGCCTCACCAAATGAATGCTCCAAGAAAGCATTAGTCTTAGTCATCCATTCTGGGGTCATACTTGCGTGGCCCATGTACATCCAATCACGGTTCTCCATCCTCTGGCATATACATATGTAAGTGAGTAATATAACCAGCAATTGCATCTGCACGGCATTCCTACCATCTAATAGGTGAGGATAGGTCCTAATCCCACCCACGGATGCGTAGATGAGGCCAGTTTCAATGCTCCGCTCCTATCCGAGATAGAATTTCGGCAGCACCTCCCCGCTGTTCTCCCGATACACGTCCTACAAGGGAGAGTGTGTATCCGGAGAACAACAGGGAGGTGATGCCAAAAGTCTGTCTCGGACCGGAGCAAACCATGAAAACTAACCTCATCTACGCATCCGCGGGCTATCCAAAATACGTGGACAATCCGAAAGAGATGTAGTCGCAGATATGCAAAGATCTGCATACCTCCGACCGTATCTCTTTCAAACGGGAGACGCCTAACTGGGCTACGTGACCATATAAAACATGCATGCAAAGGAGGAGGGGGTTATACCTAGGGTGGCGGTGGAGTCAGGCTAGCGGGGCAGTGGCGTGTCGGTGCAGTGGCGAGGCAATGCGGTGCAGGCAGACTAGCAGCGCCGACGAAGACGATCGGGGTCGCCGAGTCCCTCCCACGGGTCCTTCTCCTACATAAAAGGCAATAGGTTAGAATCCATTGAAAATTTCGGCAGCACCTCCCCTGCACGGGGAGGTTTCCAAAACCTGCAAGATACGTAGGCACGATGGCCAACAACCACATATATACCAAACATAGGTACGAAGGCCAACAAACATATATATACCAAGACGAGTCATGTACTTTAGTTCTCTTTCCATGCAGATGAAAGTATCGAAGTAGTACAACAACAAGTACTACTACCACTACAACTACTACTAACACTAACACTACTACTACTAACACTACTACTATCACTACTTACTACTAACAATACTACTAACACTACTAACTACTCGACAAGGATAACATGCTTACTACTAACACTACTAACAATACTACTAACACTACTAACTACTACTTTAGTTCTAGAGATGTCCTGGTTTATGAGCATCGTACGTGATAACGTGCTCGAAACTTTTTCAAATTTTTTTCCACGGCATACGCATACGATACGGCGACAACTCAACAAGTTTCATGATTTTTGGAATTCGTTCGCATTTTATACAATTAAAAAACAACTCCCACGCAAGTTGGCGGCGTTGCCCCGTGAGCGCGTTGATCGAAATTTCGAGATTGTTCCTGAATTTAGCCTAAATTTACACTAAGAAACAAGGATAACATTTTTTAAACGAATGTAATCCATTATTCGATGCACCTGCAGTTCAAACTTACATTTTTTGGAAAAATTCAACAAAACAAAATAAACTGTAGAAATATGCCAAAAGGCAATGAAAATGTCCCAAATTTAAACATGTTGTTTGTGGTAGTGTACTAAAGCTTCAAAAAAAATTGGTGGCAAAAAAAAAATTGCCGAGTGCCAAACGGGGGGCACTCGGCAAAGAGGACGCCGCTGGATGCCGTTAGGCCCCTACCAATCTTTATCGAGTGTCTGCCTTTGCCGAGTGCCACTCGGCAAAGGCCTCTTTGCCGAGTGCCATATTTTGTCGAGTGCCTGAAATTTGACACTCGGCAAAGATTTTTGCACTCGGCAAATCACGTGTTTCCCGTAGTGAATGTTCTATATCAAAGTTGTAGTGCTCGATGAGATCTAAAACTTTGTAGTTGAAAGTTTTCTCATTTAAGATTATTTATTAGTTAAAATATTAATTACAAGATTTATACATATTAGTACAAATAGACAGCATCATAGAACTAATATAGGTACTGAGCGGGCCTTGTGACGAAGACTGTATCTGTTACTCGTGAGGGAGGTCCCCACACCGGCCGACCAAACTTCTACGGCGAGACGCTACCGAGACCCGACATGAATCGTCGAGCTTGTGTCTGCGGCTGTGAAAGAAGAAGGGATGCAGTCGTCGAGCGTCGTGGAGATAAGGATAGGAGTGAGTCACTGCTCATATCCATGTTTAATATCTCACTCAAGTTCCCATGTGTTGTTGGTAAGGACTAAATTTGCATGAACGGTGAATGTATCGCCCATACAATTATTTTTAAATTTTGGTAGTCCCCCCCATTTATTTTATCCACAGCAATGCACGGACATGTTTCCTAATACAACACAAATACATTTTTATGTCTGGCTACCAGGAGTTGGGGTTGCCTCATAAATTAGCCTTTTGGCGTTATCAACTAGGTCACGCATACTTAAGCTCTCCGGGACCACTCCTTCACCATCGAGGAAGACCCTGTATTTTTCCAACCTAGATGGGGTTGCTTTGACCATGTCCAGGGCATCCTTGGCGCCCTTTTCTCTGAAGATGTTTATGTATCCAGGACACAATTCCACCATTGATATTACCATCTCAACAAGGACCCTTCTTATCCTTGGGTACTCAAGACATGGCTCCCTGTTGGATTTGAGAGTATCCACAAGCTTTGTTACAAGTTGTTCCGCTGCAGCAGAATCGGTATCGGGATCAAGCTCCTGGGCAACGTATTCAGGGATCACATAACCAATTTGTGAAGCAACACAGAGTGCGGCCTCCAATTGTTTGCCCTCTTTATTAGTCCTGATAATTGCCATTGCCTGCAAGGTATGATAATGACATTGTTAAATAATGAAAACGAAGCTAACATAATGAATATTGATTGATCCACACATATATGTAGATATGTTTATACTAAAAAATGCAGATGCACGAGCCAGTGAATTTAATGAAGGATAAACGAGGAAGGAAAAATAAGCTAGCAGTTTGTCTAAGTATATATTGATGAGACGCTTACCTTTGACAGGGCAGATTCCAGGTTCACGTTTGCACCAAGGTCGATCAGCATGTCTCTGGAGTTTGCACAAAGATTATGGAGTAGATTTGCTGCAACAGACATGTAGTACTCATCATCAAGCATGTCGATGAGCTTCGTGAAAAGATTATGCTCTGGGTCCGCCAACAAGATAGCCCAGCAGTTGTCCGCGCTATTTATTGTAAGATTTGCCAGTGCTTCCCCTGCAGCCGTTCGTAGTGATGAACGATCATCGTACATGCTGGGCTCAAGCTCAAATTCATGCATCAAATTGGGAATAATGGATTGGTTGCTCCCAATCTCCTTCCTTGCAGCCTCATCCACTGCCAGCGTTGCTACTATACCCAGCGCCTGCTCCCGTAGATCATCTACTCGCCAGCCCCAAAAGTTCAAGATACGATCGAGGCTGTCCAGAAAGAAGGGGTTCCCCGACAGCTCCTTGCGAAACCTTGCGCTAATTTTCCCACCGTTGATAGCAATCGTCCTCACAAACTCCAAACACAATCGTGCCACTTCCATCTGCTCTGTCCTTTTTTTGTGATGCTGTTCCATCTGCTCTATCATCGTTTTTTTGTGATGCCGATGCTGTAGGCCACGGGCACCACTACTGTTTTCCTCGACGGTGAGATAGCAGCTGATAAGCCCTATGATATTAGTGATGATGTTTTTCGCATCTTTGACTATTTCTGTAATGAGGTTCTTATTGGATTCGGAGTCACCTCGTTGCAGGCTGTTGTCGAGAATCCGCAGTCCAACAATTTGGAATTCATGGCTTGAGGTGCAGCCAAGGGACTGGATGGCGAAGCTCTCGAGGTCGAGGCTGGGTGTGTATTTCTCTTTCTCTTCTTGACGAAAAAAAAGTCCCGTTTCCATGCGTGCCAGGTAGGCTTGGCGGAAGTATAGGCTGATAGCTTTGGCTCCCCACTCTTGTTTGAATCCCAAGTCACGGGCAAGCGATATGCGACGGTAGGAAGGAGATGAACCCGAGGATGACTGCCAGGATACAGGATGACCCTTGGCACTAGCTCCAGCATGAAGAAGAGTACTATGGATGGCACCAAGTTTGGGCTTGCCCCATCAGCCAGGGGGGTATAGTCATGGCGGTGATGACCTAGCAGGCTGCGAAGGCGCAAAATCGAATGCAGAACCTGCAGGAATGCCACTGGGATCTGCAAGTTGGCGATCAGCACCCCTGCTGTCACCGAGAACAACATATAGAATGATATCGCAAGGGAGACGGATATTCCAGGTAATGGGAACATCACGCTCCAAAAGAAGAGTATGGGCAGGATTGTTTCGACGATCTGCAAGAAGAGGCCACAGCAGGATGAGCTACTATCTTTTTCCGAGGTCTCTGTCTCTGGAGGGCTATTGTTGTTTCGCTCCGAAGTCCCCGAGGAGCTATCATCATCGTGATCTGCTCCCCAAAACACTTCGTTGCTAACCATTAGTAGCGTTATAGCGACCGATATGCTCAAGTATCTGTAATAAGAAGCTAATGTTGCTTGGAGGAAGGGCAGACATGCCAAGGCTGAGGCAATGAAGATCTTAAAGCGAAGCAACGGTATGGGATTTCTCATAGATGGTAAACAGGACATGATTCGACAGGCCAGCACTGTCAGAAGCATAGTTCCGAATAGCCATGCAAAAGCTAACCCGGTAGCTTTCAGGGAAGCGAGCGTATCATGCTTGGATGTCTTGGATCTTTGCGGTGCTGTTATGACATAACCATACATGGCTCCGCTAACACAAGCAATCCCCATAAGAAAGAGGGCAGTATGAACAAAAGAGCCCCTCTGTAGTCGAGTCAGCAACTGGCTGACAATAAGCAGGAAGGCCACCTTCAATATGCTTGAAGCAATTTCCGGCCGAAACTCGGGAACTAAGGCAACGCCGACACCTATGAACACCACACTTAATTTCCCAGACGTTTGTCCCACTAACATGCGAGGGAGAGAGAAATCTTCCCATCTGAATGCGCGCGTGGAGCCGAATATTAACCGCTGGTTGACCGAGGCATCGTTGCGGATGAAAACCCTGACATGCGGCGTAGCCATGAATTTTGGTGAGAAATCTTGAGATGCCAAAGCCTTTTTCGAGATCTATACATGCATGTGTAGTAGTAGTTCGAGGAACGCACCAGCTGGAGCCTTCCATGAAGACCATGACCGTGGCGAACCAGAAATCCACGCGGATCAGCAGAGAGCAGAACCCGCCAAGCAATACCACAGTGGCCCAAATGGAGGCTAGAGTGCCGGCAGCGTTGCCCGCCCACTTCAGGAACGCAACGCAGAACACGATCTTATTCAGACTTTTCAGCTTCCTCCTCACCGCGTCGGCACTGCGGCTCTCGCTCTGCTGCACCTCGCCACCGGCAGCGTCCGCGTGCGCCGTGAGCTCCACTGAGAGGGAAAGCTCGCCGCCACTGGCAGGAGTCGTCGCCATTGTTTTTGTCTTCCCTACACTGCCGGTCGTTGCCTGACAATAACCTAACTAGTGTTTATATGTGTACCAGGACCAGCAATTACAGATGTAGCCATCCTGCCTGTAGCCTTGTACTCCACACCGGGTCACGGTAACCGGCATTGCCTGTGCTTTGTAATTGCGGCCGTTTGCCGGCTCTTTGCCCTGGCATTTTTGAACGAACGCTGGGGTGGGACGTGGGCGACTGGGCGTGCTCCGCCCCTCGTTTGTAATTTGTTTCCTCGAAGAAGACATGATAGGTACAACAACAAATATTTGGGAAGATGGCATATAAGCACAAGTCAAGCGTGCTTGATTTTCAGGTCATTTTTTAAAAAAAAATTGATTTTCAGGTCATTACTTCCGTGGCAAAAGAAACCCCCACCTCTACTTCCAACATGATTTGATTTCGCCCCAGTTGTAATCCTCACTGCACTAAACTGCCTTCGGAGTGGTATGTTACGGATTTCGGTAACATGAGTAGCAATTCATGGATTAGCACTCTTATTAGTTGTGCCATTTCATTAATTTTATGCTGCTCATTGCCCTAAGACTATGTCATGTGGTTTAACAAAGTAAATTAATGAGCATATATAAACAATTGTTAGAGGACAGATGTGTAGACATTACAAGGACGGAAATACTGTTTTCCATTGCCAGAACTTGAACGCCTTACTTATCATTTTTTCGGAAAACAAAGGCGTACTTGGTCTTGGCACCAGGGGTCTCCTAGGCGACTCGAGTGGGTCTTGGTAGCCGTTCTGAGTTCCAGTGTCCTTCTGTTTCTCTATCTCTGCGATCTAATCTAGGTTGATTCTCCTTCATCTTTTTGGTGATCTGATCCCGACTCTCCAGATCAGTGTGCTCCTGCAATGCACTACCGGATTCAGCTTCTTTACCGAGTGCCTCAAGCACTCGGTACATGTCGATATACATTCGGCAAAGCCTTTGGCGAGTGTTACACTCGGCAAAGGGCGCTCGGTAAATAGTTTATCGGTAAAGACCTCTTTGCCGAGTGCATTTTATCGGGCACTTGATAAAGCCTTTGACGAGTGCTAATCTGATACTCGGCAAAGAAAAGTCGCCGTGACGGCGAGCGCCACCGTGACGGCGGCTTTAACGAGTGTCAACGGTCAAGCACTCGGCAAAGGTGATCACTGTGCCGAGTGCCACCGACAAGACACTCGGCAAAGGTAGCTTATTTGCCGAGTGTCCTGTCACGACACTCGGTAAACATGCGACCTTTGCCAAGTGTCCTGGCCCGTGGAACTCAACAAATCTATGATGTTTGCCGAGTGCAATGGCCTTTGCACTTGGCAAAGCATGTTCTCAGGTAGTCACTTTGCCGAGTGTCATGGCCATTGCACTCGGCAAAGTGACTGAAAATAGCCTTTTTATTTGTTTTTTACATCCCATCCAAACAAATAGAAGATATATATAACAAATATCACCAACATCACATATATATCATCAACAACACATATATATCACCAACACCACATATATATATCACAAACGTCATATATATATCACAAACGTCACATGTCTCACAATATATCACAAATAAGTTCACAAGTAATCCAAGTGCTCCATCATCTACAACCACAATTGCAAATAGAAGTACCATTAACAACCACAAGTATCATCACCAAGATGGCCAATGAGACTGATTTGGTGAAGGATTCGCTGAAGCATGAGGATCGTTCGATGCCGCCGATTGATTCTGCACAAAGGAGAAGAGATTGCATGTGTGAGACAAGATAAATATATACCATACATGAATAAAACTTTCATACTCCACTAGGTTTGACCGTAAGCATGAACATACAAACTAAAACATTTATACTCACAGGAGTAGAATAGTGAGGAGGTGGAGATGGAGGTGGAGCGAATAGCGAAGGTGGCGGAACTACACCCATAGCGGCGCCAAGACTTTGCATATACTGAAGAATCTCCACCATCCTCCACTGCTTGGCCTTCCACTCGGTCTCCGCCCTCTCCATCTTCGCCTGCATCTGCTCCCATATCCTCCTCTCTTGTTCCAGCTGGGCGTACAATATATTTACCCCAATGTTACAATAATACAAAGGAAAGGTATGAAAAAACCAATGAATGATGAATAAACCAGGAATAACCTCGAGTGCCTCCACTTGGTGGTGTGAAGTGTCCTGCCGAGGTCGTATGGCCGGGCTCGTGCTCGTGCTCATGCTGCTTGCTCGAATCTGGGAGAGACTGGGAGTAGCGGCCCATTCGATTGCGCCGTCGCCAATCCAGTATCCACCCATGCTTCTTGACTCCTCCCACCCTCATGACGACTTCTCCATCAAGGTCCTCGGTGCTCAGATCGTACTCTGGCCCATGGACCTCCCTTGCCATCGATGTGTACTCACTGAGGCGGTTGTGGACGGTCACATTGTTGTACGCCTCGGGCCCGTCCTCCAGGTTGTAGTCAACGTTGGACATCGCCTTGCCCTTGTGGGCCATAGCAAATGCCTTGAAGATGGAGCAAGGCTAGCCACCATGTGACGCCAACTACGAGAAAAACTAGCAAGATGATTAGAAATCATGCAGAATTGAGCGTTAGAATAAATAAATGAATTCATGTACCCATGTTTCTGCGTATCCGCTAAGGCTGCGGCTGCCTTGATGGTGTGCTACACCTGGCATCATCAAATGCCGCTCCCGGCACAAGTTGTGTGTCTCCTCCCACTCACGTGAGCACCACTTGTCCACCATCTGTACCTAGCACTGGGGATGCATGGCGCACCAATAAGGAATCATCTATAGGCCATCAAGTACATGATATATTAGAAGATGAAATTAAGCCTACTTAATCTCAAAAGGAATCAGTATTAATGTTCTATATTTACCTGCAAGTACTGGTCCCGGGTCAGCGTCATGGTTCTTGCGTCCCTTTTGGTGACCTTCGTTCCAAGGACGGTCCCGTGATAAGTTACGACGGCCTAGATGCGCGCCTCGTAATGCATGTCCACGATGAGTTTTTTGCAGCATTTGGTAGCCACTGCATCCACCCTGGCCTCATGTCCGTCCTAGGCATCTAAAGAAATCCTGCATACAAATACGATGTATCCATTCATTATTTCAAGAACTATCCAATGAATGCGATGTTTTGAGCAATGTAGTGCGAGGAAGACTTACCCACAGCTCTTGCTTCACCCGCTCTGCCTTGTTGTTGAATACCCTGCGGGCCCGATCTACAGCATCGGGGGTGGTGGCATAGTGGTCAAACGAGTAGGCCGGCCCCGTCACTCCAGCTGTACTCAACCAGGCCAAGGAAGTGCTCCTTGCATAGAAGACCGAGGATGCCATTGACTTGGCATGTGTGAGCACCTCCACTCGCCACAATCGTCCAGTTCCTGCCCAAGTGATTAAGACAAATTATTAGTTTCCATTTTGATTTTCAACATATCATATAAAGTAGTGATAACATCTAAAGTTACTTACTTTTCCCCCTCGGGTCGAATCAGCGGGCGTCTCTCACGAGGTATTGGTCGCTGAGGGAGGCTCGTGGGGCCTTGCAAGTAGACGCTCGACGAACTAGAGGAAGCAGAACCCCCTATTGTCGCCTCCTCCTCATCGTCCTCCTGCGCCTCCTCGGTGTCCTCCTAGGGCACCTGCTCCTCCTTCTCCTCCTCACGCGACTAGGGCGGCAGGCGACGGCTCCCTCCTACAGGCTGCTCCTCCTACTCTCCCCCAGTGCAGCGGTCCTTGTCCTTCAGTACAAGGATGCTAGCTTCCCCATCCCACCGCCCACCATCTTTGTTCAATCACCTGAAATTAAAAAGAGTAAACCAATAAGCATAGATAAACAAGAAGTACTTAGAAAGAGATGCAAAATAAACAAAACATAATTACAAAATAACATAGTATTACATGTATTAGAAATAATCTTCATGATCGGGATTAGCTAGATCATAAGTCTCATCATCACTATCAATCATGTCGAAATAATCAACTACTATCCGAATGAGCAATGTTGCCATTGTCATTGTCTAAATGTAATCGCTCAAGCATTTGTAAGTCCTTCAAATTTTGCACCTCATCTCCAGCGTCCTCTTCAATAACTGTTTCATTGTCTACTTCCATTCTGATCGCTTCGGTTAAGTCTATCTCAAACCTCCCTTCTAGTCCCTCTTCTTGAAAGAACTCTCCGTCATATGTGTTTGGGTCTAAGTTGTAATCTTCATCGTTTGGGACAGGCACTTTACCGTGTGGCGATACCCTATGCACAATATGTCAACCCTTAAGATGCCTTTTGGTTTGACACGCATATGGGAGATAATAAACTTATGTGGCCTATTGGGCCACAATATAGACATCGTCTCTTGGTAAAACAAAATCCTGCCGAATTTTGACTAGCCTAAGATTAGAATATGTTCGTCTCATTACTTTAGGATCAAACCAATGGCATTTGAATATGACGGGATTAAAAGGTTTGGAACCATGAAACTTGAGTTCGTATATTTCTTCAATTCTTCCATAATACTCGACCTCATCAACGTCGGGCGTAAAAACTCCGGAACTTGCCACCCTTTTGCAACCAAATGAACCTCAGACCTTCCTTGCATACTGGGCATGGGAACTTCCCATGAACACACCAGACGCAAAATATCCCATACGCTAGGAAGTCATGCAGGGAGTAGTGGTACCAAACATGTATTTTGAAGTTTTTCTTTGTAGCTTGGTCGTATGTCCATACCCCTTCCTCCCAAGCGCAGACCAATTCATTAATCACAGGCTCCATGAACACACCCATATTATTCCTCGGGATGTCTAAGAATTATCAATGATAAGAATACGTTCTGTCGTTGAAAGCATACGCCGAGGGGGGGGGGAGATTGAGGGGGATAACGAACATGGGCCAACATGTGTATGGGGCAGCCATCATTCCATAAGGATTGAACCCATCTATTGCCAGCGTAACACGTACATTATGAACCTCTTTAGCTTGCTCATGATGAATGCCATCAAAGTGGGTCCATGCTTCACCATCGGATGCATGTACCATCCTATCAGGATTGTATCATTTGCCATTTTTGTGTCATGTCATCTATTTCGCGGATTCCTCGGTCATGTATAGCCGTTGGATCCTCGGTATGAACAGAAGGTGCCTGTAGGATTGTCACGGGAATGTCAAGCTGCCTCTTCTGGCCATCACCAGAATCTACCTCTAGGAACCTAGAGGATTTACACTTTGGATAATACTTTGCTTCCACGTATTCTTTCCTAAATAGGACGCACCCCTTTGGGCAAGCATGTATCTGCTCATACGACATCTTAAGTGCACGAAGGAGTTTCTGTGACTCGTGCATGCTCTTTGGCAGAAGGTGACCCTCTGGAAATAGGCTGCCAATAACTATCAACAAACCATCGAAGGCGTCTCGACTCAGGCTATACTAGGACTTTAACGCCATTATGCATCCAATGGCATCCAGTTGAGAAACCTTTGTCTGGCCATGAAGGGGTTTCTGTGCCACGGCAAACATGTCGTAGAACACCTTTGCGGTTGCCTCTGGCTCCTCCTCTGTACATCCTTTAATGAACTGTGCCTTGTGATAGTCATTTAACATGTCTGCTACCCCAGCATCAGCATCATAATCCTCGATGCATGGTATCACCACCTCCTCTCTCATACGATCGGCTTCACCATGGTAGACCCACCGGGTAGTCTGTCGTAAATCCATTCTTCCAAAGATGTTCCCCCATGACCTTCTTTGTTTGTCTTTTCCTATTTGCATATTTGCTGTAGGGACAACAAATTTTACTCGTTCCTTTAGCAGCCACGCCAAATGCACGTTCCAAGAAAGCATCGGTCTTGTCGATCCATTCATTGGTGACCTGACTCTAACTTGCGCGGCCTATGTACATCTACTCACAGTCCTCCATCCTTTAACATATATAGCGGCGAGTAATATAAACATCAATTGCATCTACACGATGTTCCTACTATCTAATAGGTGAGGATAGGTCCTAATCCCATGTGAGGATCCATAGATGAGGTTAGTTTCCATGCTCTACTCCTATCCGAAACAGAATTTTGGCAGCACCTCCCCGTTGTTCTCCAAATACACGTCCTGCCAGGGATAGTGTGTATCCGGAGAACAATAGGGAAATGATGCCGAAACTCTATCTCAGATCGGAAGCAGACCATGGAAACTAACCCCACCTATGCATCCGCAGGCTGTCCAAAAAACGTGGACAATTTAAAACAGATACAGTTTTAGATATGAAAATATCTGTATATTTCCAAACGTATCTCTTTCAAACGAGAGACACTTATCTGGGTTACGTGATCTACGACCATGATACGGAAAGAGGGGTGATACCTAGGGTGACGGTGGAGTCAGGCTAGTGGGGCCATGGCGGGTCGGTGTAGTGGCGAGGTGACGTGGTGCAGGCAGACCCGCAGCGGCGAGGAAGGCGATTGGGGTCGCTGAGGTACTCTAGCTCCACTCCGACGGGCTCTTCTCTGCAAAAAAGAAACATAAAACTGTCAATACAAAATTTTGGCAGCACCTCCCCTACACAGTGAGGTTTCCAAAACCTACAAGAAAACCAATGGCACGATGGCCGACATGCACATATATATGAACGGCACGATGGCCGACATGCACAAGATTATATCCAACCACATATATATAACAATGTCACAACCACTCCTATGACTCCTACGACTACCACCACTGCTACTCTACCACTACTACTACCACAACTACTAGTAATACTACGATGACGACGTTGCTAGGGCATAACTAGTGGGCGTTGTAGGGCGGCGGTGGTGAAGGGGCCAGGGCACCGGTGGACAAGGTGACGGCTAGGGAAGTGGCAGGGACGTGGCAACGGTGGCCGGGGCGCCTCCTCCTCCTCCTCCTCCTTCTTCTTCTTCCTCCTTCTTCCTTCTTCCTCCTCCTCCTTCTCTTCCTTCTTCTTCCTCATTCTTCCTCCTTCCTTCCTCTCCTCCTCCGGTGGCACGGGCGCGGGCGGGGGTGGCGGCGGCGGCTAAGCCTGGGCAAAATACCCGATACCCATTATCCGTACCCGAAATACCCGAACCCGGACCCAAATTACCCGAACCCGAGGTACCCGATCCCAAATTCGGATAGCGATTTTGATTACCCGAAATTAGTTTGGGTAATTCAGGTAATATCCCCCGGTACCCAAACTACCCGAACTACCCAAAGATTTGTTTTGTCTTTGTATTCATCATGTGTTGTTAGCTGAACCATTTAACTTATCACTTTATTAGAATATAATTCTCTCTATTTGAATGAGTGATTATAATATATTATTCTTTATAAATTGCTATTGAAATTCTATACAAATTGCTGCTGAAATTATGTATAGATCGCTACTGAAATTTAGTGTAGTTTGTTGTTTTCTGTAAATTTGGGTATATCGGGTAATACCCGAACCCGAATCCTGAATTATCGGGTACCCGAATTTACGGGTAGTGTTTTTTTCGGAGGGTAATATCGGGTAGCAATTTTTATTACCTGAATTTTGAATTACCCGAATTACCCGACTCGAAAAAATCGGGTAACCCGAACGCCCAGGCTTAGCGGCGGCGGCGCTAGCGCGGTCAGCTGCCTGCGTGCGTGTGTGCGTGTATGCGGTGTGTGCCGGCTGGGCCGTCGGGGTTAAATCCCCCCTTTACCGAGTGGCCTCGATCTGCCACTCGGCAAAGTATTTTTTTTTATTTTCTGCCGAGTGCCACCTGGCCTGGCTCTCAGAAAAGAGGGTTTTTTTTAAAAAAAATTCTTTGCCGAGTGCTCCTGATCTGGCACTCGGCAAAGTATTTTTTTTTATTTTTTAAATTCTTTGCCGAGTGCCACCTAGCCTGGCACTCAGCAAAGAGTTTTTTTTTAAAAAAAATTAAAATTCTTTGCCAAGTGCTAGCCGTCCTAGCACTCGGCAAAGAGGCTCCTTTGCCGAGCGCCAAACGCAGACACTCGGCAAACCATTTTTTTATTTTTCTTCCTGCCTCCAAACTTTTTTTTGTAGTCCTCGTACAATACCTGGTACTCTATGTTCTAATGTGGTATATTTCTCGAACTTTTTCTATATTTCTTTAATTTATTTTATTTAATTGAGTTTTCTTGGATAATTTAAATTATAACTGCTAGTCATTCGAATAATGAAAAAATAAATGGGAAAATGATATTCATGTTATTTAGTATAATGTGAGGCCATATCCAGGAACAGACCACCAATTTTGAACATCTTGTTCACGAAACATGACCACGAACTTGCGGTCGAGCTTGTTTTTAAATTCTATAAAAAACAAATGAAGACCGAAAATCTTGAAACTTATCGAGATGTCATGATATCATATGTGGAGGCTGTGATAAAAAAATTAAGTAGGTTTCGCACAAGTTTATCACGTACGATGCTTACCACCTCGTCGGCCTCTTCACGAAATCATGAACTTCTTCGGAGATTCTTCGGTTTGCAAGCATCATACATGACAACTTACGCGAAACCTACTCAAATTTTTATCACATCCTCCACATATGATATTATGACATCTGGACAAGTTTCATGATTTTCAGGACTTCATTTGCTTTTTATAGAATTTAAAAACAACTCGATCGTAAGTTCGTGGTCATGTTTCGTGAACAAGATGTTTGAAATTGGTGGTCTGTTCTTGGATATGGCCTCACATTATACTAAATAACATGAATATTATTTTTCTATTTATTTTTTCATTATTCAAATGACTAGTAGTTATAATTTGAATTATCCAAGAAAATTCAATTAAATGAAATAAATTAAAGAAATATAGAAAAAGTCCGATAAATATGCCACATTGGAACATGGAGTACCAGGTATTGGATGAGGACTGCAAAAAAAGTTTAGAGATCAAAAGTGAAAAAAATATGGTTTGCCGGGTGTCAAAAAATAATACTCGACAAATCACCGCTTTGCCGAGTGTCAGAAGAAGACACTCGGCAAAGGGTTAACGGCGGCTGCCGGTCGTTAACGGTGGCGGCCCTTTGCCGAGTGTTCTATTTTGCTGAGTGCCCGACACTCGGCAAACCTGGTCTTTGCCGAGTGTTATTGTTTGCCGCACTCGGCAAACCACCTCTTTATCGAGTGCCAGTTGTTTGTCGAGTGCTTTATCTCTGGCACTCGACAAATAGCCTCTTTGTCGAGTGCCCGATAAAAAGCACTCGGCAAAGTCTGGGACACTCGGCAAAGAAGCCGTCTGCGGTAGTGATGTCCACCAAAACCTGATACTGTAGTTGTTGCTAGCCATGTCCTAGTTTTAGCAGAACTGTTGTTGGGGGTGTCTATGATCTAGCGGCTCGCAGCAGTCGGCGCACAAGGATGGAGGCATGCAGGGAATGGAGGGTCTTTTAAAGAATTTACAACTGCCAGAGGCAGAGAGGAAAAGTGTTCGGATTGGTGGTGGATTGAGAGGAGCGCATGGCGATGCACCACCATAGGCTTTCGGTAAACTATTGCTGAAATGGGGAGTGAGATCAGAGACTCTAGTTCAGGCAATAGGGTAGAATTGGTGCTCGCTACGTGGGGTCGATTGCAAGGAGTTGGGTGACAATTGTTCACCTTTCATCAGGTGGTTGGGAAGAGAAGGGCTTTGGATGATGGTCTAGTGGACGATTTTGAAGGAGCTCCTGGTCATGGCAAAATACGATGGGTCTAAATCTCTTGAAATAGACTTCTTGACTATTCAGATATGGATCCAGGCTGGCACACCTTCCCATGGGCCTAATGAACAAGGCGACGGCGATGGTGATTGAAGATGAGATAGGGGAATTCATGGATGTGGATTTTGAAAATGAAATGGCAGATGGGAGATTTCTACAGGTGGAAATTAGGCTAGCCATTGGGATAGGGCATAACCATTAATCTTGGGGAGGATGCAGAAGGTAGATGGTGCCCAATCTCATATGAATTTCTCCCATAATTTTGTTATGTTTGTGGCATTATTGGACACATAGACAAAGTATGTGCTACAAAGTTGACTAAGGGGGTGATGGTTCCTTTTGATAGGGAGTTGAGGTACATACCTCCTAGGAAGAGGGGTGGAGGGGATAGTTTCTGGAGCTAGGAGAACTTTGGGCTTCTAGGTAGGACGGTATGGGGGATTAGGAGGCTGGGAGCTTTGGGGGGTTTAGGGAGTAGAGGTAGAGGGGAAGATCTAGAAGTGAGACCCTCTCATGGAGGAAGGAGCTAGAGTTTCAAGGAGCAGGAACATCTAAGAAAGGGGAGGAGGAAGTCACAAGCTCGTAGAAGGTGCTGCACATGCAGGTGATAGTGAACAATGAAAAGAAGAACCACCTTCCATCCCTTATCACTGGGAAGTCTGTGCTAGCTCAAGCTATAGGGAAGGGGATGTGTGGGTGACCAATGGCATGTAGCCCATGCAATGAATCTGATACAAGGGGAGACAGGTTTAGGAAAGAAGAATACACCTAAGAAGTTTGAATGCAACCCAAGGAAAGTAAGAACAAGGCACATGCTAATGAGTTCATAGCTGAGAAGGTGGGAAAGAGGCGCTCTAAGGAGGCTATGGAGGTGGAGGTAGATGATGTGCCAAAAACAAACAAGGCAAGTGGGAGAAGTGTCATATGAAATAGACCAAGTGGTCAATGATGAAGCGGCTGGGGTGGACAAACAACTCTACAAGTCGAAATGAAGATGTTGCTTGGAATTGCTACGAATCGAGGAATAACACAACAATTCAAGGCATTATAAATGTTCAGAAGGAGGACCCCAATATTTTGTTCTTGGTAGAAACAAAATTGGATGAGCACAGAACTAAAGGTTTGTAGTGGAAGCTTAGGGTTGATGAATATGGTGGTGAAGGATTATGTGGGGAGGAGTGGAGGTCTAGCGCTATTTTGGAGGAATGGGGTGAATGTGCATGTTAGGGGGATTTCACACCTATACATTGATGTAGACGTGATGGAGAAGGGAGGTTCATGTGGCATTTCATGGGGTTTTATGGGGAACCAAGCATGGAGAGGGAAACAATCATGGAAACTCTAAATGCAGCTAGGCGGAGACCATGGTTGTGTATGGGCGATTTCAATAAAATTCTTTTGGGAGGAGAGAAGGAGGAGGCTGCCAAGGGGTCAGGCATACTTGGACCGATTCTAGCCAACTTTGGAGGACTATGATTTGATCGACCTAGGTTTTGTCATAGATCCATTCACATGGCGTAATAATAGCCATACAAGTGAGAATTATGTCCGTGAACGGCTGGATAGAGCGATGGAAAATGGGGGATGGCGTACGAAGTTCCCTTTGTTCAAAGTGATTAATGGCAACCCACACCACTAAGATCATTGTTCAGGTGATCTTGGAGATGTAACGAGGAGAATGGGTGGAAGAGAACATAGATTCCAATTTGAGGCTCAATGGGTAGAAGAAGAGGAATGCCCTACTACTGTTGAAAACACCTGAAAATTGTTAATGGAAGGTAGGGGTGGTCAGGTGATGGATGCAGTGAGATGTGTGCCACAGGACTTGGGAGACTAGAGTAGTAAACGTTCGCAAGGACTTGGAGAAAAGAATGAAGCGGTTTTGCAAAACGCTAGAGGAGTATAGGAGAGGTGTTGTCATTCCAACAACACCAGGTGAATCACAGACATCATCCCTCATGCTATCAGGAGGTGCAAGCTAGTGTGCAGGGCACTCCTTAGTAGAGTCATGCCTTGACTCTATCCTCACTGCCTGCTGCTTCTGAGGCTAGCCATGCCTCCAATGCTACACCAACCAATAAAACATTGGCTGCCTTTGAGCCATCGGGGACTCCACAAAGTTTTTTTGACAGCAAAAACTGTGGGGGAGATCCCCACAGTGTTATGAATTTTATATTAAAGAGAGAAACAAGAACTTACATGAGGAATTAATTGAAAGCATCTAGCCAAAAGCAGAAGGATGACCTAAGGTCCTCCTTGAATCTAATCGACTGAAGAAAACATTGGTTTTTCAAGTTACAAAGCCAAATGGCTCGACTCGGTCTCTCCTTTGGAAGATCTTGTCATTTTGCATTTTCCATATCTCCCAAGCTAGTAATCAAGGTTGCCTCTGAAAACTCAGGCTCTAAACCTGTAGTGCCCTGACAAAATCTATCTAGAAAGTTTAGGGAGACATCCCAATTAATGTTAATTCTAGCCCAACACTCGCTTGCAAATGGGCAAGTGAAGAAAAGGTGCTCAATGGTTTCTTCTTCTCCAGTATCACACATCACGTAGAGAGCATTATCATGGATATCTAGGTGTCATCTTCTTAGCATTGTTTTGGTGGAGCCAGTCCACCAGAACAAGTGTAAGGTCCAGATGGTGACTAGAGGGGGGTGAATAGTCATTTGTAAATTTAATCGCGTCGGTTAACCAAAAACAAATACGGAATTAAAACAATTCGGTCTAGCCAAGACTACACCCCTCTATCAAAATTCACAAACACCTTATAAAGATCCTAATTATGCAATAAAGGTGCTGGGCTAGCTAGAGCTCACCTATCCAATTTAAGGAGCAAGGTCACACAAACCTATGCCACTAGTATTTAACACACTGGGGAGCTCCTACACAATTCTAGTAAGCAAAAGCACAAAGCTCCTAAGCTTACTAGCAATGCTCAATAACAAGGCAACCAATGCCAAATTAGAGAGCACAAATACTTAGCTATACAAACTAAGCAATATGACTAACAAGGTTATACAAACCAAATTAGCCACGCAAGGGAGCTACTTCTATGCTACACAAGCAAGAAGGTAACTAGTGAGCTACACAAGCTAACTAATTACAAGAGCAACTACACAAGCATAATGTATATGAAAGTAACTACAAGCTTATATAAGGGGATTGCAAACCAACATGAAGAACTAATGTTGATACGGTGATTTTCTCCCGAGGTTCATGTGCTTGCCAACACGCTACATCCTATTGTGTCGACCGCTCACTTGGTGGTTCGGCGGCTAATTGGTATCACCCTGCCAAGCCCGCATGTTAGGCACCACAAGAACCTACCCCAAAAGTGAGGGTAGCTCAATGATATGCTCAACTAGAATTGCTCTTCACGGCTCCCATAGGGCGAGCATAATGCCCCTCACAAAGCTCTTCTCCGGAGCACCGCACAAGCTTCTTGCAGGCTTCAATGGAGACCACCACCAAGCCGTCTAGGAGGTGGCAACCTCCAAGAGTAACAAGGACCACCGGCTTGCAAGACAACCACCTAGTGCCACTCGATGCAACATCACGATGCAATCGCACTAGAATCGCTCATTCACTCGATCGGATGAACACTATCAAGCTCAAGTGAGTTAGAGGGCTCCCAAGCACTACCACATAAGCCACCAAGGCTCTAGTGTGCTTAGCTAATAGCCCAAGGCCAAGACCCCCTTCTATTTATAGCCCCCATGAAAATAGAGTCATTGTACCCCTTTCACTGGGCACAGCTCGGGGTGACCGGATGCTCTAATCGTATCGACCAGACGCACCCTACCAGTGTCTGGTCAACGGATGGCAGCCATGTCATCCCTGGCTTCAAATACTAAGCGCTCGATCTCAACGGTTAAGTTATGACCGAACGCAGCACAGTGCCAAGACCGAACATAGGACCCCAGCATCTGATCACTTCTAGTAAGGTTCCAGTCACGAACTGGACATGTATGGTCACACCCGACCAGACTCGCCCCACATCCAATCACTCTCCCTCTTCTCTACTGCACTGCCATATCAGCATGACCAGATGCTGAACAGTGTTCAGCTAGAGTCCAGTCGCCTGCATCCGCTCATAGGCCAAGAGTACCATCTTCTTTTATAATTGACTAGACGCTGCTCCCCAAAGTCCGGTCAACACGTGACCAGCGTTCGGTGCACTCTGTGAAACCATGTCTTTTCTGTATAGGGCGCCGGTGGCATCGTCAGACTGTATTTTCTATATAGGGCGCCATGGGCAGACACTCCACCGGTGAAGTTTCAAACCCTTGCTCCCAAGAGCTAAACATAATGTGTATCACCTTTGTGCATGTGATAGCATATTTTCACAAACATTTTCAAGGGTTAGCCACTCAACTTGCCACACCACTCGATCCTAGCGACAATGTAAAGTTAGATCACTCGAGTGGCACTAGATGACCTATATGCAAACAAGTTTGCCCCTCTTGATAGTACGTCCATCTATCCTAAATCTGGTCATAAACTTCTCTACTCACCTATGACCGGTGAAATGAAATGCCCTAGGTTATACCTTTGCCTTGCGCATTCTATTCCATCTCCTCCATTGTTGATGCAACACATGCACCAACATGATCAACAATGATATGATCCACTTCATATCATCACATGATCATATTGGTTCATCGATCTTGACTTTACTTCGCTTTTCACCAGTTGCCTTCGTCCATCAGCGCTAAGTCTTGCTTAAGCTTCACCGCCATGCTGGTCCATCGCTCCAAAGCCTCCGACTTACCCTTCACTCTTGCAACCGGTCCATCAAGCCAAGTCTTGTCTTGGTCTTCTTCACCTTGATCACATGACTCAATGTCATGTCTCATGTGCAATGAGCTCCCTCATCATCACATGTGTGAGCTTTGCAACATCTTCGAGCCTATTTTCACCTTCATGGCTTATGTTGCTCACACACATATACATATGGACTAATCACCTGTGTATCTCACATAAACATAATTAGTCCACTTAGGTTGTCACTCAATTACCAAAACCACACAAGACCTTTCAACAAGCCACACAAAGAATTTGACCCTCATGGTGCAATTCGATTTCCGTACCTCCTTGAAAATTGGATGGGCTTCCATGCTGTCAAAGATGTAAGAGTAGAAACATTTCAAAGTTTAAATATTACCCCAGATGGGTATCCAACAACCTTGGTTGTTCTCATCATATGGTAGAACCTATAGTTGTGTCTGTAAGCTTTCTAGCTCCTCAATGGCTTAGTGTGACAATGGCAACACAAAATAGGATGTCAAGATCCTCCGCTTGCATCACTTTGAAGAGTGAAATGCTATCTGATCTAGAGAATGAGGCAAGTCTCTGGAATGTGTGTGCCAAAAGGAGTCTGTCCATTGATCTTCCCTGAAGCAAACCATGGAGCCATCCCCTACTGTGCATCTAGCTATACCATGGCTGATAGAGTTCAGTCTGAGGACGTCCTTCCACCAGAAGGAGCCGACTTCTCTCACTACATGTGGTACCTTGTTAGTATAGTACTTGTGCCAGATGAGCTACACCCAATGGTATCTCCCCTTTGTTATATAATTTGTCTAGGTGTTTTAGGAGCAAGGCATCATTTTGTAGTCGAAGATTGATAACTCCTAAGCCACCCTTATCTTTAGGCTTCTGTACTATCTGCCAAGCCACTAAGTTACCACCTTTCTTCTCCTCATCACTGTCACGCCACAAACATTGTTTTCTAGTTCTATCAATATTTTCAATGACTCCTTTGGGAAGCTTGATGGTGCAAAGAGCATATGTTGTGATGGGCGTGATGGCCGAATTCAACATTTGGAGCCTCCTAGAGTAGGATAGCCAGGTGGAGCAGGCAGATAGGCGTCTTTGTGTTGATTTCTATTTTTGCATAAAGACTCCACAAAGTTTTAGGGATATTGCTAATGATAAGGTACTTACTCCTTACTATTAACCTAGCTATCTTGCCTTTCTGTAGTAGAATACCCTTTAATAGCCTTACCTGCTCCCTCTTGCGTTTGATGCTTCTACAATGATAAAGCTATGGCTCACTCGAGTGATTTGGAGCAATCCATCACTCGAATTTTCTCTTCTCCAAATCCGGCCTCTCCCCCTCTTCTTCTCCAAGTCTGGTGGTCTTAGAAGGGGCATGGGGGACACAGGCCGGCCAGGCAATGGGATGGCGGGAGGGCAATGTTAGGGTTTCAGCGGTGGTCGAGGTGGTCGGGCCAAGTTGGGGCTAGGGCGCCCATGGCCATGGCGATAGCAGGAGGGGGAGGGGAAGGAAACTGCCGTGGGCGCAATAGGGTCTCGTTAGAGCTCCATGGCCACAGAGCTCCAACGAGACCCTACTGCTCTATGGTGGGGCGGTGGGCACTGGGCGACGATGGTGCGCCAGGAGGAGGAAGATGAACAGTTATCCATTAGGAAGAGAAAAAATTGAGTGATCCGTTACTCGGGCGACGGATCGATAGATCCTTTTAAGAAGGCATAGAAAAGTACCACAAGGAAAAGGTTATACCTGCTCTGTTACTCCTATCACTTTGTTATTGTGCGCATAACTCGTACTTGTACTTATAGTTCCCATCCATCGCCTAAGAAAAAATATATCAAAGAAACTCACTACCAGAAATAGTCGCTTTGCCGTGTGCCAAAGGCACTCGGCAAAGCCCAAAAAACACTCGGCAAAGGATTTGCCGAGTGTAACACTCGGCAAACAGCACACGGCATCTATAGTGCCAGCAAACGACTCTTTGCCGAGTGTTTTCTATCGGGCACTCGGCAAAGACTTTGCCGAGAGCTGAAACTGACGCTCGGTGAAAAAAAGTAACGTGACGGAGTGGAGATGGTCATGGCGCGTTTGTCGAGTGTCAAATCTTAGGCACTCGGCAAACCTTCCTTCTTTGTCGAGTGTCATAGTTCAGGTATTCGGCAAAGCTTCTTCCTTTGCCGTGTGTCAAATTCCAGGCACTCGGCAAACCTTCGTCCTTTGCCGTGTGTCAAATTCCAGGCACTCGGCAAACCTTTGTCCTCTGACGTGTGTCAAATACCAGGCACTCGGCAAACACTCAGCAAAGAAGCCATTTTAGTCCTAGAATCCATAGAATTTTGGCTTCTTTGCCGAGTGTCATAGCGCAGGCACTCGACAAAGAAGCCATTTTAGTCCTAGAATGCATAGAATTTTGCCACGTGTCCACTTTGTTAGGTGTTTTAACCCTGGCACTCGGCAAAAGGCCTCTTCGCCGAGTGTAACACTCAGCAAAGTGACCATATATTTCTTGTTTTTATGGTTTGGTCACATATAACGTACGCCACTCAAATAATAATTATAGGCATCACACATATTTCACAATACGCATAACAGGCAGTTCATATAGATATATCAACAGCAAATAAATGCAAATAAACTTTAGAATCACAAGTAGGTTCATTCACAACCATAAATAGTCACAAGTAGTCATTGGTAATCCACAAATGCAAATATAAATAAAATCACTTAGGCCACGAGTTCCACTGCGACCACGCTGGGTCATGAGGCTCATTCGATGCCGCCGATTGATGCTGCACAAAGGAGAAGAGATTGTAGTGTGAGTCAAGATTGAACAACACGTATGGTCTCTCTGCTGCCTAACTAGTATAACCCTTACAACTATCAGCAATATCTTCTCAGTTGCATTGTGCTCTAGTATGATTGCTTAAGTACTAGATGGTAACAAACATATAGCATTAGTCACTAAGTTTATAGTGTCTGGGCATCTTTGTAAGATTGATTCTACATAAACTAGAAACGGTGATTATAAGGTTGTAAAGCGACTCACAGTGCCTGCAACAGTGTTTGGAGCAGGTTGAGGAGGAGGGACTGGCATCGGTGGCGGAGGTTGACCGATTGTAGCATAAACACCCCTCATATATTCAAACATCTGTAGCTCCATCCTTTGCCACTCTGCCTCCATCCTCTGCCGCTCTGCCGCCATCTTTGCCTCTAGCTCCTCCTGGCGCCTCATTTCTTGTTCCAGCTGAGCCTATAATATTTCATCCCAATGTTATAATACAATGCAAAAGTATGTAAAAATCAATGAATGATGAATAAAACAGAAATAACTTGGAGTGCGTTCATCTGGAACCGTGTAGAGTATGACCGTGGGCGTATCGCCGGACTGGAACCCATGCTCTATGCTCGAATCTAGGAGAGAGTGGGAGTACTGGCTATGTCGATTGTGCTGCCGCCAATCCAGAAATGGCCATGCTTCTTGCCTCCTCCCACCCTCATGACCACTTCTTCATCAAGGTCATGGGCGCTCGGATCGTACTCTGGGCCATGGACCACCCTTGACTATCGATGTGTATCCATTGAGGTGGCTGTGGACGGACTCGTTGTTGTACGCCGAGGGTGGGTCCTTCGGGTGTAGGTGACGTCGGACGTTGCCTTCCCCTTGTGGGCCAAAGCATATGACATGAACTGGGAGCAAGGCTCGCCACCATGTGCCGCCGACTACAAAAAAACAATATGCTTAAAAATTATGCAGAGTTGAGCATTAGAATAAAGAAATGAATTCGCGTACCCATCTAGCCACGTATTCTGAGAGGTTGAGGTTGCTTTGATGGTGTGGTGCACCCGGCATCAGCAAACACTGCTCCCAGCAAGCGTTGTGATTCTCCTCCCACGCGGGGTCACACCACCTGTCCACCATCCGGGCCTAGCACTGCAGATCGTAGGCGCACCACCACGGAGTCACCTATGTCATCAAGTATATGACATAAGAAGATGAAATTAATTGTAATTAATCTCAGAAAAAATAAGTATTAATGTTCTATATTTACCTTCAGGTATTGTTCCGGGGTCAGGCTCATGGTTCTTGTCGTCCCTTTTAGGGATCCTCTCTCTAAGAATTTCCTGCGTGGTATTGGATCACGGCCTGGATACGCACCTCATAGTGCATGTCCTTGACGAGTTTCTTAGCAGCTTTGTCAGCCACAACATCCACCTTGGCCTCGTATCTCTCCTCGCATCTAAAGAAATCCTGCATATAGATGCGATGTATCTAGTCATTATTTCAAGAATGTCCAATCAATGCAATGTATTGAGCAATGTAGTGCGAGAAAGACTTACCCAAAGCTCGGACTTGACACGCTGCGCATTGTCGGCGAATACCCTACCATCCTGATCAGGGGTGTTGGGGATGGTGGCATAGGGGGCCCATGTGTAGGCCAGCTCGACAGTTCCGTCAAACTGCACCTAGGCCAGAGAACTTTTCCTTGATCAAAAGACCAAGGATGTTGTTCACATGGCGTGTGTGATCACCCCCACTGACCTTCCTCCAACCCTTGCCCAAGTGATTAAGATAAATTATTAGTTTCTATTGTAATTTTGAACATATTAAACGAAAAAATAGTGATAACATATAAAGTTATTTACTTGTCTCCATCCGATCGAATCAGCGGGTATCTCTCAAGAGGTATCGGTCGCCTCGGGAGGGTCGAGGGACCTCGCAACCACACATGCGGTGAAGTAGAGGAAGAGGTACCCCCTGTCTCCTCCTCCACCCCTACCTCCTCCTCCACCCCTGTCTCCTTCTCCACCTGTACCTCCTCCTCCTTAGAGGATGAGTGAGCGGAAGGTAACTCAGACAGAGATGAAGATACAGGCGACGGTGGCCTCGTCTTGCCTCCACCCTTCCCTCGACCTCTGGGTCTACCCCGAGGTCTCTTCCCGGATCCCTCAGCTACATCGGACCCTTTATGCGTCGTTGTCGCTTTTGAGTAAAGCGACACTATCCTCTTTATACCGCCCACCATTGTTCAATCACCTGCAATTAAAAAGAGTAAACCAATTAGCACAGATAATACATTAAAATAGATGCAAAATAAACAAAACATACTTAGAAAATAACATGGTATAATATATAATAAATCAGTTAGCATGGATCATACATGTATTAGAAATAATCATCATGATCGGGATTAGCTGGATCATAAGTCTCATCATCACTATCATGCATGTCGATATAATCATCCCCGTGCTCCGAAGGAGGAATGTCATCATCACCGTTATTGCTTAGATGTAATCGCTAATGTAATTCTAAATCCTTCACATTCTAAACCTCGTCTCCGGCGTCCTCGTCAGCACCACTTTCATTGTCTACTTTCATTGTCTCCCTCTACAATCACAAGGTTCACCGTGGTAGGGGAGCTGGAGCACGCCACCCCAAAATCGCCTGTACACTTACACGATTGAGCCTAGCAGAGCAGAAGGGCCACGTCACCCCAAAATCTGTCAGCGTGGCCATGTCGTCTGTTAAACCTCAGCCACGTCACCCCAAAACCTCAGCGACGTGGACAGCGCAGACGATTTGGAGGGATTATAGAGCCTTTGCAACAGTGACAACGAGCTAGCAGATTACTTTATCTACCATTGGCTCGATTACTACTGGATGTGCTCTCTGTCATTTCAAGTAATAATTTTTTGCCTTTCAGACAACCCAGCCAGAGGCTAAAATAATGAAACTGCACCAACTGAGAGCACAACAATGCGTCGAGTATTCAAAGGAAAAAAACATGTCTTGGCAATGCCGAAGGATGCTAGATATATTCGTGGAACACCTCACACTGGTGGCAGGAGTCACAATATTTTTTACATAGAATCCATTGTCCATTGATGTGTTCTTATTGCTCACAGGTGTCGGTCGTTAGTACCGACACAAATGTGTTTGATTACGACACGGGTTAGCATATCTGGCCTCCAAATTAAGGCGACACAGTTTCCGTCCTTTGATTGAGGAGCTGACGCAGGGCAGATAGAGCTAATTTGATCTGCCGAAGAAATGGCGACTTGGACTTGGTATTTCATCAAAAAAATGCAGAGTGAAATAATTAGCATAGATTTGGACTGAATGACTAATTCAGTGCAAGGTTGTACGATATATAACACTCATGGGTTTGCTTGTATATCTGTATACGTTCACCTAGCATCAGCACTTAGCTGTCTCTGAAAACACCCATTAGGCCAAAAAAAAAAAAAACTTGGTAGGTTGGGTTAGGCCGTAGATAGGCGACCTGCTACCACCCGGCAACAGCCAACTAACCTCGTCAGATAGCCTACCCGGCCGGCCCAGCCGTCACCTAAACTGAAGGCAAATTGTCAAAATATTCTTGTCCAGCACTACTCCGTAGCAAAGCATTTCAGAAATCGAAGTTGAGAACCATCATATCCTCGAGACCTCGAGCGAGCAGCAGTTAACTAACTCGCCGCCGGCAGTGCCAAAATCATGGTGGCTCCAAGTAACAAATATGAGCAATTGATCCAACGGCTTGCTTACGAGGAAAAGAAGCATGCAGTGATGCAGCAGCACGGTCAGCTTTGGGGGCGCGTCCCCTCCACCCTCGCGTGCTCCAGGGGGCGGCGAACAGGCAACGTGGGTAGGCTGTTTGGAGAGGGAGCAGAGAGGGCTCAGGCGGCGGCGTTGGATGCTTTGTTCGTGGCGAAGCCCACGGCCTCCGTGTTCGTGTCGAGGTGCGCGCGCCAGTGTTCGTGGTGACGACAAGGTGGCTCCGAGTGCGGGAGGCCGAGCATCGGGGGCTGGTGTGTGCGGGCGCAGGCGCGGGGCCAGTGGCGTGGTGTGGGCCGGCGGCGGGCCTAGCCGGCGGTGTGGGGGGGGGGGGGGGGCTCCTGGGGCGGCGAAACGGCTCCGGGGGCTGATGTGGGCGGGCGCGGGCGATGGGGCCGGCGGCGTGGTGTGGGCAGGTGGCGGGGCCGGCCGGCGGTGTGTGCGGGCGCAGGTGTGGGATTGGGGTCGTTACGAGGGAGGTTTGCCGAGTGCCCGCGATCTAGCACTCGGCAAAACCCTATTTTGTTTTTTTATTTTCAATACCTAAACTACCACGTGTGTGGGGCCCGTAAACCTGTTTGCCGAGTGTCTCAGATTTGACACTCGGCAAACCCCATCTTTGTCGAGTGCCAGATTACGGGCACTCGTCAAACCAAGTTTTTTTTCTTCATTTTTCTTCGTATCATCCTTTTCCTAAACCCTAAAATACTATGCGTAGGTCTGGGTGAGGGGAGTTTGCCGAGTGTCTCAGATATGGCACTCGGCAAACCCCATCTTTGCCGAGTGCCAAACCAGGTGCACTCGGCAAACCCACTTTTTTCATTTTTCTTTGTTTCCTTCTTTTTTTATTTGATTTTTCTACGAATATTATTCTAATATGGAGTACTACATGTTGTATGTAGAGAGTAGAAAAAGTTTCAAGGCCAAAAGTGAAAAAAAAACTTATTATTTCATGCAGTTGTAGCTCAAATTCAATGTATATCAATTAAAATTCTATAATTGCACTTAATAAATTAAAATTATCAAACGGATCCAAAAAATTATCAAACGGATCCAAAAAATTATCAAAATTACACATGAATCAATCTATGTTCTCTATTGCCTATAAAAAAGTTTTGAAGTCAAACCCCAATTCGACCGCCACTTTGACTCAAAATCTTACCGAATCATTCTCAATGCTACGATTCTTCTTTTGAGATACTTCGGTTTGTAAACATCGTACGTGACAGATAGTCCAAAACTTTCTAAATTTTTTACCACAGCCTCCACGTATGATATCACGAGATCTTGACAAATCTCATGATTTTCAGACTTCGTTTGCTTTTTTAGAATTTAAAAATCATTCGGTCACACGTTCGTGGTCAGGTTTCCTGAACAAGATGTTCGAAATTTCTTTTCATTTCCTGGGTAAGGCCTCAAATAGGACTCAATAACATAAATATCATTTTTCTACTCATTTTATTCTATTATTTGAATCACTTGCAGGTCAAATTTGACTTATACCAAAAAATTCCTTGAAATGCAATAAATTAATTAAATATAGCAAACGGACCTAGAAATATATCAAATCTTAACATAGAGTATCACATGTTGTATGTAGAGAGTAGAAAAAATTTCAAGGCCAGAAGTGAAAAAAACTTATTATTTCATGTAGTTGTCGCTCAAATTCAATGTATATCAATTAAAATTCTATAATTGCACTTAATAAATTAAAATTATCAAATGGATCCAAAAAATTACCAAAATTACACATGAATCAATCTATGTTCTCTATTACCTATAGAAAAAGTTTTGAAGTCAAACCCTAATTCGACCGTCACTTTGACTCAAAATCTTACCGAATCATTCTCAACGCTACGATTCTTCATCTGAGATACTTCGGTTTGTAAACATCGTACATGACAGATTGTGTGAAACATTCTCAATTTTTTTACCATGGCATCCACGTATGATATCACGAGATCTTGACAAATCTCATGATTTTTAGACTTCGTTTGTTTTTTTTAGAATTTAAAAACCATTCGGCCACATGTTCGTGGTCGGGTTTCCTGAACAAGATGTTCGAAATTTCTTTTTATTTCCTGGGTAAGGCCTTATACCGGACTCAATAACATGAAGATCATTTTTCTACTCATTTTATTCTATTATTTGAATCACTTGCAGTTCAAATTTGACTTATACCAAAAAATTCCTTAAAATGCAATAAATTAATTAAATATAGCAAACGGATCCAGAAAATATACCAAATCTTAAAATGGAGTACCACAGGTTGTATGTAGAGAGTAGAAAAAGTTTCAAGGCCAGAAGTAAAAAAAACTTATTAATTTACCGAGTGCTAAAATAAAATACTCGTCAAACAAAACCTATTTGCCGAGTGGTAGATAAAAACACTCGGCAAAGATCCGCTTTGCCAGGTGTCACTAACGGACACTCAGCAAAGTGCTAACGACAGGGCGTTCCCACTGGCGGCCGTTGCACGGCCGACGCACACGCTGCTATTTTGCCGAGTGCCTGATGTTTACCGAGTGTTTACTTTAAGGCACTCGGCAAAGAGTTTTTTTACCGAGTGCAATATGGTTGCCGAATGTTTCCACGGTGTGGGGGCATTAACCCCTATACCCTTACGGCTAGGCTTGGGCCAGCCCGGATCAGAGGGTCCGGTCCACCAAAAGACGACGCGCGGCCCGGCCAACCTGTTTGGAGTCCCGCGTAAGGAGTCAAGACAGATTTGGCGATCAAGCAAGATCTTGGTCGGTTAGAATAGGAATCCTTATCCGACCACCTATAGCAATTGTAACTGGCTAGGATTAGTTTCTAGATCTGTAACCCTACCCCTCGGACTTTATAAGGCGGGCAGGGGACCCCTATCAAAAACATCTCTCATTGACATACAACAATACAATCAGACGCAGGACGTAGGTATTACGCTTTCTTGGCGGCCGAACCTGGATAAAACCTCGTGTCTGTCTTGCGTCACCGTCTTGTTTGTGGCTTGCGCATCTGTCTGCCGACAATCTACTACCTTGGGCATACCCTTAGGTAGACTGCCGACCATATTTTGTCGACAGTGGCGCGCCAGGTAGGGGGTGTGCGTACTGCTCTCCAAGCGAACAAGATGGTCATCATCCCCGGCTCTATGGCTACACTGAACGGCCTCACGTTCACCGTCGGTCAGATCACCTGGACTACCGGCTCTGATGACTTCATCGCCATGACCACGGAGGAGGCGCAGATTCAATCTGTGTCGATCGCTACTTCACCTGCATCGGCTACGGCTCCGACCACGGTGGATACGGCTCTGACCATGGTGGATCTGACTCTGACCATGGTACATCTGGCTCCGACCATGCCTGCATCATCTTCAGCCATGCCGACAACCCGTCGTCCGCTTCCCCGCTACAAAGGGAAGCAGATCGACAACACCGACCTGCTCGACTCCATCGATCGGGTCAGCACCAAACTCGCTGAAACCCTAGCTCTGGTAAGTTCAATTCAAAGTCAACCTAATAAGCAGATAACCGCTCCCCACAACAGATCTACCCGACCAGCTCGGGCCAGTCGTCCTGCACGACTCGGTACAGATCTCGTGGTCATATCTACTCCTGAAGGGCGCTCCGCTTGTCACCGGCCAGCCTCCGCGATGGGTCTCTGGCTCTCCGAGTACGAAGCCTCGACGGAGAACTACCAGGCCCAGCCCTACGGCCTGCGAAACGCTGCCTCCAACTACGCGTATAATATACAACGCCGCTCAGATCTGTGTTTTATACATCGACCTCGGCCAAAGCCACGCAACTTTGTCAACATGATCCGGATTGAGGATTATCAAGAAGGATCCGTCCACACAGTCCAAGAGGGTGACTCTAGCTCCTCGTCTGGCATCGCATCTAATGCCTCCGTCCACACTGAGCTCCAGCATCATGACGATGAAGGCGTCAAATACGATCTGGATATCCCAGACCACGCCCTGGGGTTCCCACAATTTTCCGTCTTTCCCACCAAGGCGAGGAGATTTGATCAATGTTGTCAGTAATAACGAACCACCAGCAGTCGGCAAAACAGAACAAGAAAGGATTACATGCAAAGCACGCAATATTGACTGGTTTAATCACCGACAAATCAAAGCCGAAGCAGAAGAGGAGGCACGACGCATAAGGGTCTAGCCACGAGACCTCAACAATGCCTTCGATAGGGTGGGGGACAAACAGGTCTTCAGGACTCCAAGCGCCAACGTAGCCGTTGCTATGGCGACAATGCAACGGCTACCCAATACCCTGGAAACCCAGGCAGTTCGCGATGAAATACAAGCTTATCTGATGGCAGCTATGGCCCAGACCACAGAGATTGTAAATCAAGCCTAGGCTCCATCCGTCTCAGCCGAGTCAAGCCATAGCCGCTAGTACTCAAATCGCTAACAGCCACCCAACCAACATGGCTCGCGTAACAACTACCCATCAGACAACCATCAAGGCAAAAACGGTGGCCATGATGGTGGTCGGGATGACAACCGCCGTCGGGAGGACAACCGCCGCGACGTCCGGGACGACAACCGCCGAGACAACAGTGATAATCGCCACGATAACCACGGTCGTAGGGCTAATCTAGATGGCAACCAAGATCGCCGCGATGGCAATAACAATCTCTGCCATTACCTCAAAGGACGTGATCTGCGCGATCACATCAACCAGAGAGCCAACGATCGTGCATCCCACGAAAGCTATCGCTGTATGGAATATGATACCACCCACGGCCCATCGGATTTGAAGCAATTTACTCCGCACCTTTGTCAAGTCATATGGCCCAAGAACTTCAAGCTCGAAAAACTTCAGAAGTACGACGGCAAGGAGAACCATGAAGTATGGGTCATGCTCTACGAAACTACATGCAGATCAGCCATGGCTGACGAGCACATTATGTCTAACTACTTCCCAGTCGCTGTTGTCCATGCAGGTCACCAATGGCTGGTCAGCTTGCTGGTGAACTACTTTGATTCTTGGTAAGAGCTCAAGCAAGCCTTCATCGACAACTTCATCGCTACTTGTGAGCAACCTGGCAACAAATATGATCTGCAGCGGATCCGAGATCGAAAGGATGAGCCACTACCAGAGTACGTCCGGCGTTTCTCGGAGATGCGCATCAAGGTCCCGTCAATCTCTGACAACGAGGCAATCGAGGCTTTCATCACTGGCCTATGCTTCCACGACGCCCTAAGGGATAAGCTCCTCCGCAAGAGACCTGAATCAGTTACAGCGCTCCTAGCCACTGCTAAGAAATATGCGGACGTCGATGATGCTAAAAAGATAATTATCAAAGACGCAGCAAGGGTTCCACGCTCCGACCACCCCCCACACCACGACGACTACCGCGGTAACCGTGGTCGGAACGACAATTTTGACCGCCACAACCAGCGCAACGACTCCCTGCGATCACCGCGACCAACGTAATCAGCGGCGTAACCGCCGTGACGATTACAGGGGCAAGCGTGCTCAGGAAGACGATGGCGAGGTCAACACCGTTAAAAAAGGTGGCGGGCGTCGTAACTATGAAGAAGACTACGCCAAAGCATTGAAAGGGCCCTGCCAGCTCTATCCCAAGTCAAACCACACCATGGAGAATTGCCACGTTCTCAAATCTATCTACACACGTTAATAGGCTCTGGATATATCCGACAAGCCTAACGATGTAGGGGAACAGCGCAACGAGGATAACGACAATGAAGACGTAGATCCTCATCACAAGTACGTTAAGCCAACCGATCATGTGCACACCATCATTGGAGGCAAAGTGTCCATCGAGACCAAACGAGAACGCAAGCTGCTCGCCCGCACTTGCTTGAACGTGGCCAACACCGACAACCTCATCGCTGATCCACGGCTCCCTCCTTGGTCTCACCGTGAGATATCCTTTAGTAGAAAAGACCAATGGGCCACAATACCTGAACTAGGACATTTTCCCCTGGTCCTCGATCCTTGCATCAACAAAGTTCAATTCGATAGAGTGTTGATTGACGGCGGTAGCTCCATCGATATATTGTTCAAGAACAGTCTACCGGCCCTGAAGATAACCCAGGCAGATCTCAAGCCATACGAGGCACAGTTCTGGGGTGTTCTCCCTAGATAGAGCTCTACACCTCTCGGGCAGATCACGCTACCTGTGTAATTTGGGACCCCAGACCACTTCCACATAGACTACGTCAACTTCGTGGTCGCTGACTTCGACGGCACCTACCATGCTATCCTTGGTCGACCATCGCTCACCAAGTTCATGGCCATACCTCATTACAGGTATCTGGTGCTCAAGATGCCTACTGAGAAAGGAGTTCTAACCCTTAGGGGTAACATATACGTAGCTTATACCTGCGAAGATGACAGCATTAAAATAGCAGAGGCTCACGACCTCTCTATTCACATGGCCGAGACCATGCTCGACGCCAAGAAGACCTCGGCCGACCACCTGGAGATCCCAGAGCTCGAGCCTCCATGCAAGAACATCAAGTCTAAGGAGCACAAGGTGATCCAGCTGGTCAACGGTGATCCCAGCAAAATAGCCCTTATCGGGGCCAACCTGAATCCTAAATAGGAAGACGCGCTCGTCAAGTTCTTGAGGAGCAACGTGGATGTGTTTGCATGGAAACCTACTGACATGCTCGGTGTACCTCGGAACTTGATCGGGCACTCCTTGAATGTCAATGGCAAGGCCAAACCTATCAAGCAGAAGCTACGATGGTTCGCTCATGACAAAAAGGAGGCGATTAGGGTAGAAGTTACACGGCTTTTGGCAGCCGGATTTATCAAAGAAGTGTATCATCCGGAGTGGTTAGCTAACCTGGTTCTTGTACGCAAAAAGAATAATGAATGGAGAATGTGCATTGATTACATTGATCTCAACAAACACTGCCCTAAGGACCCCTTCAGCTTACCTCGCATAGACGAGATCATAGATTCAACCGTTGGTTGCGAGCTGCTTTCCTTTCTCGATTGCTACTCTAGTTATCACCAGATTGCTCTCAAAAAGGATGACCAGATCAAGACATCTTTTATCATGCCTTTCGGCGCCTACTGCTACACGACCATGCCATTTGGGCTCAAGAACGCCGGGGCTACCTACCAACACGCTATACAGGCCTGCCTCAAAGATGAGATAAAAGACAACCTCATCGAGGCTTATGTTGATGATGTAGTTGTCAAAACCAAGGAAGCACATACCCTTGTTGACAACCTAGAACGCACCTTCGCAGCCCTTAACACATTCCAATGGAAATTAAACCTAAAGAAGTGCATCTTTGGTGTTCCTTCTAGCATACTACTTGGCAACGTTGTCAGTCACGACGGCATACGCCCTAACCCAGAGAAAGTCAAAGCTATCTTGGACATGAAGCCGCCCAAAAAGGTGAAGGATGTTCAGAAGCTTACCGGATGCATGGCCGCTCTTAGCCATTTCATATCAAGATTAGGCAAAAAGGGAATACCATTCTTTAAACTGCTCAAAGCATCCAAGAAGTTTGAGTGGTCGAAGGAAGCAGACGCTGCCTTCACATAGCTAAAACAATACCTTACGTCACCTCCGGTCCTCACTACTCCTAGAGAAGACAAAACACTCCTGCTTTACATTGCGGCGACTAATCGAGTGGTCTCCACTGCCATGGTGGTCGAGCGCGATGAGCCTAGCCACGTTTACAAGGTACAGCGACCAATCTATTTTATTAGTGAGGTGCTCAATGAATCCAAGACCGGGTACCCACAGATTTAGAAATTGATCTACGCCATACTGATAACATCCCGAAAGTTGAAACATTACTTCAACGGATATCGTGTGGTGGTCATGACTGAGTACCCTCTGCGAGACATCATTAGCAACAAGGATGCAAATGGGCGCATTGTCAAATGGGCAATGGAGCTATGCCCCTTCTCCTTGGAATTCGCAAGCCGTACTACAATCAAGTCTCAGGCACTCATCGATTTCATCGTCAAGTGGATAGACTTAAGCACGCCTGCCTCTCAGGGGCCCGATGAGTATTGGAAGATGTACTTCGATGGCTCTCTCAACATCGACAGTGTAGGAGTAGGAGTCCTTTTCATGTCACCATCCAAGGAGCAGCTCTGGTACGTCCTCAGGATTTATTTCCCAGCATCTAATAATGCCGCTGAATACGAAGCATGCCTACATGGTTTGCGCATTGCGGACGAGCTCGGTGTTAAACGTCTCTATGTCTATGGAGACTCGGCTCTAGTCATCAACCAACTCAATAAGGACTGGGACACGACCAGCGAAAGGATGGATGCATACTGCAAATCAATCAGAAAGCTAGAAGGCAGGTTTTATGGCATCGAGTACACACACATGGTCCGAGACAAAAATCAAGCAGTAGATGCATTGTCAAAGTTAGGATCATCCCAAGCCAAAGTCCCACATGGAGTATTCGTCTAAGACCTACTCACGCCTTCCATCGAGGAGGAAAATCCCACGGTCGACAAGCCTCTAGACAAGCAATTAGTGGCTTTGGTTCTGGCGTCGAGCACCACTAAGCCACCTCCGACCACTCATGAGCCCGACTGGAGAGTACCTTTCATCAAGTACCTGATAGATGGCAGCGGTTACACTGATCGGATAGAAAACGAGCGCCTGATGCGTCGCAGTAAGCAGTATCTGCTCATCGATGGCAAGTTATGGCGCAAGAACGCAAAGGAGGAAATCTTGATGAAGTGTATAACCCGGGAGGATGGTGAACATCTCCTAGACCAAATCCACTCTAGCTCCTACGGCAACCACGCGGCCTCGAGAATGCTAGTCGGCAAGGCTTTCCGAGTAGGGTTCTATTGGCCGTCAGCGGTAGCTGATGCAGAGAAGCTAGTCTGGCACTGTGAGGGTTGTCAGTTCTTCGCTAAGAGAATCCACATACCAGCACATGAGATCCAGACAATACCAGCCTCTTGGCCCTTCGCATGCTGGGGACGGGATATGATTGGGCCCTTGAAACCAGCTCCTGGGAAATTTATATGTGTCTTTGTGCTGATCGACAAATTTTCTAAGTGGATAGAGTACATGCCTCTGGTATAGGCATCCTTAGAAAAGGCTATCACGTTCCTCGACCAGGTCATCCACCGCTTCGGCATACCCAACAGCATCATCACTGATCTAGGTACTTAGTTCACCGGGAACGCTTTTTGGGACTTCTGCGATGAAAGGAGCATAGTAGTAAAATACGTCTTGGTGGCGCACCCTAGAGCTAATGGACAGGTCGAGCGGGCAAATGGTATGATTTTGGACGCATTGAAGAAGAGGATGTATAGAGAAAATGACAAAGCTCCCAGAAGATGGCTCAAAGAGTTCCCAGCCATGGTCTAGGGCCTTAGAACCCAGCCCAATCGTAACACCGGCGTCTCATCATACTTTATGGTTTATGGCGCTAAGGCAGTCCTCCCAGCAGATATAGCTTTCAGATCAGCACGGGTCAAGAACTTCGACGAAGGCAAGGTCAACGAAGTGTGGGAGCTAGAAGTGAATAGTGTAGAAGAGAAGCGGCTCGATTCTTGTGTACGTATAGCCAAATACCTTGCTGTTTTGCGTAGGTACTACAACAAGAACATTAAAGAGTGGTTCTTCATGGTCGGGGACTTAGTCCTGAAGTGGAAGACGAATCAGGCTGGTGTACATAAACTCGCAACTCCTTGGGAAGGGCCCTTCATGATCAAGGAAGTCACACGACCAACGTCTTACAGGTTAGCTCACCTGGACGGTACGGACGTACCAAATTCATGGCACATCGACAAGCTTAGGCGTTTCTATGCTTAACTACTGAGATATGTACTCCTCTTGTACTTTTGATTTAATTCAATAAAGCTATTATGATTTCTCCGACCACTATGATTGTGTCACTTCGAATTTTACGATTATTCTAACTTAGCCAGTCAAAGCCGACCACCATTCCTCCCTGGGTTTTTGGAGCAGGCCCTGTCTCTGGTTCCTCCCAATGCATGCATGGGATCTGCTCTCTACGCTACGGGTGATCGGCAGGTCCCCCCTAGTTTGACTTGTTCATGTCTACGTGTGCACAGGTCACGCACCTCACACTCTAACCACATGCCAAATTAGGGCCATACAAACTTTTTAGGACGACGTGTCGAGTAAACTGGTACAACTAAATAGAACGCTAACATGTTCTCACTTAGTTACACCAACATGAGTTTCAAGCTTAAATACGTTTTATACAAAATAAATAAGCTTATAATGATATACAGTTATGTTATTACAAGCTTGCCTGAAGAGGTACAAGTTTACAATAACACAACTACATCCTTCTTCTATAGCTCTAGCCTATCCTATTGGCTGGTCGGGGCATGCGGCACCTGCTGCTCGCTACTTTCGACATCCCGCTCGAATCTCGGGGACTCTTGTACTGGTCGAGCTGAAGAGGATGGCCCCGTCGATGCCTGGTTGGTCAAGACCGCAGGCTTCGTCGGTTGGCTCACAACTGATGGCATTTCCAGCTGGCTTGTTGATGGCATACCCTGTACAGGTGCTGTCCCACCTCCACACAGGTTAATGTCGCCAATTATCTTTGAAGACAGGTCCAGCTGGGTCATCTGAAGCTCCTCAGCCTTGTCTAGATCTACCTCCTTTGGGTACCCAGCCTCCAGGCGCTTGAGATCGATCAGGGGGTAGTGGGCACGCACCATGCTTAGCACATGTGCTCCTGTGTACTCACCCGCCTCTTTCATGAACTCTTGGAACCATTCCCATGCCTTTCGGCATCTCTCGACCAGTCTGAGCTACGGCATCCTTGGTACTTCCTCTGTAAGCGCTGGGTCGATAAGGTTGAGAACGGGCAAAATGACAGTTGCCACTTCTTGGCACCGGTTCTTCCATGTGTCCCGATCCTCGGTGATCTCTAGGCATCGCGCCTTCCAGTCATCACGATCTTTCATCACGGTTTCCATATGCTTCTTGGCATTGACTTTGAACACTGCAAACCACACAAGACATTAAAATGTCACACCATGATAAGATAACGCGGGCAACAGAATGAGCAAGGTGGTCTAGAACACTTACTTTTTAGTTCCTCCTTCATCTTGGTTGTGCGGTCCCGGAGTTGCGACTGGTCATGTGCCAGTTTCTTGTTATCCTCCATCAGGCGACCACACTCTATGGCCACATGACTATTCTCCTCTTGGAGATGGACTACTTCGGCTTCTAAGCCTGCACTACAGCTGTTACTACCAACAATGCAACAACACGCGTCATGCACTTGTTGTGATAAAGTGACAACTTACTCATTTTTTCCTGCTCTTTGTTACTGAGCTGGACGACCAGGTTCTGGTTCTATGCCTCTTGCTCTGTCCTCTCCTTGTGGGTGGCTTCAAGTTGGTGGCGCAAGCGTTCCACCTCGGCCACTAGTTCTCTATTGCTTGATGTGATCCCCTCAATCTAGTCGAAGCACTTCTTTCGGTACCTTGCGGTCTTCATTAAGTCCTGCATGTACAAAAGCTAAGTAGACAAGTTTGACTGGATAGCAGGATCAAGTGGTCATGCAAAACATACCTAGACTTCTGTCACCAGATGTTTTGCCGCTCGTTCAACTTTCATGGTCTCTTCGACCTCTGGGATTTCTTCATGAACAACCTATTGGTCGTTCCGCCAGCGCGACACATATACATGTCGTTGTTTGTCCTGGGGATGGCCGAGGACCTCCTATACTTTGTCCTCTTCAGCCTCTTGTTCGGGTAGCAGCGCTGGTCTGGAGTTTGCAGCCTCTGCGATCACTATAGCTTTCCCACGGGCCGTAGCATCGGCAAACATGCTCTGTGCCACCTCCAGCTGCTGCTCCATGGTTTGGTCTGTTACCCTTGGTGCTGACGTGTCCCCCTCAGTAGGGTTAGTGCTTGGAGCACCTGTACTTGGCTCGGCTCTCCCCTCGACCACCTGCTCAGGGACTGTTGTCTGGCCGCTCGTCTACTGAGGCTCTGGTGGACTTTCTACTATAGGTTCCTCCATAGCCAGCTGTGGGGTAGTTTTCTCTAGGATTGCTGGCGGAGCCATGCCACACCCGGCTAGTTGGTTAGGATTTTTGGTGGACGCCGACCTAATATATCAGAGATAAGTTTAGAAGACAACAGTATTCAATATAAATTGTAAGCTTACATCAAGGTTACAAATACTTACAGCTTGGAAGCACGGAATGATGTGGCGAAGGCGCGTCTCTTCGATCGTGCTTGCTCCACGTGCTCTGTGGGTGCTACCGGGTCTCTTTCTATGACCAGTATCGGTGCCGGGGCTTGATGCTTGACCCCTTTGCCGCTTGTCCTCTGCATTGCAGTGGTCGGCGATGCGAGTCCCACTAGCACGAAAGAGCCACCCTGCTCCGTCGACTCTAGTTGTCTCCTCCTCTTTCGAGGGACGAGTCAAAAGATGTCTACATCATCTGTTTCATCATCTGACAATGTAAAGATGGCCTGACGACGCTTGCTGGCCGCCGGCCGCTTACCAGCAGCCCTAGTCGTTGCCTCCTCCCCAACTCCAAGTACGGCCCAGTCGACGTCTTCGATCTCGGCGCTGGTCTGGGCGGTTGGGCCGGCAACTTGTGGCCAATCCACACCAGGGGGTGGAGACATGAACACTGCTGCTCTGTCGCGACCATTAATCTAGGAAACATAAAGGCGATAACACAGTAAGTTTATGTTACAACATAACTCTATGGGTATAAGGTAGCATAATTTACCTTTGGGGGAGGTTGGGCTAGCTTGAAAGTGTGCTCGATGTCGCTCAACCTGATATAATTTGGATCAGCTAAGTTGAATAGCTCTCCAATCCTGGCTTTGACTTCTATCTTGTCAAGTGCCTCTTGCCTGGTCCTCATTGGGTCTGTGCTACCTTGGTACTCGTAGCCGGGATGTACCCTCCTCTGGCAGGGCTGGATCATTCGGCTAATGAAGTTCCCAACCACGCTTGAACCGTCTAGTTTCTTCCACAGGATCATCCCAAGAAGTTCTGAGATCTGTTCCAAGTGCTCGGGCTTCTCTGACCAGCTGTTCTTCTTCTCCGAAATGAACCCCATGTCGCATAATGTGATCGTGTTCGGCTCTTCGTGGATGTAGAACCACTTCTTGTACCAGTCGTCCAGCGATGTGTTCCAAGGGCAGTGCAAGTACTGGGCCTTCATCCTGTCACGCAGATTGAGGTACACACCTCCGGCTATCTTTGAGCCACCGCTTCCTTTCTTCCATAGACAGAAAAGATGGCAAAAAAAGTCGAAATAGGGCTGGAAGCCACCATATGCTTCGCAAAGATGGATGAAGGTGGAGACAAGAAGAATCGAGTTGGGATGCAGATTGCAAATCCTAATCTCATAATACAAACAGAGCCCCTGAAGGAAAGGGTGCACTGGAACCCCAAAACCTCGCTTGAAGAAATCTTTGAAAACCACAATCCCACCTGGTTGTGGATCGGGGTACCCTTCTCCTTCCGATGCGCACCATCCTACGAGTGCCTTGTTGTGGAGTACTCCCATGATGATGAGGTCTTCGATGGTCTGCTCGTTGCTTCTTGACTTCCACCACTCCTTCGCCATGACTCTGGCTTTCTTCTGGGCGTCACTCTTCGCCATGAATCTGCCCTTGCTAAGGAGGTGGATACGGTGGAGGGGTGATTGGTGATGATATTGGAGGTATTAGGGTTGGCAAGAGGAAGAAGAAGGCTGTGGCGGCGAATGGTAATGGGGATCGGTAAAAAGTAACTTACCAGTTCTATATTATAAATAACCAAGAGTTCTGTCGTTTCGTCTACCCGAGATTCTAGGGAGACGTGTGCATGCGCCATAGACGGTTGTTTTCACAACCTCGAGATCTATGCCAATATATGCGCCCCTTCGTTACCAGTGTACGCGCCTCTTCGTTGCTAGTGTGAGAGGGCCCACACTGACGCACCTCCTTACACGTGCCAAGCGACTGTTTGCTTGAAAGGACAAGAAGGCAGTATGACATGCTATATCCGTCTGCTTTTTTGACCAGACGTGTCAGATTGGACTTGACAGAGTAAGAAGATAAATAAATACACCAAATAATAGTACAAGCGATATTCATTTCTTTGCTGCATGTCTCGTGCTCAGGGATGGTCTAGACCACTACCGTGCTCGGGGACTGCTCCAACCACTATTGTGCTCGGGGACTGCTCCGACCACTGTCGTGCTCAGGGGCTGCTCCGACCACTACCGTGCTCGGGGACTGCCCAGACCACTATCGTGCTCGGGGACTGCCCAGACCACTGCTCGGAGACCGCTCTCTTCGGCTACATGTGATTTGTACTCACATACAGTTAAGAGACATTTACTTAGACCTTGCTACAAGGCTCATACCTCGCCTTCCAGTAAGCTCGGGGACTACATCGGTACGATGCACCTACCGGGTGCATTTCGTATCGCCTGTACGACGATTGAATTCTCAACTTAACTGGGAATTCTTTTTAGACCCTGACACCACGTGCCTGCGTCACCTACTATCAGGCTCGGGGACTAAGTGGGCACACTTCACCTTGCGGTGAATGTGTTTATTTAATCGACCCCCTACGTTTTGATTGATTGTCAGGATTACTATCGTGCTCGGGAACTGTCCCGACCACTGCTCGGAGACCGCTCTCCTTGGCTACATGTGATTTGTACTCACATACAATTGAGAGACATTACTTAGACCTTGCTACAAGGCTCATACCTCGCCTTCCAGCAAGCTCGGGGACTACATCGGTACGATGCACCTACCGGTTGCATTTCGTATCGCCTGTACGACGATTGGATTCTCAACTTAACTGGGAATTCTTTTTAGACCCTGGCATCACGTGCCTACGTCACCTACTACCAGGCTCGGGGACTAAGTGGGCACACTTCACCTTGCGGTGAATGTGTTTGTTTTTCGACCCCTACGCCTCTGATGATCAAGGACGCTACGCTTCAAGACGCACTTACATTTCTTTCAGAAATACAAGTGGGCACACTTTCCAGGACGGAAATCTTTTTCTTTCTTCTTAAGAGCACCATACATTATTCGGACAACCTACTTCTCTGGCGACAACGGTGGTCAGAGACGTCAAGAATTCAAGCCTCACTGTTCGGAGAAGGTTAAATGGCGGGTTCGGCAGCATAATACATGGTGCTCGGGGACTAGTGTGGGGGTATTAACCCCTATACCCTTACGGCTAGGCTTGGGCCGGCCGGATCAGAGGGTCCCGGTCCACCAAAAGACGACGCGCGGCCCGGGCCACCTGTTTGGAGTCCCGCGCAAGGAGTCCAAGAGACAGATTTTGGCGATCAAACAAGATCCTTGGTTCGGTTAGAATATGAATCCCTTATCCGACCACCTCTGGCAATTGTAACTGCTAGGATAGGTTTCTAGGATCTGTAACCCTGCCCCCCGGACTTATTAAGGCGGGCAGGAGACCCCCCTCAAAAACATCTCTCATTGACATTACAGCAATACAATCAGACGCAGGACGTAGGTATTACGCGTTCTTGCGGCCGCCGAACCTGGATAAAACCCTCGTGTCTGTCTCTGCATCACCGTCTTGTTTGTGGCTTGCGCATTATCTGCCGACAATACTACCTTGGGCATACCCCTAGGTAGACTGCCGACCATATTTCGTCGACACACGGCGGCACTCGGCACACAACTGTTTATCGAGTGCCCGATGAAATGCATTGGCGTGCCTACTGCTTCGGTAGTGACTGTTCACTAGCGAGGAAATCGAAGATGATGATAATGGTGGCGGCAGTGGAGATGCAAGCGCTGCTGATCAGCACAGGTACCTCGCTGTATCAAGCATAAGATTCATCTACCTGGTTGGTTGATTTCTATTTTTGCACATATCAAACATGTTGAATAAACGGATAGTAAAAAAGGAGTTAGGCTTGGTCTGGTTTTCCAATGGGTTACAGATCACAGTGATCCAGTACCTTTGGATAGTTGTTTGTCCTCCTGGTTTGTATACATGTTAGTAAGATTAGCTGTCCTATAGGCTCGCTGTTCACATGCTTTGGGGAAGGCCCAATAGATATAATGGAGTTGCTGCTTTTCTTCTCCTTAGCTGTCAAATTCATGCGCTACAACTATGTTCTACAGATGTTATATCTATGGGACAGCAATTGCCTCCATCACTGCATGTTCAGTATTCCACTTGCTGCCCTCCTGTTGAATTCAAAAGAGATACACAGCAAAATTACAGTGGTTGCTAAATTAGACAAAGTGCAGGCTGTTATTTATGATTAGAGTTACCACTGAACCTGAAGGCCATAGAATTTAAATCTAGAAAGTACCTTCCATTCTAGACAGAATACCTGTAGACTTATTAGAGAGGACCAAGCAAACCTGGCTGTCAAGTTTTCGAAATGTTGAAATCTGTATAGTTATGCCAGGTGTCAAATAGTCATGAATCGTCAGTTGCATATAAATTCAGCTCAGCTGTGTACTTAGATCTAGTATCTAAAAAAATATAAATTCAGCTCTGCTTACTGCTGATGTAGCAATTTTCCCCATTGTGGTGTGGTTGGCCTAAAAGAGACTACTCTATTTGTTTCTACTTTCATCTTGTATATTAGTAGTGTAAGTTTTGGTTTTCTACGAGTGAACGAAACTTCCAATTTGTACATACATACATGCTGAAAAATAGATTAAGAGTATCATCTTTGCCAGTCCAAGTAAGGATGCATGAGCAGTGGAGCTCGTGCTCATTTTGCCTCTACCAGTTGCGGCCAACTTTGTGCCTACTTCGGCTCGTTCAGCTTACCCCATATTCGGTTTGTTCGGCTTCTTTTTTCAACCGGAATAGTGTTTTTCTCTCACAACATTCAACCAAACAGTATTTTTCAGCCAGTTTCAACCAAAATTCTGGCAGTCGAACGGGCCTTCATCCGGTGGCCAGGTCTTGTGCGTCGGTCTCATCGTTCGCATCCGCATAGACTTGTGGCTGCAAAAGTGTGTAGCATAGTCATTAGCTTTACCTTTGAGTGCTCATTTCAACTAATATTCACAGCTACCAGACAGGCTTGTTTGGTGTGCTATGCATACTGGTCGTGGCATTTATGGTGGTCGGATGAGCTGTAATGCGATGTTCTAGGGGCTTGTTGTTCAAGCCCGGGACAAATTTGCTAGTGACAACCTGCCTCGACCTTGCTGTTATGCGTTTCGTTGGTGTCATGGGATGTGCCTGTACCAGGTGTGCTCTCGCCCAGGCAATGGAATCGAGCGCCCGTGTTGCCTGGCCTGTAGTTACTTTGGTTAGTTTAATTATTCACCGCTGGAAAAAGCCATGTATGTGTTAGCTTTGTGTGTTGCCTTTTTTCTTTTTTTTCTCTCTTTGTCTGGTTCTTATTTTCATGACCGCATGGCTTCTTTTCTATCTTGGTGATAGCTGATTGATGATGTGGTTATAAAGAATCTATTAATAACGGGGCAAAACTTAATATTTCCTTGCAAATACTTTGTCGTTGTTAGTTTCTTAATAAACATGTGGGATAAAAATCACAATCATAATCAAACTATAAAGATATATGTAATCTTACATAATATATTTTAAAAACATTTAATTTAAGCATTTCTCTATTAGCATTCTCAGTCCCAGGCACATGTCTCCAACCCAAACATATATTCTTTAGATTTGGCCTAGGCAGCAAAAACATTAACTTTCCAGCAACTCTCAAGCAAACACTTTTTTGCGAGGCACGTTCTCTGCTCGATTCTAATGGATGCTATATATCTAGATTGGGACTATATATCTGAATCTGTCTACTTGCCTTTCGGGTGTTTCACCATGTTACGGCAATGCTTTTTTGACGTACTACGATAATAGAAATCCACCAAGCCTCCACCTCTTCTTCTACCTCCGATCGACCCAGCTTTGCCCCGCAAACACTGCTCCCAGCAAGCGTTGTGATTCTCCTCCCACGCGGGGTCACACCACCTGTCCACCATCCGGGCCTAGCACTGCAGATCGTAGGCGCACCACCACGGAGTCACCTATGTCATCAAGTATATGACATAAGAAGATGAAATTAATTGTAATTAATCTCAGAAAAAATAAGTATTAATGTTCTATATTTACCTTCAGGTATTGTTCCGGGGTCAGGCTCATGGTTCTTGTCGTCCTTTTAGGGATCCTCTCTCTAAGAATTTCTGCGTGGTATTGGATCACGGCCTGGATACGCACCTCATAGTGCATGTCCTTGACGAGTTTCTTAGCAGCTTTGTCAGCCACAACATCCACCTTGGCCTCGTATCTCTCCTCGCATCTAAAGAAATCCTGCATATAGATGCGATGTATCTAGTCATTATTTCAAGAATGTCCAATCAATGCAATGTATTGAGCAATGTAGTGCGAGAAAGACTTACCCAAAGCTCGGACTTGACACGCTGCGCATTGTCGGCGAATACCCTACCATCCTGATCAGGGGTGTTGGGGATGGCTGGCATAGGGGGCCCATGTGTAGGCCAGCTCGACAGTTCCGTCAAACTGCACCTAGGCCAGAGAACTTTTCCTTGATCAAAAGACCAAGGATGTTGTTCACATGGCGTGTGTGATCACCCCCACTGACCTTCCTCCAACCCTTGCCCAAGTGATTAAGATAAATTATTAGTTTCTATTGTAATTTTGAACATATTAAACGAAAAAATAGTGATAACATATAAAGTTATTTACTTGTCTCCATCCGATCGAATCAGCGGGTATCTCTCAAGAGGTATCGGTCGCCTCGGGAGGGTCGAGGGACCTCGCAACCACACATGCGGTGAAGTAGAGGAAGAGGTACCCCCTGTCTCCTCCTCCACCCCTACCTCCTCCTCCACCCCTGTCTCCTTCTCCACCTGTACCTCCTCCTCCTTAGAGGATGAGTGAGCGGAAGGTAACTCAGACAGAGATGAAGATACAGGCGACGGTGGCCTCGTCTTGCCTCCACCCTTCCCTCGACCTCTGGGTCTACCCCGAGGTCTCTTCCCGGATCCCTCAGCTACATCGGACCCTTTATGCGTCGTTGTCGCTTTTGAGTAAAGCGACACTATCCTCTTTATACCGCCCACCATTGTTCAATCACCTGCAATTAAAAAGAGTAAACCAATTAGCACAGATAATACATTAAAATAGATGCAAAATAAACAAAACATACTTAGAAAATAACATGGTATAATATATAATAAATCAGTTAGCATGGATCATACATGTATTAGAAATAATCATCATGATCGGGATTAGCTGGATCATAAGTCTCATCATCACTATCATGCATGTCGATATAATCATCCCCGTGCTCCGAAGGAGGAATGTCATCATCACCGTTATTGCTTAGATGTAATCGCTAATGTAATTCTAAATCCTTCACATTCTAAACCTCGTCTCCGGCGTCCTCGTCAGCACCACTTTCATTGTCTACTTTCATTGTCTCCCTCTACAATCACAAGGTTCACCGTGGTAGGGGAGCTGGAGCACGCCACCCCAAAATCGCCTGTACACTTACACGATTGAGCCTAGCAGAGCAGAAGGGCCACGTCACCCCAAAATCTGTCAGCGTGGCCATGTCGTCTGTTAAACCTCAGCCACGTCACCCCAAAACCTCAGCGACGTGGACAGCGCAGACGATTTGGAGGGATTATAGAGCCTTTGCAACAGTGACAACGAGCTAGCAGATTACTTTATCTACCATTGGCTCGATTACTACTGGATGTGCTCTCTGTCATTTCAAGTAATAATTTTTTGCCTTTCAGACAACCCAGCCAGAGGCTAAAATAATGAAACTGCACCAACTGAGAGCACAACAATGCGTCGAGTATTCAAAGGAAAAAAACATGTCTTGGCAATGCCGAAGGATGCTAGATATATTCGTGGAACACCTCACACTGGTGGCAGGAGTCACAATATTTTTTACATAGAATCCATTGTCCATTGATGTGTTCTTATTGCTCACAGGTGTCGGTCGTTAGTACCGACACAAATGTGTTTGATTACGACACGGGTTAGCATATCTGGCCTCCAAATTAAGGCGACACAGTTTCCGTCCTTTGATTGAGGAGCTGACGCAGGGCAGATAGAGCTAATTTGATCTGCCGAAGAAATGGCGACTTGGACTTGGTATTTCATCAAAAAAATGCAGAGTGAAATAATTAGCATAGATTTGGACTGAATGACTAATTCAGTGCAAGGTTGTACGATATATAACACTCATGGGTTTGCTTGTATATCTGTATACGTTCACCTAGCATCAGCACTTAGCTGTCTCTGAAAACACCCATTAGGCCAAAAAAAAAAAAAACTTGGTAGGTTGGGTTAGGCCGTAGATAGGCGACCTGCTACCACCCGGCAACAGCCAACTAACCTCGTCAGATAGCCTACCCGGCCGGCCCAGCCGTCACCTAAACTGAAGGCAAATTGTCAAAATATTCTTGTCCAGCACTACTCCGTAGCAAAGCATTTCAGAAATCGAAGTTGAGAACCATCATATCCTCGAGACCTCGAGCGAGCAGCAGTTAACTAACTCGCCGCCGGCAGTGCCAAAATCATGGTGGCTCCAAGTAACAAATATGAGCAATTGATCCAACGGCTTGCTTACGAGGAAAAGAAGCATGCAGTGATGCAGCAGCACGGTCAGCTTTGGGGGCGCGTCCCCTCCACCCTCGCGTGCTCCAGGGGGCGGCGAACAGGCAACGTGGGTAGGCTGTTTGGAGAGGGAGCAGAGAGGGCTCAGGCGGCGGCGTTGGATGCTGTGTTCGTGGCGAAGCCCACGGCCTCCGTGTTCGTGTCGAGGTGCGCGCGCCAGTGTTCGTGGTGACGACAAGGTGGCTCCGAGTGCGGGAGGCCGAGCATCGGGGGCTGGTGTGTGCGGGCGCAGGCGCGGGGCCAGTGGCGTGGTGTGGGCCGGCGGCGGGCCTAGCCGGCGGTGTGGGGGGGGGGGGGGGCTCCTGGGGCGGCGAAACGGCTCCGGGGGCTGATGTGGGCGGGCGCGGGCGATGGGGCCGGCGGCGTGGTGTGGGCAGGTGGCGGGGCCGGCCGGCGGTGTGTGCGGGCGCAGGTGTGGGATTGGGGTCGTTACGAGGGAGGTTTGCCGAGTGCCCGCGATCTAGCACTCGGCAAAACCCTATTTTGTTTTTTTATTTTCAATACCTAAACTACCAGCGTGTGTGGGGCCCGTAAACCTGTTTGCCGAGTGTCTCAGATTTGACACTCGGCAAACCCCATCTTTGTCGAGTGCCAGATTACGGGCACTCGTCAAACCAAGTTTTTTTTCTTCATTTTTCTTCGTATCATCCTTTTCCTAAACCCTAAAATACTATGCGTAGGTCTGGGTGAGGGGAGTTTGCCGAGTGTCTCAGATATGGCACTCGGCAAACCCCATCTTTGCCGAGTGCCAAACCAGGTGCACTCGGCAAACCCACTTTTTTCATTTTTCTTTGTTTCCTTCTTTTTTTATTTGATTTTTCTACGAATATTATTCTAATATGGAGTACTACATGTTGTATGTAGAGAGTAGAAAAAGTTTCAAGGCCAAAAGTGAAAAAAAAACTTATTATTTCATGCAGTTGTAGCTCAAATTCAATGTATATCAATTAAAATTCTATAATTGCACTTAATAAATTAAAATTATCAAACGGATCCAAAAAATTATCAAACGGATCCAAAAAATTATCAAAATTACACATGAATCAATCTATGTTCTCTATTGCCTATAAAAAAGTTTTGAAGTCAAACCCCAATTCGACCGCCACTTTGACTCAAAATCTTACCGAATCATTCTCAATGCTACGATTCTTCTTTTGAGATACTTCGGTTTGTAAACATCGTACGTGACAGATAGTCCAAAACTTTCTAAATTTTTTACCACAGCCTCCACGTATGATATCACGAGATCTTGACAAATCTCATGATTTTCAGACTTCGTTTGCTTTTTTAGAATTTAAAAATCATTCGGTCACACGTTCGTGGTCAGGTTTCCTGAACAAGATGTTCGAAATTTCTTTTCATTTCCTGGGTAAGGCCTCAAATAGGACTCAATAACATAAATATCATTTTTCTACTCATTTTATTCTATTATTTGAATCACTTGCAGGTCAAATTTGACTTATACCAAAAAATTCCTTGAAATGCAATAAATTAATTAAATATAGCAAACGGACCTAGAAATATATCAAATCTTAACATAGAGTATCACATGTTGTATGTAGAGAGTAGAAAAAATTTCAAGGCCAGAAGTGAAAAAAACTTATTATTTCATGTAGTTGTCGCTCAAATTCAATGTATATCAATTAAAATTCTATAATTGCACTTAATAAATTAAAATTATCAAATGGATCCAAAAAATTACCAAAATTACACATGAATCAATCTATGTTCTCTATTACCTATAGAAAAAGTTTTGAAGTCAAACCCTAATTCGACCGTCACTTTGACTCAAAATCTTACCGAATCATTCTCAACGCTACGATTCTTCATCTGAGATACTTCGGTTTGTAAACATCGTACATGACAGATTGTGTGAAACATTCTCAATTTTTTTACCATGGCATCCACGTATGATATCACGAGATCTTGACAAATCTCATGATTTTTAGACTTCGTTTGTTTTTTTTAGAATTTAAAAACCATTCGGCCACATGTTCGTGGTCGGGTTTCCTGAACAAGATGTTCGAAATTTCTTTTTATTTCCTGGGTAAGGCCTTATACCGGACTCAATAACATGAAGATCATTTTTCTACTCATTTTATTCTATTATTTGAATCACTTGCAGTTCAAATTTGACTTATACCAAAAAATTCCTTAAAATGCAATAAATTAATTAAATATAGCAAACGGATCCAGAAAATATACCAAATCTTAAAATGGAGTACCACAGGTTGTATGTAGAGAGTAGAAAAAGTTTCAAGGCCAGAAGTAAAAAAAACTTATTAATTTACCGAGTGCTAAAATAAAATACTCGTCAAACAAAACCTATTTGCCGAGTGGTAGATAAAAACACTCGGCAAAGATCCGCTTTGCCAGGTGTCACTAACGGACACTCAGCAAAGTGCTAACGACAGGGCGTTCCCACTGGCGGCCGTTGCACGGCCGACGCACACGCTGCTATTTTGCCGAGTGCCTGATGTTTACCGAGTGTTTACTTTAAGGCACTCGGCAAAGAGTTTTTTTACCGAGTGCAATATGGTTGCCGAATGTTTCCACGGTGTGGGGGCATTAACCCCTATACCCTTACGGCTAGGCTTGGGCCAGCCCGGATCAGAGGGTCCGGTCCACCAAAAGACGACGCGCGGCCCGGCCAACCTGTTTGGAGTCCCGCGTAAGGAGTCAAGACAGATTTGGCGATCAAGCAAGATCTTGGTCGGTTAGAATAGGAATCCTTATCCGACCACCTATAGCAATTGTAACTGGCTAGGATTAGTTTCTAGATCTGTAACCCTACCCCTCGGACTTTATAAGGCGGGCAGGGGACCCCTATCAAAAACATCTCTCATTGACATACAACAATACAATCAGACGCAGGACGTAGGTATTACGCTTTCTTGGCGGCCGAACCTGGATAAAACCTCGTGTCTGTCTTGCGTCACCGTCTTGTTTGTGGCTTGCGCATCTGTCTGCCGACAATCTACTACCTTGGGCATACCCTTAGGTAGACTGCCGACCATATTTTGTCGACAGTGGCGCGCCAGGTAGGGGGTGTGCGTACTGCTCTCCAAGCGAACAAGATGGTCATCATCCCCGGCTCTATGGCTACACTGAACGGCCTCACGTTCACCGTCGGTCAGATCACCTGGACTACCGGCTCTGATGACTTCATCGCCATGACCACGGAGGAGGCGCAGATTCAATCTGTGTCGATCGCTACTTCACCTGCATCGGCTACGGCTCCGACCACGGTGGATACGGCTCTGACCATGGTGGATCTGACTCTGACCATGGTACATCTGGCTCCGACCATGCCTGCATCATCTTCAGCCATGCCGACAACCCGTCGTCCGCTTCCCCGCTACAAAGGGAAGCAGATCGACAACACCGACCTGCTCGACTCCATCGATCGGGTCAGCACCAAACTCGCTGAAACCCTAGCTCTGGTAAGTTCAATTCAAAGTCAACCTAATAAGCAGATAACCGCTCCCCACAACAGATCTACCCGACCAGCTCGGGCCAGTCGTCCTGCACGACTCGGTACAGATCTCGTGGTCATATCTACTCCTGAAGGGCGCTCCGCTTGTCACCGGCCAGCCTCCGCGATGGGTCTCTGGCTCTCCGAGTACGAAGCCTCGACGGAGAACTACCAGGCCCAGCCCTACGGCCTGCGAAACGCTGCCTCCAACTACGCGTATAATATACAACGCCGCTCAGATCTGTGTTTTATACATCGACCTCGGCCAAAGCCACGCAACTTCGTCAACATGATCCGGATTGAGGATTATCAAGAAGGATCCGTCCACACAGTCCAAGAGGGTGACTCTAGCTCCTCAGTCTGGCATCGCATCTAATGCCTCCGTCCACACTGAGCTCCAGCATCATGACGATGAAGGCGTCAAATACGATCTGGATATCCCAGACCACGCCCTGGGGTTCCCACAATTTCCGTCTTTCCCACCAAGGCGAGGAGATTTGATCAATGTTGTCAGTAATAACGAACCACCAGCAGTCGGCTAAAACAGAACAAGAAAGGATTACATGCAAAGCACGCAATATTGACTGGTTTAATCACCGACAAATCAAAGCCGAAGCAGAAGAGGAGGCACGACGCATAAGGGTCTAGCCACGAGACCTCAACAATGCCTTCGATAGGGTGGGGGACAAACAGGTCTTCAGGACTCCAAGCGCCAACATAGCCGTTGCTATGGCGACAATGCAACTGGCTACCCAATACCCTGGAAACCCAGGCAGTTCGCGATGAAATACAAGCTTATCTGATGGCAGCTATGGCCCTAGACCACAGAGATTGTAAATCAAGCCTAGGCTCCATCCGTCTCAGTCCGAGTCAAGCCATAGCCGCTAGTACTCAAATCGCTAACAGCCACCCAACCAACATGGCTCGCAGTAACAACTACCCATCAGACAACCATCAAGGCGAAAAACGGTGGCCATGATGGTGGTCGGGATGACAACCGCCGTCGGGAGGACAACCGCCGTGATGTCCGGGACGACAACCGCCGAGACAACCATGATAATCGCCACGATAACCATGGTCGTAGGGATAATCTAGATGGCAACCGAGATCGCCGCGATGGCAATAACAATCTCTACCATTACCTCAGAGGACGTGATCTGCGCGATCACATCAACCAGAGAGCCAACGATCGTGCATCCCACGAAAGCTATCGCCTGTATGGAATATGATACCGCCCACGGCCCAGTCGGATTTGAAGCAATTTACTCCGCACCTTTGTCAAGTCATATGGCCCAAGAACTTCAAGCTCGAAAAACTTCAGAAGTACGACGGCAAGGAGAACCACGAATTATGGGTCATGCTTTACGAAACTACGTGTAGATCAGCCATGGCTGATGAGCACATTATGTCTAACTACTTCCCAGTCGCTGTTGGCCATGCAGGTCACCAATGGCTGGTCAGCTTGCTGGCGAACTACTTTGATTCTTGGCAAGAGCTCAAGCAAGCCTTCATCGACAACTTCATCGCTACTTGTGAGCAACCTGGCAACAAATATGATCTACAGCGGATCCGAGATCGGAAGGATGAGCCACTACCAGAGTACGTCCGGCGTTTCTCGGAGATGCGCATCAAGGTCCCGTCAATCTCTGACAACGAGGCAATCGAGGCTTTCATCACTGGCCTATGCTTCCACGACGCCCTAAGGGATAAGCTCCTCCACAAGAGACCTGAATCAGTTACAGCGCTCCTGGCCACTGCTAAGAAATATGTGGACGCCGACGATGCTAAAAAGATAATTATCGAAGACGCAGCAAGGGTTCCACGCTCCGACCACCCCCCACACCGCGACGACTACCGCGGTAACCATGGTCGGAACGACAATTTTGACCGCCACAACCAGCACAACGACTCCCGCGATCACCGCGACCAACGTAATCAGCGGCGTAACCGCCGTGACGATTACAGGGGCAAGCGTGCTCAGGAAGACGATGGCGAGGTCAACACCGTTAAAAAAGGTGGCGGGCGTCGTAACTATGAAGAAGACTACGCCAAAGCATTGAAAGGGCCCTGCCAGCTCTATCCCAAGTCAAACCACACCATGGAGAATTGCCACGTTCTCAAATCTATCTACACACGTTAATAGGCTCCTGGATATATCCGACAAGCCTAACGATGTAGGGGAACAAGCGCAACGAGGATAACGACAATGAAGACGTAGATCCTCATCACAAGTACGTTAAGCCAACCGATCATGTGCACACCATCATTGGAGGCAAAGTGTCCATCGAGACCAAACGAGAACGCAAGCTGCTCGCCCGCACTTGCTTGAACGTGGCCAACACCGACAACCTCATCGCTGATCCACGGCTCCCTCCTTGGTCTCACCGTGAGATATCCTTTAGTAGAAAAGACCAATGGGCCACAATACCTGAACTAGGACATTTTCCCCTGGTCCTCGATCCTTGCATCAACTAAAGTTCAATTCGATAGAGTGTTGATTGACGGCGGTAGCTCCATCGATATATTGTTCAAGAACAGTCTACCGGCCCTGAAGATAACCCAGGCAGATCTCAAGCCATACGAGGCACAGTTCTGGGGTGTTCTCCCTAGATAGAGCTCTACACCTCTCGGGCAGATCACGCTACCTGTGTAATTTGGGACCCCAGACCACTTCCACATAGACTACGTCAACTTCGTGGTCGCTGACTTCGACGGCACCTACCATGCTATCCTTGGTCGACCATCGCTCACCAAGTTCATGGCCATACCTCATTACAGGTATCTGGTGCTCAAGATGCCTACTGAGAAAGGAGTTCTAACCCTTAGGGGTAACATATACGTAGCTTATACCTGCGAAGATGACAGCATTAAAATAGCAGAGGCTCACGACCTCTCTATTCACATGGCCGAGACCATGCTCGACGCCAAGAAGACCTCGGCCGACCACCTGGAGATCCCAGAGCTCGAGCCTCCATGCAAGAACATCAAGTCTAAGGAGCACAAGGTGATCCAGCTGGTCAACGGTGATCCCAGCAAAATAGCCCTTATCGGGGCCAACCTGAATCCTAAATAGGAAGACGCGCTCGTCAAGTTCTTGAGGAGCAACGTGGATGTGTTTGCATGGAAACCTACTGACATGCTCGGTGTACCTCGGAACTTGATCGGGCACTCCTTGAATGTCAATGGCAAGGCCAAACCTATCAAGCAGAAGCTACGATGGTTCGCTCAGTGACAAAAAGGAGGCGATTAGGGTAGAAGTTACATGGCTTTTGGCAGCCGGATTTATCAAAGAAGTGTATCATCCGGAGTGGTTAGCTAACCCTGGTTCTTGTACGCAAAAAGAATAATGAATGGAGAATGTGCATTGATTACATTGATCTCAACAAACACTGCCCTAAGGACCCCTTCAGCTTACCTCGCATAGACGAGATCATAGATTCAACCGTTGGTTGCGAGCTGCTTTCCTTTCTCGATTGCTACTCTAGGTTATCACCAGATTGCTCTCAAAAAGGACTGACCAGATCAAGACATCTTTTATCATGCCTTTCGGCGCCTACTGCTACACGACCATGTCAGTTTGGGCTCAAGAACTGCTGGGGCTACCTACCAACAGCGCTATACAGGCCTGCCTCAAAGACTGAGATAAAAGACAACCTCAGTCGAGGCTTATGTTGATGATGTAGTTGTCAAAACCAAGGAAGCACATACCCTTGTTGACAACCTAGAACGCACCTTCGCAGCCCTTAACACATTCCAATGGAAACTAAACCTAAAGAAGTGCATCTTTGGTGTTCCTTCTAGCATACTACTTGGCAACGTTGTCAGTCACGACGGCATACGCCCTAACCCTAGAGAAAGTCAAAGCTATCTTGGACATGAAGCCGCCCAAAAAGGTGAAGGATGTTCAGAAGCTTACCGGATGCATGGCCGCTCTTAGCCATTTCATATCAAGATTAGGCAAAAAGGGAATACCATTCTTTAAACTGCTCAAAGCATCCAAGAAGTTTGAGTGATCGAAGGAAGCAGACGCTGCCTTCACATAGCTAAAACAATACCTTACGTCACCTCCGGTCCTCACTAGCTCCTAGAGAAGACAAAACACTCCTGCTTTACATTGCGGCGACTAATCGAGTGGTCTCCACTGCCATGGTGGTCGAGCGCGATGAGCCTAGCCACGTCTACAAGGTACAGCGACCAATCTATTTCATTAGTGAGGTGCTCAATGAATCCAAGACCGAGTACCCACAGATTCAGAAATTGATCTACGCCATACTGATAACATCCCTGAAAGTTGAAACATTACTTCGACGGATATCGTGTGGTGGTCATGACTGAGTACCCTCTGCGAGACATCATTAGCAACAAGGATGCAAATGGGCTGCATTGTCAAATGGGCAATGGAGCTATGCCCCTTCTCCTTGGAATTCGCAAGCCGTACTACAATCAAGTCTCAGGCACTCATCGATTTCATCAGTCAAGTGGACAGACTTAAGCACTGCCTGCCTCTCAGGGGCCCGATGAGTATTGGAAGATGTACTTCGATGGCTCTCTCAACATCGACAGTGCATAGGAGTAGGAGTCCTTTTCATGTCACCATCCAAGGAGCAGCTCTGGTACGTCCTCAGGATTTATTTCCCAGCATCTAATAATGCCGCTGAATACGAAGCATGCCTACATGGTTTGCGCATTGCGGACTGAGCTCGGTGTTAAACGTCTCTATGTCTATGGAGACTCGGCTCTAGTCATCAACCAACTCAATAAGGACTGGGACACGACCAGCGAAAGGATGGATGCATACTGCAAATCAATCAGAAAGCTAGAAGGCAGGTTTTATGGCATCGAGTACACACACATGGTCCGAGACAAAAATCAAGCAGTAGATGCATTGTCAAAGTTAGGATCATCCCAAGCCAAAGTCCCACATGGAGTATTCGTCTAAGACCTACTCACGCCTTCCATCGAGGAGGAAAATCCCACGGTCGACAAGCCTCTAGACAAGCAATTAGTGGCTATGGTTCTGGCGTCGAGCACCACTAAGCCACCTCCGACCACTCATGAGCCCGACTAGGAGAGTACCTTTCATCAAGTACCTGATAGATGGCAGCGGTTACACTGATCGGATAGAAAACGAGCGCCTGATGCGTCGCAGTAAGCAGTATCTGCTCATCGATGGCAAGTTATGGCGCAAGAACGCAAAGGAGGAAATCTTGATGAAGTGTATAACCCGGGAGGATGGTGAACATCTCCTAGACCAAATCCACTCTAGCTCCTACGGCAACCACGCGGCCTCGAGAATGCTAGTCGGCAAGGCTTTCCGAGTAGGGTTCTATTGGCCGTCAGCGGTAGCTGATGCAGAGAAGCTAGTCTGGCACTGTGAGGGTTGTCAGTTCTTCGCTAAGAGAATCCACATACCAGCACATGAGATCCAGACAATACCAGCCTCTTGGCCCTTCGCATGCTGGGGACGGGATATGATTGGGCCCTTGAAACCAGCTCCTGGGAAATTTATATGTGTCTTTGTGCTGATCGACAAATTTTCTAAGTGGATAGAGTACATGCCTCTGGTATAGGCATCCTTAGAAAAGGCTATCACGTTCCTCGACCAGGTCATCCACCGCTTCGGCATACCCAACAGCATCATCACTGATCTAGGTACTTAGTTCACCGGGAACGCTTTTTGGGACTTCTGCGATGAAAGGAGCATAGTAGTAAAATACGTCTTGGTGGCGCACCCTAGAGCTAATGGACAGGTCGAGCGGGCAAATGGTATGATTTTGGACGCATTGAAGAAGAGGATGTATAGAGAAAATGACAAAGCTCCCAGAAGATGGCTCAAAGAGTTCCCAGCCATGGTCTAGGGCCTTAGAACCCAGCCCAATCGTAACACCGGCGTCTCATCATACTTTATGGTTTATGGCGCTAAGGCAGTCCTCCCAGCAGATATAGCTTTCAGATCAGCACGGGTCAAGAACTTCGACGAAGGCAAGGTCAACGAAGTGTGGGAGCTAGAAGTGAATAGTGTAGAAGAGAAGCGGCTCGATTCTTGTGTACGTATAGCCAAATACCTTGCTGTTTTGCGTAGGTACTACAACAAGAACATTAAAGAGTGGTTCTTCATGGTCGGGGACTTAGTCCTGAAGTGGAAGACGAATCAGGCTGGTGTACATAAACTCGCAACTCCTTGGGAAGGGCCCTTCATGATCAAGGAAGTCACACGACCAACGTCTTACAGGTTAGCTCACCTGGACGGTACGGACGTACCAAATTCATGGCACATCGACAAGCTTAGGCGTTTCTATGCTTAACTACTGAGATATGTACTCCTCTTGTACTTTTGATTTAATTCAATAAAGCTATTATGATTTCTCCGACCACTATGATTGTGTCACTTCGAATTTTACGATTATTCTAACTTAGCCAGTCAAAGCCGACCACCATTCCTCCCTGGGTTTTTGGAGCAGGCCCTGTCTCTGGTTCCTCCCAATGCATGCATGGGATCTGCTCTCTACGCTACGGGTGATCGGCAGGTCCCCCCTAGTTTGACTTGTTCATGTCTACGTGTGCACAGGTCACGCACCTCACACTCTAACCACATGCCAAATTAGGGCCATACAAACTTTTTAGGACGACGTGTCGAGTAAACTGGTACAACTAAATAGAACGCTAACATGTTCTCACTTAGTTACACCAACATGAGTTTCAAGCTTAAATACGTTTTATACAAAATAAATAAGCTTATAATGATATACAGTTATGTTATTACAAGCTTGCCTGAAGAGGTACAAGTTTACAATAACACAACTACATCCTTCTTCTATAGCTCTAGCCTATCCTATTGGCTGGTCGGGGCATGCGGCACCTGCTGCTCGCTACTTTCGACATCCCGCTCGAATCTCGGGGACTCTTGTACTGGTCGAGCTGAAGAGGATGGCCCCGTCGATGCCTGGTTGGTCAAGACCGCAGGCTTCGTCGGTTGGCTCACAACTGATGGCATTTCCAGCTGGCTTGTCTAGATCTACCTCCTTTGGGTACCCAGCCTCCAGGCGCTTGAGATCGATCAGGGGGTAGTGGGCACGCACCATGCTTAGCACATGTGCTCCTATGTACTCACCCACCTCTTTCATGAACTCTTGGAACCATTCCCATGCCTTTCAGCATCTCTCGACCAGTCTGAGCTACGGCATCCTTGGTACTTCCTCTGTAAGCGCTGGGTCGAGTCGATAAGGTTGAGAACGGGCAAAATGATAGTTGCCACTTCTTGGCACCGGTTCTTCCATGTGTCCTGATCCTCGGTGATCTCTAGGCATCGCGCCTTCCAGTCATCACGATCTTTCATCATGGTTTCCATATGCTTCTTGGCATTGACTTTGAAAACTACAAACCACACAAGACATTAAAATGTCACACCATGATAAGATAACGCGGGCAACAGAATGAGCAAGGTGGTCTAGAACACTTACTTTTTAGTTCCTCCTTCATCTTGGTTGTGCGGTCCCGGAGTTGCGACTGGTCAGTGTGCCAGTTTCTTGTTATCCTCCATCAGGCGACCACACTCTATGGCCACATGACTATTCTCCTCTTGGAGATGGACTACTTCGGCTTCTAAGCCTGCACTACAGCTGTTACTACCAACAATGCAACAACACGCGTCATGCACTTGTTGTGATAAAGTGACAACTTACTCATTTTTTCCTGCTCTTTGTTACTGAGCTGGACGACCAGGTTCTGGTTCTATGCCTCTTGCTCTGTCCTCTCCTTGTGGGCGGCTTCAAGTTGGTGGCGCAAGCGTTCCACCTCGGCCACTAGTTCTCTATTGCTTGATGTGATCCCCTCAATCTGGTCGAAGCACTTCTTTCGGTACCTTGCGGTCTTCATTAAGTCCTGCATGTACAAAAGCTAAGTAGACAAGTTTGACTGGATAGCAGGATCAAGTGGTCATGCAAAACATACCTAGACTTCTGTCACCAGATGTTTTGCCGCTCGTTCAACTTTCATGGTCTCTTCGACCTCTGGGATTTCTTCATGAACAACCTATTGGTCGTTCCGCCAGCGCGACACATATACATGTCGTTGTTTGTCCTGGGGATGGCCGAGGACCTCCTATACTTTGTCCTCTTCAGCCTCTTGTTCGGGTAGCAGCGCTGGTCTGGAGTTTGCAGCCTCTGCGATCACTATAGCTTTCCCACGGGCCGTAGCATCAGCAAACGTGCTCTGTGCCACCTCCAGCTGCTGCTCCATGGTTTGGTCTGTTACCCTTGGTGCTGACGTGTCCCCCTCAGTCAGGGTTAGTGCTCGGAGCACCTGTACTTGGCTCGGCTCTCCCCTCGACCACCTGCTCAGGGGACTGTTGTCTGGCCGCTCAGTCTACTGAGGCTCTGGTGGACTTTCTACTATAGGTTCCTCCATAGCCAGCTGTGGGGTAGTTTTCTCTAGGGATTGCTGGCGGAGCCATGCCACACCCGGCTAGTTGGTTAGGATTTTTGGTGGACGTCGACCTAATATATCAGAGATAAGTTCAGAAGACAACAGTATTCAATATAAATTGTAAGCTTACATCAAGGTTACAAATACTTACAGCTTGGAAGCACGGAATGATGTGGCGAAGGCGCGTCTCTTCGATCGTGCTTGCTCCACGTGCTCTGCGGGTGCTACCGGGTCTCTTTCTATGACCAGTATCGGCACCGGGGCTTGATGCTCGACCCCTTTGCCGCTTGTCCTCTGCATTGCAGTGGTCGGCGATGCGAGTCCCACTAGGCACGGAAGAGCCACCCTGCTCCGTCGACTCTAGTTGTCTCCTCCTCTTTCGAGGGATGAGTCAAAAGATGTCTACATCATCTGTTTCATCATCTGACAATGTAAAGATGGCCTGACGACGCTTGCTGGCCGCCGGCCGCTTACCAGCAGCCCTGGTCGTTGCCTCCTCCCCAACTCCGAGTACGGCCCAGTCGACGTCTTCGATCTCAGCGCTGGTCTAGGCGGTTGGGCCGGCAACTTGCGGCCAATCCACACCAGGGGGTGGAGACATGAACACTGATGCTCTGTCGCGACCATTAATCTGGGAAACATAAAGGCGATAACACAGTAAGTTTATGTTACAACATAACTCTACGGGTACAAGGCAGCATAATTTACCTTTGGGGGAGGTCGGGCTAGCTTGAAAGCGTGCTCGATGTCGCTCAACCTGATATAATTTGGATCAGCTAAGTTGAATAGCTCTCCAATCCTGGCTTTGACTTCTATCTTGTCAAGTGCCTCTTGCCTGGTCCTCATTGGGTCTGTGCTACCTTGGTACTCGTAGCCGGGATGTACCCTCCTCTGGCAGGGCTGGATCATTCGGCTGATGAAGTTCCCAACCACACTTGAACCGTCTAGTTTCTTCCACAGGATCATCCCAAGAAGTTCTGAGATCTGTTCCAAGTGCTCGGGCTTCTCTGACCAGCTGTTCTTCTTCTCCGGAATGAACCCCATGTCGCATAATGTGATCATGTTCGGCTCTTCGCGGATGTAGAACCACTTCTTGTACCAGTCGTCCAGCGATGTGTTCCAAGGGTAGTGCAAGTACTGGGCCTTCATCCCTGTCACGCAGATTGAGGTACACACCTCCGGCTATCTTTGAGCCACCGCTTCCTTTCTTCCATAGACAGAAAAGATGGCGAAAGAAGTCGAAATAGGGCTGGAAGCCACCATATGCTTCGCAAAGATGGATGAAGGTGGAGACAAGAAGAATCGAGTTGGGATACAGATTGCAAATCCTAATCTCGTAATACAAATAGAGCCCCTGAAGGAAAGGGTGCACTGGAACCCCAAAACCTCGCTTGAAGAAATCTTTGAAAACCACAATCCCACCTGGTTGTGGATCGGGGTACCCTTCTCCTTCCGATGCGCACCATCCTACGAGTGCCTTGTTGTGGAGTACTCCCATGATGATGAGGTCTTCGATGGTCTGCTCGTTGCTTCTTGACTTCCACCACTCCTTCGCCATGACTCTGGCTTTCTTCTGGGCGTCACTCTTTCGCCATGAATCTGCCCTTGCTAAGGAGGTGGATACGGTGGAGGGGTGATTGGTGATGATATCGGAGGTATTAGGGTTGGCAAGAGGAAGAAGAAGGCTGTGGCGGCGAATGGTAATGGGGATCGGTAAAAAGTAACTTACCAGTTCTATATTATAAATAACCAAGAGTTCCTGTCGTTTCGTCTACCCGAGATTCTAGGGAGACATGTGCATGCGCCATAGACTGGTTGTTTTCACAACCTCGAGATCTATGCCAATATATGCGCCCCTTCGTTACCAGTGTACGCGCCTCTTCGTTGCTAGTGTGAGAGGGCCCACACTGACGCACCTCCTTACACGTGCCAAGCGACTGTTTGCTTGAAAGGACAAGAAGGCAGTATGACATGCTATATCCGTCTGCTTTTTTGACCAGACATGTCAGATTGGACTTGACAGAGTAAGAAGATAAATAAATACACCAAATAATAGTACAAGCGATATTCATTTCTTTGCTGCATGTCTCGTGCTCAGGGATGGTCTAGACCACTACCGTGCTCGGGGACTGCTCCAACCACTATTGTGCTCGGGGACTGCTCCGACCACTGTCGTGCTCAGGGGCTGCTCCGACCACTACCGTGCTCGGGGACTGCCCAGACCACTATCGTGCTCGGGGACTGCCCAGACCACTGCTCGGAGACCGCTCTCTTCGGCTACATGTGATTTGTACTCACATACAGTTAAGAGACATTTACTTAGACCTTGCTACAAGGCTCATACCTCGCCTTCCAGTAAGCTCGGGGACTACATCGGTACGATGCACCTACCGGTGCATTTCGTATCGCCTGTACGACGATTGAATTCTCAACTTAACTGGGAATTCTTTTTAGACCCTGACACCACGTGCCTGCGTCACCTACTATCAGGCTCGGGGACTAAGTGGGCACACTTCACCTTGCGGTGAATGTGTTTATTTAATCGACCCCTACGTTTTGATTGATTGTCAGGATTACTATCGTGCTCGGGCAACTGTCCCGACCACTGCTCGGAGACCGCTCTCCTTGGCTACATGTGATTTGTACTCACATATAATTGAGAGACATTTACTTAGACCTTGCTACAAGGCTCATACCTCGCCTTCTAGCAAGCTCGGGGACTACATCGGTACGATGCACCTATCGGTGCATTTCGTATCGCCTGTACGACGATTGGATTCTCAACTTAACTGGGAATTCTTTTTAGACCCTGGCATCACGTGCCTACGTCACCTACTACCAGGCTCGGGGACTAAGTGGGCACACTTCACCTTGCGGTGAATGTGTTTGTTTTTCGACCCCTACGCCTCTGATGATCAAGGACGCTACGCTTCAAGACGCACTTACATTTCTTTTCAGAAATACAAGTGGGCACACTTTCCAGGACGGAAATCTTTTTCTTTCTTCTTAAGAGCACCATACATTCTTCGGACAACCTACTTCTCTGGCGACAACGGTGGTCAGAGACGTCAAGAATTCAAGCCTCACTGTTCGGAGAAGGTTAAAATGGCGTGTCGCAGCATAATACATGGTGCTCGGGGACTAGTTGTGGGGGTATTAACCCCTATACCCTTACGGCTAGGCTTGGGCCGGCCCGGATCAGAGGGTCCGGTCCACCAAAAGACGACGCGCGGCCCGGCCAACCTGTTTGGAGTCCCGCGCAAGGAGTCAAGACAGATTTGGCGATCAAACAAGATCTTGGTCGGTTAGAATATGAATCCTTATCCGACCACCTATGGCAATTGTAACTGGCTAGGATTAGTTTTTAGATCTGTAACCCTGCCCCCCGGACTATATAAGGCGGGCAGGGGACCCCTCTCAAAAACATCTCTCATTGACATACAGCAATACAATCAGACGCAGGACGTAGGTATTACGCGTTCTTGGCGGCCGAACCTGGATAAAACCTCGTGTCTGTCTTGCATCACCGTCTTGTTTGTGGCTTGCGCATCTGTCTGCCGACAATCTACTACCTTGGGCATACCCCTAGGTAGACTGCCGACCATATTTCGTCGACACACGGCGGCACTCGGCACACAACTATGTTTATCGAGTGCCCGATGAAATGCACTTGGCGTACCTACTGCTTTCGGTAGTGACTGTTCACTAGCGAGGAAACCGAAGATGATGATAATGGTGGCGGCAGTGGAGATGCAAGCGCTGCTGATCAGCACAGGTACCTCGCTGTATCAAGCATAAGATTCATCTACCTGGTTGGTTGATTTCTATTTTTGCACATATCAAACATGTTGAATAAACGGATAGTAAAAAAGGAGTTAGGCTTGGTCTGGTTTTCCAATGGGTTACAGATCACAGTGATCCAGTACCTTTGGATAGTTGTTTGTGCCTCCTTGGTTTGTATACATGTTAGTAAGATTAGCTGTCCTATAGGCTACGCTGTTCACATGCTTAGGGGAAGGCCCAATAGATATAATGGAGTTGCTGCTTTCTTCTTCCTTAGCTGTCAAATTCATGCGCTACAACTATGTTCTACAGATGTTATATCTATGGGACAGCAATTGCCTCCATCACTGCATGTTCAGTATTCCACTTGCTGCCCTCCTGTTGAATTCAAAAGAGATACACAGCAAAATTACAGTGGTTGCTAAATTAGACAAAAGTGCAGGCTGTTATTTATGATTAGAGTTACCACTGAACCATGAAGGCCATAGAATTTAAATCTAGAAAGTACCTTCCATTCTAGACAGAATACCTGTAGACTTATTAGAGAGGACCAAGCAAACCTGGCTGTCAAGTTTTTCGAAATGTTGAAATCTGTATAGTTATGCCAGGTTGTCAAATAGTCATGAATCGTCAGTTGCATATAAATTCAGCTCTCAGCTGTGTACTTAGATCTAGTATCTAAAAAAATATAAATTCAGCTCTGCTTACTGCTGATGTAGCAATTTTCCCCATTGTGGTGTGGTTGGCCTAAAAGAGACTACTCTATTTGTTTCTCACTTTTCATCTTGTATCTTAGTAGTGTAAGTTTTGGTTTTCTACGAGTTGAACGAAACTTCCAACTTTGTACATACATACATGCTGAAAAATAGATTAAGAGTATCATCCTTTTGCAGTCCAAGTAAGGATGCATGAGCAGTGGAGCTCGTGCTCATTTTGCCTCTACCAGTTGCGGCCAACTTTTGTGTCCTACTTCGGCCTCGTTCAGCTTACCCCATATTCGGTTTGTTCGGCTTCTTTTTTCAACCGGAATAGTGTTTTTCTCTCACAACAATTCAATCACAATAGTATTTTTCAGCCAGTTTCAACCAAAATTCTGGCAGTCGAACGGGCCTTCATCTCCGGTGGACAGGGTCTTGTGCGTCGGTCTCATCGTTCGCATCCGCATAGACTTGTGGCTGCAAACAGCTGTGTAGCATAGTCATTAGCTTTACCTTTGAGTGCTCATTTCACTTAATATTCACAGCTACCAGACAGGCTTGTTTGGTTAGCTATGCATACTGGTCGTGGCATTTATGTGGTGGTCGGATGAGCTGTAATGGCGATGTTCTAGGGGCTTGTTTGTTCAAGCCCGGGGACAAATTTGCCTAGTGACAACCTTGCCTCGACCTTGCCTGTTATGCGTTTCGTTGGTGTCATGGGATGTTGCCTGTACCAGGTGTGCTCTCGCCCAGGCAATGGAAATCGAGCGCCCGTGTTGCCTGGCCTGTAGTACGTTTGGTTAGTTTAATTATTCACCGCTGGAAAAGAGCCATGTATCGTGTTAGCTTTTGTGTTTGCCTTTTTCTCTTTTTTTTTCTCTCTTTTGTCTGGTTCTTATTTTCATTGACCGCATGGCTTCTTTTCTATCTTGGTGATAGCTGATTGATGATGGTTATAAAGAATCTATTAATAACGGGGCAAAACTTAATTATTTCCTTGCAAATACTTTGTCGTTGTTAGTTTCTTAATAAACATGTGGGATAAAATATCACAATCATAATCAAACTATAAAGATATATGTTAATCTTACATAATATATTTTAAAAACATTTAATTTAAGCATTTCTCTATTAGCATTCTCAGTCCCAGGCACATGTCTCCAACCAAACATATATTCTTTAGATTTGCCTGGCCAGGCAAAAAACATTAACTTTCCAGACAACTCTCAAGCAACACTTTTTTTGCGAGGCAAGTTCTCTGCTCGATTCTAATGGATGCTATATATCTAGATTGGGACTATATATCTAGAATCTGTCTACTTGCCTTTCGGGTGTTTCACCCTGTTACGGCACATGATTTTTTTGACCGTACGATAAAGATCCAACGGCCTCCACCTCTTCTTCTACCTCCGATCGCACCCAGCTTTGCCCCGTTGCCCAGCGAGCGCTCCGTTGCCGCTGCTCACCCAGCCGCCGGCACGCGGCCCGCCTCTCCCCCGTTTACTCCTCGGCACAAATCACAGATCACAGATCACAAGAAACATTTTTTTTCTATGAAAGGACAAGGACAAAATTTGGGGGAGAGGCTCGCCGGAACCCTAACCACCGCCATCGTCGTCTTTGTCTCCGGTCGGCATAGATCCATGAAGAGGAGGACAACGAGGAGGAGAAGACCTACCTCACGCAGATCCACCATGGCCGGCGCGGGCGCGAGCGCCGAGTGAAGCTCGCCGGCACCGGTGAGAGAGAGAGAGAGAGAGAGAGAGAGAGAGCACGGGGCGCGGAGAGGAGTCGGGTGTGGGGAGGAGTCGGGGCTGAGTGTTTTAAGTTGGAACTTGACGTGTGGATCCAGCACGTCAGAGACACAGAAAAAAAAATCAAGGTGCTAAAACACATGGATATTGTTTAGCATTCCTATCTAGATTAGGATTCATGTGCTCCTCCAATGGATGCTATCTATATCTATATCTCGATTCATGTGCTGCCATTCTTGTGCTTGGCTTTCATTGCGCCATTCCATTCATCTATCAATTGTTTCTTTCATTGTATATTCTACTTATACGCTTAGCCTAAATGCTGTTAGGCTGTCGAGGCGACGCAAGGAGCGCTATGCAGTGGCTAAGATTCTGCCAGCATGCCTGGATCATATTATATTATATAGACCATCGGCTCCATCACTTTCATCTATCTAAGCGAGGTGGGATTAAAATTGACGAGTGCGCCAGGCGCTTGCTGCTGCCGCTATTCGTTGGGCTGCAGTGGGCCGTTATAGCAAGGTAAAGTGAGCTGTGTGGCTTGCCGCTGCAGCGTTTTTTTTTCAACCTTTCCTCTCCTCCCCTTTTTAGATGTGCTTACATAATAATTTATATCAAGTAGCGTATATTTGTTTTCTTCATGTTCCTGCTATCTACCTTGGTGTGTATATCTGGCAAAATATATGGTGAAAACCACCTACTAGGTGGAAACATGAGAACCAATTCAAAAATTATATTTTGGTTGTTCAATTTTTTTTTTTTGAATTTTGGTACATTCATAGTGCATACAAATATGTACTCACACAAAAAATTTGAAATGCAAATTCAAACTTAGCCAAATTATATATCCATCTCATAGTAAAAATATATATGGCCTTGTTAGGGTAAAAAAACAGACTGTATAGCCATCTCATAGTAAAAAATGCAACCAAATTTGACATTACCATGCCATGGTAAAAACTTAGGGTGTCCAAGTCATGATAATTTGTGATTAAGGTTGAATTCAGAAGTCGGCGCCATTATTCATGGCGCCGAGGTCGGTGTTATTATTCACAGCCCCGAGGTCGGTGCCATAGATCATGGCGCCGAGGTTAGCGACGTGAATCATGGCGCCGACCTCTAGCCACGTTATTCCGAACCTCCTATCTGTGACACCAAGACGTGTTACCTCGACGTCGAGCTCCAGGTCTAAAGATAGTTTTTTTTTACACCAAGAGGTATAAATGTAAAATTTTGAAAAAAGGCTAAATTACAACAAAAAAAAATCGGCCAAAAAGCTGAGGAACATGTAAGCAGGGTTATTGTTGGACCCCTGGGAAGTATTTCGGTTTTCTCAGTCATTTCAGTTAAAGTTATCCTTTCCTAAAAAAAAAGTTAAAATTACCCAAGGCTAAAACCGAAATAAAAGGACTAAAGTTGAGTTTATGAGAACTTGAGAATTTTTTTAGACCAAAATTTAGAACCGAAACTTTTTGGTTTCGGTCGTGGGTGATTCGGTTCGTTTTCGTTCATCAGTTTATTTTGCCCACCTCTTTTGATTCGGATACGAGGAAACGATAGGGTGTTGTGTTGTACGTTGGGCTTAATTGGACCTGAGCACTTAGAGCAATCAGTTAGCTGGGCTGTACTTATGTGGCTAACGTGGAGAACACATTATTCGACCTCAGACTGTGTATAGCACATGTGCGTGTATATATACAGGATCATAAACATGTTTTCCTTATTATTTCCTAATCTAGCTTCTCTTAGTTATTCCATATTCATATTCTAGCCTTGAGCATAGATATTACATTCTTTTTTCGTTACACATGTTTTTCTTTATCAATAATAGCTGGCACTTCACTAAAAGTCTCATATTTGTAGGACAGAGAATGATGATGCATAGGAATGGTGCTGACTGCTGACCTTATCTTTATGTTCTTTGTTCCCTTAATAGCTTATTATCATCCATATTCGTTGTTAGGGTTTGTGTTGATCCATGAGATTACTAACTAGTTGACCTCCCTAAGGATCTAAACAGGTAAGCTAACGTGTTACCTAATTTTTAGTAGTCTCGAACTAGTTGTTAGCTCACTAGCAGGGGCGAAGCTAGGTTAAAGGTTGTGGGTATTGGAGATTTCTTCCTGCCAATATAAAACATATGTTAGCCGCATCACGGAAATGTCTATAAAATAGAGTTTATGAGCCTGCGATGTCGCGCACTCCGTGACTGTATTAAATTCATAAACTTTGCTTTTTCGATTAAATGTCACTTTAACGTTGGTATTTAATTTTTACAATATTGTTATCTTATCGTGCGATCTGTGTATTTTTAGTATAAATTGTTAGTTATACCGTAGCGATGCACGAACACACTGCCTAGTAATTATCTAAAGCTAGAGTTTAGTCTAGTGATCCAAATAGAAAGGGGAGAGGCCTAAATTTTCAAGAATTTCCGCAGAAAAAGGTACTCCAATCCCTATATTTAGCAAGGTGGCAAGCATAAAAACCAGGCACAAACTCAGCTGCACACTTACACATCACCCGAAGATTGTGAATTGAAGAGTTCAAGATTCCCTGATCCCTACTCCTCCCCAATTATTTGCAAAACAAAATTGCAATTTGACCGCCGGAAACCAGGCGAGGAGATGAGATCTTGCAGCAGAGAGCATATGCCTCGCGAAGTTGCCAGCCCAGCCGGTTCCCTCCAATATTCCCCTCCGCCGATGGAATATCCCCGCAATTCCAACCCACGCCCGCCTTCTTCGTCGTCTTCAGTCATTCTCCCGCTTATATACGCAACGGCGAGCTCGCCCTCTTCCTTGCTCCGACACATCATACGCAGATAGTAGAACACACGCGCCGTGCACGCTTGCGCAACCGTAAACCTAAGGATTGCCGCTCTGCTCTTGGTCTCCTCCTCGGGTGGCCACGGGGGCAATGGCGACTGACGGGGAGGAGGCGCCGCCGCTGCTACTGGACGAGGCCGCGCGCCCGCGCCGCGTCGCGCTCTTCGTCGAGCCGTCTCCGTTCGCGTAAGCCTCCTCGCCGGACCCTGCTCTGTTGTTTTCTTTTTCTTTTCTTGGTGCGGGCTTTGTCAGGGTTGGTTATTGGCCTTGTGCGCACTCTTGGCTGGATCCATGAGGTTATCCCCAGGATTCATTCTGACTGAGCCCTGACGCAATGTCCTTCCTAGCTTTCTTTTGTTTGCCAAAAAAAGTTTGGATCTTTCTTGGAAACTGGGATTCGTGAAGACCGGATAGAAGTGGATTAAGATTCCAGTTAATTTAATACCACGATTAAGAACGAAATTAGCTGGGCTTAGTAGGATTCATGTGAATGAATCACAATTATCAGTTTTAAGGCCTGCAACAAAAGAAGTATATGCTTTTGTTAGATACTCCTAGACTGAATTTTCATGAAAATGTTCTCACTAATGGAACTAACTCTGCATCTTGGTGTCTTCAGCTACATCTCTGGGTATAAGAACCGGTTCCAGAACTTCATCAAACATTTGCGAGAAATGGGGGACGAGGTACACGTTTTGCTGTCATTTGGTAGGGTCGATATTAGAGGGGCAGCAGATTAGTAGGTGTCTGTTAATTTGGCTTAGGTGTATTCTTCAGGTCATTGTTGTGACCAACCATGAGGGAGTCCCCCAAGAGTTTCATGGTGCCAAGGTTATCGGTTCATGGAGGTAAGTTTTTCAGGATGCTTGTGTCAACTTCTGTCTGTAGGATATCAGTAGCAGTTTAGGCAATATTTTTTGAAGGCCTGAGTTTTCTCGTTGTTGTTCGAAGAATGAAATGAGAATGCCTACTCTGTATAAAAGCTGCCACTAAGAAACATTGGCAGCTAGCTTCTACTTAATCCAGATCATAAGAATACCTTTCCTAAAAAAATGATATGCCTTGGAACCGCTCCTTATGCTACTGGATTCGGGTTGTCTGGTTTTAGACATATTCTGTTAATTAGTATAACTGAATTAATAAGTGAGCACTAGTACAATAGCTCACCTATTTGCTAGATGATAAATATTTTAATTTTTAAAAATCTTTCCTGAAGTTGTTAAGTTATTGAACAATGATACGCAATCATGCGGCCATGCTGGTTAGACTGGAAGCATTGTATTCTTCCCTGTCGAGTACATGATATGTGGTACCTTTAGTGGTGGAATCTTATGCTTATGGCTGTTTTCTCATCCTTTACAGCTTCCCATGCCCCATGTATGGAAAAGTCCCTCTTTCGCTGGCACTTAGTCCTAGGATCATTTCGGAGGTTGCAAAGTTCAAACCTGACATTATTCATGCGTCTTCTCCTGGAATTATGGTAACTTTATTTTAACAGTCAAATCATTAATCATCGAATCTCTCTGATTATCTAGTACTGAATATGACTTAAGTCCATTGCTCTTTCAGGTTTTTGGGGCTCTAGCTATTGCCAAGCTACTCGGTGTGCCCCTAGTCATGTCCTATCACACCCATGTTCCAGTGTAAGTTGACTATGAACTTTATTGCACAAAGTTTTACTGCAAACAGACAGAATTTCAGATTTTTCATTGCCACTGAATCATATTTCTTTTGCTTGCAGATACATACCAAGATATACATTTAGCTGGCTTGTGGAGCCAATGTGGCAAGTCATAAGTGAGCATTTTACTCACCTTATCTCTGCTTTTGTAAACAGTAACTTGCATGCCTGTCTGTGAAACATGCTGATTCTTGGTCCTGTTATTCCCAAAACACAGGATTCCTTCATAGAGCTGCTGATTTAACTTTAGTACCATCTGCTGCTATCAGCAAAGATTTTGAAACTGCCCAGGTCATATCAGGTTGGTCAATTTTTTTTACACAATGTACCAGATGTGCATGTTTTTATTCATGTTATGATGCTAAAGATGTGATTTCCCTCCTTATTCAGCTAACAGAATACGCCTTTGGAACAAAGGTGTTGATTCTGCAAGCTTCCATCCTAGATTTCGCAATCATGAGATGCGAGTCAGGCTGAGGTAATATTCTGTCTGCTTTCTTCCTGAATGTTTTGTATGCAGCAAGTTGAGATAGATTGTCTAAGCTTATGTTGCTTGATGTATTCTTTCAGTGACGGTGAGCCTGAAAAACCACTGGTAATTCATGTCGGACGTTTTGGGCGTGAGAAAAATTTGGATTTTTTGAAGATGTAAGCTATTGTCGTACTTGCCCCTTCTGTGATTGATTTGATCTTTGATTCTTAGTTGACAAACATGATGCATCTTTATTAAAAACAGAGAGTAATGCAACTAAATTAAATGATCCAAATGCCATACTTATTCTTCATTCATGCCTTACATCATTGGTTACTTGGAACTAATTTTGCTTTTTTTTATCAGGGTAATGGATAGGTTGCCTGGAGTAAGAATTGCATTTATCGGAGATGGACCATACAGGTATGACCAATGCAGCACCTTGCTTTTATTCCTTAACTCTTACGCTATTGTTCAGTTCATTAGTCAGCATGGGTGCTGATAAGAAATCTGAACCTCATAATTCAAGCTGATAAGGATTAAGAAGTATTGATTTAGACAATTTTCAATTAAGAAGTATTGACTGAGACAGTTTTCATTGAAGTTGTCATTGTTCTGTGCATTCACATTGTTGAGCTTTTAGTGCAATTTTTTTTACAATTTTCTTTTTAATTAAATGACAGGGGTGAACTAGAGAAGATGTTTGAAGGAATGCCAACAGTGTTCACAGGAATGATGCAGGGTGAAGAGCTCTCGCAGGCATACGCCAGCGGAGATGTTTTCATCATGCCATCAGAGTCAGAAACGCTCGGCCAAGTGGTCCTAGAGTCCATGTCATCGGGAGTGCCCGTTGTCGCGGCCCGTGCAGGCGGGATCCCTGACATAATCCCAGAGGACCAGGAGGGCAAGACGAGCTTCCTGTTCACCCCTGGCGACCTGGATGACTGCCTCGGCAAGGTCCAGCTGCTGCTGACGAACAGGGAGTTCAGAGACAACATGGGGCGGACTGCCAGATCCGAGATGGAGAAATGTGACTGGCGGGCAGCATCGAAGACGATCCGCAACGAGTTCTACAATGCCGCGATCTGGTACTGGAGAAAGAAGCACGCGGAGCTGGTGAAGCCGCTGCAGTGGCTAGCCCAGATGTTCCTGCCGGTGCCTGAGGTCCGCAGCATCACGCAGTGCTGAGGCCTCCACTCGTGGGATGCTGTTGCTTGCAGCCATGATGCAGAGAAATGATGGCTGTAAGGACGGATGCATATGCATTCCTTGTAAATTTCTGATGCATAGTGCTGTGTCGATAGGTGAGATAGTTCCCCGTTTTTGTATGGAAATTGGAGTTGGGTTGTGATTGGTGTGGCAATTCCATCGATTACATGTGTGTTGTGTAGCAAATCAGAATTGGAAATGTGCTATATATCTTGATGGACATTGTAACCTGTAAATCATGATCATGCCATCTAGTGCATGAATATCCTTTTGTGCTCACAATCAAGAGTGAACTTTTTAGTTGTTTGTATTTCATCAACACGTGTGTTTGGCCGAATGCATCTCATCTACAAGATGGAAGCACACAGCAACAAAGTCAACATGACTAGCAGATAGCCATCGATACGAGTACGATACATGTATAGCAATGTAGGCATGTAGCAGCAGATTGCCTCCTGCAGGTTTTTGTTCTAGGTGAGCAAGGGTTTGTTTCTTGATATGATGCGCGCACGGAGCGGGTACTTCATGACTGGTGAAATCCACGGTTTCTTCCATGTTGACGGCCTCTCCCTCCGCCGCCGGCAGCCACTCCAGCTCTCTCACCAGGCTTCCCACGAAGTACTCGGCGTGGTACATACCCAGCGCGTACCCCGGGCACATCCTCCGACCGGCACCGAAAGGCATCATCTTGATCTCCGGCTCCCCGTGATGTCCACGTCGTACCCCTTGCCGCCGTCCAGGAACCTATCCGGCCAGAACTCGCGCGCGACCGTCCACACGGCCTCGTCGCGGCCGATCTCCGCCACCAAGAAGTTCACCTCCGCGCCTTTAGGCACCGTGTAGCCGCCGATCTCCGCGTCGCTCGTCAAGCCAGATTTTCAAGCCGTGAGGGATGAGGAAGTGCGCCGGTGGGTGCAGCCGAAGGCCCTCGAGCACGACGGCTTTCAAGTACGGCAGCGACTGTAGGTTGCCGGCGTCGTCGAGGACGTCGGGCTGCACTCTGGTCACCTCCTCTTACATTGGACGCCGGGGTTGTTCGCGAGCTCGGTCATGATCCACTCCACCAGGGTCACCGTCGTGTCCGTCCCGGCGTTGAGGAACTCGGAGCAGAGGCTCACGATCTCGGCGTCCGTGAGCGGCCGGTCGCCCTCGTCGGGCACCCGTAGCGCGACTGCGCGAGAAGGGACTCGGCGTAGCACGGCGGGTCGTCGTCCTCGCCACGCCGGCGCGCGGCGTTGATCAGAGGGGCGAACAGCTCGTCCAGCCTCCGGCGCACGGCCACATGTGCCTCCCACCGCTTGCGGAAGAGCCTCTTGGTGAGCGGTGGGAAGAAGGCGAACACCGGAAAGGCGGTGAAGGAAGCTAGCACGTGCCGCTCGAGCGCCTCGATCTCGTCGAGCGCGCCCTGGCTGAGCCGAGCGCCGAAGCACATGTACACGAGCAGCTCGAACATGGCGCGCCAGCCACGGGCTCCGTCTCGGAGGAGACGTGCGCCGCGCGGAGGAGGTTTGTGACGAGCGCCTAGCAAGCCCACCGCCTCGCCGGCGCGAAGAGGCTGACGCGGGCGCGGTGCAGCGCGTCAGCGGCGAGGTTACGGCGGACGAGGCGCCTGTAGGGACCGTAGGGCGCGGTGTTGATGTCGCCGGCGCAGAAGAGCGGGTCCGGCTCGACAAGCGGCGGGCGGTCGGCGAAGGTGGCGCCGTCCCGGACGAGGACGCGGTGCGCGAGGCGGCGGTCGGCGACGAAGACCAGCGTGGTGAAGAGGTGGACAGAGATGACGGGGCCATGGCGCGCGTGCAGGTCCCGGAGCAGCGGCGCCAGGTCGAAGATCGATCGCCGCAGGACCAAGAATTTGGCCAGGAACACCAGCGCCGGTGGTCCAGGAGGAAGGCGGCCCTTGCTCTTATTCAGGGGCGGATCAAGAACGGGGCTGCGCCCCGAGCTGAGCTGCTCATTCACGTTTAAAATAGTCTGATCTTATTTCCAAAGCCTCCTTTTATCTAATTAAGATCATAGTTTTTTAGGCTAAACACCACATATGTTACAGGGGCTACATGGACTCGCCCCGGGCTACAGCCCGGGCCCTGGATCCGCCCCTACTCTTATTATTCGACGTTGACTTGCCGCGACCATAGCGGCGGTGAAGCAAGAAAAGGAGCGAGACAAAGAAGGCCATGCAGCAGCAGAGGAGTGGGGTCGTCGTGAAATTTGTGTATTTTGGCCCCTTTTGAAAATATTTTTTACAAAAAGACCTACGGCAAAACGTTTGCTGAAAATAGACCATTTTTAGGCGTCTTAGGACATGACGCCGAGGTATGTGGGTCGGCGTCGACTGACACGACGCCGAGGTCTTGCCACGTCACGGATGACCCCGGTCGACGGAGACACGGTGGCGCGTGGGGTCCGACACGTCGGCGTTGTGTCAGCCAACGCCACGGGCCGAAACTTGGCGCGTAGTCACGCCGCGCCGAGCTATTGGCACCACCCGGCGCGTGGCCCAAGCGGCCCAACAACCCATCGTGGCCCAATAGCTCGGCGTGGGGTCACTTAACGCCGAGTCACCAGGCTCGGCGCGGCCCGACTCAACGCCAAAGTCTGGTCCCTTGAAGCCGCGCCACTGCCCCCTTCTTTTTCCTCCCTCCATTCTGAAGACCGCCGGCTCTCAGTCTCCCAAATCCCCCCACAGTCCCACGAAACTCTAACCCCCAAATGCGACCCTAGGTGCCCGGATCTCGTCTCCCGAAGCTTCCTCGAGGTAATGGTCCCTCCCCTCCTCCAATCTATCTGCGTAGATGTGCTTGCATTGTCTCTAATTATGTGGAATCATGGGTGTATGGTGTTTTGGTATATGTGTGTTTGCATTTGCAAAATATATGGCTTAGGATGATTGAGTGCATTGTTGTTTAACTGTTTTATGTGCTGAACATGTTAGGTTAGTTTGGTTTCTAGTTATTTTGGTCATTAGGGTTCTTTGTTTATTATAGGTGTCATTAGGGTTAGTTATTTGTTGGTCATTAGGGTTAGTATGTATTTTAGTTATTTCTTGGTCAGTAGATTTCAATTTTTTATGACCAAGGCGTTTTGCCAAGGTACTCCTCTTTTCCCTCTTTTATTTCATCCATTTAGATTCGGTTTTTAACTTGGCATTATAGGTTTGGTTCATGTTTATGTCATTCGTGCAATGTTTGATGGTTCGAATGATTGAATGACCCAAATGTATGATTGTTGTTGTTGTTGTTGTTGTATATGTTCTGGTTTATAATCATTGAGTTAAATTTTATGTTTGTTGGGATTCAAATTTGCTTAGGGTTTGTAATGAAAAGCTTATTTGGGAGGTATGGTGATTTAGTGTTAGTAGCTTTACATTCGTTGCAAGGTACTTTGGATTGATTTTTTTTCTACGTAATGTTAGGATGCCAAGGCGTGGTAAAGCTCGTATTCCAAGATAATCCCAATGTTTATTCATTATTTGTGCAACAAATAGAAAACCCTAGGTTTAGGTTTGGTTCTCCGTTAATATGACTAAATTCTTTCAATTATAGCTATGGTCGCTAGAGGGCAAATCCCTATGACCTAAAGCTTCTCCCTAAAGGTGTTCCTCGACCAATATGCTTTTGTGGTGATCCTTGCAAGGTAGACATCTCTGAAGATGAGGAAACATATAGACAGAGGTACTGGATGTGTCCCAATTATGCATGGGAACCTACAAAGCAACAGCGCCGTACATCGTTTGTGAGGAATTTTTATTGTGTGATAATTAATTTTCTTGTGATATTAAGTATTGCTTATTTATTTGTTTTGTAACAATTTGTTTTTCTTGCAGACCGTTCCACCACTATGTGACTTTGAGCAGTGGATTGACACTGAGATCAAGGAGTCGGACAAACAGCATCTAGAAGGCCTGAAGGAGTGGGATGCGGAGGTTAAGGAGAGGTTTGAGCAGAGACACAGACAGGAGGCTATAGAAAAGGAGCATAAGAAAGAGGAGGAAAGGAGGCGTGTTGCTGTGTATAGGGCGGAGAGGGAGAAGAAGCTTGAGCGTGTGCGGCGAGTGAAGGCAGCGATGGAGGAGAATTCTGATGCCCAGAGAAAGGAAAAGTGGCCTCGTTGAACTCAGTAGGTATTTGGTTTATTCATGAGCGATGTCCTGTAGCACTAGACTTTTTTTACTATGTTGTAATGCACTCTGCTTTTATTTCAGATGAATTTATTCCCTGGACTTTTTTTATTATGTTGTAATGCACTATGCTTTTATTTTAGATGGTCTTATGCCCTGTACTTCGTTAACTATCCTATACTATAGTGCTACTATTTGTATCACTGAAAAGGCTACTTGTGCTGTTGTAGTCACTGAAAGGGCTACAAGTACTGTTGCAGTTAATGAAAAGTCTATTTGAAAACTCACTGAAAAGCCTAGATTCGTTTACTGTTGTATCCGTATACACAATGAATTAATATCAGAGTGATGTACTGCATTTAGATAAAGTGACAAAACATAGGTTAGCCTTTTCAGATGAAATGACCAGTCATGGTTGTAGGTTTTTCAGATGAAGCATCTAGCCTTTGCAGATTCAATAAATGAGTATGCACACAAGTTTTTTGTCAAGTAGCATTCATGGTGAACCTGCCTTCATCTCTATATATAGTGGTCCATGTCTTGCTCCACATCCACACAACTTGTTTTCTGGTTTAGTTTTAGCAAATGTCGAGCAGAGGTTCCTCGAGTGGAAAGGGTTTCGGCAAAGGGAGAGGAAAGGGGGTGGGGAAGGGACCTCCGATTGTGTGGGAGGGTTCTCTGGGTCCTGATTCTTTTGAAGAACCAATAGAGGAATTTCCTTTGGAGATGAAGAGTGACTTCACCCGTGAGAGACCTCTTAGATCATACGACAAGCGCATTGAAGATTGGCCAAAATGCCGCCACGGTTTGGATTACGTTGTGCAGATGTACAACGACTGTGACGATGGAGGCCGTCGTTTCTTCAGATGCCTGCGAGGATTTGTATTTCCTTTGAACTCTCTCCTTTTTTAGATTTGCATTTGGTTTCTAGTAGTACTTATTGGTAGATGGGTTTTCAAGATTCAAGCTGTCCAGATAACTGTGGCTAAGCCTGGGCGTTCGGGTTACCCGATTTTTTCGGGTTGGGTAATTCGGGTAATTCAAAATTCGGGTAATGAAAATTGCTACCCGATATTACCCTCGAAAAAACACTACCCGCAAATTCGGGTACCCGATAATTCGGGTTCGGGTATTACCCGATATACCCAAATTTATAGAAAACAACAAACTACACTAAATTTCAGTAGCGATCTATACATAATTTCAGCAGCAATTTGTATAGAATTTCAATAGCAATTTATAGTGAATAATATATTACAGTCACTCATTCAAATAGAGATAATTATATTCTAATAAAGTGATAAGTTAAATGGTTCAGCTAACAACACATGATAAATACAAAGACAAAAACAAATCTTTGGGTAGTTCGGGTAGTTTGGGTACCGGGGGATATTACCCGAATTACCCAAACTAATTTCGGGTAATCAAAATCGCTATCCGAATTTGGTATCGGGTACCTCGGGTTCGGGTAATTCAGGTCCGGGTTCGGGTAATTCGGGTACGGGTAATGGATATCGGGTATTTTGCCCAGGCTTAACTGTGGCTTCACTAGATGGGTCGACCCTCCTCCTATCTATCCCCATCAACAGTACATCACATATCTATAGGGACGCATCTTTGACCTAGAGTATGGCCCTGGAAGTGGTAACAGGGACAAGTCGGATGACGACAACAGCAATGATGCAGAGGAGGCACTATGCAATAATCCGTACTGTGAGTGCCCATACCATAAGAAGGACGGGCCTCCTTCTCCACCGCCACCGCCACCGCCGTCGTCAACTGGAGGATACTATGGGGAAGGCGCAACTCAGTTCAATATATGGGAGCATTATTAGGACCAACCTTTGTTAGTCAATCCGAATGTGGAATGCTTGTATGAGTTGTTCTTTTCAATCTCCTAAGGCATGCTAGGTTTAGTTTGCAACATGCCATTGTTAGTTTTCATGTGAGTGTGTACCCTTTGCAACGTCTGTATCACTTGTTTCTTTCAATCCCCTAAGGCATGCTAGGTTTAGTTTGCGACATGCCATTGTTAGTTTTGATGTGAGTGTAATCGTTGTGCATTCGCTATTTCATAAATTGCAGTTTACCTATCTCTAAGTTTCATGTACTATGGTTGATTCCCAAACTAAAAAAAAGATTTGACACTCTCTAAAAATAGGGGATTGAAATCAAAGCCACCTCAGGGACACCCCACTGCTGCGCCGTTTCTTGCCAGCCTCAACTGCCGCTAGGGGACGTCTCAAGAAGTGCTCAACCCGTTGCTGCCATCCTTCAGACTCCGTATATCCTGTCACTGGGAATCCTCGGATTTTGACTCCAAGGATCATGGCAATGTCCTCGAGAGTGATCGTCATCTCCCCGCATGGTAGGTGAAAGCTGTATGTCTCCGGACACCACCGATCTATCAACGCCATCAGCGCCGCTGGGTTGAAAGGTGGTGTGCCTTGACGACAAACATGAGCAACGGTAGCAAGGTTCACCAGCTTCAAGAGGGGCGTGTACCTCTTGTCGTAGACCATGGTCGTAGAGGCCTCATGTGCCATTGGCCTCAGCACATTCAAAACCTGCAAAAAAAGACAAGCATGAAAAAGTATTAGTTCATGTCACTTTATAAAGAGCATGGAATATAGAGCAAAAGATGAACTATGCACTGTTTCATACGAATTATTGAATATACCTCTCCGTTCTCGATCCTCTGAGCCCGGTGGTGCTCATCAAACCTTGGATCAAGAAGGGGGAACCGATCCATCCTGCAACATAAGGAATGCCAAAGCATTAGTATAAGTTAAAAGCATATATATGTGGTATGAAGTAACATAACAATAAAAAAACAAAAGTAAACCAATGCACTATTACACAAAGCAATTCAAGTAGCTAGCTTGGTGGATACCTGTTGTCTAAGAAGTTCAGGACATTTTCTCTTCTTGTGGCCTGTCTTATGGCAACTAGAGCAACGGCTCTTTTGGGTGTCCTCTACAAAATGTCTCCCAACCTTACTCGTGGTTGATCTACCTTTCGTGGCTCGGTCCATGTCCATCCTGAACTGTTTCCGCCACCTAGGTCCTCTACTCTTCTAGAGTAAACCAAGATCAGCCACATACTTGGGGCCATCATAAGTAGGCCATTGACTCTCGTCAAGAAATGGCTCGAACTGAGGATTCCAGGTGCTCATTAGATTCCTCAAAGAGAACTCCGCGGCCATACGGGAAGGGACCTCAGCGTCAACACGTCTAAGGCGACAGGCTGTAATCATGTGGGAGCAAGGCCTATGGTATATGGTTGGTTTTCCACACATACACTTGTTCTCATTGATCACTACTTTATATTTTCGAGCACCCCGGTCTTCACTACCAATGTTAGTTCCACCACCCTCTAGAATCTCATATCCATGGTTGATCAGATCGAAACATGAACCCTTCTGTCGTTTAGACTTTTTCTTTGAGAAAGCTAGTTCCTGAGATGCTAAAAGTGGCTAAGCTTTGCCTGCTGTCCATAGAGACCTCGCATGCTTCTTCCTCGAAACGAACCAAGCATTCAACTTGTAGAAGAAGAATGAGGCAATAGCAGTCATAGGCAGACCACGACAACCTCTTAGAAGGCTATTGAACATCTCTGCCATGTTACTAGTCATGAAGCCCCATCTCCAACCTCCAGTGTCATATGCAAGTGACCACTTATCCTTCGACGCCATCAACTCGCTCAAGAATTGCCTGCCATCAACATTTGTGGCTAACTTTAGGGTATCTAGCTTGTCTTTGAATAATTGAACCTCTTGTTGCCTGCAAACCTCCTCAAATAATTTGAAGTTGTCCTTTGTGTGATCACGCCTTATAAGATTCTGAGCAAGGTGTCTAGTGCACCACCGGTGATGTATTTGGCCGTAACCAGAAATCTCTTGTTCTACGGCATTCAGAATGCCAGCATGCCTATCGGATATCACACAAACATCACGTCCCAGACCAATTACCACTTGTCTTACTAGCCTGAGAAACCAACACCAACTATCCGTGTCCTCCTTCCGAACAATCGCAAAGGCCAATGGCACAAGCTGGTCTTCTGCATCTGTCCCAATACAAATAAGCATTGTGCCTTTAAATTTCCCTGTAAGAAAGGTCCCATCAATTGAGACGACGGGCCTACAATGCTTGAATGCTTCGATGCTCTGCCCGAACGCCCAAAAGGCCCTTCCAAATACCTGGCTACCATTCCTTGTTTCACCCTCCTTAGGTAAATACTTGAAGTGCATCCCAGGATTTACAGCCCTCATTGCATTCAACATTACAGGGAGGCGCTCATAAGCTTCTTCCCAATTTCCAAATATTATTTCCAGTGCACGCTGCTTTGCCCTCCATGCTTTTTCATACTTGACATAGTAATTGTACCGTTGGAAGATGATCTCAACCAACGTGGACACCGTAATGGTTGGCATATGCTTCACCACGGGGCATAACTGCCTTGCAATGAACCTAGAATTGAGCTGCAGATGGTTCTCTTCTGCCTCAGCAGTGGCACAAACATGTGGTTGCTTCACTGAGGTAATCTTCCATTTGCCTGCCTTCGTCTTCCTAGCACATACTCTCCAACCACACTGTTGTTCTTCACAAGCAACAGTGTACCTCTTCTCCTTGAATGAATTGATGACCCTAAAAGGTCACTTGTGTACAATGGAGTACTCTTGCAACCATGTTTTCAACTCATCCATGGTAGCAAACAATATGCCCTTCCATATGATGAGGCAACCGCTAACATCAGGCACTGTTGTATCACTTGGCCCACCATCAGCTACTGCCCTATGACCATGGCTAAGGTCCTCGAAATCACCAACTAGTGGATCTCTCTAAGGCAAGACCCTAGACAATATCTCTATTTCCCTAAAATTGAGACGACCAACAGGGCGATCGTCATCAGAGTCTTCAGCTATCTCCTCTACGAAGGATTCATCATCTCCAGCTATCTCTATGTCAAAACGGTTCGTAGCCCTAGCATCACCAAAGTCTTTTTCACCACTAAGATCATCTTCGTCGCTAAGCTCATCCTCAATAGAAAAGTCTCCGCTAGCGTCGTCCAAACCTTCTTCTGCATCACCAAATACATAATCATCATCCTCTTTATAACTATCATGATTGCCCTCACCATCGGCAACCACATTCTCCTCCTCATCTCCACCGTAGCCTAGTTGTGTGATAAGTATTTCTTCTTCAGACAAAGGACCATAACCTATGTGAGCGGGGGAAGATGGGCATGCTTCGAAGCTATCATTTCCTAAGCCGGACTCCTTACTTACTACTAAATCCAAAGATCGCACTTCTGAGGCCAATACAACTGCCTTGTAATCATTCCATTCAGACTCACTTGTAATTTTGAGCAACCGCTTGATCCGAGGATCCTTCGACAACCCAACATCTATGACACCTTCAAACTGAACATGCACGTCTCCTTCATTCCAGCCTAACTTAACCTTCACTCGCTCCACTAACTGAGTCAAAGATGGTGTTTCAGAAAAAATCAACAACTCCTCACACATGTCCAGAAATTCCAAACTATCATCTCTTGTCCTAACAATACAGCCTCCATGGTGCAACCTCACTAATTTATCCATCTACAGCCATCACACAACAAGTAGTGTCACATATCAATATATCATGCGAGTTTTAATCCAATAAGTAGAAACTAAAATATATCATTTAATCTTTTTCAACCCCAACAACATAATCATTTCTAGTCATAAAAAATTGAAATCTACTGACCAAGAAATAACTAAAATACATACTAATCCTAATGACCAACAAATAACTAACCCTAATGACACCTGCAATAAACAAAGAACCCTAATGACCAAAATAACTAGAAACCAAACTAACATAACATGTTCAACACATAAAACAGTTAAACAAAAATGCACTCAATCATCCTAAGCCATACATTTTGCAAATACAAACACACATATACCAAAACACCATACACCCATGATTTCACATGATTAGAGACAATGCAAGCACATCTACGCGGATAGATTGGAGGAGGGGAGGGACCATTACCTCGAGGAAGCTTCGGAAGACGAGATCCTGGCACCTAGGGTCGATTTTAGGGGCTAGGGTTTCGTGGCGGTGTGGGGGAGAAGAACTAAGAGGAGAGCCGGCGGTTTCAGAATGGAGGGAGGAAGAAGAAGGGGGCCGCGGCGCGGCTTCAAGGGACCAGACCTCGGCGTTGAGTCGGGCCGCGCCGAGCCTGGTGGCTCGGCGTTAAGTGATCCAACGCCGAGCTATTGGGCCACGAAGGGTTGTTGGGCCGCCTGGGCCGTGCGCTGGGTGGTGCCAATAGCTCGGCGCGGCGTGACTACGCGCCGAGTTTCGGCCCGTGGCGTTGGCTGACACGACGCCGACGTGTCGGACCCCACGCGGCACTGTGTCCCCGTCGACCGGGGTCGTCCGTGACGTGGCAAGACCTCGGCGTCGTGTCAGTCGACGCCGACCCACATACCTCGGCGTCATGTCCTAAGACGCCTAAAAATGATCTATTTTCAGCAAACGTTTTTGCCGTAGGTCTTTTTGTAAAAAATATTTTCAAAAGGGGCCAAAATACACAGATTTCACTGGGGTCGTCGAGGTGTTGGAGGCAAAGCTTACGAGCTCCATGGCTGGCTGGCTGCTGTTGCAACTTGCGACAATGCAACCTCTGCTAAGCCTTTACTGTGAGGAGCGCAATCCGGTGGCAGCTCGATCAGCATCTCTTTCAGCTCAGATGGCATGATCGTTTCTTCCAAAACGTAAAGTTTTTTATCATGTCAAAAAATTAGAATCTATCTGCCTGGCAATTGAATATTTTGGAAACTTCTAACACCTGATTTTTGTCCATACATTTATAATGTCTTTTAGCTATATTTATAATGATTTCTTTACTATAATTTATTGGACACATTGATATAATTTGAGAATAACATAACTTCTATTTCTATGGATTGTAGATCCCAGATAAATATATGCCAAACTTTTTAGAAGAAATTATACATTATTTTTATGGATTGCAGATACTAGAGGAATATATGTCAAAATGTTCACAAATTTTAGAAAAAAAAATTACAAATTATTCACAAATTACGGAGGGAGGATGATGCGCCCGCACCGGGGATGCCGGTGGAGGGAGAAGCGGCCGGCCTGGGCCGGCAGTGGCAGAGGGGGCAACGGTTGGCCTGGGGGCGGCAGCGGCGGAGGGAGCAGCGGCCGGCCAGGGGCAGCGGCGGAACAATTGGTTATTGGAGAGAGCAAAAACAATCGGTTGTTGTATAGCAATTCTAAAAAATTGGCCTCGTTTGGGTGTTGTGAACTGCAATACGATGGACCAATGGGTGACTGTGACTCTCGTCATTTAGAATTCTATATAGACACATCGCAAAATTGTGTTTTTGGCCAAATCAGCCAAAATTTAAAAAGGAATAGGAAAGCTCAGCCTTGAATTATGATATACAGTATATTTTTTTTAACCATAGTACAAATACAAACACTCATACATACACACACACTATGAACGTAATCACACATACCCTACCTTTATGAGGAATCTCAAAGAACATCATTAAATCCTATAAAAATCCATGGGCAATCTCAAAATACTAAAAAATATAGAAAAATACGAGCACCCACGTCAAGTCAATGACTTAAAATCGGATGGACAAGTTCCACCCTAAAAAATTTACCAGCCAAGCTATGCTCAGCTAGCTACAGTATATAGCTTTGGGATAAGCATCTTCCTCGTCCATAGCTAGGATTGACTTTGACAAACGAAAATTTTTATACTCGTTCTTAGTCCTTTCCAATGGTAATGGTAACAAATTTGATCATTATTAAGCGTCCATCATATCAACATACTTATTTTTTTACTACAATGGAACCTAGAAATAAATGGTTAGAATAAAGGGACTTGCTATATTTGAGATGCCTAAATTTTTAGGCAATAATTTAGATAACCAACTAATCTCTACTAGTACTAGCATATATAAACACGAGGTACATCGTCCGCACCGTGATTCATCTATCATCATCAGGAAAAAACAAAAAAAAATAAAAAAAACACGCCTCTCCGCTTCTCCCCGGCTCCCCTACTGTTGATGCCGCTGCCCCACCCCTCCCTTGTCGTGCCCTACCCCCACCCCATCCCCATCGCAGCCGCCCCACAATAGCCCTACATGCCGCTGCCTTGCCCCGCTCTCCACCTTTTTGCCATGACTTAGCGTCACCTTCTCGGCGGGAGGCATATAGTGTAGAGCATGACCAATCCCCGACGGGAGGCGCACGAGGGCGAGCGAGGTGGGTACGACCAGTGGCGGAGCGTGAAGGAAATTCAAGAGGAGGCACAGTGTCCAACTTTCCTCTTAGACTACCCTCATCGTTAGCGGTGCTAAAAAGGAATTTCAGCGTGCCATCAAGACGGATGCCAGAACTGGACACCAGTGCTTTGTTCCTGTGGACCCAACCGCCAGAACCATCATCTAAGACCAAGTGTTGGTTGGAAAACCATTTTTTACTCTTTCAGCACCGGGGAAAGAACATGCCTCGGGTAGACAAAATCTGAACTCGGCATCGATAGCCACAATGGTCAACACTGATGCTCCAACACTATCTCTCATCTTTCAGCATCACAGAAAATCGACGTTGTGGGTAGTCTTATGTGTGCAAATATCCATTACTTGCTAAGTATCATCTTTGTTATTAAGAAATTTCAATTTCGTGAGGGGGAAGGGGGCATGGCCCAATATGGCGTACATGTGGTTCATTCCTCGACTCGGCGGTATAACCATCTTACTCTCTCTCTTTACATTACCGTAAACTAGTTGTCAAGCTCTTTAGTGTAGTTAGTCGTGAGAGATTGTTAGTTTGGTTAGTGTGGCTCTTTAGTTAGTCTTTGAGAGCACACTAACTTAGTGTAGTGACATAGCCATTGTGTGGATAGAGACTACATAAACTAGAATTGTAGTAGGTGGCTTGTATTTTTAGTAGGCTAGTGCAATACTTGCTTCGCCTCATATTTGTCTAACCGGTTTGCTAAGTGTTGTTATAGAATTTTTTTATAGTCTATTCACCCCCTCTAGCCATTAGGACCTTTCACCCATCCTCTTTCCCTCTTCTTCCACCTTTCTCCAATTTGGGAGTTCGTCGGCGCCAACAGCGCCGCCCCCTCTCTCCTCCTCCTCCGCTGCATCTCTGGCCGATTGGAGCGACCTGTGAGTCCCCAAGCTCTTCTTCTTCCTTTTGCTATAGCTAGTAGGTAACTTAGGTCTCTGTGTAGCACTGCCCGCGTGAGCCCTACTCTACCAAGCCACCTTGGCAGCCAGCCATCACTGGCGAGGCCACCCCAGGGCACATCACCATCACCACTACACTCCTCTTCCACCTGCATGCACGTACACGTAGTTAGTTGAGTAGAATAGGGCCTCTAGCCCCGAGTCTAGTACACAGCACCACAATGATCACTCCAGCGAGCCGCCACCGCCACGAGCACCCATTGCCAATGGCGACCCCGCCACCGGCTGCGGTGTGACCTCACGAACCCTGTCCACCCTCCATCCACCACCCTCGAAGGCTGACGCCACCGGCGTAAGCCGCTCCAACAAGCCCTGCTCCCCCTCCCCTGCTCCATCACCGATGTGGGCACCTCCATTCGCCGTTGTTCCCCTCTTCCCCCTCCATTGTCTCCGCCAGGTGGGACCGGGAGGAAACGGCATTGCCGTCCCTCCGTCCCTGTCTGTCTCTCTCTCTCTCTCTCTCTCTCTCCCTCACTGACATGTGGGCCCATGGCCTTAAACGCCAATGTCGCCATCACTGATGACGCGCGCAGGTGGCCCACCTGTCACACACACACATCACACACACAGCGTAGGGTACGCTTTAGAAAATGTTGGGTACACCTGGCTAGTAAGCTACACAAGCTAACTAATTATAAGAGCAACTACACAAGCACAATGTATGCAAAAGTAATTACAAGCTTGTGTAACGAGGATGCAAACCAACGGGAAGAACAAGGTTGACACAGTGATTTTTCTCCCAAGGTTCACGTGTTTGCCAACACGCTAGTCCCTGTTGTGTCGACCGCTCACTTGGTGGTTCGGCGGCTAATTGGCATCACCCGCCAAGCCCGCACGTCGGACACCACAAGAACCTACCCCGAAAATGAGAGTAGCTCAATGACACGCTCAACTAGAGTTGCTCTTTGTGGCTCCCACGGGGTGAGCACAATGCCCCTCACAAAGCTCTTCTCTAGAGCACCGCACAAGCTTCTTGCGGGCTTCGACGGAGACCACCACCAAGCCATCTAGGAGGTGGCAACCTCCAAGAGTAACAAGCACCACCGGCTTGTAACTCAATCACCTAGTGCCACTCAATGCAACCTCATGATGCAATCGCACTAGAATCGCTCTCTCACACAATTGAATGATCAGTATCAAGTATATGTGAGATGGAGGGCTCCCAAGCACTCACAAGCGTGGACACAAAGTCCGCCGAGGTGCTCAGCACCAGCCATGGCCGAGACACCCTTCTATTTATAGCCCCACGGGCTAAACTAGCTGTTACCCCTTCACTGGGCAAAAGTCGGGATGACCGGACGCTCTGGTCCGATTGACCAGACGCTGGACCTCAGCGTCCGGTCGTGTGATGTATGCCACGTGTCCCCTGCTTCAAACGCTGTTCGCCCGATCTCAACGGTCATCTGTTGACCGAACGCAGCAGCTTGAACTGACCGGACACAGCAACCCCAGCGTCCGGTCGTTTCCAGTAAGGTACCAGACATGACCAGACGTGTCCGGTCGGTCGCGATCAGACGCAGCACCAGCGTCCGGTCACTTCTAGCTACTCTGCTCTGCCTACGTCACCACACGTCACCTTGACCGGACGCACACAACCAGCGTCCGGTCACTTCCAGCGCCAGTGTCCGGTCGATGACCGATGCCTGCACACTGTCTGTCACCATTGACCTGATGTAGGACCCCAGCGTCCAGTCACCATGTGACCAGCATCTGGTCCACTCTGTGAGACCCTATCTTTTTGGTATAGGGCGCCGGTGGCACCGTCAGACTGTCCGCACTCTACGGGTGGACACTCCGCAAATGGAGTTTTGAACCCTTCTCACCTCTATTCCATCACCGAGTTGATCCACATCAACTCTAACTTCATCTCCTTTGGAAATGTGCCAACACCACCAAGTGCACACTGCTATGTGTATGTGTGTTAGCATTTTCACAATCATTTTTCAAAAGATTAGCCACTCAACTTGCCATGCCACTCAATCCTAGCGATGATGCAAAGTTAGATCACTCGAGTGACACTAGATGACCGATATGCAAACAAGTTTGCCCCTCTTGATAGTACGGCCATCTATCCTAAACCCGGTCACAAACTTCTCTACACACCTATGACCGGTGAAATAAAATGCCCTAGGTTATACCTTTGCCTTGCGCATTCCATTCCATCTCCTCCAATGTCGATGCAACACATGCACCAACACGATCAATAATGATATGATCCACTTCATATCATCACGTGATCATATTGGTTCATCGATCTTGACTTCACTTGCTTTTCACCGTTGCCTTCGTCCATCGGCGCCAAGTCTTGCTCAAGCTTCACCGCCACGCGGTCCATCGCTCCAAAGCCTCCAACTTGCCCTTCACGCTTGCAACCGGTCCATCAAGCCAAGTCTTGTCTTGATCTTCTCCACCTTGATCTCATGACTCAATGTCATGTCTCATTTGCAATGAGCTCCTTCGTCATCACATGTGTGAGCTTTGCAACATCTCTAAGCCATTTTCACCTTCATGGCATATGTTGCTCACATACATGTACCTGTGGACTAATCACCTGTGTATCTTACATAAACACAATTAGTCCACCTAGGTTGTCACTCAATTACCAAAACCACACAAGGACCTTTCAAACGATGATGAGCAGAGGTAGGTGCGGTCATGCGATGGATGACGCCTCTGCCCCCCTCTCTCCTCACCGACACGGTCATGCGATGGATGACCCCTCTGCCCCCCTCTCTCCTCACCGATGCTGGACATGTTGGTGTCGGTGGGCCGAGGAGGTGCACAAGCTCCAACACCTACTCCGCACGAGCTCTAAATTGTCAATCATTTTAGTTTTATTCTAAGTTAAAGTTTTCTACTTTGAATTAAGTCTATCCCTAATAATAAAGAGGCAAAATTTCCTCCTTTTTTTGGTACTATTATTTTAATTCAGGCCTCTGTAACTAACTAGCGCTTTTATACACATGTACTTCCGTCGCATGTCCTAACACGTCTCTTTCTCCAATATAGCGTTCATGTCCGTCTCTTCCTACTCCTTTCTCTGTATGCCTGCCCCCACCCACCTAGATCCTTTCCCTATATGTCTATGCCCGCCTGGTCGCCCCCTCCACGGAGTTTCAGTCTAGCTATATATGGCCATGTAGCCCTAGCCTATCAGCTCGGCTCAAGGCCCATTTTTTTGGCCCGGCCTAGCCCGGTGAAAGCTCTAGTTTGGTTTTAGTGAATTGATGAAACCCTAAGTGCTAACCTAGTTTATCAAGTGATCATGAGATAGGTAGCACACTTCAAGTAGAGAAGCTTATGAAGATCATAGCATAACAATGGTGATGGCATGGCGATGATCAAGGGCTTAAACTTGAAATGAAGAAAGAGAAAAACAAAAAGCTCAAGGCAAAGGTATAAACCATAGGAGCTATTTTGTTTTGGTGATCAAGACACTTAGAGAGTGTGATCACATTTAGGTTTGATAGCCGTACTATTAAGAGGGGTGAAACTCGTATTGGAATGCGGTTATCAAAGTGCCACTAGATGCTCTAACTCATTGCATATGCATTTAGGATCTAGTGGAGTGCTAACACCCTTGATAATATTTGTGAAAATATGCTAACACATATGCACAAGGTGTTCGCAAGCTCAGCGGGATTCGGCGCTTTCGGAAAAATAGAATGCCTATTTTCTATTGCGCCGGATGCAAATTCTTGGTGGTTGGCACATTGGTGCAAGGGTGGAAAAGATAGAAGTGAGAACAGAGCTGATGCCAGCGTCGGTCCAGTGACCGGATGCTGGATCCAGAAGCACCGGACGCTGACTGCCTACGTTCGGTCATGTTGACTGTCGGTACAGTGGCTAGGGTTTACCACCGGACGCTGGGCTGTGTCCGGTCGAGGTGGACTGGATGCGTCCGGTCGAGGAAAACCAGGTTTCGACCCTTACTGTACTTGACCGGACACTGGGTTCCAGCGTCCGGTCAGTTTCTACTGGAGCGTCCGGTCAGCGTCATAACCGTTGGAATCTGACGAACAGTGTTTGAAGCTGATGACGCATGGCGTCCATCTATGGACTGGACGCTAGGTCCAGGGTCCGGTCAAGTGGACTGGAGCATCCGGTCAAAGCGCAGAGTACCCAGTGAAAGGGTACAATGGCTCTATTTCATGGGGGCTTCTATTTAAGCCCTATGGCTGGCTGTGGCTCATATCTTTGGCCATTTTCATTGACATAGCAACCTTGTGAGCTAAGCCAAAGTCCTCCCACTCATCTACATCATTGATTCATCATCATAGTGAGATTGGGAGTGATCCAAGTGCATTGCTTGAGTGATTGCATCTAGAGGCACTTAGTGATCGTGTTTCGCTGTAGATTTTGCTTGTTACTCTTGGTGGTTGCCGCCACCTAGATGGCTTGGAGCAGTAAGGATCATCGAGCGGAGGTGGTGATTGTCTCCGGCTCCGATCGTGGTGATTGTGAGGGGTTCTTGACCTTTCCCCAGCGGAGCGCCAAAAAGTACTCTAGTGGATTGCTCGTGGCTTGTGTGATCCTCATCTTGTGTTGGTTGTGCGGCACCCTATTGAGGGTTTGGCGTGTGAAGCCAATTAGCACGTGAACCTCCAAGTGAGTGAATCGCCACAACGAAGACTAGCTTACTAGCAAGCAAGTGAACCTCGGTAAAAATCATTGTGTTCATCATTGATTCCGAGGTGATTGGTCTTCATTGTTATTCGTCTTTGTGATTGATTGGTTCTTCATCTACATAGCGATATAACTATCCTAATCACTCTCTTTACTTTACCGCAAACTAGTTGACAAGCTCTTTAGTGTAGCTAGTTGTGAGAGCTTGCTTGCGTAGTTGATGTGGCTCTTTAGTTAGTCTTTGAGAGCATACTAACATAGGATAGTGTCTTTGCTATTGTGTGAAGTAGACACTATCTAAACTAGAATTATGGTATGTGGCTTGCATTTTAAGTAGGCTAGCACAACACTTGCTTCGCCTTATAATTGTCTAACCACTTTATTAACTGTTGTTGTAGAAATTTTATTAGGCTATTCACCCTCCCCACTAGCCATTAGGACCTTTCACCCGGCGGCGAATGGGCCTGGGCTGGCATGGCCCTAAGGAGCAGGCTATGCCTAGGCCATACCCTAGGCACGTGGGCCGGCATGACACGGCTCGCTCCTCAACCGAAGGCCTCGCTGGCGGCCCGGCCTGCCCCATCCCTGCGCCCCCGCATATATAAGCGGGGAGCGTTGGCTGAGCCTCTTGCCCACTCCCCACTCGCCTAGTCACCCCTCGCCCGCTCTACAGTCCACTCCCAACCCTAACCCTAATCCCCACTCACTCGCCGTGACGCAATCTCTACTCTCTCTCTCACCCGCATCGGCCACATCCATGATCTGGCGAATCTAAGCTCTCTCTCGTGATCTCGTCCGTCGTTCCCTGACTCCGGTGACCTCGATCCGCCTGTCTGACCCTATCTCCACTCTCCTCCCTTCTCCCTCTCTCCTCTCGACCTCTCGCTCTCGGTGAACTATGTGAGTTCATGACCGTGTTCCTCGTCCGTCCCTCCTCCGCTGTTCGTCGTCGTTTCTAATCGGTGTCTCTCCTCTAGGTGGCCCTCGTCATCTCCAGCATCGGGCTCTGGTTACGTAGGTAGTCCATGAACCCTAACCCTAACCCTAGATCTATCTTCTTATGTCTCTAAGACCGAGTGACTGGCCCTAGATCTAGATCTCTGTCTCTCTGGCTCTCTATTTTTCTCCTCCATGAAAGTCGGTTGCCGATGCCTCGTCCTCTTCCTGTGGCATAGACCGGGCATGGCAACCACGCACACCATTGAGGAACGGTGCTAGAGATCAGCCGTCTGCGGTCAAGGTCGCCATGGCGGATGACGATGATGTCGTCTATCCCCTAACCAACAACGATGACCTAATCATGATAGGGTTGGTCCCCGAGGACGACGACGACATCCATGACGATGCTGCTGCATTGTTGGGTATCGGTGTCGGTAGCGGCTCTACATCGATCGATCTAGACGGTGGTGACGGTGGTGGAGGGGCGGCGCTAGCGCCGTCGATGACGGCAACCAGGACGTCGGTCGACTCCAACAGCACATATGGTATCTCATCTCTTGGTAAGCATAAATCTGGTGTCTAGGTTGATTTTGATGGTATCTATGAGACTGTGAATGGTTCAAAGATTCGAACCGTTGCTATCTGTAAAATGTGTAAGAGTAAATTGTCTGCTAGATCTTCTGCTGGCACTAGCTATTTGATTAGGCACCAAAAATCTTGTAGGAAAAAGGTTGATCACGCTGCTAGGGTTTAGTCTAGGCTTTCTTTCAATCCTGATGGATCTAGTGCATAACTCGATCTGAGTTGTGTCGGTTGATTGCTAGGCTTGACCTTCCATTAGGTATAGGTGAGACACGGGCCTTGGAGGATTCTATTGTTCTTGCTCATAACCCTAGGTTTGCCAAGGTTTCTAGACAGACCACCACTAGAGATCTTGGTAAGCTATTTACTGAACGTCGTGATATGTTTAAGAATTTTGTATTGCCTGTTGCTTCTGCTGTTGCTTTGAGTTTAGACATTTGGTCTAGTAATGCTAAGGAGGACTATATTAGTGTTGTTGCTCACTATATGAATGCTGATTGGGAGTTACAGAAAATGGTTATTGGTCTTAGGCTAATTGAGGTTAAACATTGAAAGAATTGTTGATGTGGTTGAGGAGTATTATCTGATTGATAAGATTTTCTCGGTCACTCTAGACAATGCTTCTTCTAATGCTAAGGCTATGAACACTTTGACACCTCTATTTGCTGGTTACTTGGGTCCTGATCCTTCACCTGATCCTTTGGATCCTAGTAATCGTAAGTATAGTCTTGTACATCAACGTTGTCCTTGTCATATCATTAATCTCATTGTAAAATCTGGATTAAAGAGGTTGAAACCTTACATAGAAGATTTTAGAACTGTAATTAACTTCTTAAATTTCTCTAATCAAAGAATTGCATTGTTCAAGGAATACTATAATGCTAAGGGTGTTAGACCTAGAAAGTTTGGCTTGGATATGGATGTTAGATGAAATTCTACTTACCTGATGCTTAAACACTTGCTTTCATACAAGAATGTCTTTTCTGTGTTCATTAATTCTCATTATGGTTCACAATTGTTGACTACAAATCATTGGTATTTTGCTGAGAAGTTATTGGAGTTCCTGGAACTCTTCTATGACTCCACTGTTGTTCTGTCTGGTGTTTATTATCTTATAAGTCTACTTGTTCTGCACCATATCCTAGATATTGCTTCTCATTTGCACGCATGTGAAAAAAGATCAAAATCTGAGAGCTATTGTATATTCTATGAAGCTTAAATTCCTTAAATATTGGTAGGACATACCTCTGTTATATTTATATGTATTTATTCTTGATCCTAGAGCTAAGATGAGAGGTTTATTTAATGTGCTGCAATTACTTGGTGAATATACTAACTTCTGAGTACAATTCATACTATGCTGATGTCAAAACTGAATTATATAAACTATTTAATAAATATGAGACCAAGTTTGGTGCAGCTAGGTCTCAAAGGGTTGCACAACCATCACATCATACAGGTAAGAAAAAAACAGACATGGGAAAGAATCTTTGGCCATGGATCAGGTGTTGTTGGTCCTTCCCCTCTCCCTGCCACTTCTTCATCTACTTCTGCTGTTTGTGAGCTCTCAGCTTACTTAGACAGTGGCAATGTCACTTCTTATGAGGATAATTTTGACCTAGTTCTGTGGTGGCATGACCACAAGCTAACATTTCCAATCCTGTCTATAATAACTAGAGATATCATATCAGTTTCTGTATCTACTGTCTATTCGGAGTCTTGTTTTAGTTTGACAGGTAGGATAAATTAAGAAACGGCGGCGGCGCTTGTCACCAGAGACTATGGAGATGTTGACCTGCATAAAGGACTGGGAGTTAGGAGAAAAAAGAGAACAACATGCTGTTGACAACTAAGAGCTGGAAGACTCATTCCAGAACTTGTATCTTGATGAAGATGAAGCTGCTGGTGGTGCTCCTGATACTTAGTGAGGTTGACACTGCTCTTGAGAGCGTGAGTGTGATCTGTGACTGTGAAAGAGTGAGTTAGTGTGAAAGACTTGTCTATCATTTGAATAATTGTTTGTAAGACTTAATTAAGAGTTGGCTACACACTTTCTTTCTTTTTAGGGTTTCTCACAGGGGTGAGTTTTACATATAAAAGGTTTCTAATGAATGCAGCATTGCACTAAACAGTTTATTTTGGTTATTTATATTATCTGTTGGCTTTGGAGTTTGATATCTCTGTTGGACTGTGAATATATCAGACATTTAGACTTTGATTCTGTATCTGTATGATTCTGTGAATGAAATGAAAGTATGAAACTATGGCATGGCCCGTAATTCTGGTCGTGCTTAGCGGGCCGACACGGCACGAAAAATAGGCCCATAGTGCTGTGCCTGGACCGAAGACCAGGCCCGTGGCCCTAAGAGGCACAGCCCAGGAAGCCCGACGTGCCATGCCGGTCCGACTCCTATGGGACGGTGCTTTCACAGTGCCCGTGCGATGCCAGGCTGGTCCGGCCCCGTTGGCCATCTATTAGTCCAGCAAAGAGGAACCCGAGCGGAAAGGATGAGAAGGAAACTAAGAATCCACGTGGCTCCAAATCATCATTAATTTGATTGAAGTCGAATCCAAATAGAAATAGAATGGATAGAAATCGAGAACAACCACCACCATAAATTACGTGATGCACAAAAAAATCAAAAAAAAAAAAAGGCACGCGGCGAGGGCATCGGGACTCAGGAGCGGAGCAAGAGGAGCAGAGCAGGGCCGTAGAGGCGCGGGGTCGTGGAACCGCTGTCGGATGGAGGCACGAAGCAGTGCCGCTCGTCGAGGCACGGGATTGCTGAGCCTTCGCCGGCCGTCGGGACGGAGGCACGGGGCGAGGGTATCGTGACTCCGGAGTGGAGCAGCGTCGTCGAGGCACAGGGTCGCCGCCGGTCGTCGAGGCGCGGAGTCGCAGAACCGTCGACGGGACGGAGGCACGGAGCAGCGCCGTCGATCCGTCAAGGCGCGAGGATCGCGCCTCCAGGAGCGGAGCAGCAACGTCGAGGCACGGAGTCACCAGGCCGCCGTCGATCCGTCAAGGTAGAACGCCGTCAGACGGACACGGGCTTCCACCTCGACCGTCAAGCATCTAATCGCAAACTCTGAAGACCGAGCAAATAGAGAGGGAGCAGAGACAGACGTTGCCGGCCTGCAGACCGAGCAAAGAGAGAGAGAGAGCATAGAGAGTTTTGGCAGCGACGCGGCGTCCCAAGGGGCGGGGCTGGGCGATGCGAGCTTGCGAGAGCTGGGTACAACGCTCGTGATTCGCGACAGCGTGAGTCACGCTTGGCTTGTGTGGCGGCTGCAGGACTCGAGGATTTGGGAACGGAGAGGCTCAGGGTTTCATAAATCGAAATATATACTGAAGCTGATGATGGGCCTTGGTCGGCTGATTTGAGATGGATATCAAGAGCTGTGTTGCTGCGTATTTTAATAACTATTGTAATGCAACTTAATACAGTTAGATTTATAATATAATGTACTATATCCAATAATCATAAGTTAATATACTCATAAACAATATGAAATAAAATTAATAAATAAATGGTCAAAGTATAATTTATAAGATTGTGCCATATCAAAAGATGTGTTATAAACTAGACGAATCTTTGACACGACGCAACTAACTCCTGGCTGAATATAATCAGAGATTTAAATTAACTTATATATTCAGGATGTTATTATCATCAAAAAATAAATTACAACTCTATAAAGTTTATAAAAAGGTAAAACATAAATAAATATGCAACACTTCTATTCTCGTTGCTTATTAACGTTTGATAATTTTTTTCTCCGATTGCAACGCACGGGCATATTTGCTAGTTTATATAAAAACGCACAAACATATACAACATAAGACAAGATTTATCAGAGATACTCAGATACACCATGAAATATATTCTGATAATACACTTATTTTGATATTATAACGTGTAAATCATGATCACGCCATCAAATGCATGAAGATGCTTTTGTGCGCGCATATATAAACAAAAATCTGCAGAGACAATATGCGTCTGTGTGCTTCCATCAGCCGCATATTGTCTCCTGCAGATTTTTGTTCTAGGTGAGCTAGGATTTGTTTCTTGGTACGATGCGCGCATGGAGCGGGTACTTCATGACGGTGGTGAAATCCACGGTCTCCTCCATGTTGACGGTCACTCCCTCCGCGGCTGGCAGCCACTCCAGCTCCCTGACGAGGCTCCCCACGAAGAACTCGGCATGGTGCATGCCCAGCGTGTACCCGGGGCACATCCTCCGGCCGGCGCCGAAAGGCATCATCTTGATCTCCCGGCTCCCGGTGATGTCCACGCCGTTCCCCTCGCCGCCGTCGAGAAACCGCTCCGGCCGGAACTCGCGCGCCGCCGTCCACACTGACTCGTCGCGGCCGATCTCCGCCACCATGAAGTTCACCTCTGCTCCTTTGGGCACCGTATAGCCACCGATCTCCGCGTCACTCCGCACGGCATGTGGGACGAGGTAGTGGCCTGGCGGGTGCAGGCGCAGGCCCTCTAGAACGACGGCTTTAAGGTATGGGAGCGCCTGGAGGTTGACGGCGTCGTCGAGCTCGCGCTTGGCTGTGATCACCTCCTCGTACACCTTGGCCTGGACGTCCGGGTGGTTCACCAGCTCGGCCATGATCCATTCGAGCAGGGTCACCGTTGTGTCTGTCCCGGCGTTGAGGAACTCGGAGCAAAGGCTTACCATCTCGGCGTCCGTGAGCTGCCGGTCGCCGTCGTCGGCCACCCGCAGCGCGAGGAGGGACTTGGCATAGCACGGTGGTTGGTCATCGTCGGCGGCGCTCGTGGCGTGGATGAGCGGGGCGTAGACCTCTTCCTGCCTCCGGCGCACGGCGACGTGTGCCGCCCAGCGCTTGCGAAAGATCCTCTTGGTGACTGGAGGGAAGATCGCGAAGACCGGAAAGGATGTGGCTGTGCGCAGCGCGTGGCGCTCGAGCGTGTCGATCTCGTCGAGCACGTCCGGGGGAAGCCGCTCGCCGAAGCACATGTACGCGAGCAGCTCAGACATGGCGCGCTGCAAGAACGGCCTGACCGTGACGACGCACTCCGATGAGTCGACGTCGCGGAGGAGGCTGGCGATGAGGACGTCGCACGCCCACCGCCTCGCCGGCGCGAAGAGGCCGAGGCGGGCGCGGTGCAGCGTCTCGGCGGCGAGGTTGCGGCGGACGAGGCGCCAGTAGGGCCCGTAGGGTGCGGAGTTGATGTTGCCGGCGTTGAAGAGCGGGTTGGGCTCGACGAGCGGCGGGCGGTCCGCGAAGGCGGCGCCGTCCTGGACGAGGACGCGGTGCGCGATACGACGGTCGGCGACGAAGACAGTGGTGGTGAGGAGGCGGAGGGTGACGACGGGCCCGTGGCGCGCGTGCAGCTCACGGAGGAACGGGCCGATGTCGAAGCGAGGCCGCCGCATCAGCGAGAAAAGCTTGGCCAGGAACACTGGCGGCGGCGGGCCAGGAGGGAGAGGTGGCCGGCTGGCCTTACCGCTACTCTTCTTTGGGTTCTTGCGGCCATGGCTCCGGTGAAGCAAGTAGAGGACTGAGGCTGCGAGCGAGACGGAGAGGAGCGGGACCGGCAAGGTGCGCAAGGTAAGACCCAGTTCCACCATGGCCAGTGGTGCAGCTATGCTTACCTTGATCTCAAATGCTGCACACACTTGTCAGCTGGAGCTTTGTGTGTTTGTGTGTGTGTGTGTCAGTGTATGTGTGTGTATATATAATCGGCATATGAATTTGATTTGTACTAGTTTGATGTTGTTAATTTGATCTTATTTGGTCGTCGTGAGTTGCAATTCTGCGACAAACGGGGTGACCATTTCAGCCTAGATATCACCGCGAGTCGTCGCATGGCCAAACCAGGCACATTTTAAAAGGGATTAGCTGGGAGTAGCAAACATCAGCATGCAGGTGGATCGGCTTTGTCAGGTAGTCCTAGTGGTAAGTACAATATAAGTACAGGAATATGTCAGAATAAATGAAGGGGATCAAATCGAATGCAACGTCGTCTTATTTTTGACGAAACGTCGTCCTATTTTGTCTCCGCTTTCCTTTTTTCCTCCTACTGAAACGTGATATTTCCCATGGATCTTGAAGCCCACTATTCTTTCAAACCTGGGCTGTATTGTATGCTTAGCAATGTTATCACCGAGCAAATGTCCCAATTAGCACGACAAGTATTTTGTATCTGGACATCCGTCGGTCCTGACACCGCCTCAAAAAAAAAAAAAAAACCCCTCCCACTTCGTAAGCTGCCAACTGCCAGCCGCACGTACATTCTGCTTCTGCTAGATCTAGTCCACTCCCACTTTCCCCAAATCCAGCACTCGAAGCATCGCCCGTTGATGGCATCTCCGCCCTACTCAGTCGAAGTCCGCAGCCCTAGCGACTCGCCGTGGCCTACCGCCGCTCTCCTCTCCTCCTTCATGGCCGCACCCTAGCCCTCATTCGCTCCTCGCCTCCTGCTCCTCCTCACTGTGGCCCTCACCACTGCCATGCCCTTCGTCCTGCTCCGCCCGCCCCTTACCGTCGTGACCATGGCGTCTGCTGCCACACGGCCGCTCTCCAAGCTCCCTAAGCCTGTGGTGTTGTCCGTTTCCTCGGATGGCTTCTGCTTCGGGTACCAATACAAGGTCTCCCTCTTCCGCACATCCGCTGCCTCATCGTTGGCCCCGGCACCGGCGTCCTCCCGTCATCACTTCTCCTGCGGCTAGAGACAGCAAGGGCGTCGTGGCCGTGCCGTACAACGCGACTACCTCGAGGTTCACCAGACATGGTGGTCACGCGCCCACTAAAGTGTCGCGCCTGACATGTTGCAAATGTATGTTTCAATTGTTTCAGATGTTTCAGAGGTATGTTGCAGATGTTTCATGCGGATGTTACAAAAGTAGATCGAGATGTTGCATATGTTACAATGGTGGTACACGTATGTTGCAAGAGTCTGTTTCATATGTTTTTCCAGACGTATGTTACAAGTGTGTTTATTTGGATGTTGCGCATATGTTTTACACATATATTGCAAGTGTTTTATCTAGATGTTGCGTATGTTTTATAATGGTTTTCTAGTGTTTTTCATGTGTTTTTGCAAGTGTTTCAGATGCATGTTTCAAGTGTTTTATCTACCTTTCGGACGTATGTTGTAAGTGTTGCATCTCCCTCCTCGCCACCCCTCCATCTCTTCTCGATACTGGTGACGTTCGGGGCGGCGTGGGCCCCGTGCGGACATGCGAAATGGCACAAGAAACGGACTGCAGACGTGACCGTTCGGACGCCCCTTTCGTCCGGACATCCGGGCGCTAGCAAGCCCGATTTCTTTAGGACTGTGGCCCTATTTTCTACAGTGTGCTTGTCACTGCTGGTAGTGTGGAACAGCTCTAGTGACTAATGAAATTATATGTGCAGCTATGGATTTTATGCCTATAGTATGCGTATAATGGCATAGGCTCGGAACCAAGGAAATTGATCTATCGTTACCAATGTGTAATTGGAACAAATGGTCTTGGCCTAATCGAGAATTGTTATTATTCTTAAATAAATCTTAAAGACTCATTCACGCGTGTAACAAGTGGAAAATGACATGCAACTTTAAAAATTAAAGATAATATAGGCAGGTTTCACGCCCGCCTTTGATAACAGAGACGGGATTCACGCCTGCCTTTGAAAATTAAGAGAAAAAACAATAAAAGAGGTCCCAAGCCGTACTGGATGCCCACTGGCCAAGCCTGCTTTGAACCTACCGCCCGTCTTCGGAGCCCAATGTTGAGCCCACTTGGGAATCCTTTGCATGCCGCTCTACTCCTTTGGATTGCTCATGCCTAATTCTTTGGATTGGATTGCCACAGAAGATGACTTTGCCTCACCACATGTTCTTTAAGATTCAAATGGCCGGCTGCCAGGGATTTCTAGATATGGCTCCTTCTGGTGAAGAGATATACTAAAGCTTTTAAACTCCTTTGAAGGTTTATCCTGAGTTTTATAAGAATGGTAGCACCTGTTTTTTTTGGCAGGATTTATGGGCTGATCAAGTTCTAGAACAAGCTTTCCCAAAGCTCCACTCCTTTGCTAAGAACGAACTTATTTCATTCAGACAAGCATGTCAAATTCAGGAACTTCATGATCTTTTCCATCTACCCTTGTCTGTGGAGGCTTTTCAACAATTTCAGGAACTTTTAGATTACCTTGACAGCCTGCAGCTGATGTAGGAGGATGATCTTTGGAGACAGCATTTCTTCATCTAAGAAGACTTATGCTCACCTTATTGGTCGAAGGCAGGTACATCCAGCTTTCTCTTGGCTTTGGAAAAGTTGCAGTCTGAACAAGAGAAAGGTCTTTTTTTTGGTTACTTATGAAGGATAGGTTGGGTACTAAAATTTGCTGCAAAGGAAAACATGTTCTTAGAAGATTATAATTGTGCTGTTTGTGCTCTCTGCACCGAAGAGACTCTTTTGCATCTATTCTTTGATTGTCCCTTTGCGATGGATTGTTGGGGCACTCTGGGTTTATCCATTCAGCACTCTGATGACCCTTTTCAGACAACCACTTCCTTCAGATCTCAGCTTGCTATTGCTTTCTCAATGGAGATAATCATATTAATGTGCTGGCCATTTGGTCAGGCAGAAATGATGCAATATTCAGAAATGTGCAGCCGGCTATTGCTCAAGCTCGACGACACTTCAGGATTGATTTTGCTTAAGTTATCCTTAGAGCAAAAAAGTCATACGAACCTTTTATTAGTCAATGGCTAGAAGCTTATGTGTAATTGCTTTGATCTTCTTTGTAACCTTTTTTGTTTCATGAAGTTTTGTTGTAAACTTTTACCTTTTTATAATAAAAGCACGGTAGGGACATGCAAGGTCCTGTTTCCCTAAAAAAACGACTATCTCACGTGCAGAATTGAATTATCATGTTCATGAGTTTTGATTGTATACAAAATATCTCGTGGAATATTTATCGCTCCCGTTGCAACGTACAAGTAAGCACATAGTAGATACTCTCTCTGTCCTAAAATAGAAGTCGTTCTCACTTTCCGAGAAATCAACTTTTTTAACTTTAACTAATTATATATAAAAGAATATTAATATTTATAATACATAATTAGTATTATTAGATAGATCGTTGAATATACTTTCATAATAAATTTATTTAGAGACGTAAATGTTGTACGCATTTTCTATAGATCTAGTTAAAGTTGAGAAAGTTTAACATGCACGCATCCCATAACGACGTCTATTCTGGGACGGAAGGAGTATTTAGGTACAGATATTTCGTGGACGCTTCACATTGCCACTGGAAAATAAACTCACTCCAGAGTAGTTTCCAGTACTGCAAAACATAGAAACTGTGCACTGATGAACAGATGTGGAGCTCAAGTCCTTTCCACTTGAACACGAGGTCTCCAAGTGTGCTCTTCTTATTGGTTTGGTAACAATTAAATTGTTGGTAACCAACACACTATATCACCAAAAATGTCATATGGTCGAGAAAGTTGCCGTTTTCAAAAATTTCATTTCCATTGTAAGCAACAAGCTGGGAGACTGGTGGCTGCAACAAAGAATGAGGCTTCACGCTGATGCTCGCATGCCGTTTGACACCATGCTGCTTCTCATCTCATGGTGTCTGTGGAAGGAGAGGAACAAGCAGGACATTCCAAGGGACTTCGGCAGACTTGCAGGCCATCTACCATGCTGTGATCAGTGAGGCAGAGGAGTGGATCAGGACTGGGATCTCAACGCTGCATGCTGTGTTCCCCAGTTTGGTCGCAAAACCTGTTCATCATGTAACAACGATTTATGTATCCAGTAGATAGGATGCAGCGGCTCAGGCAATGATGGCCCCTCGCCGCCATTACCGGACGCTTTTGTAATCTTTGCAAACTCTGATTTCTCTTAACGAAAAATGGGCAAAATGCCCGATCGAGAAAAAAATAGAAAAAAATTGTAAGCAACAATTCAGCCAGTAAAAAATAGCCACTCCACGCAAAATAATAATAATAAAAATTTTGTCAGGATTCGAACTTAGGGCATCTAACTTTGAACTACATACACCAATCAGTTCAAACTCAAAATGTTAAGCTGATTAGGAATAGTGCGCATACTTCAACAGGATAAGTATGCAAAGAAATTAAGCGTGAGATGCTAAGGTAGTGGAACTCTGACTCATTGCACCAAACTCATACCAGCGTTTGGTGGAGCAAGCATCATCAATAGAAAATGCCGCATGAAACTGCTGAATTGCACGGAAACAATGAAACAATGCACGGTGAATCCACAGACTGAAAAAAGTATTATAATAGTGAATCCAACAAAAGTTGACTAGATGAGCAAGACAAGTATATATAGTGCTGAATGACCCATTGGACACTAGGTTCGTCTATCCGAGAAAACAAAACTTATGCAACAAATGAAAAATAGATGGGGCGCGCACCAATGGGCAAACAGATTAATGCTGTGTGGATAAATTTATCCTGAGTACAACATGTTCTGAATCATGAAACCCTCGAGATAAAAATATTCATCGTCAGAAATAGTAGAATCAGATAGTCATGAAGGTTGCCCATACACAACTGCTGACTAGAAGAATCTAGAATTCGTTGCTTACCCATCTCAAGCAAAAGCTGGATCTGTGATTGAATGCAAATCTACTTCATAGGATCGGATCCGTGATTGAATGCAAACCTACTTCATAGGATCCATCACCTGTGTCTCTGCCACTCAAGTAAACGTCTGAAAATACCTGGTTACATATTTTCGGTAACACCAACAATTATGGACCACCAAAAATTTACCAGGAGTAATTACTTCAATTCAGGTACTGAAGCTGCTACAGCTACAGAGAAGACCTTCTTTTTCTTGCATAAAGGAAGATTTTGTTAAATTTACTTCAATTCAGGTACTGAAGCGCTACAGCTACAGAGAAGACCTTCTTTTTCTTGCATAAAGGAAGATTTTATTAAATTTCAAGTTTATTACATCAAGATGATCCTGCAAACTTGAAAACACTCCCAGCCTCTCCAGACTGTACGTATTATACGACTAGACATCTGATAGATTCATGGTGCAGACTGGATTGCACCTAAAAACAGCCCAGTAGTCCGGCTAATTCGCACGGCCGTTTTGGTTGACGTCGGGTGCCAGAGCTAGTGTGCTGAACTGGTCGGTGATCAGAGAGGACTGGGATGGTGAGGGAGGCTGGTCGTCCGTCAGGTTAACTGTGGTAGTGTCGCGAATGCTGGATCTCTTCTTGTCCTTGCCACCGGAGTTGAGCCTGATGAAGGACTTCTCTGCATGACAGGCCACCTGATTAGGCGTCCTTGTCTGAACGAAGTTGCGCGATATGTTCCTCCAATCCCCCCTGCCATATTTCTTCAGGCCCAAGAGAAACAACCTGACCAAAGAACATGAACAAAACATGATCTTGTGCTGGTAACTTTTTGATCAATTCTTGCTTCACCTTGGTTGAATAATTATAGTAGCTACCGGTAGGGCCTAAGGCCATCATATATATACATCAAGCTATATGACTGTCCTTGAGAGTCAGATCCTACTAGTAGACAAAGAAAAAACTAACGGGATTAGATGCGATTAATTAATTATTGATAGCTGAATAATTACGAACTGCAAATATTACCATGAGCCCATGACCATGCATCAGATAATTGCAAACCCTATTGTCTGGAAGCCATATGTATACTCACTTGTGCTCCTCCTCCGTCCATGGCCGCCCGCGCCTCTTCCTCTCCTGCTCTGGCCTGGTGACCGCGTTGGCCCCGCTGCCGCCGCCGCCGCCACTGCAGACCGGGGGGAAGGGCACCTCGCCATTCTCCATCGTGCTCGTCTCACTTAGACTTATTGGTGTATGATAACAATTAACGACAGATGTGCAGAGCGCTGGCTACCACCAGTTGTTTGTTGGAGTGAAGTACTGAGGTAGCCCGTAGCCTTGCAGGTGTATATATGTGTGTGTCTCTATATAGACTCAGATGTTTTTTATGTCCGCTAAGGGCAGTTACAACCAAAAAATTATAGGATTACCATATCACGTACACACTATAGAAACAATATTTTCAATGATTTAACTTCTTTCTTCAAAATAAATTTTCAGTCTATCTTTATCTTCTTTCCTATTATTATGTACATAAACATAACCATATTACCATATGGATCCGTATAGACATAGTTTATTATATAAAAATATTTTCTTCTCTCTTCTCTTTAAATCCAATACCATATCACTATTTTACTTATTTGCCACCCTAATTAATACCATAGAAACCATTCGTTACGTCCGAAATTTTTCATTTTGGGTTGCTCGTAGGTTCGTTACTGCGACAGGTTGTTCGACGTGGGTCGATATGTTTACCTTCGGTGGCTTAAGCACTCAAAACACAAGGACTTTATCCTGGTTCTGGCATCTAAGCCATACGTCCAGTAGTAGTGTTCTTTGTGTTAGAATTATTCAATCAAGAGTACGATGTGGGGGGAAGCACAATGCTAATCTAGGGTTCCATCTCCCTTCTCTGTCTAGTTGGGATCCGATTGATTGTCTTGTGGTTTGATGTCTTCTGCGGGAGCCCATGCCCCGCCTTATACACTAGGGGGGCTATGGCGTACAAATTCACTTGGTTTCTAGGGTACACCTAGGGTTTTTAGCCATAGCCTTCTGCCTTCTTCTTCATGGCACCATCGGTCCTCCTTTGTCTTGTAGTTAGGGGCCAACAAAGTCGAAACCGCCTTCTGATGCCACTATTGCAGCTTGGCGCTTGTGGCAGAACCGTCCGAAATAACAAACCTTCGGAGGCGCTCGTCTTCCACTAGACACTAAGCACCCCGAAAGCCAACTATATCAGGACGGATTCCGTCGAGCACACTCCAAGGGAGAACTCGAATAATCCACATTTTCCCCCAAGATCCAATAATGAGAATGAGTTTACAATACTTAGTCCATTTCATACAACCAGAGTTCTTAGAAATACATTATTACAGTACCAAGTTCAGAGTGCGGAAATTAAACAGCAGAATTAAAATAAACATCTATCGATAATATACATGGATCCGTCTGTGCCCACCAGAAGAATCCTTCACCCAATAGCTACTCCTCAAGCTGCACCTGCAACAGGGGTAAATAAACCCTGAGTACACAATGTACTCGCAAGACTTATCCGACTAGTGGGAATAATTTCTCGACTCCAAGAGATATGATAAGCTTTATGGTTTGCTGGGTTTCCTTTTCGCGGAAAGCAATACTAATAGTAAATCCTTATGTATGTTTATTATTAGCAGTCATGATTAGTTCATTATCTAACCATTCTATGTAAGCACATGTTCTACTTTCGAGCAAGAGTTGAGAAAACAGTTCCATTTCACCACCTTTTATCTTCCGGTTCTTACTATGGTGCTAGACTATAGATAAGCCATACCAGATTGTCCAACGATTTGCGAATCAATGTGCCCAGCTGGGTACCCCAAAACACAGGCCCTGTTTGTACCCTAGGCGCAAACAGGGCCAACCCACCACTCTCCTGTCAAGGGGTCTAGGTCTCCATCCAAACTTGGACCCTAAGGCCCCACACATGAGTCCCAGGACTCAGTGTGGTGCTTAGACCTCCACCATCCCCGCCTCCAATCAGTCGGTCCAGAAAGAGACGAAACCCACGACAAGAGAGCAACAAGCCTTCCCTGCTCCCATAAACAAGTATATGCTCAGGATAATAAGTTTCTGACTTGCCTAGAACCCAATGCAACGGTCGGTCCTTAACCGACACGGACAGGGAAAACAGTGTAATCCAAGCTATGATCCGTAGGCCGCAGGACACGACCTCTTACACCCATCTATACCCATACCATATCCCTACCCTAGTCTTTATTTTTCCTTTCACCATTTTATTATGAGAGTGATAATAATAATCACCTATTGTGAGTAACGACAGGTTACTCACGCTACCAGAAAAACCTAAGCATAGCAGCTACTCGCACATGTACTAGTCAGACTCATAAGGCAGATATATTTATGTAGGTGGTTTCCATAAAATGCCTGTAACATAAATGCATATCACATGTATATATATTTAGTGCTTATTCAAAATAAGGTTATGCACTAGGGCTTGCCTTGGGCAGGCGGGGTGTCAGTAAAGTCAGCAACTGATGGCTCTGGGGCTCCCTCCTGGATGAGGATCTCCTCCTTGTACTCCTCGATTATCTCCTCGTACTCCTGCTCGCCCACAGTCACGAACTCTACCAACTCGTTATCTACATGCATGAAATGATGATGCAACACTTAGTAATACGACACAGCAACTCTTAAAATAAGAATACATTTATCAAGCTACTAAGCTAGCTCTAATGACTAAGATGCTAAGTTACCTATTATTCCCACTAAACAGGTATGAAACATTTCACGTATCATCGAAGCAACTAAAAGCATCCTTAATCTTATTACCGATTTTATATATATACTACAACAAAGAGTACTTAGCCACCATATTTCTCAATCTATTCTAAGGCTACAAAAATTACAATGAGCATATAATAATCTAATGAACCTACTATAAAAATTTCATGGCCAACGCTATTACCAAATTGTCACAAAAATTCCTACAATTATTAATCTAAATAATATTAAACACTTCCAAATGATTTAATAGACCTTAGCATCAACATAGACATGTATAAACTAACCATATTATCAGATAGACAACATTTTTAGGAACTTAACAGAATTTATTTCACAATTTTCGACACCTAAAAGATTTACTATAATTTTCCAAAGATTAGCTCAAAACTAAATTAGAAAAGCATTTGCTAATTTGTTGGAAAAAGAAAAACCAATCCTCGTGCGACCCATCCGCGCGCAGCGCGCGCGCACGCGGGACCCATAGACGCGGCCCACGCGCGCAAATGGCCCACGACGAGGGAGCACGCGCGAGCGTTGACCATCTTGCAAAAACACCCCTAAACTCTAGACAAACTAACCCGCAGTCCATGTCACTATTCCTAGAGAGAGCAACTATGAAATACAACCCTTGGAAACTCCCTTCATTACAACGACATGGCCCTCGATCACCCGCGCGCGCACCGGCGTGGCGGCATGGCATTGGGCCACCACGCCGGCCAGCTGGGACCCGCGCTAGCCCCACTAACTGGGCTGACACCCATCTACAACCCTAGCCCCTACTCTAGCCTAGGTTACAGGAGCGGTGGAGCTCACGGAAATGGTGACCACAGTGCGTGGCCATGCGCGATAGTGGCACGACCATGCCGGCCAGCCTAAGCCACCACGGGGTGAACTAACTAGCATAAAGCACTACTGTCATACCCTAGTTGCCTGAACTAGGCTAGCCACGTGCGGCGGTGGAATGCGGCGGTGCACTACGGTGACACGATCACGTCAGCGACAAAGGCGAGCCGGTAGCGACTAGGCTGAGGTGCGTGGGGTGAAGGAAAGATCAAGGCAAAGGTGGTGCTACAACAAATTGGACAGTGGGCGAAGGGCGAGCGAGCTTCCCGCGCCCACGGCCAAGCGTGGCCTTAACGGCTTGCCAGGGCGGAAACGCCAAATTGGCGCCCGGCCGGCCATCATCAAGGCTGCAGGTGGCACAGGCGGTGAGAGGACAAGAGAGCGTAGGTGTGTACATGAGGAATTAAATAGAGGTGACCTATCTTTGGCGCACTCATGGGCGCAAGGCGATGGTAGTGGCAGAGAGAAAAGTAGGGGCACGCGAGCGGATGGGACGACAGCGGGGCTCGGTCAGGATTCGACTGGTGCGTGTCTTGGTGGAGTGCGGTTGCCATGGTCGAGGGACCCTTGTCCCAAGCGCAGGGGATGAGCGAGTGTGTCGGCGACATGCCATGGCCCTTGCGCTTCAGCGCCATTAATGGCGTAGCGACGACGTGCATGGCCATGTGCGGAAGGCATCCACCTGGCCAGGGAGAGGCAGCACAACGCAACGGAGTGCAGGCATGCAGGCATGATGCAACAATAGTGACAGCGACACGGCGAGGCAAAGAGGCCAGATGGTAGTGGATCAGCCAGGGCACTGGCCCGCGTGGCAGCAGCAGAGCAGGAGCGCGACGGTGGAATGGGACGCCCGCGTGCCAGGGTGGCACGAAGGCCAGGCTGACCTGCTCACGGTGGCCGACCGAGCATGACAGATCACACATGTGGGACACCCGAGGCGACAACATTGCGTCCCAGAGAAGCGGTGACCGCACCCACGTGAGGAAACCGGCCGAGAACGTGTTGTGGATGATTTTAAAGCGTTCGAAAATTCTAAAACGTTGATCCAATCACCAGACCACCTTAGCTATACTTAAGAGGGCATAATAGGCTACTAAAGCAAGCCATAATACAACACCACTCCATAACCCAATTTCTCAGCAAAAATTACCAAACATAGCTTTGTCGATCTAGTTTTCAGACTTAGGAAATAGACTAAGTCTTGGGTTGGATTTGCGTCAAATTTGATTTCCAAGCTATTAGATATGTTAGCTAGTGATATCATTTTTCGACCGTAGGTGTTTCATCGTCATCTACAAAGTTTGTACTTCAAACGTTATTCAAGTATCACATATATGTTCTATAGCATTTTTGCTTAATAAAAATTAGTTTTAAACCCTAAGTGATTTAACATGACTATGGAATTAACTTTCGTTATGCATTTCCGTTGATCGTTTTGAGTCATGGAACTTGATCTACACTCTATATTACATGCATTAACACATAAACATGATGCTCATGACATGTTTTAGCAAACCCCCATAAACAAAATCTCATCCTGAGATTTCATGTGCCTAGTGTGGGAAAAGAGATAAGAAATACATTTCAATGTAAACAACTACCCCAGTGAACTAGAAAGAAGGTGGGGGCAATGCTTCAAGATATAACTTTCTTGTTCCCACGTTGCTTCATCCTTCGAGTGATTTTGCCACTGAACTTTATAGAACTTCACCACACTGTTTCTAATCACTCTTTCTTTCTCATCTAAGATCTTGATAGGATCCTCAATATAAAACAAGTTGGGTTGGAGGGGAAGTCCTTCAATTTCTATAGCTTCATCAGGGTCCCACAAATATTTCTTCAATTGAGATACGTGAAACACATTGTGTACCACCGATAAAATATCTGGAAGTTGGAGACGATAAGCAACCAGGCCACACTGCTCCAAAACCTTGTAAGGGCCCACATATCAAGGGGCTAGCTTGCCATGGACACCAAACCGATGCATCCCTCTCATAGGAGCCACCTTGAGGTACACATGATCCTCGACTACAAACTGCAAAGGCCTTCTTTGCTTCTCCACATAAGTTTCTGATGACTTTGAGCTGCCTTCAAATGGCTCTGAATAATATTGACTTGCTCTCGAGCTTCTTTGATGAAATCAAGCCCAAAATATCCATGGTCTCCCACTTCAACCTAGTTAAGTGGTGTCCTACATTTCTTTCCATACAGAGCTTTGAAGGGTGCCATACGAATGCTTTCTTGATAGCTATTATTGTAAGAAAACTTAGCTAAGTTCAAGCATTCATCCCACTTCTCATGAAAAGAAATGGCACAAGCTCTCAACATATCCTCAAGTACCTGGTTTACCCTTTCTGTTTGGTCGTTAGTTTGTGAATGATAAGCTGAACTTCTGAGGAGACTAGTACCAAGACATTTCTGGAGTTGCTCCCAAAAATGAGAGACAAAGACTGACCCTCTATCAGAGACGATAGTAAGAGGAACTCCATGCAGAGTCACAATCCGGTCAAAATACAACTTGGCATACTTCTTGGCTGAATATCTAGTATACACTGGGAGAAAATGAGCGGACTTGGTAAGGCGATCCACAATGACCCAAATAGAGTTATAGCCCTTGGACGTGCGGGGTAAACCCACAATGAAATCTATGGAAATATCTTCTCATTTCCAAACAGGAATAGGCAAGGGCTGCAAAAATCCCAGGGTATGCATATGGTCTACCTTAACCCGACCACAAGTATTGCACTCCACGACACACTTGGTGATATCCTACTTCATATTGGACCACCAATATAAGTGGTGCAAATCATGGTACATCTTGTTACTTTCTGGGTGGATGGACAACTTAGAATGATGAGCTTCGTCCAAAATCTTTCTTCTAATCTCCTCATTTGACGGAACCACCAATCTATCCTTGAACCTCACTACACCTTGATCATTAATACTAAACTGAGGACCACGCCCTTCGGCAATTAACTTCTTGATGTGAGGAATTTCTAAAGTGTCTTGCCTTTGCTCTATAATAATCTGCTCAAGTAAATCTGAGACTAAGGCAATGTGAGCTAGCACCTCAGCATGGTTGAGAGACAAAGGCGTTTCTTCAACCTGATATGACTTCCAGCTCAAAGCATCAGCTACCACATTAGCTTTTCCAGGATGGTAATGAACCTTTAAATTATAATCCTTGATTAGCTCCAGCCATCTCTGTTGCCTCATGTTCAGCTCGGACGAAGCTAAAATATATTTGAGGCTCTTATGATTCGTAAAAATGTGTACTTTATTTTCCAACAAATAATGCCTCTAGATTTTTAGAGCATGCACCACAGCAGCCAGCTCTAAATCATGGGTGGGATAATTCACCTTGTGCTTTTTCAGCTGACGTGAAGCATAAGCTATCACACGCTCATCCTGCATAAGCACACATCCCAACCCTATCTTCAAGGTGTCATAATATACATCAAAAGGTTGGTCAATATCTGGTTGGGCAAGAACAGGATCAGTGGTAAGAAATTTTTTCAAAGCTTAGAAGGCTTCTTCACAAGCTGGACTCCATACAAACTTGGCATCTTTCTAGAGCAACTTGGTTATCGGCTGAGCTATTTTGGAGAAGTCATGAATGAAGCGCCGATAATAACCAACAGGACCAAGGAACTGACGAATCTGATGCACTGATTTGGGAGACTTTCAATTTAACACATCTTGCACTGTGCTTGGGTCTACAGAGATACCTTCAGGTGTCAGAACATGTCCCAAAAACTTCAATCGATCTAACCAAAACTCACACTTGCTGAATTTGGCATACAACTTGTGTTCCCTTAATCGAGTCAACACTATCCGAAGATGTTGGGCATGCTCTTCCTTGTTCTTGGAGTATATCAAGATATCATCATTGAATACCACTACAAACTTGTCCAACTCCGATATAAAGACTAAATTCATGAGATACATGAAGAATGCAGGAGCATTGGTGAGAGAAAAGGACATGACTATGTATTCATACATCCCATACCTAGTAGAGAAAGTTGTCTTTGGTATATCTCATGGTCTAATCTTAATTTGATGATAGCCTGAACAGAGATCAATCTTGGAGAACACCTTGGCACCCGCTAACTAATCGAACAAAGTATCAATATGAGGTAAAGGATACTTGTTCTTAATGGTTACCGCATTGAGAGGGCAGTAATCCACACACATTCGAAGAGTGCCATCCTTCTTCTTCACAAAAATGGCTAGACAACCCCATGGTGAAGAGCTAGGATAAATGAATCCCTTTTCCAATAATTCCTCTAACTAATTCTTTATTTCTACCAATTCCTTCAGGGCCATGTGGTACGGACGCCGCGAGATAGGAATAGTGCTAGGTTCTAACTCAATGGAAAACTCCATATCTCTAGCTGGTGGCAACCCAGGTAAATCTTTAGGAAAGACATTCGAGAACTCACAGACCACAGGAATAGAGGCAAGATCAGGAGAAGCTTCAACATGAGTAGCAACAGGTAAGACTGGATCTAAGGGCATAAGAAGAGACATCCTATCCTCAAAAGAAGGAAGCCGTAACTCAATAACTCTCTGCTTAAGATCTAAGACTACCCCATATACACGCAACCAGTTCATTCCTAGAATTGCATCAATGCCCTGCCTAGGCAACACCATGAACTGGAGGCGGTAAGTGTGTGTGGCTAGCACTAATCCAACTATGTCTGTTCGAGTATTAACACACAATTGCACACCCAGAGTACTGATTCTATAGGCAATAGGTATAGCCACATGAGATATATTGTGCCTTTGTACAAACCCCATGCTCATGAATGAATATGGTGCACCAGAATCAAACAACACATATGCTGGATGGGAATCAATGGTAAACATACCAGCCATCATCGGTTCATTCTGCAAGATTTCCTCAGCCTCAGTGAAATTAACTTGCCCAGAGTGTCTTACTGGCATATTCTTCTTGATAATTGTCCGCTTGATCAGATGGGAGTTAGCTGAGGGCTGAGTAGACTGTGCAGGATAGTTCTGTGGACACTCTCGAGCATAGTAGCCCTCCTTGCCACACCTAAAACAAGCACTAGGCTTGTTCCCCTACCCCTAACGAGGTGGGACCTGCTGTCCTTGGGGCTGCTGTTATTGCTATTGCACCTATTGAGTAGGTGCACAGTACTAGGTGGAAGGTGCCTAGTAGGTCTGCTAAGGCTGACGGAAGACTGATAGGGCACTCACCTAACAACCTATACCTTCTGATCCTAGGGGTTACTAGAAGGACCCGTAGCCACCCGCTTGCACTTCCACTTAGCCTAAGAGTCACGCTGCAGTCCCTCCATGGCAATAGCAACATTCATCCTAACACCAAAGGTCTAATAGTTTATTGTGTACAGCTCCTTCTACAAACTACAAGAGAGGCCACAATAGAAACTGATCCCTCTCCTTCTCATCAGTATCGACATGAGTCCCAACATACTATGATAGATGGTTGAACTTGTTTACATAGTCCATCATAGACATGCTCCCTTGCCTCAGGTCTAGAAACTACGTCAACTTCCTATTCAGAACACTAGCAGGAATGTAATACTCTCTAAAAGCAACAGTAAACTCCTACCAAGTCACATGGTGATCCATAGGCTGCATGGCACTGAACGTGTCCCACCATGCGCTGGCAGAACCCAACAGCTATTGCGCTGCAAAGTGCACCTTCTGCTCCTTAGTTATAGTGAGTAGCAGAAATTTTTGCTCCAGAATACGAAGCCAATGCTCCACATCCAGAGGCTCAGCAGCCGACGTGAACATTAGTGGGTGCATCTTTAAGAAATCCTAGTATGAACAGGGTCTCTTAGGACTACGGGCACCACCCCTATTCCCACCATTGCCTCCGTGGCCTCCACGGGCAAAGCCATCGATAGCCTATGCTAACAGCTCCAAGGCATAGGCTGACTCATGATGAGCAGCCAACATCTCCGCTATCATCTCCACATGAGTCATCGGAGGCGGTGGTGGCGGAGGAGGAGGAGCCAGAAGTGGGGCCTCATGGCTCTCCCCGTTGCCGTTCTCATTGCCCCAGCCACTTTCACCTTGACCTTCACCAAGACCATGGCCCACTCCGGCACCGATGCTCCCGCGATCGGATCTTAGGTTCATCTATAAACAGATAGGAACCAACCATTAGGGACAACCCTCCAGATAAGGAATAAGAGACTAGAGAAATGATAAGACGTCTATTAAAGCATTCTTTTAGGTTATCAATTCACTAATCCAATGTATACATGTAGGGGGAGTTTAATTTAAGCAAGATTCTCTTATCATGATGCATGCATCGGCTTATACGTTCACTCAAGCCAGAATATAGCGTCATTCGCAAGATTTTTCGGCACATCGCACACTCACTTTCCGCTTGCTAAACGATTCCTACGTAGCGTAAGTCAGTGTACCTATATAAAATTGATTAGATAGAACTAGTGCTGCTATCCTAGATAGATCATATTGTTAGGACTTATACTTATTTACACAATTTTATCGCATTCTACTTTTCACAAAACTTTTGTTGGTCACACTTTAGGTTTTGAAAAGAGTGATGAAACTCGTAGACTCATTATTGGCTCTGGTACCACCTATGGAAGAACCACCTGAAATAACACACCTTCAGAGGTGCTCGTCTTCACCAGACACTAAGCACCCCGAAAGCCAGCTACATCGGGTGGATTCCGTCGAGCACAACCTAAGAGAGAACTCGAATAATCCACATTTTTCCCCAAGATCCAATAATGAGAACAAGTTTATAATACTTAGTCCATTTCATACAAACAGAGTTCTTAGAAATACATTATTACAGTACCAAGTTCAGAGTGCAGAAATTAAATAGTGGAATTAAAATAAACATCTATCGATAATATACAAGGATCCATCTGTGCCCCTAGAAGAATCCTTCACCCAACAGCTACTTCTCAAGCTGCACCTGCAACAGGGGTAAATAAACCCTGAGTACATAATGTAGTTGCAAGACTTATCCGACTAGTAGGAATAATTTTCTGACTCTAAGGGATATGATAAGCTTTGTGGTTTGCTGGGTTTCCTTTTTACGAAAAGCAATACTAATAGTGAATCCTTATGTATGTTTATTATTAGCAGTCATGATTAGTTCATTATCTAGCCATTCTATGTAAGCACCTGTTCTACTTTTGAGCAAGAGTTGAACAAATAGTTCCATTTCACCACCTTTCATCTTCTAGTTTTTACTACGGTGCTAGACTATAGACAAGCCGTACCGGATTGCCCGATGATTCGTGAATCAATGTAACCAACTGGGTACCTCGAAACACACATCCCTCTTGTACCCTAGGCACAAGGAGGGCCAACCCACCACTTTTCTATCAAAAGGTCTAGGTCCTCGTCTAAACTGGACTCCAAGCCCCCACACATGAGTACCAGACTGTCGATGTTTCACCACCGATAGCCTGCCACAGGGTTATCCGAGGCAGTATGTTCGAGCTTCAGTGTATGCAGAACTCAACGGTAAATGCAAGAGACAATCGATTTATCCTGGTTCGGGCCCTCGATCGTGATCGAGTAATAGCCCTACATCCAGTTGGTGTTAGCCTTTGCGTTGGATTGATTGTGAAGTGTTGTGTTGCCTTATCTCTAGGAACTCCGCCCTCCTTTATATAGTCAGGAGGCCAGAGTCCTAGTCGACTTACAATGAGGTTCCTAGTAGGATTACAGAATAATACTACTACTAAGTTTATAGGGAAAGAAATCCTAGTTAGACTAAAACTTCTCCCTTCTTTATGGGGTATCCGGTGGGTCCCATATCGACAAGCCCCCAAGCACTTCATGGTTGAGCTCTGGAATCCTCATCTTGTTCCTTCCTGAGTGTAGCCCCTGAGCCTCTTGCTATTTGGAATAAGAAGCTGGAGGGTCTTATCTTGAAATTGTTTTGATTCCTCGTCTAAGTTTTTTTATCAAAAAGAACTCAGATATTGCTTGGTCTGGGTTCTTTTTGACATGAGTCCTTGAAGTGGTTTGTCTTGAAGAAATCTTCTTGGTGACGTGTGCTTTTTTCAAGGAAAAAAGTGCACTCACTGAGTGTAGCCCCCGAGCCTCTTGCTATTTGAAACAAGGAGCTGGAGGGTCTTGAATCTTATGTTGTTCAAAAGAGCTGAAAAACCTCTTCTGTTGCAGCCCCCGAGCATATATCCTGGTTCTTTTACCCAAAAAGAACTCGAGTGCAGGGTCTTGGCATATTCTCTAGTAGTCTGCTGTTGTCAGATGTGGTTGTATGGTAGTGGTTGAGTGTAAATGCCGTTTGCTCACGAGTTGTACAATGTTGGTATATCCTTTCGAATATGCTTGTCCTTGAGTACTATTCCTTCACGCCTGAGTCCTCTTTCATTGAATTATGTCTTTTCATTGTGCCCTTTGTTAGGTTTGTTCTATTGGTGCTCCTGGTCCATGTGCACTACTTCTTTGGTCTATAAATACCCTCCTGGTGTGCTATTTTGATTCATCGAGCATCTTTGTAGCCATGAATATGATAGTTTCTAAAGTAGAGTAGCCCCCGGGCGTATCTCATAGTTCTTGTATATCTTGTTGTAGCTAGAGGGAGTCTTGTGATAGAGATTAGAGGTAGACTAATCTCGCAGCGGCATTGTACCAGGAGGTACATTGTGGTAGTTGGAGGAAGTCTTGTGATGCGGGATACGTTCCTTCATCCAGCAGTTCTAGGTAAATCCCCCTTGTCTGCCCTACAACTGTCCGGTGCAGATCAACGCCTGATTTGGTGTCACATCGGACTTGGGTAGATAGATGCCTGTTGGGCTTCCCTGTTCCATGTTGTCCCGCCGTGCTGCTGACTTCTGCCTCAGATGTTCTGTGTCCATCCTTTGAAGAAAACAGTGTAGCCGAGTGCGGTTTGTTCTACCGAGTAGCGATTTGGAACACGTAGTCGTTCTAGAGCCTAGTTGTGTCCGGGTTCCTTTTTGCTACCTTGCTCATCGTAGTACCGAGTTCGTTGGGTCTTGTAAGATGTGTAATCTTGTAATTTTTAAGCCATTTATAATAGAAAGAATCTTGTTTTCTAGGTTGTCATTCTTTTTTTTCTACTATTGTCCTGGTTGTTTGTGAGATTCCGAGTTCTTTCTATAAGAAACGAGTTCTTGTGTTCCTTGTGTGGCGACCCTTCATTGCTTCATTGTTGATGAGTTCTTTTTGTAGCAATATGTCAAATCTGCCTTGGTGCTGGATGGATAAGTCTGAAATATGCCCGTTGAACTATACCATTGTGTAGAAGTGTGCCATCCGTCATTTCAGCTTTGTCAGTTGTGTTGGGAAATGAACCATTGTGTTTACATGCCGTGTTAAACGAGCCTAATGGGCCGCATTTTTATTGCTGTAAAAATCTATTTAAAGGCCTTTTTTCTTCTTTTTCTTTGCTGCCCTGCTTTTGCCTTGAAACCCTAGTTCTTACTCCATCATCGCCATTGTCGCCGTCATCTGAGCGTCGCCACCTGACCATCGTCATTTCTCAGTGCCTTATTGCTTTTGCTAGTATATGGGTAGGAAAAAATCCGTGAGCAAGTCCCAGGCAACCTTTGTAGATGAGGAGGCATCACTTTCTATTATTGAAAATCAAGAATTCATGGCCATGAGGGCTGCTCAGAAGGTCTGGTCGGCTCTGACTACGATTGAGGATCAGTTGCGTGAGCTGGTCAGTGATTGCTTGATCTAGGACAAGGAGATTGCTAAGTGGAGAGCTCCAGGCTAGCATCGGGTTCCAACCCTAGGCTCTGGTGAGATTATTCTTTTTGTCTCCTTTATCTGTGCTAGTCTTTGCCTTCCTGCCTCTGCTTTTCTTCATCACTTTCTCAATTATTTTGGGATTAGCCTAAACCATCTTACTCCCAATGCTGTCCTTCATCTTTTTGTTTTTGTTCATCTTTGTGAAACTTTTCTTGGAATTCCTCTTTCTCTTTCTCTCTTTCATTACTTCTTCCGTCTGAAGCCCCAACACCGTGGCGATGACACCCATGTTCTTGGTGGCTGCAAGATTTAGTTTCATCAGGGTCGTAAGGGTAGATTCTTTGATTGTGATTTGGTTGATTCTGTGAGGGATTGGCGTGCCGACTAGTTTTATGCCACCAATATGATCCCTCCTCTTGCTGTCCATTCTTCTTCTAGTAGCATGGTTATCGACCGATGGGAGAAGAATCCCATGATGGTGGATGAGCTCCAGGTGATCAAGCCATTTTTTGGAGAGGATAGGTGCTCTGAAATAGCAAGGCTTGACCGGCTTTGGTATATCTCTAGTTTTCTTCGCCGCCATGTTCAACCTCTGAAGGAGCGAGAAAACTATGGTTTTGAATACTCTGGAGTAGAGGACCCTTCTCGTATGGTACCTGCCCTTGAGTTGACTAGTGAGGAGGTGCTCGAGCGCCTTCAGAAGATGTTGAAGGGAGTAAGCATCGTCCCGCTTACTGTCTTTGAGTATTGTGCTAACAACCCACCTCCTGCTGTGAGTTGTTTTTTCTTATGCTAGTACTTTTTGTATTTCCTTTGTTGTCTCCACTTTTCGTGTTATATTTCTTGTCTGGTTGTTTTACTCTTTTATAGGAATTGGGGCGTAACTTTGTTGACCCGATCCCCTTTGACGACTACCCCACCATTGTGGAGCTTGGGGAGAATCTTACTGGGGCATCTTTAACCAGTAAGTTCCAAACCTCTACGATGTTTCCTGGTGTTTCTTCTGCCATTCTTGACACATATGTAGAGTATGTTCCTCATCCAGTTCCTCAAGCTCCCCATAGTGTCGGAAAAAGGGGGCGAGCAGATTGTTCTTCTTCTAGTTTGTCTGCCGCCAAGAAGTCTCGTCAATCGAGTACTCGTCTAGGTACTCAACTTATAGGTAGCGTGCTCCTAGGTGAGTATATTAATATGTTTTGTCTTTTTGTTGTTTGCTTTTGCCTCTAACCGAGTACTTTTCTTCTTTTTCAGATGGCGCTGTGGTTGCCATGCTTGAGAGTGAGGAAGAGGAGGATGATGATGCGGCCCTTGTTATGCGTCGGTGAGTTGTTTTCCTGTTTTTCTGCCGTTGAACACTTCTTTTTGTTCTGACTTTGACCTTGTTCTCTTGTAGTAAGCGTTCGTCAACCTCGAGTTCTTTTGGAGCTCCGGTTCCGACCACGCCACTCCTGTTGCAAGGTGGCGATGATATTTTTGCTTCTATAGTTCCCCCTCTAAGGTCTTCTGTTGGTCTTGGGGGTTTTATGAAGAAGAAGATAGCTAAGTGAGTGAATCCTGGTTATGTTTCTCTACTTCTGTTTTCCCCTTCTCTGATTCATATTCTTATCGTCGATTTTCTTTATCATCTTGCAGGCCTTCACCTTCCCTCAACCCTCAGTTGACTACTTTTTAGTCTTCTGGTGCGCCCCTGCGTTCCGAGTCTCTGGACTCGGAATGTGCGGTCGGTGAGGTGGCTGTGAGGGTGATAGGGTTCTTTGGTGATCCCACTGTTGTTGATTTGCTAGCCCCAGAGGTGACCATGGCCATGGCGGTGGAGCCATCTGGGGAGGTAGCCGGTGCTTCCCAGGGTACGGCCCTGGTCTTGTCTTCTTTGCCTCAGCCGGCTTCTCCCTCTACTCCTCTTCCTAGTGGCGTTCAGTGTCTGGATGATGACGTGGTGCAACAATTCGATGCCACTCATCGGTTGTCAGAGCTGACCACTGCCTGGGGGACCTTCGTGACTTCTTTTGGTGAAAAACTCCAGGTAAGTCTTTTCTGAAGTTCTTTCTTTGGATGTTCGTCTTTCTTCTATTCTTATGTCTTGTTTTTCTCTTTCTTTTTTTGCTCAGTCTTTTTCTTAGGATCATACCGACTTCTTTTTCTTGTCTAAAACCGAGAAAAAGTTGTCTTCTAAGGTTAGTGCCCTAAAAACAGAGCTTGATCTCTGTCGGGCTGAGATGGAGACCGAGCGTCAAATGCACCAAAAGGAGGAGAAAGCTCTCCGTGCCTAGGTGGTTGAGGCAGGAAAGCAAAGGGATGTTGCTGTGGAGGCCATGAAGAATGAGTGCAATGATATTGTGGGTTCTTTTTGTTTTCTCTTGTGTTTGAATTTTCCTTTCTGATGACTTGTTTTTGGTGCCTGCTTTAGCTCTCCGAGTTGAAAAGCAAAAGCTTTTGGAGGGTATTGAGGAAATGAAGACACTCGCTCGTAATAGTCACAACAGGGCTGAAGAGGTAATTATTCATGCTGAAGAAGAACTCGCGCTTGCCAAGTTGATTAGGCGTGGAGCTGACAGGTGTAACACCCCGGGTGTTTAAATATTAAAAACATGACATGTCATCATATGCATTGCAAGGCAATTGTTCATATTGCAAACTTTGAGATGCATACACTAAAACAAGTTTATATTCATGTGGTATGTGTTGAATTGTATTGTTTGACTCAAGTTCAAAGTTTGTTTGATTTTGAATTTTTCGTGGAAACCCCGATTTTCAGCATTTAAATCCTACCCTAAAAATCCATTTCAAAATCTATGCATATTTTGGGGTTGAGTCCAAAAGCAAAAGTGTAGAGCTTGACTAGTTAAGCAAAGTTTGTTTTTGGAGTTTTTCAAGTTGTTTAGTAAAATTTGGAGTAATTCAAAAAGGCGTAATTCGTTAAATTTCCCCATTTGAATTCAAAAGTTCATTTCAAAATCTAGACCGAATTAGGAGTTGGTTATAAAAAGCAAAGTTGTAGAACTTTTGATTTTGAACAACTTTTGTTTTTGGAGATTTTTGAGTTGTTATGAAAATTTGAGAGTAATTTGTGAATTTTGGCGAATGGCAAACTTGTAAATACTGTGAATAGTGTTCACCGCCATAGCTACACCACCGGCGACCTTCGGTTCGCTTCCAGACGCGCGCGTGGACGTCCTCGGCTTCACGCTAGCATGGGAAAGGCTCCTGCATGGCTTCCTTGCGCTTCTGGCCGCTCCTTAAGGCCTGAGCCGTCGCCGTTCTTCGCCATTTCCCTTCCTCTGTTTTCCCGGCGTCGTTGCCATAACTCCGTTGAGCTTTTGCCGTCGAACCAGTGCCTGCGCCATCGCAGCAAAGCATGTCCCAGCTTTGCTTACTCCTTGTGCATCCAGCTGACCCACCAATTCAGCTTGTCTTCGTCGGGAACTCACGGTGCGCGCTCTTCTTCCTCGTGACCGGCAGCGTCCCCATCACGAGCGCTTCACCGTGGCCAGCGTGTTACGGTGATCCTCTGCCCCTGCTGAGTCTTGTTTCAGCTTCGCCATGATGCTGTAGTCCTTCATGACCCATTGATTTCTCATTTTGACCACCACAGCTCCCGAAACATCGCCACCGACGACGATCTGCTCCGCCGTGTTTGCTCGAAACGTCGACCCACCTCTCCGTTGCTCCTCCGGCCTTGTGCTCTACTCAGTCGTGTTTGGGGTGAGCTGCTGATGCTTCCTAGGCCTTTTGTTTAAGCTTTATAGGTCTCACGTCGCCGGCGTAGCGCTGCCGTGCCACCGCGTCCGCCATGGCCGACGACGGGCTAGTATAGGGCCGTAATGAGTGCTGATAGGAACGTCAATCGATGCGCCTAGTCTTGGTGATTATTTTGGTACTTTGGCCGTCGCCGTTGGACTCACCGTCGATGAGTTTACGCCGGTCAGCGCCGTCACCGTCATAGTCAAAAGCGCGAGGTTAGGGATGACAGGTGGGACCCGTTGTAAGGGACTCAGCGTTCAAATGGATTTTTCTATTTTCAGATTTGAATGAATAGTGATGTAATTTGTTATTTTTGTGTAGATTTATCTAGAGCTCCAAAAATTATGAAAATTTTTGTGTGACTTCTCTGTGATGTATATTATTTAAGAAAATTATGAAATAAAGTTTTTCAATAATTTTTGAATGTGATAAAAATTGCTCAATTTATTAATAAATGGATTTCCATGATTTTTCTAGGCTTATTTATTTATCAAAAAATTATGAAATTTGTTTTGCCACTTAGTTATCATGTAATGAACATTTACTAAAATTTTGAGCTCAATTAGAATAAGTTGATTTATTTCATAATTTTGAATTAAATAATTAATTCATAAAAGCAAATTGTAACCTTTAATGAATTAGGTTTTGTTTGAATTTTTGATTGAGTGATGTCCTTGGGTGATTAGTTGATAATGATCCTTGGCAATTGATTTGGGTGTTGCAAAAAAGGTTTGATTAGTTTGACTTGCCACTATACCGCGAAGGAAAGTTGTATTCAAATTCTTAATTTTTGCATCCATCATCGAGCATCATGTTTCATATTCCGCATCATGTTAAACATGGCATTGTTATTACGTGTAGTGAACGAAGGTGAACACATGGTAGTTAATCAAGTTGTTGAGGAGGTTAATCCGTCTGTTGAGGTCGGATCGAATACTTGTGAAACGTTGCAGGAACCGGACTTTTCCGTCAACGAAGGCAAGCCCCGGATGCATACAACCCTACCTTGTGTTTTATAAATTAATTTTGTTTTTGCTTTCCATTACTGCATTAAGTGATTAGGAGTTAAGTAAGAGCCTAATTGGTGCATTACCCCACCTTGTTATTCCATAATTACCATATTACCAGTTTTAAATTCGTATATGCCTAGTTATGCTTAGCTATGCGTAGAACGATGAAAATCAGGTGATTACCTGTCACCTGCGAACTTTAAATGGGGTTTGATTAACTTATGTTATCATGTGATATGGAAATGTGGAGTAATAAATCTAGACCGGGCGGACTCAGTGTGTGTGAGCCTCAAGACATGGAGGTCTTGTGAGCGGGTTCTTTCCGCCTGTGTCGATTAAGGCACGTCCGTTGTTGAACTATGTGCGGTGAGACTTTGTAGTACTAACCACATACTCTGGTAAGCCTGAACTTGGTGATTCTATTACGAGAATGGCTACTCGCGCACTGGGAGTGGAGAGATGGCGGGAATAGCATGTACCCACATGGCAATGGGCTGGATTGGTGGAGTACTGTATTCTCGGGTGGCGCGGACCTGTTCTTGTTTTAGAGGATCCAAGGGTAGGTTGGTATATGTAGGTCAGGGACTTGCATATGTCGTGTGGTCTAGAATCCCCAGCTGGGCTTAATCGGTTCGAATCATCGTTGCTCCACGGTTATGGAGACTCACTTCTCTGTTCATCATCGTAGTACTAATAACTAGAACTCGAATAAGGCTTGTGAAGGTGTTGGATATGAACTTTCATGATCTCAACATGGATCATGTCAGCTTTGTATATGATTTTATGAAGTTTTCTATATAAAGAATTTTGTTAAAGAGCTTTTACGCAAAAGAACTTTGATTATTGTTAAAGCCATACCTTGAATCCCATGAACCGGCATTCCTGAGTTCTATCAGTTTTATTTCGGTTAAGTCTTGTTGAGTACTTTTGTACTCAGGGTTCGTTGACCCTTGTTGTAGGTGAGCCTCATGAGCAGATCTATTTTGGATCGTGCTGCATGACAGTTGTACCTTGTGATGACGATGGGAAGTAAATGTGTGGCCCTTGGGCAGGGCAGTTTTATTGTGTGTTTTGTATTATATTATAATGCCACTCCACTATTTCATTTTGTAATAAACATCGAACCTAGTTGTGAGGGTTGAAACTACTATTTTGTAAATTATGTTATTGTAAGACTTCTGTTGTTTTTACTTTGGTATTGATATTTGAATAAATGTTGTAATACGGCAATGACTCTGTAATGTGATCCTGCTCGGAAATCGTGGATGATTCGGGGTTCCTCGAGGACACCCGACAGACTTCTTAAGTTACCAGGAACATATGCCTAGTTGTCAAAGGTTGTTGGACAGTGACAAGTGCATGTGGGTCCTATAATTTAGGAGGTTCTGCCATAGAATGGTATTAGAGCGATCGTTACAAGGTTTTTGTTGTATTGTTTTACAAAAACTTCAAAATGATTTGGGATGACTAAATCTAACTTGATAATTTGGTCCAAATTGCTTCTGACTTATCTTATTTCTTTCTCACCATTCTGTATTTGATTAAAAAGGTTTTGTGTGGTGGAGTAGTAATCTTACTATGCCCTATATAAAAATAAATGTTGTTTATGTGCATTATAAACTTTGATGTTTTTGTTCGTAAGAACGATTCATGCATCATGAATAATTCACTAGTTACTTCCTTCACCTCTTAGTCTGGAGTTGAGTAGTGAGACTGGTTTGAGTAATGTAATCCATCATAGCTGCTCTTTAGACTTTGATCAAATGGTCTTACTTGGATTAAATTGGCTTCCTACAGTATGGCTCGTGCCAAGATGACGCCCCGTAAGTCCACTGGACCCAAAGGAGTTCCTCATCACCAACTTGCCCCTAGGAATGACGGTGCTAGCAGTAGTAGCTCTAGGCCTGATCCCTAGGCAGAGATATAGAGGATTTCTGCAGAGTTAGCACAAGCTACTAGAGATAGGGCTTTGGATGCTATACAAGTAGGAGAATTACAGGATCAATTGAGGCATCTCACCACAGCACACAGGAACTGTGAAAGCATGTTAGTTCGTACGGTGGAGGGACGAAATGAGGCTTGGCATAGGGAAAATGTAGCTAGAGCTAGAACTCATGAGCTAGAATTCTATGTAGAAGATTTATAAGAACATAATACTTATCTGCATGAGGAAGTTCATAGGCTTAGCAATCTACTAAATCCAAATCATGAGCCTCAAGCTGATGCCATGGACCCCGGTGTCATCCTTGCCGATGATAATGAATCAGAAGAAGAAGAAGAAGAAGATCCTGAAGAATTAGTAATGATCAATGAAAGTGATGATGAAGGCGGTAATAATTCCGGAATGGATACCGAGCCTGAAGTTTGAAATAATCACGAAAAAGAGTAGAGTTGTATAATAGTTAGTTATAGTTAAGCTATGTACCTTTGTTTTAGTACTTACAGGTTCTGGTGTTTATATTAGTAAACCCTATGTAATGTGTCTAGAGTAAGCTTTTGTGCAATTCAATAAAGGTTTGTGAATAAAGTTTGGTTTGTTATGAGCAGATGCGTCGTACGCGGGGTTCGTATGTTCCTGGAACTTCGCAAGATGAGGATGGTATTCCAGATCTGCCACCAGTTCCAACAAATCTAGCTGATGCTATAACCACACTTATCAATGTGACAGCTGAAAATTCTCGTTTGCTTCATGAGATGGCTCAAAGTAATCAGAATCAGATGCAAGGAAACCATGGTCGCCACCATAACAGACAGGAGGCTACATATGTTGATTTCATAGACACAAGACCACCGGTGTTCACCAAGGCAGATGAACCATTGGAGGCTAATGACTGGCTTCGAACCATGGATCAGAAATTTGACCTTATTCCATGCACGGAGTAGCATAAACCTGCGTTTGCCACCCAGCAACTTAGAGGTGCCGCAAGTGCTTGGTGGGCAAACTTAGTGGCTATGCAACCAGCTGGCATTCCAATAACTTAGGCTGAGTTCCGTACTACCTTCAGAGCCCATTATATCCCTAAAGGAGTGATGGTAATGAAGTTAGATGAATTCCTTGCTTTGAAGCAAGGAGATCAAACCATGATGCAGTATGTGGGAAGATTTAATCATCTGTCCCAATATACATCAGAACATGTCAATACTGATGCAAAGAAGAAAAGGTGGTTTATGAGAGGCCTGAATACCAAGTTGCAGACTATGATGACCACTTGTACCAATGTCACTTACCATGAGGCCGTAAATATTGCAATTGCTTTAGAGTCAAAGTATCAGCAGCATAAGGAGCTCAAAAAGAAAAAGAGTATGTCGTCTTTATCTTTTGGGGGAAATCAGAAGAGGCAGAGGGTGATTTATCATCCAGTACATCATAAACGTCCTCCTTATCATCCACCGCAGTTCCAAGCTAGGCAATAGTTAAATGTTCATCCTGCTATAACCTATCCAAACTCACAGTCAACCAATGCTCCTGGTGGCAATGCTCCAACATCCCAGGGTCACAACTATCCGTGTTACAATTGTGGAAGGACTAGTCATTTCTCCAGGGAATGTCCATATCCTAGGTAGGCTAATCAAAATTATCAGAAGGCCCCTGTCAATCAACAACAGGGTCAGGCACCAAACAAGAACCCCAATTAGAATGCTCAGAAGGGCAAAGATGAGAGGAAGACATGACGGGTGTTCTATATTCAACCTGGAGAAATTTTGGAAAGGGAGCCAGTGATGATGGGTATGTTTCCTGTTGCCAATCACTCTGCAGTTATACTTTTTGATTCTGGCGCATCGCATTCATTCATCAATAGAACATTTGTCGTGAAGCATGAAATTTCAATTGGGACAACAAAGGAAAGTTTCTTTATATAGTCGCCCGGGGGACATTTGTGTAGTAAGGAAATGGTATACCAGGTACCCGTAAACCTGAGTGGGCATATTTTTCCCACTACCATGATTATCCTTAAGGATTAGGATATAGACGTAATCTTGGGAATGATTTGGATGTATCAGCATAAGGCTGTTATAGATGCTTTGAATAGGACATTAAGAGTAAGTTTGCTTGATAGTAATTCTCAACTTCTCATCCAACTTCCAACCCTAAGAAGATCAGTGGGCAAGATTTGTGCAACTGCTGTCAAAGAGATTAGAGATATTCCGGTAGTGTGTGAATTTCCGGATGTGTTTCCTGAAGATTTACCCGGTCTACCACCTGATAGGGATGTACAGTTTAATATAGAGTTACAACCTGGAACAGCTCTGATTTCTTGGAGAGCTTATAGAATGCCACCTAAGGAATTGGCCGAGTTGAAGACTCAGTTACAAGAATTGATTGAGAAAGGGTTTATCCAACCTAGTTCCTCACCTTGGGGATGTCCGGCAATTTTTGTGAAAAAGAAAGATGAGACCCTGAGGTTATGTGTTGACTATCGTCCATTGAATGAAGTGACCATCAAGAATAAGTATCCCTTACCTCGGATAGATTTGCTTTTTGATCAATTGGCCGGAGCCAAAGTTTTCTCCAAGATAGATTTGAGATCAGGATATCACCAAATCAAGATAAAGCCTAAAGATATTCCCAAAATAGCATTTACCACAAGATATGGATTATATGAATACTTGGTAATGTCTTTTGGTTTGATAAATGCTCCCGCTCATTTCATGTATCTAATGAACTCAGTATTAATGCCGGAGCTAGACAAGTTTGTAGTGGTGTTTATTGATGATATTTTAGTATATTCCAAGAATAAGAAAGAACATGCGGAACATCTTAGGATTGTTCTGATCCGCTTGAGAGAACATCAACTATATGCCAAGTTCAGCAAGTGTGATTTTTGGCTTAAGGAAGTGCAATTTCTTGGACATGTCTTGTCAGCCGAAGGAGTTGCAGTTTATCCTAGCAAAGTGAAAGATGTGCTTGATTGGAAACTGCCAACCACAGTTCATCAAGTTCAGAGTTTTCTAGGATTGACAGGGTATTACCATCGGTTTATTCTAGATTTCTCTAAAATATCAAAGTCCATAACGGAACTATTGAAAAATCAAGTCAAGTTTGTCTGGTCATCTGATTGTGAAGAGGCTTTCTAGACCTTGAAGAGATTGTTGACTACTGCACTAGTATTAGCCCAACCTGATATCGAGAAGCCGTTTGATGTGTATTGTGATGCTTCAGGCATTGGTATTGGATGTGTGTTGATGCAAGAAAGTCGAGTCATTGCCTATGCATCTAGGCAACTTAAGCAACATGAAGAACACTATCCGACTCATGATCTGGAGTTAGCAGCTGTAGTTCATGCTCTGAAGATTTGGCGGCATTACCTGCTTGGTAATACATGCCATATGTATACAGACCACAAGAGCTTAAAGTATATCTTCACTCAGTCAGAGTTAAACATGCGACAAACAAGATGGTTAGAACTGATTAAGGATTATGATTTGGAAGTACATTATCACCCGGGTAAAGCAAATGTAGTTGCAGATGCCCTCAGTCGCAAAAGTTATTGCAATTGTCTGACAGTGAGAACAATGGATTTGAATTTATGTCAAGAAATGGAAAAGTTGAATGTAGAAGTAATTCAACAAGGAAGTCTGACCAACATAATTGTTGAAGCCACTATTTGAGATCAAGTTATTGCTGCTTAGAAGGAAAACAAGGGTATAGCTCATATCAAGGAAAGAGTCAAGAATGGAAAAGTGGAATGTTTTAGTATTGATGATGAAGATGTGTTGTGGTTCAAGGATCACCTGGTGGTACCAAAAGTTCCTGAGTTGCGGCAGTCAATTCTAGATGAGGCACATGCTACTAGATTATCTATCCATCCGGGAAGCAACAAGATGTACCATGACTTGAAGCAAAGATTCTAGTGGACTAAAATGAAAATAGAGATTGCTAGATATATAGCAAAGTGTGATACTTGTCAAAAGGTGAAAGCTATACATTTGAGGTCTGCTGGTGAATTACAACCATTACCTATTCCATCTTGGAAGTGGGAGGACATAAGTATGGACTTTATTATTGGTCTACCCAAGACATCAAAGGGATTTGACTCAGTATGGGTTATTGTAGATCGACTAACCAAATCAGCACATTTTCTTCCAGTCCAGAATACATATCCCACTATACGGTATGCCAAGATGTATTTAGAGCAAATTGTGAGTCTCCATGGAGTACCCAAGACTATTGTGTCAGATAGGGGTACACAGTTTGTCTCCAACTTTTGGAAACAATTGCATTCTTCATTGGGTACCAAACTTCTGTATAGTACAGCTTACCATCCGCAGACTGATGGATAGACTGAAAGAGTCAATCAAGTACTTGAAGATATGTTAAGGTGTTGTGTCCTTAACTATTCCAATAAGTGGGATGAATGCTTACCTTTGGTCGAGTTCTCATACAACAATAGTTATCAGGAAAGCATTAGAATGGCTCCATTTGAAGCACTCTATGGTCGTAGATGCAGAACATCATTGAGTTGGTCTGAGCCTGGAGAAAGAAGATTCTTTGGAGTTGACCTTGTGAAAGAATCAGAAGACAAGGTTAGGCAAATACAGAGTAATTTGAAGATAGCTCAGTCCCGTCAAAAGAGCTATGCGGATAGAAGACAGAGACCATTAGTATTTAATAAAGGAGACTTTGTATATGTGAAAGTATCACCAATAAAAGGAGTTACCCATTTTGGTGTTAAAGGAAAGTTGGCACCTCGATATATTGGACCATATCAAATTTTGGAAAGGTATGGAAAAGTGGCATATCGCTTGAAATTACCTGAACATCTCGCAGCTGTACATGATGTGTTCCATATTTCTCAATTGAAGAAGTGTCTCCGAGTGCCTGAACAGAATGTTGAAGTTGAAGGAGTGGAACTAGAACCGGATTTAACTTATTCCGAATATCCTATCCGAGTGTTAGATCAGAAAGATCATGTTACTCGAAGACAGACCATCAAGTTCTATAAAATACAATGGAATCAACATTCAGAAGAGGAAGTTACTTGGGAATCAGAAGATTACTTGTTAGAAAAGTTTCTAGAATTTCTAGCGTCAATATAGAATAGAGTAAAGTTAGTTGAGCTCGGTAGTATAAGTTGTGTTTTGTAAAGAGACCTCAATTGTTTTATGGACATATTTTGTATGTGTTCTCGCAACATATTTTCTTTTCCATTACTTACCCTATGGCTTTGAATCTCGAGGCGAGATTTCTTTTAGGGGGAAGGATTGTAACACCCCCGGGTGTTTAAATATTAAAAACATGATATGTCATCATATGCATTGCAAGGCAATTGTTCATATTGCAAACTTTGAGATGCATACACTAAAACAAGTTTATATTCATGTGGTATGTGTTGAATTGTATTGTTTGACTCAAGTTCAAAGTTTGTTTGATTTTGAATTTTTCGTGAAAACCCCGATTTTCAGCATTTAAATCCTACCCTGAAAATCCATTTCAAAATCTATGCATATTTTGGGGTTGAGTCCAAAAGCAAAAGTGTAGAGCTTGACTAGTTAAGCAAAGTTTGTTTTTGGAGTTTTTCAAGTTGTCTAGTAAAATTTGGAGTAATTCAAAAAGGCGTAATTCGTTAAATTTCCCCATTTGAATTCAAAAGTTCATTTCAAAATCTAGACCGAATTAGGAGTTGGTTATAAAAGCAAAGTTGTAGAACTTTTGATTTTGAACAACTTTTGTTTTTGGGGATTTTTGAGTTGTTATGAAAATTTGAGAGTAATTTATGAATTTTGGCGAATGGCAAACTTGTAAATACTGTGAACAGTTTTCACCGCCGTAGCTACACCGCCGGCGACCTTCGGTTTGCTTCTAGACACGTGCGTGGATGTCCTCGGCTTTGCGCTGGCGTGGGAAAGGCTCCTGCATGGCTTCCTTGCGCTTTTGGCCGCTCCTTAAGGCCTGAGCCGTCGCCGTTCTTCGCCGTTTCCCTTCCTCTGTTTTCCCGGCGCCGTTGCCATAACTCCGTTGAGCTTTTGCCATCGAACCAGCGCCCGCGCCATCGCAGCAAAGCATGTCCTAGCTTCGCTTACTCCTTGCGCATCCAGCCGACCCACCAATTCGGCTTGTCTTCGTCGGGAACTCACGGTGCGCGCTCTTCTTCCTCGCGACCGGTAGTGTCCCCGTCGCGAGCGCTTCGCCGTGGTCAGCGTGTTACAGTGATCCTCTGCCCCTGCTGAGTCTTGTTTCAGCTTCACCATGATGCCATAGTCCTTCATGACCCATTGATTTCTCATTTTGACCACCACAGCTCCTAGAACATCGCCACCGACGACGATCTGCTCCGTCGTGTTTGCTCGGAACATCGACCCACCTCTCCGTTGCTCCTCCGGCCTTGTGCTCTACTCAGTCGTGTTTGGGGTGAGCTACTGATGCTTCCTAGGCCTTCTATTTAAGCTTTACAGGTCTCATGTTGCCGTCGTAGCGCTACCGTGCCACCACGTCTGCCATGGCCGACGACGGGCTAGTATAGGGCTATAATCAGTGCTGATAGGGATGTCAATCGATGCGCCTAGTTTTGGTGATTATTTTGGTACTTTGGCCGTCGCCGTTGGACTCACCATCAACGAGTTTATGCCGGTCAGCGCCGTTGCCGTCGTGGTCAAACGCGCGAGGTCAGGGATGACAGGTGGGACCCGTTGTCAGTGACTCAGCGTTCAAATGGATTTTTCTATTTTCAGATTTTAATGAATAGTGATGTAATTTGTTATTTTTGTGTAGATTTATCTATAGCTCCAAAAATTATGAAAATTTTTGTGTGACTTCTCTGTGGTGTATATTATTTAAGAAAAATATGAAATAATGTTTTTTAGTAATTTTTGAATGTGATAAAAATTGCTCAATTTATTAATAAATGGATTTCCATGATTTTTCTAGGCTTATTTATTTATCAAAAAATTATGAAATTTGTTTTACCACTTAGTTATCATGTAATGAACATTTACTAAAATTTTGAGCTCAATTAGAATAAGTTGATTTATTTCATAATTTTGAATTAAATAATTAATTCATAAAAGCAAATTGTAACCTTTAATGAATTAGGTTTTGTTTGAATTTTTGATTGAGTGATGTCCTTGGGTGATTAGTTGATAATGATCCTTGGCAATTGATTTGGATGTTGCGAAAAAGGTTTGATTAGTTTGACTTGCCACTGTACCGCGAAGGAAAGTTGTATTCAAATTCTTAATTTTTGCATCCATCATCGAGCATCATGTTTCGTATTCCGCATCATGTTAAACATGGCATTGTTATTACGTGTTGTGAATGAAGGTGAACACATGGTAGTTAATCAAGTTGTTGAGGAGGTTAATCCGTCTGTTGAGGTCGTATCGAATACTTATGAAACGTCGCAGGAACCGGACTTTTCCGTCAATGAAGGCAAGCCCCGGATGCATACAACCCTACCTTGTGTTTTATAAATTAATTTTGTTTTTGCTTTCTGTTACTGCATTAAGTGATTAGGAGTTAAGTAAGAGCCTAATTGGTGCATTACCCACCTTTTTATTCCATAATTACTATATTACCAGTTTTAAATTCGTATATGCCTAGTTATGCTTAGCTATGCGTAGAACGATGAAAATCAGGTGATTACCTATCACCTGCGAACTTTAAATGGGGTTTGATTAACTTATGTTATCATGTGATATGGGAATGTGGAGTAATAAATCTAGACCGGGCGGACTCGGTGTGTGTGAGCCTCAAGACATGGAGGTCTTGTGAGCGGGTTCTTTTCTGCCTATGTCGATTAAGGCACGTCCGTTGTTGAACTATGTGTGGTGAGACTTTATAGTACTAACCACATACTCTGGTAAGCCTGAACTTGGTGATTCTATTACGAGAATGGCTACTCATGCACTGGGAGTGGAGAGATAGCGGGAATAGCGTGTACCCACGTGGCAATGGGCTGGATTGGTTGAGTACTGTATTCTCGGGTGGCGTGGACTCGTTCTTGTTTTAGAGGATCTGAGGGTAGGTTGGTATATGTAGGTCAGGGACCTACATATGTCGTGTGGTCTGGAATCCCCAGCTGGGCTTAATCGGTTCAAATCATTGTTGCTCCTCGATTATGGAGACTCACTTCTCTGTTCATCATCGTAGTACTAATAACTGGAACTCGAATAAGGCTTGTGAAGGTGTTGGATATGAACTTTCATGATCTCAACATGGATCATGTCAGCTTTGTATATGATTTTTTGAAGTTTTCTATATAAAGAATTTTGTTAAAGAGCTTTTACGTAAAAGAACTTTGATTATTGTTGAAGCCATACCTTGAATCCCATGAACCGGCATTCCTGAGTTCTATCAGTTTTATTTCGGTTAAGTCTTGTTGAGTACTTTTGTACTCAGGGTTCGTTGACCCTTGTTGTAGGTGAGCCTCATGAGCAGATATATTTTGGATTGTGCTGCATGACAGTTGTACCTTGTGATGACGATGAGAAGTAAATGTGTGGCCCTTGGGCAGGGCAGTTTTATTGTGTGTTTTGTATTATATTATAATGCCACTCCACTATTTCATTTTGTAATAAACATCGAACCTAGTTGCGAGGGTTGAAACTACTATTTTGTAAATTATGTTATTGTAAGACTTCCGCTGTTTTTACTCTGATATTGATATTTGAATAAATATTGTAATACGGCAATGACTCTATAATGTGATCCTGCTCGGAAATTGTGGATGATTCGGGGTTCCCCGAGGACACCCGATAGACTTCTTAAGTTACCAGGAACATATGCCTAGTTGTCAAAGGTTGTTGGACCATGACAAGTGCATGTGGGTCCTATAATTTAGGAGGTTCTGCCACAACAGGGATCTTGTGCAGGCCCAAAAAATAGTTGAAGTCTTGACTGGTAAGTTGGTGATGGCTATTGAGAACTAGAATGCTTTGTGGAAATCATTTTGGTCAGTAGCCGATCTTCTCCAGACTCCATCGGATGATGGTCAATCTTGGGCTCACTTTATTCCCCAAGTTCTGACCCGTTTCTAGGAGTTTGTGAAGAGATGCGCCCAACTATGTACCAGAAATGTTCTTGCTCAGGTCCGAGTTCTTGCTCTGGAGATGCCCCTGTCCAAGATTGCAGAGGAAGTCGAGAGTCAAGAACATCTTGATGCTGTTGAAAAGATAGAGCCTGAGGTTGAAGATTTGGCTAGGAGTATTGTAGATAATCTTGATATTGATATTTCTTCTCCTTATGGCGATGCTTGATGTATTTTGACTTTAGTACTCCAGCATCTGTAATAAGGATATTATACTTCTTTTTGAATGAAGATCCTTTATTTTTTGTTGATGTCTTCTTTGCCTGGATGTCTTTGATTTAGTCAAGTGTTTGTCATGCTTTTGACTGTGCTATGTAAACAACTCGATATTTGTAGATTGTTGTCTTGACAAACTTTCTTGATTTGTCGAGTGCTTGTCTAGCTTCCATATGCACCGTGTAAACAACTCGGTTTTTGTAGATCGTTGTCTTGACAAACTTTCTTGATTTGTTGAGTGCTTGTATGGCTTTCATATGCTCCGTGTAAACAACTCGGTTTTTGTAGATTGTTGTCTTGATAAACTTTCTTGATTTGTCGAGTGCTTGTTTGGCTTTTATATGCGCCGTGTAAACAACTCGATTTTTGTAGATCATTGTCTTGACAAACTTTCTTGATTTGTCGAGTGCTTGTCTGGCTTTCTTCTGGTTGTAGAAACATCTTAGGATTGGTTCGGATGTTAGCTTATTAGCTACCCTCATCGGCGGGCTCAAGCATCTTTTCAGCTCTTTTGCTCTCAGCTGGTATGCTCAGGTGTAATTTTAGCCATTTTGCTTTTTGCATCGGGTGTTAGCTTATTAGCTACCCTCATCGGCGGGCTCAAGCATCATTTTAGCTCTTTTGCTCTCAGCCGGTATGCTCAGGCGTGATTTCAGCCATTTTGCTTTTTGGATCGGGTGTTAGCTTATTAGCTACCCTCATCGGCAGGCTCAAGCATCTTTTTAGCTCTTTTGCTCTCAGCCGGTATGCTCAGGCGTGATTTTAGCCATTTTCCTTTTTGGATCCAGTGTTAGCTTATTAGCTACCCTCATCGGCGGGCTCAAGCATCTTTTCAGCTCTTTTGCTCTCAGCCAGTATGCTCAGGCGTGATTTCAGCTATTTTGCTTTTTAGATCGGGTGTTAGCTTATTAGCTACCCTCATCGGCGGGTTCAAGCATCTTTTTAGCTCTTTTGCCCTCAGCCAGTATGCTCAGGCGTAATTTTAGCCATTTTACTTTTTTGGATCGGGTGTTAGCTTATTAGCTACCCTCATCGGCGGGCTCAAGCATCTTTTCAGCTCTTTGGCTCTCAGCCGGTATGCTTAGCAAAAACAACTCGGGAAGATTCGTAATAAGACATCTGTTGTCGAGGAATACCATCTTTATTGATGATGAACATTTACATGCTTAGTAAAACACAATTGGGGGAAAGCCATAATAAGACACATGTTGTCGAGGAAAGCTATCTTTATTGATCATGAACATTGATCTCTTGTGGCTTGTATTTATGTTCTTTCTTGTGTTGTCTTCATGCGTAGAATCTCCTTAGTTGGCTGATGTGCCATGTATTGTTGACTTCTTTTCCATCTTTCGTTGTCAACTTGTACATGCCTAGTCTGGTGACTTTTGTGACAACAAAAGGACCTTCCCATGGATTGAGTAGTTTATGGCGTCCCTCAGTTTTTTGTATTCTTCTTAGTACTAGATCTCCGATTTGGAGTGATCGAGGTTGGGTATTCTTGTTGTAGTGGCGTCTTAAACCTTGGAGGTATCTAGCTAATTGAAGGGTAGCATTTACTCTGACTTCTTCCGTACTGTCGAGTTCTAATCTCCGGGTGTGTTCTGCTTCTCCTTCGTCATTATGGGGGATATACCCCCGGCACCATCCGAGGTGGCCCGGCCCGTATGATCAAGGCAAGCACATCAAGATTATAAGTTGTACTAGATATTGTAATAGTACCAAATTGGATAGTTTACTTGTAACCTTGTCTCTTCGGAGTATATAAGGAGAGACAAGGGTCCCCTAGAGGGGAGGTTAATCTGTATACATCTCAATACAATACACCAAAGACACAGGACATAGGGTATTACGTCGACCAGACGGCCCGAACCTGCCTAAATCGCTGTCTCTGCGCCTTGTGTCACCATCTAGTTCCTGATTACACGCATCCTACTGATAATCTACCACCACAGGCACCCCCCTCGGTGGACTGCTGACCATATTTCGTCGACAGTGGCACGCCAGGTAGGGGGCCCCTCTAGGGGCGTGTGCGCTGATCCATGGTGAACTAGATGGAATTTTCTTCACCAACAACGTTAGCCGCAACCCGGCGATGTTCTTCTGCGGACTACGATGATCAAGCCCCAGTGCCAAACGCAACTCGCAATAGCGCTTTGAGCGTGCGGCGGCGAGCGTCCTACGGCAACAACAACTATGGTCTACAACCGGACTAGCCACGCTTCCTGCGTGAGCCATCGTGGCAGATCGGATCCAGCAAGATATGGCTACAGAGCTCGGAGTACTCAGCGGCGCCATGCGTGGACCAGCCGACAAGATCCCAGAGCAAATCCAAGATGTATCTCATGTGGAGCATGTACACCAAGCAATTAATGACTGAAGAGCGCCCACGTACCTCATTGGTTGGACATGCAAGCAATCAGCACTCACGCATTCTGCAAGATCCAATCGGCTACTAGGAGTCATACTACATGATAGCATGCACGATGTCGGATTCAACGTAGCCTCCCGATGACGTGATGATCTACACCACCATGCAAGGCTAATTTAATTGCTTGTATGGGTGTATGTACACATACGTACAGCATATACATGCACGAATGATGCAAGCTTGCATGCACCCATAATGAGCTAAGTCATGTTTCTATTTTTAGATTAAGCATTCTATTGCGTGTCATATGCTTCTACCATCTGCTTCATGATTATCTGTAGCTTCCATGGCGGTAGGACTAGCAGCGTACTTCGATCTCGCTGGGCAGAGGCAAGACGACGCCAAATTTGGCACAGAAGAACGATGGTTTTGCACCGAACGATGCACAACCGTCCAAGCAAGCCACGCGTTGAGTCGTCAAGTGAGCCGTCGGCGAGCCACGCTGAGCCATCAAGCGAGTCACGTCGAACCAAGCGAGTCACGCCGAGCTCCGACCACGTTGACCGTGACCACGTCGACCACATCTCAAGTAGCTCCGCCAAGCTCCGACCACGTCGACCGTGACCACGTCGATCACAACCTAACGAGACTCGATGTCGGATTCAACGTCGTGTTCAAGGATCGGTCTACTACTCGGAGCTTTCTGTTCTGTGCATCGGCTACTCGGCGACAAGTTCCAACGGAGCCACCGGATCGGATCAGATAATCAAACACGGTGCTGTACCTGTACCGAAGGCAGTGATGAATTATTTTGCTGGCTGCTGTTGCACATGAATCGAAGCGAAGCTCAGATCGCCGCTGTGCGGTTCCAAGATTCCAGTCCGTCTACTGAGATCGATTCGCTGCATGCCAATTACTAGAGCCATGCAAAGCTAGTTGTATGTGCTTACGTATATACGTCTACATGGAAGGAAGGCCAACTACAGATTGCCGTGGCGCTTGCATGTGCACACGCACACATGGAGCTGTCAAGCCACCATGCGAGCCGTTCAGCGAACCGTTCGAGCCGTCAAGCGAGCCACGCCGAGCTCCGACCACGTCAACCGCGACCACATCGACCACATCTCAAGCAACTCCGCCGAGCTCTGACCATGTCGACCGTGACCACGTCGATCACATCCCGAGTGGCTCCGCCGAGCTCCGACCACATCGACCACCAGACCACGTCGCAATGATGATCGCTGCGAAGAACGGCGCTACAACAACTGCGACCACCGTCATGACGACAAGTCGGAAAGCTCGAGGACCGGACAACTTTATCGCTATCGACCAGATTTCTATCGAAAGATAAGTGCACTTCTAATATTTATATTTAACACAATTTTTATTACGACGTTTCTCCACAATGTCCTCGTCATGGTTATTCTTCAAATAACGTTTGTCCATGTATACAATCTTAAATATAACATACAGCTATACTTAATGCAAATCCTCGACCAGTCATGTTGACACTCGATGTCTCCAGAAAAGGCCCTGTCTCCGGCTCCTCCCTACACGTGCACGAGCGTCTGCCCTCTGCGTTATGGGTGGTCGGCAGCGGCTCCTTAGCGACGCTTTGTTCTTCCTACACGTGCACGGGCTCCGCGCCCCGCGTTATGGTCAACGGGCTAACTAGGGCTGGAGACTCAGCTACATACTAACTGGTCGGTCGATTTATATTAAGTATAAACACAAACTTCATATTAACACTGATGTTTACAAAGCACCAACTACTTTATCACATCATGCTCATTCGCAAATGACTGCTGAGCGTTGTTTCTTCATCGCTGATTTTTCTCCATAATTTATTATTTTGTACATCATGTACTACCATTCTGCATATTTATCTACAGGAATTTCGAGCTATGCTCGGGGACTTCGTCGCTCGCCTCTCGACCTTCGCTCGGGGACTACCTCGATCACTCTCCGACCACGGCTTGGGGACTTCGTCGCTCGCTCCTCGACCTGTGCTCGGGGACTGCCTCGATCACTCTCCGACCACGGCTCAGGGACTTCGTCGCTCGCTCCTCGACCTATGCTCGGGGACTCCCTCGATCACTCTCCGACCATGGCTCGGGGACTTCGTCGCTCGCTCCTCGACCTATGATCGGGGACTGCCTCGACCGCTCTCCGACCACGGCTCGGGGACTTCGTCGCTCGCTCATTGACCTGTGCTCGGGGACTGCCTCGACCACTCTCCGACCACGGCTCGGGGACTTTGTGTCTCGACTACATGCAACTGGCAACTCGCATACAGTTGGGATATTTTTTCTCACTTGGACCTTGCTACAAGGCTCATACCTCGCCTTCCAGCAAGCTCGGGGACTACATCGGTACGATGCACCTACCGGTGCATCTCGTATCGCCTGTACGACGATTGGATTCTCAACTTAACTGGGAATTCTTTTTAGACCCTGGCACCACGTGCCTACGTCACCTACTACCAGGCTCAGGGACTAAGTGGGCACACTTCACCTTGCGGTGAATGTATTTGTTTTTCGACCTCTACGCCTCTGATGATCAAGGACGCTACGCTTCAAGACGCACTTACATTTCTTTTTAGAAATACAAGTGGGCACACTTCCTAGGACGGAAATCTTTTTCTTTCTTCTTAAGAGCACCATACATTCTTCGGACAACCTCCTTCTTCGGCGACAACGGTGGTCGGAAATGTCAAGAACTCAAGCCTCACTGTTCGGAGAAGGTTGAAACGGCATGTCGCATCAGAATACATGGCGCTCGGGGACTAGCTATGGGGGATATACCCCCGGGTACCACAAGATGGTACATGGGCCGCACCATCCAAGGTGGCCCGGCCCGTATGATCAAGGCAAGCACATCAAGATTACAAGTTATACTAGATATTGTAATAGTACCAAATTGAATAGTTTACTTGTAACCTTGTCTCTTCGGACTATATAAGGAGAGACAAGGGTCCCCTAGAGGGGAGGTTAATTTGTATACATCTCAATACAATACACCAAAGACACAGGACGTAGGGTATTACGTCGACCAGACGGCCCGAACCTGTCCAAATCGCTGTCTCTGCGCCTTGTATCACCATCTAGTTCCTAATTACACGCATCCTACCGATAATCTACCACCACGGGCACCCCCCTCGGTGGACTACCAACCATATTTCATCGACAGTCATATTGTTCTATCCTTGGTGACGTCCAGATTAAGTCGGTAGGTAGTACTGCTTCTGATCCATAAACTAGGAAGAAAGGTGAGTATCCGGTGGCTCTGCTTATTTGAGTCCGTAGCCCCCATACTACTTTGGGTAATTCTTCGATCCATTTGGATCTATAGTCCACTAGTTCTTCATATAATCTTGGTTTTAATCCAGCTAGTATAAGTCCATTAGCCCTTTCTACCTGTCCGTTGGCTTCTGGATGTGCGACTGATGCGTAATCTATGCCAAAACTGCAATCCTGTGCCCAACTTTGGAATTCTATAGCTATAAAGGGAGAACCCAAATCTGTAATGATTTGATTTGGCATGCTGAAGCGATGCATAATGTCTTGGATGAACTCGACTGCTTTGGCTGTGCTGTATTTTGCGAGTGGTTTGTATTCAATCCACTTGGTGAACTTGTCAATTGCTACAAAGATATACTCAAAACCGCCCTTTGCTTTCTTGAGAGGTCCTACTTGATCCAGCCCCCAGCAGGAGAAAGGCCAAGCGGGAGGGATGTAGATTAGATTGTGAGCTGGTACATGAGTTTGTCTTGCGAACATTTGACAACCTTTGCATTTTCTGACGAGTTCTTCTGCATCTTTCAAAGCGGTTGGCCAGTAGAATCTGGTTTAGAATGCTTTGCCCACTAGTGTTCTTGAAGAGGCATAATTTCCACAGCAACCTGAGTGTATTTCTTCTAAGATCTCTTTGCCTTTTTCGAACGAGACACATTTTAGGAGTACTCCTGATGATGTGGCTCTTCTGTACAACTTGTTCCCTACTAAGACGTAGTTCTTGCTTCTGTGAATTACTCGGGTGGCCTCTACTTTATCTGCTGGCTACTTATTCTCTTTGATGTAATTGATAAAAACCTAGGCCCATGAGGTGGTGATTACCAAAATCTAGGTGCCTTTAGCTAGGAGTTTAGGGGTTATCTCACCGAGTTGTTTGATAGAGGGAGCTGATAACTCTTCTATGAATATACCGGGTGGTACCTTCGCCCTATCTGACCCGAGCTTGGCGAGGACGTCTGCCGCGATATTAGAGTCATGCAGGACATGTAGAATTTTCAGTCCTTGAAAATGTTTTTCGAGTTTTCATATTTTAGCACAGTAGGCGCCCATGTTTTCTTTGGTGCAGTCCCAATCTTTATTGACTTGGTTGACGACTACCGCCAAATCGCCATATACGAGTAATCGTTTGATTCCAAGGGTAATTGCCACTCGGAGTCCATGGATGAGGGCTTTGTATTCTAGTTCATTGTTTGTAGCTTGCCATAGTATCTAAAAGACATACTTAAGTTGTTTTCTGTCTAGAGAAATGAAGAGAACGCCTGCACTGGCTCCACCTAGCTTGAGCGATCCATCAAAGTACATCTTCCAATGGTCAAGGATGGTATTTGGCATGGGTTGTTGAATCTCTGTCCACTCAGCCACAAAGTCGGCAAGGGCTTGAGATTCAATTGCCTTCCATGGGGTGAAATCGATATTGAGAGCACCAAGTTCAACTGCCCACTTAGATATGCACCTTGTTGCGTCTTTATTGTGTAGGATGTCTTTGAGTGGAAATCTGTCACCACAATAATCTTATGGCTTTCAAAATAGTGGCAAAGCTTGCGTGAAGTGATTAGGAGGGCATAGAGTAGTTTTTGCACATGCGGGTACCGGATTTTTGATTCTGACAGTACCTCGCTGATGTAGTATATAGGTCATTATACTTTATATACGCACCCTTCTTCTTCTCTTTCTATGGCTATCGCTGTGCTGATCACAGTAGAAGTTGCCGCAATGTACAACATCATGTCCTCGTATTTCTTTAGAGGTGTGAGAACGGGTGAGGTTGTGAGGTACATCTTGAGTCTTTTGAAAGCTTCGTTGGCTTCTTCTGTCCACTCAAACTTGTCTGTCTTCTTTCGTAGTTTAAATAAAGGTAACCCTTTTTCGTCGAGTCTTGATATGAAGCGATTGAGGGCCGCCATGCGGCCTGTTAGTTTCTGCACATCCTTGATGCTTCGAGGAGGGCCCATATCTGTTATGGCTCGAATTTGCTTGGCGCTGGCTTTGATTCCACAATGACTGACCAAGAATCCTAGTAGTTGTCCTGAAGCAACTCCGAATACACACTTGCTTGGGTTCAATTTCCACCTCTACCTCTTCAGGTTTTCGAAGGTTTGCCTTAAGTCTTCAATTAGTGCGTCCAGGTTCTTTATTTTTACTACTACATCATCCACATATGCTTCTACATTTTCACCAATCTGATCACCAAGGCACATTTGGATAGCTCTTTGGTATGTGGCACCAGCATTCTTGAGTCCAAACGACAGGGTCTTGTAGCAGTAGGCGCCAAACGGAGTGATGAAAGATGTCTTGCTCTGGTCTTGTTCTTTTAATGCAATATCCTGAATAGTAATCAAGAAAGGATAATAGGGTAGATCCTGCTGTCGAATCAACTATCTGATCAATGCATGGTAGCCCGAATGGATCTTTCAGGCAGTGTTTGTTGAGATCTGTGTAGTCGATGCACATGCGCCACTCGTCCGTATTCTTTTTTTGTACTAGAACTAGGTTTGCTAGCCAATCTGGATGAAGGATTTCTCTGATGAATCCGGCTGCCATTAGCTTTGTGATTTCCTTTTTAATTGCTGCCTTCTTATTGGGTGAGAATCGTTGTAGCCATTGCTTCACAGGCTTTGAGCCTTCATTAACATCGATTCTGTGCTCAACCAACTCTCTTGGGACACCTAGCATGTCGGCCGGCTTCCAAGTGAAGATATCTTTGTTGTCTCGAAGAAAGTTGGTGAGCGTGAGTTCCTATTTTGCTGGGAGGTGGGCGCTAATGGTTGCCATTTTGGAGGGATCACCGGTGCCTAGGTCAATTTGCTTGACGTCGGCTTCTTTTGGTGGTGCGATGATGCTGGGCTTTTTAGCCAGTATCTCTAGTTCTTCTGGGCTCATTTCTGCGGCAATAGTGGCTATTTCTTTTCTACCATCGGCGACTTGTGCCTTGGCTGCAATCTGAATTGCCTAAACATCGTAGTTAAAAGCGCGCTTCAAATCACTTTGAAGGGAAAGGACACCGTTAGGACCTGGCATCTTAAGCAATAGGTACGGGTAATGCAGTATTGCCATGAATTTTGCTAGTGCTGGGTGCCCGAGGATTGCATGATATGATGAATCGAAGTCTGTAACATCAAACTTGATGAACTCTATTCGATAGTTTGAGGGAGTGCCAAAAGTAACCGGTAGAGTGATTTGTCCAAGTGGCATAGCTGCCTTGCCGGGTACTATTCCTTAAAAAGGGGTGCTCGTTGGTGTAATCATCTCGGCGAGTTGTAGTCCCATCTTCCTTAGCGTCTCTGAAAAGATGATGTTGAGCCCGGCACCCCCATTGATTAGTACTTTAGTGACAGTCATGCCAGCGATAGTTGGATCTAGAACCAGTGGGTAATGGCCTACGTTTCCTACGCTAGTCCATTGGTCTTCTCTTGAAAATTGAATTGGATACTATGACCAATTGAGATATCTTGGAGTAGCCGGTTCTGCTGCCATGATGGTTCATAAAGTTAGCTTTTCTTGATGTTTACTTCAGGAATCTGGGGCTCTAGCAAAGATTACTGCTACTATCCCCCTGGATTTTTAGAATCCCTTGTCTTTATGGTTGTCTTCATCTTTTTTCTGACTGTCTTCTTTAGTGTTTACCTTATTATCTTTTCTCATGTATCGCTCGTTGAATGTGTAGCAATTTCCAGTGGTGTGATTTCCTTTAGGATGCAAAATGCAATGCATGTTTTCAATGTCGTCATACCCTCTAGGTTTGGAAAACTTTCTTGATTTATCAGCCATCGCCACGGTGTTGTCTGGTCCACGTTTTCTTTCCTGATGTCTGATATTTCGATGATTTCGCTTGTCTGGGTTATCTTGGTTGTTTTTATCCGGGAACCTTTCTCATGTCTTCTCCTCTACAGTAATCATCTTTTCTATTGTGCGTCTAAATTCTTCATTGCTTCTTGGGTTTTCTTTGCAGAAGTCCTAAAATTGCCACCTAGCCATAATCCTGTGAGAGAAAGCTTCGATTACTTCCCGTTCTATGATATCATGTACTTGAGCACGTAGTTCGCCAAATCGTCGTTAGTAATTTCTGAGAGTTTCGCCTCCTTTCTGCTTGAGTCCTTTTAATTCTACGTGGGTGATGGGGTGTGTAATGATACCCGCAAAATTTCCATAGAAAACTCTTTGCAAGTCTTCCCAATTTCTGATTGACCCTGGATTTAATTTGTCGAACCATTGGAGGGGCATGGTTTCCAGTGCCATGGGAAAAAACAAGGTCTTTATATCATCGTCTCCTCCGGCTAGTTCAATTGACTATGAGTAAATTCTAAGCCACTGCCTTGGTTTGGTCTTGCCATCATATTTAGAGTGGTTGGATGGCTTGAACTTGTGAGGCAGTCATATTGAAGCAAGTCTGTTTGTAAAATAGGGAATCTACCATGCGTTCTGGCTTCTTTGTATTCTGATTCGGCACCTCCTTCCTACCAACTGTCATTTTGGTGAGAGTAGTTCTATGGGGATGTCTGAATAGGTATTTCACTTCTGATCTTCCTTGGTTGTTCGATTCGGTGATTTTGATTGTGGTCCCTTCTACTTTCTCTGCTGTGACTTCCGCTTGGTCCAAGTCTCTCGAAAGCGGACTTCTTTTGAGTTTGATCTTCTTTCTTATGAGATGTTGACCTAGCGGGTAGTCTTGAGCGGGCCCTTCCGTCATGCGTCCTTAGGGCTGCTGATTGGAGGAGGTCTTAGAGCTGTTCCTATTTTTCACTTGGAAGTGATGTCGCTCTGAGTTCTTCTAGTGCTTCTCGGATCTTATTGTAGGGTGTATTCGCTGCACGTTTTTCTTCAACTTCTTGCTCTGATTTTTTCCTATCGTACTTAGCCAGATCTGACTCATATTTGATCCAAGCTTCCTTGCATTGCCTAGCACGGCGTTGGCGTCCTTGTTTCAATTTGTTTCTTCTTTCTCTGGTCTCCCTCTGACTCTCGGTCTCACCATCGTGCCCCTGGATAAAGGGTGATATGTTGGACTCAGATTCATCCAATGACCTAATGTCGGGTGCTTCTGGGGGGACCAGAGGTGATCGAGGATGGCGAACTATGAATACTTCTCGTGTGTGAATTGTTCTATTATTGGTGTTGTTTTCCACACTGTCGAAGTTGTTGATGATTTTAGTAGAGGTTTCAAGGTCGCAGATCGAGTCTCCTTAGTAGGGTAGAATTGCTGTCGGCGTCGTGTCGACCAGTTGGGTACCACTATCCTCAGGAACAGAACCTGGCCAGTGGATGATGCAGTCTTGAGATGTTATAGTTAGTACGAGACCTTCTTGAGCTCCTTTTAGTGGCATTCTAAGCACCGGATCAAGGGATCCTTCAGGTCGTGCCTGATAAGATTTTGTCATGTTGTGGAGTCCGAACTAAAAAGGATCTGACTTCTTGAAAGAACTCTGAGTGTACTCTGAGTTGTGTTCTTGATAGGCCGAGGCCGCGTTCTGGAGCCCCGCCAGAAAAGAACTCATTTTCTCGAAAGAACTCGGGTAAGACTCCATCTCAGATGCGAAGCCTGAGTTTGAGTCGGATGCGCAAAGCCACAAAATCTGAGTTGGATCGGACATCATGAGCTATGTGAATCTTCCGGTGAGTTGATCTGTCGTAGTCGCTGAAATAGAAAGGTCTTCAAGGTGATCCGAATCTTTGAGGAGATGGCTTTGGAGCTTTCCATCGTCGCTTGCCTCGTAGATCCATGAACCAAAGATGAAGGTTGATCCCATCGAGAAGATCATGTTGTCGAGGTCCGTCGAGCTCTCAGATGCAAATTCATCGAAAGCCCCTACCTGGTGCGCTAGCTGTCGATGTTTCACCACCGATAGCCTGCCACGGGGGTTCCCGGGGCAGTATGTTCGGGCTTCAATGTATGCAGAACTCGACGGTAAACGCAAGAGACAATCGATTTATCCTGGTTCGGGCCCTCGATCATGATCGAGTAATAGCCCTACGTCCAGTTGGCGTTAGCCTTTGCGTTGGATTGATTGTGAAGTGTTGTGTTGCCTTATCTCTAGAACTCACCCTCCTTTATATAGTCAGGAGGCCAGAGTCCTAGTCGACTTATAATGAGGTTCCTAGTAGGATTATAGAATAATACTACTACTAAGTTTACAGGGAAAGAAATCCTAGTTAGACTAAAACTTCTCCCTTCTTTATGGGGTATCCGGTGGGTCCCGTATCGACATAGACTCACTGTGGTGCTTAGAAGTCCACCATCCCCGCCTCCAATCAGTCAATCTAGAAAGAGCCAGAACCCACGTCAAGAGAGCAACAAGCCTTCCCTGCTCCCATAAACAAGTATGTGCTTGGGATAATAAGTTTGTGACTTGCCTAGAACCCAATGCAATGGCCGATCCTTAACCAACATAGACAGGGAAAATAGTGTAACCAAGCTATGCCCCATTGGCCATAGGACACAACCTCTTACACCCACCAATACCCATACCACATCCTTGCCTGGTCTCCATTTTTCCTTTCACCATTTTATTATGAGAGTGATAATATTAATCACCTATTGTGAGTAACGATAGGTTACTCACGCTACTGGAAAAACCTAAGCATAGCAGCTACTCGCACCTTGTACTAGTTGGACTCATAAGGCAGATATATTTATGCAGGTGGTTTTCATAAAATGCCTATAACGTAAACGTATATCATAGGTATATATATTCAGTGCTTATTCAAAATAAGGTCAGCAAAGTCAGCAACTGATGGCTCCTAGGGCTCCCTGCTAGACGAGGATCTCCTCCTTATACTCCTCGATTATCTCCTCATACTCCCTGCTAGCCCGCAGTCATGAACTCTACCAACTTGTTATCTACATGCATAAAATAATGATGCAACACTTAGTAATACAACAACAGCAACTCTTAAAATAAGAATACATCTATTAAGCTACTAAGCTAGCTCTAATGACTAAGACACTAAGTTACCTATTATTCCCACTAAATAGGTATGAAACATTTTACATATCATCTTAGCAACTAAAGGCATCCTTATTCTTATTACCGATTTAATATATATACTACAACAAAGAGTACATAGCCACCATATTTCTCAACCTATTTTAAGGCTACAAAAATTATAATGAGCACATAATAATCTAATGAACCTACTATAAAAATTTCATGGCCAAAGCTATTACCAAATTGTGATAAAAATTCCTACAATTATTAATCTAAATAACATTAAAGACTTCTAAATGATTTAATAGACCTTAGCATCAACACAGACATGTATAAACTGACCATACTATCATATAGACAACATTTTTAGGAACTCAACAGAATTTATTTCACAATTTTTGGACACCTACAAGATTTACTATAATTTTCCAAAATCAGCTCAAAACTAAATTAGAAAAGCATCTGCTTATTTGTTGGAAAAAGAAAAACCAATCCTTGCACGGCCCATCCGCGCGTAGTGTGCGCACGTGCGACCCATAGACATGGCCCATGCGGGACGTGGCCCACGAGCGCAAATGGCCCGCGATGGGGGAGCCCGCGCGAGTGTCGACCATATTGCAAAAACACCCCTAAACTCTAGACAAACTAACCCGCAGTCCATGTCACTATTCTTAGAGAGAGCAACAATGCAATAAAACCCTCAAAAACTCCCTTCATTACAATGGCATGGCCCCTGGTCACCCGCGCGTGCGCTGGCGATGGCATTAGGCGGCCATGTCGGCTAGCTGGGACCCACGCTGGCCCCACTAACAGGCCGACACCCATCTACAACCCTAGCGCCTACTCTTGCCTAGGCTACAGGAGCGGTGGAGCTCGCAGAAATGGCGACCACAGCGCTTGGCCATGCGTGATAGTGGCGCGACCATGTCAACCAGCCTAAGCCACTGTGGGGTGAACTAGCTAGCATAAAGCATTACTATCATACCCTGGTTGCGGCCATGGTGATGGTTTGGCTAGGGCTTCCCTGAACCGGGCTGGCCACGTGCGGCGATGGAATGCGGTGACGCACTACGGTGACACGGTCGTGTCAGCAACGAAGGTGAGCCGATAGTGACTAGGCTGAGGTGCAAGGGGTGAAGGAAAGATCAAGGCGAAGGTTGTGGTATAGCAAATTGGACAGTGGGGGAAGGGTGAGCAAGCTGCCCACGCCCATGGCCAAGCGCGGCCTTAATGGCTCGCCGAGGTGGAAACACCAAATTGGTGCCTGGCCATCCGTTATCAAGGCTACGGGTAACACAAGCGGTGAGAGGACAAGAGAGCATAGGTGTGGACATGATGAATTAGATAGAGGTGACCTATCTCTGGTGCACTCATGGGCGCAAGGCGACGGCAGCGGTAGAGAGAAAAGCAAGGGCACGCGAGTGGATGGGACAACAGCGGGGCTCAGTTAGGATTCGACTGGTGCGCGTCTTGGTGGGGTGTGGTTGCCATGGCCGAGGGACCCTCATCCCAAGCGCAGGGGATGAGCGAGTGCATCAACGATAGGCCATGGCCCACGCGCTGCAGCACCATTAATGGCGTAGCGACGGTGTGCATGGCCATGTGCGAAAGGCATCCACCCAGCCAGGGAGAGGCAGCACAGCGCAACGCAGCATAAGTGTGCAGGCGTGATGTGATGGCAGCGGTAGCGACATGGTGAGGCAGAGTGGCTAGACAGTAGTGGATCAGCTAGGGCACCGGCCCATGTGGTAGCAGCAGAGCAGCAGCGCGACAGCGGAATGGAACGCCCACGCGCTAGGGCGGCACGGTGGCCTGACCGACCCACCCATGGTGGCCAACCAAGCATGGTAGAATGCACGTGCAAGACGCCCGAGGCGACGACGCTGTGTCCTAAAGATGCGGTGACCACGCCCACGCAAGGAAACCGGCCAAGAACGTGTTGTGCATGATTTTTGAAGCGTTCGAAAAATCTAAAACGTTGATCCAATTGCCAGACCACCTTAGCTATACGTAAGAGGGCATAATAGGCTAGTAAAACAAGCCATAATACAACACCACTCCATAACCCAATTACTCAGCAAAGATTACCAAACATAGCTTTGTCGATCTAGTTTTTCAGACTTAGGAAATCGACTAAGTCTTGGGTTTGATTTGCGTCAAATTTGATTTCCAAGCTATTAGATATGTTAGCTAGTGATATCATTTTTTGACCGTAGGTATTTCATCGTCATCTACAAAGTTTGTACTTCAAACTTCATTCAAGTATCACACATATGTTCTATAGCATTTTTGCTTAATGAAAATTGGTTTTAAACCCTAAGTGACTTAACATGACTATGGAATTAACTTTCGTTATGCATTTCCGTTGATCGTTCTGAGTCACGGAACTTGATCTACACTCTATATTACATGCATTAACACATAAACATGATGCTCATGACATATTTTAGCAAATGATTTATAGTGTAACACCGAGGGTGTTACAGCGCTGACCGCTAGGTGCTGTCTGTGGGGGATATACCCCCAGGTACCACAAGATGGTACATGGGCCGCACCATCCGAGGTGGCCCGGCCCGTATGATCAAGGCAAGCACATCAAGATTACAAGTTGTACTAGATATTGTAATAGTACCAAATTGGATAGTTTACTTATAACCTTATCTCTTCGGAGTATATAAGGAGAGACAAGGGTCCCCTAGAGGGGAGGTTAATCTGTATACATCTCAATACAATACACCAAAGATATAGGACGTAGGGTATTACGTCGACCAGACGGCCCAAACCTGTCTAAATCGCTATCTCTGCGCCTTGTGTCACCATCTAGTTCCGGATTACACGCATCCTACCGATAATCTACCACCACAGGCACCCCCTCGGTGGACTGCCAACCATATTTTGTCGACAGTGGCGCGCCAGGTAGGGGCCCCCTCTAGGGGCATGCGCGCTGATCCATGGTGAACTAGATGGAATTTTCTTCACCAACAACGTTAGCCGCAACTCGGCGACGTTCTTCGGCGGACTACGACGATCAAGCCCTGGTGCCAAACGCAACTCGCAATAGCGCTTTGAGCGTGCGGCGGCAGGCGTCCTTCGGCAACAACAACTATGGTCTACAACCGAACTAGCCACGCTTCCTGCGTGAGCCATCGTGGCAGATTGGATCCAGCAAGATATGGCTACAGAGCTCGGAGTACTCAGCGGCGCCATGCGTGGACCAGCCGACAAGATCCCAGAGCAAATCCAAGATGTATCTCACGTGGAGCATGTACACCAAGCAATTAACGACAGAAGAGCGCCCACGTACCTCATTGGTTGGACATGCAAGCAATCAGCACTCACGCATTCTGCAAGATCCAATCGGCCACTAGGAGTCATACTGCATGATAGCATGCACGATGTCGGATTCAACGTAGCCTCCTGATGACGTGATGATCTACACCACCATGCAAGGCTAATTTAATTGCTCGTATGGGTGTATGTACACATACGTACAGCATATACGTGCACGAATGATGCAAGCCTGCACGCGCCCATAATGAGCTAAGTCATGTTTCTATTTTTAGATTAAGCATTCTATTGCGTGTCATATGCTTCTACCATCTGCTTCATGATTATCTGTAGCTTCCATGGCGGTAGGACTGGCAGCGTACTTCGATCTCGCTGGGCAGAGGCAAGACGACGCCAAATTTGGCACAGAAGAACGATGGTTTTGCACCGAACGATGCACAACCGTCCAAGCAAGCCACGCATTGAGTCGTCAAGTGAGCCGTCGGCGAGCCACGCCGAGCCATCAAGCGAGTCACGTCGAACCAAGCGAGTCACACCGAGCTCCGACCACATCGACCACCAGACCACGTCGCAATGATGATCGCTGCGAAGAACGGCGCTACGACAACCGCGACCACCGTCGTGACGACAAGTCGGAAAGCTCGAGGACAGGACAACTTTATCGCTATCGACTAGATTTCTATCGAAAGATAAGTGCACTTCTAATATTTATATTTAACACAATTTTCATTACGACATTTCTCCACGACGTCCTCGTCATGGTTATTCTTCAAATAACGTTTGTCCATGTATACAATCTTAAATATAACATACAACTATACTTAATGCAAATCCTCGACCAGTCATGTTGACGCTCGATGTCTCCAGAAAAGGCCCTATCTCTGGCTCCTCCCTACACATGCACGAGCATCTGCCCTCTGCGTTATGGATGGTCGGCAGCGGCTCCTTAGCGACGCTTTGTTCTTCCTACACATGCACAGGCTCCGCGCCCCGCGTTATGGTTAACGGGCTAACTAGGGCTGGAGACTCAGCTACATACTAACTGGTCGGTCGGTTTATATTAAGTATAAACACAAACTTCATATTAACACTGATGTTTACAAAGCACCAACTGCTTTATCACATCATGCTCATTCACAAATGACTGTTGAGCGTTGTTTCTTCATCGCTAATTTTTCTCCGTAATTTATTATTTTATACATCATGTACTACCATTCTGCATATTTATCTATAGGAATTTCGAGCTATGCTCGGGGACTTCGTCGCTCGCCTCTCGACCTTCGCTCGGGGACTGCCTCGATCACTCTCCGACCACGGCTTGGGGACTTCGTCGCTCGCTCCTCGACCTGTGCTCGGGGACTGCCTCGATCACTCTCCGACCATGGCTCAAGGACTTCATCGCTCGCTCCTCGACCTGTGCTCGAGGACTCCCTCGATCACTCTCCGACCACAGCTCGGGGACTTCATCGCTCGCTCCTCGACCTGTGCTCGGGGACTGCCTCGACCGCTCTCCGACCATGGCTCGGGGACTTCGTCGCTCGCTCATTGACCTGTGCTCGGGGACTGCCTCGACCACTCTCCGACCACGGCTCGGGGACTTTGCGTCTCGACTACATGTGACTGGCAACTCGCATACAGTTGGGATATTTTTTTCTCACTTGGACCTCGCTACAAGGCTCATACCTCGCCTTCCAGCAAGCTCGGGGACTACATCGGTACGATGCACCTGCCGGTGCATCTCGTATCGCCTGTACGACGATTGGATTCTCAACTTAACTGGGAATTCTTTTTAGACCCTGGCACCACGTGCCTACGTCACCTACTACCAGGCTCGGGGACTAAGTGGGCACACTTCACCTTGTGGTGAATGTGTTTGTTTTTCGACCTCTACGCCTCTGATGATCAAGGACGCTACGCTTCAAGACGCACTTACATTTCTTTTCAGAAATATAAGTGGGCACACTTCCCAGGACGGAAATCTTTTTCTTTCTTCTTAAGAGCACCATACATTCTTCGGACAACCTCCTTCTCTGGCGACAACGGTGGTTGGAAATGTCAAGAACTCAAGCCTCACTGTTCGGAGAAGGTTGAAACAGCGTGTCGCATCAGAATACATGGCGCTCGGGGACTAGCTGTGGGGGATATACCCCCGGGTACCACAAGATGGTACATGGGCCGCACCATCCGAGGTGGCCCGACCCGTATGATCAAGGCAAGCACATCAAGATTACAAGTTGTACTAGATATTGTAATAGTACCAAATTGGATAGTTTACTTGTAACCTTGTCTCTTCGGAGTATATAAGAAGAGACAAGGGTCCCCTAGAGGGGAGGTTAATCTGTATACATCTCAATACAATACACCAAAGACACAGGACATAGGGTATTACGTCGACCAGACGGCCCGAACCTGTCTAAATCGCTGTCTCTGCGCCTTGTGTCACCATCTAGTTCCTGATTACACGCATCCTACCGATAATCTACCACCATGGGCACCCCCCTTGGTGGACTGCCGACCATATTTCGTCGACACTGTCTGATGTTGTTGTGCCTTCCCAAGATGTGCCTTCTTGTCGCTTCTTTGGTATGCTAGGCTTCTTCTCTTGCTCTGAGGGGTCTGCCATGTGGGCCTAGAGGCCCCCATTACATAGGCTTGAGGGAGTTCATTGTCCTAACACATCATGCCCTGGGCGTGACCCTACTGAGGGAGTGGACGATAACACCTCATAGATGTGGAATGGAACGGGGAACTAGCGCTCCTGATGTTCTATGCCTATCAGGCTCTAGGTGCCTGATAGATTCCCAGGCTTTTTTCGGTGTTGCCTCGGGTGAGCACTTAACTCGAGCGGGGGCTCTTTCTCGGCTAGGGCTCCCCTAGGTCAAGAACCCCTTGCACCATGGCCAAGTCCTAGAGCCCCCAACGAAGGTGGCCTAAATGGGGGCCTTAGCTTCTTTTAACTCGCTCTTTTGACATCGCAAATTTCCTTAGGAGTAGGTCATCTATAGCCCACTGAGTCATCCCTTGTTTGCTAGAGGTTACATGCGAGTGCACCTGATAGGTATAACCCATGATCCCCCAGCTGATTAGGAGAATCAGTTGGGAGGTTAACACTACAACATGAAAGATTATTGTAGGCGGGCTAACTAGGTTTTTGGAGGGCAAATTGTCCTCCTCTAACAAAACATCTACATAAATCTAGATTTTTTAAGGTGGCCAAATGACCACCTTCGAAAGTTGATTAAAAATGAAAGCCCACTAGCGAGCCTGTTTTGGAGCTCATCGTCAAGCTTGCTAGCTTCCACGCGTCCCTCGCTGCCGCTAGTGCAGCCTCATGAGCCTGTCACTGCCAGGAGAGGCCCTACATGGCCACAAACGCCGATGTCGCCCCAAAGGTCTACCACTGTCAGGAGAGGCCCATGCGACCCCCGTTGGTCTACCACCATCGGGAAGAAGGCCCACGTCGCCCCCACACCTACGCCTGCTGCTGATCCATGGCCGTTGAGATCACCTCCACATGTGCCTACCATGTATCCACACCATTGTTAAGAGGGCCCATGCGCACGCCCACCTTGGATCCACCACCGTCGATGGGTGGGCCCTCCTGTGTGTGGTCCCCATGAATTCGTTGCCACCATAGCCGCCACTAGGAGGGCCCACACGCATGTCCCCGCCATTGTAGCCACCCCACGTGTGCGCTTGCAGCCACTAGGAGGGTCCCCCATGCATGCCAATGCCACAGATGCGTCACCGCCGGTGGCTCCCCACATGCGCACCCACCATCGAGAGAGAAGAAAGTACCGATAAACAGTAAGGATTGCGGCACCTTCTAGATCTAGATCACAAAGTCCTTAGACATGTAGCCCTATAATCTTTTTGAGCATATTTAAAAACTCTCTAGTTGTGAGACTGGGCATACCACATCCGGTCATGATAGTACAATTATGTTTCTTATGCAAGTTCATTTGCTCCAAATAGTGTTGCATCATATTTTTCTCAACCAATAGAACATATTGAATTTCTGATGTACCATCATGCGAATCTTTTTAATATCATTTGGAATTTGTGCTCCTTCAAAACAATTCAATTCAAGCCCACTTCTCATCTTTAATTAAGATGATATTTCGAAGCACAAGACCCTTTTGTGCAGGAAACACCTAGAGTGTGGGCATTCTGCACTGATGACTGAAACATAATTACTGAAAGGGTTCTATTAGACACATTATTGGGGGTGTATTATATGTTAGGGACCCATTAGTGTTTTTAGGGCATCTTTGACTTCACCTGTTGCCAATATTTGGAGCGGAGGGATCGCCATCGGCATCTTCAAAAGAATTTCTCACAAGCGGCCAGCCAAGTGGGGCTGACGAGGAGCGCATTGGACAAGCAATCAGCCCAAAAACAAAAGCTTTGCCTAGCGCCCATGAGTAAAATCTTGAAGACATGTCGTGGTCATCTACAACTACCTCACCTATGTCAACTACTTCGCCTACTTCGACTAGATCAATGTCTTTGGCAAAGGATCGATTGTGAAAAGAAGGTATCGAGGGCTGAAGACCGAAGGAGCAAGCTACCAAAGATAGGGATCACAAAGGTTTGAGTGAAGGTTGACATTCAAAGACTAGCCGACGATAAAATCATCCCTAGACTATCTAATTATATATGAGAGCCATGTGTCAGGGTCGAGTATTAATTAGGCCATACTTAGTTGTATTTAACTATTAGTTCTTATACTTTTGATCAAAAGCGAATAGCTAAGGGGCTATTGTTGGGGTGTATTATATGTTTGGGACCCCATTAGTGTTTTCAGGGCCTAATTACATAGCGAAAGGGCTTGTGAGATAAAGCTTAGGGCCCATTTATAGCCCCTATTGGTTGTTTTGTAAATACAAGCCCCATCAAGGGAAATAATGAAAATCTCCCTTAGTCCCTTCCCATCTCCGCTATAAAAGGGGGAGAGGAGGGATGGAGGGTACTCACTTAGTCCTTGATTCATTTGACTCTCTCTCTCACTCTCTTTCTCACTCTCTCCTCTTTTATGTTCGTGTGCTACACCAACACGCATCCTGAGTCCCAAGGAGCTCCTTTTTCCATCGTAGTATGACGTGTACAATATCATTGAATGAGCGATTGATATCATTGCTAGAATGAAGAAGGGAAATAGTGTTGCATCGTATAATTATCTGCATGTATCATAAAATCCATAGACAGGTAGCCCTATAATCTTTTTGAGCATATTTTAAAACTCTTAGTTGTGAGACCGAGCATACCACATGTAGTCATGCTAATACATTTATCTTATGGAAGTTCATCTGCTCCAAATAGTGTTGCATCATATTTTTCTCAACCACTAGAACATATTGAATCCCTAATATACCATCAAGTGAATCAATGTCATTAATCTTTTTAATATCATTTGAAATTTGTGCTCCTTAAGAACAATTCAACTCAAACCCACTCCTTAGCTTTCGATATTTCCATACACAAGACCCTCTTGGGCAGGAAACACCTAGAGTGCAGGACATTCTATACCGATGATTGAAAGACAAGTCTGACAAGGTTCTATCAGACACAACCTAAGTCCCAAAGAGCTCTTTTTCCATACATGAGATATCTTTTTGTCATACTATTACCAGCAGCAAAATTATTACATAACTTTTGAGTTGCCCATGATGTCTCAGTCAATATGACAGTGTGCATGTATCATTGAATGAGTTATTATATCATGTGAAGGAGGAAAATTACATTAGTTTTGTTGTATTCCATAAGATCCACTTCAGACTTCGGGACTTTTAGTGTGAACACTTCATTTAGAGCAATAGAATCTAGATTATCATCCAATGACTTTTCTAATAGAATTCTAACATCTTTTGGAGTTATATTCTCATCAATAACATAATGTTGCCTGAGTTCTATCATCGTTTGGAAACTTCCATACTGGCATTGAGGAGTCATTGGCCCCAGGATGGCTCATATTTATTATATTCCTTGAGATCTATAACAAAGCTCATACTTCGCTCAGGTTTTATCGATAGTTGTAGCTCCCTTCTAGAACGATGGTTAAAGGTTTATCTACCATCATGCACTGCTAGATTATGTGTGAATGCTCAGACCTACATTTGCAAAATATAAATTATGACTCAATGCGAGGAAAGTTGAAGTAATAATAAGTTTATAGCTCCAACTTTACTTTCAGCATTTGCTGAAAAGCATTAAAATCAAATAGGTATCCAAAGTAACAAACTAAATCAAATTAAAACATGCCAGAGACAATACAATCAAATGCGAGAAGTAAAATATAAATAACCAAAAAGATACAATAGTCCAAGCCTATGCATGAGAAGCCCTTGTCTTAAAATATAATATATATCGGCATACGTTAACATCAATTAAATGCATAATAGGAAATAGAAACAAAACACATGCTCAATTCAACCAACAAGAACAAAACTGAAGCATGTTGAGATATGAGCCATGAACATTGTATTGATCATCAAAGTGGTTCAGTTCTTTCAGTTCAAATAATTTATGCAATAAATTATTTACAAGACACAGCATGAAAAATTGTTCTCCTAGAGAAGGATTCGCTCCTATGGTTTCTTTATGCATTAGATGTATATAATTCTTACATTTTCTAACAAAAATTAGCATATGCATCTAGTGAGTATACAAATTAAAATTCCAGAACACTAAAGATGCAAAAATCCCATTAAGATCCCATCCTATCACAACCAACATAATAACTATTTTGCTTCAAAAGAACCGGAGCAAATTGGGGGAAAAACATCACACTACCAAACCTTCGGTTTATACAAATTGACATTTAGGCCTATGTAAAACTCCATAAACAATGGCACATGATTATACTCCAAAGGCTCACACAACCCATGAATTCTAGATACAATAGTGTCAGCGCTAGGCTGCTTGAGACTGAGGGATGTGAAGTGTTGAATACATCAATTTAAGCAGCAACTAACAGAGAAGGCCGATGGGATCACAAGTCGAACAATTATAGATGGAACATACATCGTATTTTGATACGAGCTTGAGGAGCATACATGAGTACTTAGCTTAAAGTATCAAATGATCACTACTGTAAGGCTTACTGAAGTCCTCTCAACCATCTCAACCTTATAGCCTTTCACCCTTGTCTGCTACAAACCATTTCCATGGCAATGAGATAACCAAAGACAAAAACTATTGCCCATAGGTTGCTGCTTCACAAAGCCCATCCCACCATTCCCATAATCAACATGTGAGGCTATCTCTTGTAGTTAAGCTGCACCTCTATACGCCTGAGAATGACCATATATACTCTTTCTGTTTGGGAGCTGCCAAAAAGCTACCAATTGTTCTCAACATGTCTTCTTTGCTATACGTTTCATCTTGGATTGTCACTGATGGTTGTACAAAATAAAACACAAAGAGATATTATTTGTCAATGACCTCTTGAATTATCACTTACTATCAATTTATATATATGCAATATCTACCAACCTCAGAGGAGAGAAGATTTGCAATGACTTCTACGTACTCTATTATGCCAGTCCCAGATAAACAATTAGCAAACCTATCATGCAAGAACTTGAAAATAGCATCTAAAGTATCTTCTAGGTATTTCAAGCGACCAGCCATGCTTATGAACTCTCTAAGCATCGAACGGTCCGTGGTGACAGTCTGACAATGCCTCGGTGAAAGTTTCTAAGTGTGGGACTTCACCGATGATCCGTCCTTGACCGCAGACGATCTGTGAAATTAAATTGATAGAACCCGAAGCTAAATAGTTTGGTATGTCAATTTTATAATTCAGACGGACGCTCTGTGGAGTTATTAAGTCTGTGTGGCATTCGCGGACGATCCGTCAATCCGTGGAATGTTGTTCAATGCAGAATATTGCATCTCGAAATGAAAAACTTGCTCTAGGTTTCTTTCATGTCAAATTCCTTGCTAGTGTGGGTTCCTAAGACACTATAGAGCATATCTAGCTAGTTGGTTGAAGCTACATTGTGTGCAAACTAGCTCTAGTTCATTGGTGAAGGTTTCTAGGTGTATGTGACCATGTGAAGCAGGAAATGGTGTTGAGCTCGATTCATACTCACCAAGGTTGCTACTAGTGGTTGTGAAGCTTCTCAAAGTGACGGAGAAGCAAGATCCAACCCATGGCTCCTTGGGCTCTTTCTTCTTGCTTGCTCACCTCTTCCTAGCTCCAATGTGGTGAGGAAGAGGGCTCCTCCCTCTTCTCTCCCCACCCCTTGTGGTGCTCGACCTCTTGATCAGTCCATGGTGCTTAGCAGCTGGGGTAACCTCAAATCCTCCCCTTCTTCTCCTTCCCTTGCTCCTTCCCCATGCTTGGGTGTGAGCGAGTGTAGAGAGAGAGTGGGAGTGGGAATAAGCTGAATGAGCTCTGCTAGTGCTATGTGTCGTGCTGGTCGAAGTGTGGACAGGTGTGGTGACTTGTGGGGCCAAGTGAGCTCCACTAATGACACCTCACATTTCTGCATGGCTGATTTTGATAGACTGTCCGTCCATGTGTTGGATGCTCCGTCATTGCACTAGTGCTTGACAGCTATCTGTCTATGATAAAATTTTAATGGACGCTCCGTCGTGATTGACGAACGCTTCGCCAAAATAGGTAGAGTGCAATTTTTGTTCAGTTCCTTGACAGTTTGGTTTTCAATTTGAATTTCAAATGCACATGATGCTTATGATGAAGATGAAATTGAGCATGTCATGACTGGGTCATGACAATTACCATAGCAATTATTTGTCATAACCTAAAATTTTCATTTTAGGTTATGAATATAAAACACTAAATAAAACAAACATTTTTAATTGTTTTCCTGAAATTAAACTAATTTAGTTAATTTCTTGAGTACTTAGATAGCGAAAAAAATATAATTTTCTATTTTTAATAATTTAATTTAATTGTTTGCTTGCCATCACGATGTTTGCATCGATTTTATTATGTGAATGGTGAAAATATTAATAAGTTTTTAAAATTGGAATAGTCTCAAAGCAGTATTGTCCTATTTTAAAATTGAAGTTTTAAAAAGAAGTTTAAATCAAGTCTTATAATTTTTTCTCAAAATCCGTCTTTAAATCTAGTTTCTAAATTCTAGTCAAAATCTTAAATCATTGTTTTGGTAAGATCATTTCAATAGGCCAAACTTCTCTTCCACCTATTTTTTTTATTCATACAACTGTGGCCATACAATTATCTTCCTTTCTTTCTTTCTTTTGTCTACAGCCATTTTACCCTTTCTACTATGGATTCTCACTTGGGTTCTCCAACTAAAGAAGTGACCAATTGGGTCCTTCAAATAATGCCGCGCCCGAGTAGAAGTTCAAATCCCACCATGCCACCTCTATATATGCCTACGTGGATGTGCCAACGTGGATGAGACCATGCGAAACTTGCAGATCCCCCTCCCGCCCCCATCTCCTCCACGTCCACTCTCCCCCCTATCTCCTATCGGTCCTGTGCTAGCCTGCTATGCATGGGCTCCAAATGCACATGCTCAGCGGCCATGGAACAAACATAGAGAGGTGGACTATGGGAGGGTGGGATTGCAAAGAGATATTGAGATGAAGGTGGCGGTGACGTGGTGAGTTTTGTACCTTTAGTCGAGCACAACGCTAGAATGAGGACTTGGATGGTCACTTTTTTTGTTCGAGGACCTAGGTGAGAATTAGTAGTAGATTGAGGACCCAGTTAGTCACCTTTTTAGTTTGAGGAACCAACTATGAATCCAAGAAAAGTTAAGGATCTAGGGCACATTTTACTCCCATATAAAAGTTCCATAGACACCTATTAGTTCTATTGTGTGGGTTTATCCAACAAAGAGCAACTGCAGCAAGAGCCCTTAAATTAGGGCCCTACTTTTGATTCGAGAACTCCTATTTTTGAGGCTCATTTTTTACATTAACTTCAACAGGAGCCCTCAAAATCTATTCCAACAGACAATGACATACGGGACCCACTTGCCATGCCCTCTCCTCTTCTTCGCTCAGCGAGGACTGGCTTGGGTCACGGAGGGGAACACCGGGGAACACATACATCCTCTACCACTAGGGTTGCTTGTCGCTCCTGTTGCTGGGTCGGGAATGCCTAGATCCGCTCGGATCGCTAGCCACTCGAGTCGCCAGGAGGAGCGACCAGGACAGGAACATCGAGAGGACGGAGAGGAGTAATACGGCCGAGTTTGGGACCTACCGGGAGGCCACGCGACGGCTAGAGGCTACGCAGCCAGAGTCTCCTAGTCACCGAGAGGTCATTGGGATCCTCCAGGAGGCCATGTGGTCGGGGCCTCCAAGTCACTGGGGAGGCGAGAGCTACGTGGCCGGCGTCAGAGCTCGTTGGGAGAAGAGTCATGCCGCTGCAACGACCAAGTAGGGGCTAGGTGGAGAGTCCCAAGGAATGAGAGCCAAGTGGGTAATTTGATAGTCTCTCATTTTTTTAGGGCTCTATAGAAGCACGTTGGACCTCTGTTTTTTTTTTTTGTCTGAGCCCCCCCCCCCCCCCCCCCCCCCCCCAAAGTTTTAGTTTAGGGTCTGTTTGAGGATTCTGGAGATGCTCTAATGAACTAGTTGAGGGTTGAATTAAAGTCTAATCTATTAGTCCGTATGTTTGGCTAGAGTGACTATTTTTTTTAAAGTTACTACTCCGTAGCTGTTAGTCCAAGTGATCCAAATAGACCCTAACTAATGACCCAGAAAGACAAAACTTAACATCCCTGCTTCTCATCTATGCTGGGAATTTGCGTGTGTGGAATCACCGGTGTTTCACTTTTCTACGCAGATCGTGCTGGCTTCTGTTCATCGCCAACGAAAAGTTTGGAACTGCAGTTTACCAAGTGGCAAAGGAGCGAAAAGCAAGTAGAAACAGAGAATGTGCGGTCTACTATATTTGAGGTTTCGGGTACAAATGTCCTGCGGACGCTTTCACGTTGTAACTTGGAGCATTAACCGATTTAGAACAGCTCCTGGTGAGCAGCCAAGAGTATGACGGCTGAAAGCAATCTGAAACTTAGCCGTTAAGTGTCTGAAAGAAATAAAAAAAGAGGTGGTGAAGTCCCATCCAGTTGAATCAACACGAAGTGATGTTCCACACGGCCTCTCCCAGCGTGTGTCCTCCTTGGTTCCGTAACACACAAGCCGTCGAAAAACGACAAATTGCATCACCAAAATACGCATGGCAAAATGACATACAGTCGGCAAATCGCATTCAAAAGTTTTATTCCATCGACGAAATAATAAAAAAGAAAGAAACATCGTTTTGGCTTTTCGTGTTGATAAATAAACTGGATGGTTGTTCACTGAACTGAATCAGGTGGACTCAGTGAGACATCAGAGAAGGTGACTGGGAGTGGAAACTAGCCTGAAGTTCAGGCTTCACATATTACAGCAGCCTGCAGCCCTGACGGCAAGCTCAGCAATTCAGCGAGGCAGAATAGCCACACCCACACCAGAAGCATCTCTGGAACAGTGCCACCATCATCAGTGAGTGCCGTTGTGTTCTGCAATTGCTGCAACTTGCAGAGTGCGGAGCCAGAAAAGCACAAGCACCCACAGAAGATGCTGCATTTGGCTTGGCTACAGAGAGAACTGTTTGGTGTTTGCACAAGGATCTGCCTCATATCTGTGGATGCCTTTTCTGAGCAAGGGATGTTGAAGCTATAAAATTACTAGGATCATAGATCTAGCCGGTAGAGTGATTCTATTCGGAATAAAAAGACGCAGTACATCCTAATACATGTAGAACTAGAGAGACAGAGAGGGAAGGGAGAAGGTGTTGAACCTGACGCTGTAGAGGGGGAGGGTTCAGAGGACGCCATCACGTTCGTCGATGTAGTCTACGCACGGGCAGCGACGGTCAGTGAAGAAGGCGGTGAAGACGTCGACGTCGATGGAGCGGGCGGCGCGGCTGGTGGCTTCCCGTCACTGGTTGCGCCCCTCTCTAGATCGGGTTAGTGTTTTGGTGTCGGTGGGGAGCTCGGCTCAGGCGAACCTCGTAATAAGAGCCGCCGACCTTCACCTCTTTTTATAGCGCAGTGTGACAGGGGCCCTCTAGCCATAGGTGGGCTGGGCACCCCTGATCAGGGCGGGAATCAAAGGGCTAACTGGGCCTTTGGGTCCAGTTAGGATTAGAGATCAATCTAACAATCTCCCCCTTAATCTCCTTCCATCTTTCATTTTCATATCATTTACTTTTGTTCATTCCATTACAGATTAGCGCATAGAGCATGTCTCATCGTCACGGTCTATTGCCGATAGATTTAACAGCTACAATATACCACTCTGTTCTGAAATAGATACTTATCTTTGGGTCTTCTTTTGTCCAGAAATTATAGGCTTTCCCTTAAACCCATGCCGGCTACATGTTCTCTAAACATGTTGGGTGGTAAGCCTTTTGTAAGCGGATCCGCAAGCATCTTTTCAGTACTTATGTGCTCAAGACTTATGACATGATCCCGGACTTTATCTTTCACAACATAATACTTTATGTCAATGTGTTTGGCAGCACCACTTGACTTATTGTTGTGAGCATACTGTACTGCCGAATTATTATCGCAGTATAACTTAAGTGGTCTATAGATGTCGTCAACCACCTTCAAACCGGGTATGAACTTCTTTAGCCAGTTCACCTGTCCCGTTGCCTCATAACACGCTACAAACTCGGCATACATTGTGGACGATGTAGTGACGGTTTGCTTTGAGCTTTTCTATGAAATAGCTCTCCCTGCGAGAGTGAATAGGATTTTCTATCATCTTCCGCATAATCAGAATCTAAATATCCCACTATATGGAGTGAATCAGATCTTTTATACGTCATCATGAGGCATTTCGTTCCTTGCAAATAACGCAAGACTTTCTTTATTAATTTCCAGTGTTCTGTTCTAGGATTGCTCAGGAATCTATCAAGTAACTCGGTAACAAATGCCAAGTCAGGGCACGTACATACTTGAGCATACTGCAAGTTTCCGATAGCTGAAGCTTATGGAACCGCTTTCATTTGATCGATCTCATATTGGTTCCTGGGGCATTGAAAATCCCCATATCTGTCGCCCTTGACTATAGGAGCAGGTGAGGGACTACATTTGTGCATACTGAATTTCTTTAAGATTTTTTCTATGTATGCCTTTTGTGATAGTCCTAATACCCCTTTACTTCTATCTCGGTGAATCTTGATCCCTAGAACGAACGAAGTTTCACCAAGATCTTTCATATCAAATTTTGAGGACAAAAACTTCTTTATCGCCAGTAGTAGACTGATATCACTACTAGCAAGTAAGATATCGTCCACATACAGGACAAGGAAGATAAACTTCTTATTTTTAAACTTTGCATAAACACAATTGTCATCAACATTCTCTTTAAACCCAAAATTCCTTATTGTCTGATCAAATTTCAAGTACCACTGTCTTGAAGCTTGTTTTAATCCATAAATAGATTTCTTTAGGAGGCATCACATTCGTCCTTTTCCTTCCATGACAAAACCTTTCGGTTGTGCCATGTAAATATTTTCCTCCAAGTCTCCTGTTGAGAAATATTGTTTTTACATCCATCTGATGTAATTCTAAATCGTAATGTGCCACTAATGCCATTATAATTATGAAGGAATCCTTATATGAGACTAGAGAAAATATCTCATTGTAATCAATCCCTTCTCTTTCCGTAAAGCCTTTTGCCACAAGTCGCGCTTTATATCTCTCTATATTCCCTTGAGAGTCAAGTTTTGTTTTGTAGACCCATTTGCAGCCTACTGTTTTGGCTCTTTTAGGAATTATTTCTAAGTCCTAAACTTTATTGGCATTCATAGATTTTATTTCATCTCTCATGGCCTCAATACACTTTGATGAATGATCACTTCTCATGGCTTCTTCAAATGATGTGGGATTATCCTTCATTTGATATTCCTCAGTATTGTATACTTCATAGTCAGCAGGAATAGCTGGTCTTCTAACTCTTTGAGACCTTTTAGGGGCCTCCACATTTGGCATATCTTCTGTTTGAGGTTGTTGTTGCTCCCCCTCATGTGTGGCAATAGGATCTAAAGGATCTTGAAGAACAGGTTCCTCATCGTTATTCATTGTTGCCACAGGTGGAATAACAACAGGTGCTGGCACCATAGTGTCTTACACTGTTAGTGCAGCAACAGCAGGTAGTGAGAAAAATAGCTCATGAATCATCGGAGTGGGCGCATACACCCGCTTCTCTTCAAGGTTAATTTCTCGAGCTACCATGCTCTCCCTCATCATTTCATCCTCTAGGAAGACATTGTGTCTCGTTTCCATAAACTTTGCATGTCTGTCTGGATAGTAGAAATGAAAACCTTTTGACTTTTCTAGGTAGCCAATGAAATGACAACTCAGTGTTTTGGGATCTAGCTTCCCAATGTTTGGGTTAAATACTTTAGCCTCAACAGGACTCCCCCACACACGTAAGTGGTTTAGTGAGGGTACTCTTCCTGTCCATAACTCATACGGTGTTTTGGGCACTGACTTACTTGGTACTCTATTGAGAATATGAATGGCGGTTTTTAACGCCTCCATCCATAGGCTCAATGGTAAGGTGGAGTAACTTATCATACTGCGCACCATATCCATCAGGGTACGATTGTGTCTTTGAGCTACTCCATTCTGCTGAGGTTCACCCGGTGTAGAATACTGGGCTACTATGCCATTCTCCTATAAGAACCTTGCAAAAGGTCCAGGAACTTGGCCATATGAGATATGCCGATCGTAGTACTCCCCCCACGGTCGGACGTGACTATTTTGATCTTTAAATTATGTTGGTTTTTAACTTCTACCTTAAATATCTTAAATTTATCCAATGGTTCTGTTCTTTCTTTGATTGGATAAATGTAGCCATAATGGGAGTAATCATCTGTGAATGTTATGAATGAATCATAACCATCCACACTCTTTACAGGAAACAGACCACAGATGTCTGTGTGAATAATCTGTAAAATTCCTGCGCTTCGTTTGATATTTTTCTTAATTTTCTTTACATACTTTCCTTTTATGCATTCTCTGCATTGTGCTAAATTTGAGAGCTCTAATGAAGGAAGAATATCATTCTTAACTAGTCTTTCTATTCTTCCCCTCGAAATATGGCCTAAACAACAGTGCCATAATTTTGCCAACATATCATGAGCTCTCTTTCATTTTCTGTTTACATCCACAGATGAGGATACATTCTCATTGTCGCACGCAATGTTTCCATCATCGCATACAACATTCACTTCATCACGTAGTGATAACAAATAAAGCTCATTTTATAAGATAGCAAGACCAACACATGTATTATTAAATGTTATCTTACATTTGTCATTTCCCAAATGGCAATCATATCCATCATTGTCCAAGCATGAAACACTAATCAAGTTTCTCTGTAAAGAGGAAACATAAAGTACATCTCTAAGTAAAAGTGTGAGACCATCAGCAAGCTCTAGAGAAAGATCGCCAACAGCTTCAATATCTGCTCAGACTTCATTTGCAACTTTAACGTGTCTTTCTCTTCTTTGCGTAGTCCTCGTCGAACATAATCCCTATAAGGAATTAACAACATGAACAGTTGCACCTGAGTCAATCCACCAAGTAGATTTTGAATATTGTACATACAGGGATTCATTTATGAACGTAATAATAATATTCTCACCTTTCTTTGACATGATCATCTTTAAGTAATCGGGACAATCTTTCTTATAATGTTCCGTCTTCTTGCAATAGAGACACCGGTCTTTCTCTACTATGAACTTATTCTGCTGAGGCTGATGTAGCATGGGACCCTTTCTCTTTGACTTTGAGGAGTTAGCATTATTATTCTTTTTCCTGTTGTCTTTCACATAATTGATAGTGCCACCATTGACAGCTTTTATTCTCTCCTCCTCTTACATACACATAGCCATGAGTCTCTCTAAGTCCCACTTCTCAGGTTGTATGTTTTAGTTGACAACAAAAGTGTCAAATTCCTTTGGCAAGGAAGCAAAAATCAGATGGATAAGGAACTCTTCCTTGAGAGCCAGATCCATTGGTTTTAGCTTGGATGCCAAATTGCTCATCCTTAGTATGTGCTCTCTTATGCCACCATTTTCAGAGTACCTCTTTGTCACCAGCTGCTTTATCAGCTAGGTAGCAAATGTCTTTGAAGAGCCAGTGAACTGACTCTTTATTCTATCGAGGTACTCGGTGACTGTGTCACACTCTGGGATTGAGCCCACAATTACAAGCTCAATCGTGTTCTTTATCACAGCCAAATATTTCTTGTTAGCAGTGACCCACTTTCCTATGCTCAAGGTCATAGGACATCTTTTAGGATACAAAATCCCTCTCTCTAGTTGCTCAAGTGGTATCAGCCTCGTTTGTCTCTCTCACCGGTGCCACAGGCTCAGTGGGACATGGTGAGGTGACTACCCAGTCCACCTCAGCCAAGATGAAGGCCAGGTCAATCTTTTTCTTTCACTCCGTGTAGTTATCACCTTTGAGAATGGGGATCTCTTTGATACAACCCATCAAGTTGTATCCGTCTGAAAACACAATTCATATAGAGTGAGAACATAAACATAATAATAACAATTGCATGCCTTAGTTCCAACGTTGGTTAAAATTAAAACATGCAATTGTCCTCTACACTAATTCTACATCACCGTTGGACAGAAATAGAATTAATGCATGACAAAACTCATCATAATATTGCCATTAATTAATGTTAGACAGAATAACAACAATATTATAATAAGCTAAAAACATATCCATTTTTCAAAATTAAATTCTCCCGTTGTTTCAAATTTAATAATAAAAATAACAACTTTAAAATACGCAGCGGAATAAATGAACTCATTTTCTTGAATTTTACCTACAGGAAAATTTCTCTTTTCTATTTTCTTTAAGCCATTAATTAATTTTCAGGAAATAAAACTTTTACTGGAAAAAAACAAAAAAAATAATGCATTTCTTTACTGTTACTTCGGCCCGACCAAGAATTCGGCCCGGCCCAGCTCTGCTGACGCGCGCGCTATGCCTCCCAGGCCGCAACCTAGGCCTGGACCGGAAAGCCGCCCGCCCGTGCGCTCGCGCCTGGGCCGATCGCTGGCCTGATCAACGCGGGCCGTTCATCCAAATCCGACGGCCACGCGCGCGTTTCGGTCGGAATAAAAACCCAACGCCGCGCGCCCCCGAGGAAACCCTAACCTCATTCTTTTCTGCCCTTTCTCTCTCTACGCCGCTCTCTCTTCTCTCCTCACCTCGCTCTGCTCTCTTCTCAGCGTAGGCAGCAACAACCAAGCGAAGACGAGCGTGAAGATGGCGCCGTCGCCGGTCCCCTCGCTTGCGTGCGCGCTCCCCAGCGGGTGAGCACGCCACCGTCGAGCGGTCTGGGCGGCGGTGCCCTGATCCCCTCCAAAACCCTAGATCTGACCCTGCCTATTCTCCTCCTCCTCTTGTCTCGGTCCCGACGGTCACGGCGCCGTCGCCGGGCCCTCTCGCCGGCGTGCGCTCCCCAGCGGGTGAGTGTGCCAGCCATCGAGCGACCTGGTCGCGGTGCCCTTGGCCCAAGCACCCACCCACGCGCCGATAAGGCGACAGCATGGTGTGGCGGCGAGGTAGGCTTCTTCCCCTTCCCCTTTTCTTTTCTTTGATTTTTCTTTCTTCTTTTCTCGAATCTATTCGATTTAGGGTTGGGGATGGGGTTAGGATCGAGATTAGGGTTTGGTTAGGGTTAGGGTTTCGTGTTTTGTTAGGGTTTCACTATTTATCTTCCCTGTGAAGTCTTCACGGGTTTAGGGTTCAGTTCTCACCTTCTTAAGGCCGAAACCCTCTTCATCTTTTCCTTTCCTTAACCCAGTTAGGGTTGGGGTTCAACCGAACCCTTTGTCTTCTCAGATCCGAACCGGATCTGACCTTTCTCTCTTTTCTAACAACTCTACCGAGATCTACACCTAGTGGACCGCTCCGATACCATTGTTGAAGCTATAGAATCACTAGGATCATAGATCTAGCCGGTAGAGTGATTCTATTCGGGATAAAAAGACGCAGTACATCCTAATATATGTAGAACTAGAGAGACAGAGAGGGAAGGGAGAAGGGGTTGAACCTAACACTGTAGAAGGGGAGGGTTCAGAGGATGCCATCACGTTCATCGATGTAGTCTACGCACGGGCAGCGACGGTCGGTGAAGAGAGCGATGAAGACGTCGACGTCGATGGAGCGGGCGGCACGGCTGGTGGCTTTCCGTCATTGGTTGCGCCCCTCTCAAGATCGGGTTAGGGTTTTGGTGTCGTGGGGAGCTCGGCTCGGACAAAACTCGTAATAAGAGCCGCCGGCCCCCACCTCTTTTTATAGCGCAATGTGACAGGAGCCCTCCAGCCATGGTATGCTGGGCGCCCCCGATCAGGACGTGAATCAAAGGCCTAACTGGGCTGTTGGGTCCAGTTAGGATTAGAGATCAATCTAACCAGGGAAACAACAGGGCCAAAAAGGAATTGCAAAAGCTGACGCAAATGGATGCAGAGAAAGCATGAGATGCCAAGGTAGTGGAACTCTGACTCATTGCCAATCTCATACAGGCATTTGGTGGAGCTAGCATCATCAATAGAAAATGCCACATAGGACTGCTCAACAATGGAGGGTCAATCCACGGATTTAAGAAAAGGTGTTATTTCTAAAAGAAAATAACGAATCGAGAAAAAGTTGACTAGACGAGCAAAAGAAAGTAGTAGCAATGCTCAATGACTCATTGCAGACTCAATTTCGTTTATCTTCTCTTCAAAAAAATTGTGTTCATCCGCGAAAATGAAACTTGTCCAAACACATAATTTGGCAGGCACCAATAGGTAAACTGATCACTATGGATAAATATGTCTGGACTACAGCATGATTTGAACTCTGAAACCCTCAATATAAGGCATCATCTTCAGAGATAGCAGAATCAGATGGTCACAAAGGTTACGGATACATCAGCTGACCAGAAGGATCTAGAATTAGGTTCTGCTTATCCACGGCAAGCAAAAGCAGGATCCATGATTGAATGCAAGTCCACTTCATAGGATGCATGATATGTTTTCAGCAGAGGCGAAGCCAGAATAAATGGTCACCGGGGTCAGAGTCGGTACTCAACTACTCATATAAGTAGCTTATAGGTTGCAACAATATAATACACTAATCGATTGCCCAGGCTTCAACAATTTGTCGCATCTTTTCGTAGACGTTATGAAAATTATTACCCTTGTTGCCTACATGGTCTCTAAGCCTATCAGATATTCCAGCCATCTACTACAAATGCATCATTCCCACCTTGCCCCTTATTGTAATCTCTAAACAAGTAACAATATAAACAAAAACACCTATCCACGTTTTCACTATACCCTAGGCAATCATATTTAGTGAATTATTCATGTTGAAGTATCTTCATCATTATTCTCATTATCACCTATTGTGGGTAATTTTCTTTTAAAGAATCTTACCAACGTACTTTGATTACCTATGAAATTAGTCACATAATAAAAATTAAAGCAGATATATACTAAATTACTAATGTGCAAGTAGCCTACTATTAAAAGTCACTAGTGATTATTGAAATGCAACTATGCAAGCTATACTAAAGTAGATAGGTACCTGACATTTCGCCGGAATGAAAGAGCACGCTCCTTGGTGGAAAGCCTTAAGATCTCATATTTCAGACTAGATTATTTTAATTAGCAATTGTAGAATAGGGCATTTGGAGTACCTGGATAGGCAGACAGAAGATGGGCAGAGAGTTTATCGCCGCCGGCCACCAGCAAGTCATCACTGTGATTTGCGCCAAGCGTCTTTGAGACGCGAGACAGAGAACGAACGAGCGGCCGTTGGGCACTGGGCACCGGCGCCGTTTGCCAAATGCTAGAACAATGGAGATCGGAAGATGAAACGACGACTACTCAGTCCAGGGCTCCAGGCTGTAGCGGAGGCTGGAGGCAAACTGTTTGTCCTTCTGGGCTGCTGCCTGTACAGTATCTGGTTGCAATTTACATTTACGTAATGTAATCACATTCCAGGTCTAGAAAGCAGAAGATGGACCGAACTGCTGGACTAGGGTCCTAACATATTTTCTACTAGGGTCTAACGTGGTGAAAAATCACTGGCTATAACAGGCCACGGCAAAGTCGTCGGTGTCAGGCGACCCCGATACCTTCACGTAGCTTCGCCCCTGGTTTTCAGCCATACCACTCAAGTAACAGTCTGAAAATACCAAGGCATCGAATTCTTGGCGTTCTTTTTGTTACATTCTCGGTATCACCAACAAATTATGGACCACCATGGAAGGAAGATCCCCTTTCTGTTATGCTCCCAAATTGGCTAATTACTTCAATACAGGCGCTGAAGCTACAGCAAGACCATACGTATTATACACTAGACACCTGATCCATGGTGCAGAGTGGATTTCGCCTAGAACAGAACGCTCTGGTTGGAGACCAATTGATCATGTAGAGGGCCACACTGCAGACCTTGATCTTGCAAATCCATCCGGTAAGTCGCCATCACAGAGGTCCGGGTTGGTGAATTGAAGGGCAGATTTCCAACACCGTGTTGCTTGGCATCGGCTGCCAATGAGAACTGGCCTATCCCCGCAGTCGGAACTGATGCGTTCGACTGGTTGGTGATCAGAGAGGACTGGGATGGCGAGGGAGGCTGCTCGTCCGTCAGGTTAACCGTGGTAATGTCATGAATGCTGGATCTCCTCTTGTCCTTGCCGCCGGAGTTGAGCCTGATGAAGTACTTCTGCGCATGACTGGCCACCTGAGTAGGCGTCCTCGTCTGAACGAAGTTGCGCGATATGTTCCTCCAATCCCCCTTGCCATATTTCTTCAGGCCTAAGAGAAACAACCTGACCGAAGAAGAAAAACATGATCTTGCTCAGTAACCTTTGATCAATTCTTGCTTCAATGGTTGAATTATAGTACTAGCTACGGGCAGGGCCTAAGGCCATCATATGTACATCAAGCTACATGACTGTCCTAGAGAGTCAGATCCTACTCGATAAGGAAAATTCCCCGGATTAAATGCAATTAATTGTTGATAATTGATTAATTGCAAGTTGCAAATCTACTCAGATGATGTAAACCCTATGGGATGATGGTGAAATTCAACTATCCAAGATGGAAACTCTCGCCAGTCTTGTGCATGACGCAGAGCAATCGCTCTCAGAACAGAGCAGAACCCAGAAGTCGTATGCAGTAATATACTCACCTGTGCTCCTCCTCCGTCCATGGCACGCCCTTCTTCCTCTCCTGCTCCGGCGTGCGGCCGTGGTGCCGCTTCCCGCAGCCTACGCCGAAGCGGTACCCGTGCCTGAAGTCCCCGGGGCCGTAGCCGCCATTGCCGTCCCACTGCAGAGTGAACGAGCTGGCCCTGCCGCCGTAGACCGGCAAGGGCACCTGGCCGCTCTCGATCTGCTGGACGTCGAGCTGGAGGTTCTTGAAGTGGCTGACGACCTCGCGGACCGTCCGGCCGGGGATTGCCTGCGCCACCTTCTCCCAGTCCGGGCGGCCAAGGTCGAGCCCGGCGAGCGCAGACTCGAACCGCTTGTTCTCCTCCGCCGTCCAGAGACGCGCCGCGGAAGGGAACCAGTTGCTCCGTGCGGCTATGTGGTCCACCGGCCGGCAGCACGTCCATATACATCTCCCGCATCATCTCTCCCCCCGGCGTTCCTCCTCTTCTCCTCCCCCTGTAGGAATCACAGGACTGAAAGAAAGGTTAGATTTCTTTTTGCCTTTTTCGGCATCTCAGTCGGAACATGATAAAGATTCCTAGAGCACTGTAATAATTATTAAAGGATTTCTCTCTCTGAACAGGAAGAATTCCTGTCGTCGCTGCAAATCAAACAAGATGAACATGGGATTGGAGGAGATATCTCATGGGGGGCGAAAGGTGGAATCTTTGTGAGTGAAAACTGGAATCAATTGCAAACAGGTTGATTCTCGACCTGAAAAGGGATCGACTTTATGAACGAGTTAGATTGGAGTGAAGAACAGCCTCTGAACTGAACCCCGAACACAACCGGAATCGTGAACCATGTGACCCCAAAATCAGTTATCCCTAACCAATTTGACCGCCGCAGCCACAAATTAACGAAACCACCGCACCTAAACTAGCAGAGGACCTAACCACCTTCGAAATCCCACTCAAAATTACATCACCAAACACCACAGAGAACTCGAGACCCCACCCAAAGCAAAGCGAAATTTCACCTGAACAGCACCTCCTCTTGATCTCTCGCGGCGCCGGCAGGTTAGTCCTCGGCAGGAGGGACAAAAGGCGATCCCCCTCGGTTCTTGCTCAACCTCTCTGGGGTTTTTTTTTTCTCGTCGCTCTCCTAGTCTCCTTGCTTTCTTCTCTCAGCTCTGAGCTAGCTTTCCCTGAGCACTAGAAAAGAGAGAGCGATCCAGAGGGAGGCAGGTTCTTGTGAGTGTCAGCCGGCGATTGGGCCGTGGCTTGGTGCTTGCGGCCGACTTTTGCAGTATTTATATACTACCGCTACTCCACTAGGATACCCGTGTTGCTAGGCCGCATGTATGTGCGTGCGCACATCACATACACGCATGCACGCTTGGAGTTGTTCTTGGCTTCCCTTCCCTCCCTCGCTTTTTGCCTCCACTACTGCCTACTTGTTCCCAAATCTCTTCTCTCTAATTGGACATCTTTTTATTTCATACTAGCAGTATTCATTACACTTTAGCTCGGGATAGAAAGCATACTCTATATATAAATATCACTGCACATTGGTGGTTAGCGTCTCTACGCTAACAGCCTGTTCGCTTGTTGGTTTCAGCCAGGGCTTATCAGCCAGCCAATAATGTTTTTCTCTCGTAGCAAACCAGCACCAGCCGAGCTTATCAGCCCAGAAACCAACCAGCGAACAGCCCGTAAAATGATAAATGACAATCTGTCAGTGGCCGCTTCCAAAATGAAATAATAAATGTATCAGTGACTTCTTAAAGCCATTTTATAATCTGAGACTCTGAGTGTAGCCGTGTGCCCAACTAAAAAACAAAGATAATGATATTTTTTCTTCTTCTTTCTGTACCCTTATTAAGTTGCTTGTGAAATTTTGATTAGTTGGGTGTGTGTGGAAGTGGTCGAGTAGTGGCACTAATATATTTGTTTATATGTGCGGAGGAGGGTGATGGGGATGATTGGTCGCCGTTGACAAGTAGCCATGGCTTTCAGTTCAGGGTTTCGTTTCATTCACCTGTTGCCATCGGCCGTTTGGTGCCGCCCACGCATGATTTGCTGGGAAGGGATTGGGCGGTCATTGTCTTATTGCAAAGGGAAAGGGAAACAAAAACTGCAGTAGGTGTCGTCCGTGCCGCTGGCAGCTGGTGTGAGCCTTCTGTTCAGTTCTGCTTGGTTGGTTGGTTCATCTGAATTCTGCCAGGCTCCGCTCGACACATCACACATTACAGAATGATTGGTGCCGCACGCTACACCACAGCCGTCTCACCTGACCGAGCCTCGCCTCGCGCATGACATCTGCTCCATGATGAGACCATATTGCACTGTTCAATGTTTTTTTCATAAATAAAAATACGTACATCAAAAGGCGTTGGACGGTCCTGAATCTGAAATGCACAAAATTAATATAGTTCATTCAACTCAACCGGTGCAGTGCAGGGTTTAGGAAAATTGTGCAGAAAGTTTGAGGCTATGCGGTAGGCGCTGGAGGCTCTGGAGCAGCGTGTTCTGATAGCGCATTAGGCGCTCGATGTGCTTTAGGAATTAGGAATTGTGCTTTTAGATTTTTGGGAGAGAACTTGGGCATCTCCTTTTGCTAAATAACATCAACCTACGTCACCAGATGGGTTAAAATCGGCCCTTTTGCTTTCATGCACGCTTCAACACATGAGGAATGAAATTCCTTTAGCTCTCTTATGGGATCCCTTTAATTTCTTGGAGAGCTAATCTATACCCTTCTTATGTCGGTTTTAGAGGAGTGGTTCTATTATTCTACCCATCCTTTCAAATCCAACATGTTATCAAATAAAGTGCCTTCCTTTGTTCTCTTTATACGGTGTATTACGATTTGAAAAATTCTTTGAAGCTGCTCTTGACCATTAAATTCTCTTAAACCATATTATCAATTGCTACAAAAATAACTATTGTGCTACAGTTATAAACGGTTTTTGAAATACTAATTTGATTATATAATTTTTTTTATAAGCGTACCATGCATACACAGTTTGATCATTACTTTATTTTAAAAAGGTACAAAGTTTGATGTTCAGATCCCAAAACTGAAAACTCCTTGTCAAAAGAAAAGAAGCAAGTGCTGCTTTAAAAACTTTGTATGTACTGGGCGTCTTTCGATGATGATGTTTTCCTTGCTTTCACAAAGTGATTTTCGTAGATGACAAAATGCTGAAAATTACAGCACCCTTCGTGCTGTAGACTTGACTGGAGAATCTCTTCAAGTGGCATCTTTCTTGAAAGAAATAGGTGACCGACAATGAAGTGGAGAAAAGCTGTCCTCTACGCCTCTACCGTTTTGACAAGCTACTATTTCCATTGGATTCTCCAAGAGGGGGCCCAAAAAAAAAAAATCTTGCTTCCATTGACTAGGTACAATTTCCCCTGTAACCTGTTCATATTTGCAGTTCAGTTTGCATCAGAAGAGAAGTTAGCATATACTACTACTATATTTATATGTCCTTGAATTGTTAATCTGTGGCACATGGTTGTTGCTTGACTGCAAAACCAGATGAGATCGCCACAAAAGACTGCCAAAGTACAACTGAAGCAGGGGGAGCTTTCTGCATCTGATGAACAAACCCTCATCAGGCATGTCCAGTCCAGGTCTGCACCCCACGTAGCAAAAGGAGGAGGAACCTGCACATCTTAGCTAAACAAACACACACAGCCTCGCTTGGAATTCAAGCAAGGCTGTCAGGAAGCTACCAGTCAGTAATACGAACCACAAAGTTTACTTTAATTAATACTGGTCACCTGAGACAGCTCTGACCAATCATTCATTCACGCAGCATGGCCAGGAGAGAAATGCCGGGGAAACAGGTTGGAAAGGGACACAAATTTAAATGCCGATTGGAGGATGGCGTATTTTCCCCGTGCTATGTGTCGCCTCCAGTTTTATCGGATGTCAGATAGAGACTAAATGCTCTGTATTGCCGGTTTATAACTACGCCTTGCAATGATTTTAAATGTTTTTTTCCTTTCCAAATATGCGCATCTTTTAGTAAACTATTCTGTGATTTTTTTTTAAAAAAGAAACCATTGCAAGTTGCTACATGAATAATGAGTAGTGGTCTTAGGAATTGTACGGACTAAACTGTTCTATGGTATATATATTAGCGTTGGACTTGTTTAATGAAAAGTTTACTTTTGTTTGACTCATAAATTTATTTAAACGTGAGTCATCAGCTGTACTGGCATATACTATCATCATTTTTCAACTAAAGTACAGGTCACAATTATTATTAGGTCGGAGGACAAGTACAGGTAGTTATGTTGCAATGACTTGAGGTCTGAAGTCTGAACACATGGTTTAAGGGGTCAGAGAAACAATAGGGACGTTTTCTAAAGGAGCTACTAGCTAGCATTGGTGTTGGAGGTACCATCAACAAGGGATATATTGGCCCTTCCATGCACAAGGAGCCACTGTATGTTAGCTATACTTGGCCATATGGCCCAGGCACGGCCCGGCCCGGCTCCCATCATGCCTGTGCCTGGCACGGCCCGGTCGTAGGGCCGTGCCTAGGCCGCCATGTTGGGTCGTAGTGCCGACCCAGACACGGCACGGATAATGGGCCGGCACGACACGGCCCGATCAATTCTAGCCATCGGATGGTTTCAAAGGATTCCATAGCTGTTGGATAAGAGTATATAACACCAAACCCTAACTCCCCCAAGGATTCCTCCAATAGCCGTCATCTCTCGATCTCTCTCGTCCTCCACACGTAGTCGCACCCTCCTCCCCGTGTCCGACTCCTCCCGTCCCTACACCCCTGCCCAGCTCCTCCTCCGGTCCTCCCGAGCTCCCCACTGCGGCTCCCCATGGCGGCTCCTTCGTCCTGTGCTCCCGTCCTTCCCGTCGCTCAACGGCGCGGCGACCTCTGTGCGGTGGCGCGGCTAGGGGTGTGTCTTTGCGACGCCGACGCTCGGGCAGGGCGCAGCGGCACGGTGGCGACGTGCGGCAGGGGCGAGCTCGCGCTGTGGAGACACGTCTGCGATGGTGGCGCATCCGACGCGAGTGCGGCTCGATGGCGGCCAAGGCAACGGGCCGGCACGGCACGGCACGGCTGAGTCGCCATAGGGCTATGCCTGGGCTGGGATGCCGGCGCGGCGGCACTACGCGGCACGGCACGGCACCGCCGTGCCCCATCGTTCCGTGCCGTACCAGTGCCGTGCCGTGCCTAGGCGGCCCGTTTGGCCATGTATAATGTTGTTGTTGAACGCTAGAATTGCCTAGCTGGGTTTCCTCTCATGTTTGTTTCGCACAACTGCACATGTCTACCGCTCGTTCTGGGTCAACCGGCACACCATTTGTTTATTGTTCTGCACTTTGCATCTCCCTTGAGCTCCAAGAATGCGGCAAGGTCTTATTTCTTTAATCTTTTAGCACATTGGTTTCTTAATTACGTACCGTTTGTTGCTTCTTTGCGTTCGTTTCCGATGTGGTCCAGTTACGTGCTCTAGTTTAGTGTGTTGTTGTTGTGTGCTTTGAACAAACCGAAGGTTTCTTCTGAAAGTGCTATTGCTTCTTGATCACCTTTGATTAACACATTTAGGGCGTCCGCAACGGTTCCTGTTGACGACTTCCGTGAGAATTCATTGGTCACAGAGCAGAGAGAACGTAGCGGTAGCGCGTCCCAACTCGCTAGTCTCGTACAAATCCCAGCAGGTTCCCTCTCTTAGTTCTGCTGCTCTATGTAGAAACACTCCATGCTTTTCCATTTTTTATTGTTTCCAACATTCAGGTCAGGTGGTGATTTAACGCGTTGGCACTCCTGTTATCGTTGTCGTTACTACTAAACTGTTAAACTCTGTAATTTCGTTACTCTGGTAATGAAATTCGGTTTTCACCGGTGTGGAAAAAAAAGGTCAAGTGGTGAGGGCAAGCTAAAAATATGAAGTTATGGCTTTGTGTCTTCGAGAAATGGTCAAGTCTCAAAATTAACTTTCATAAAACAAACTCCTTTGGTTTGGTCAAGCTAAGAATTTTCAACATGATTACTCGCAAATTGTTTGGTTGCTAATTGGGCAGATTTCCCTTTAGATACCTTTGCATACCAATGCACTTCAAAAAAAAGATGGGAAATGATCAACGAGAGCTTTAAGAAGAGACTAAGTAGGTGGAAGAAAATCTTTTATCGATGGGGTCATTTAGTTCTCACTAATTAAGTGCTATCTAGGTTTCTCATGGTTATGCTGTCTTTTCGAGATACCAAGAGGTATTCTCCAAAAAATATAGCATTTTAGATCAAGATTTTTTTTAGCAAAATGTTCAACATAAGAAAAGGTACAGGTTGGTAAATTGGAGTACCTTATACCAACCAAATACTGCCTCCGTTTCAAATTGGGAATTGCTGATGCCCGGATGTCCGATGGGATAGGATTCCATCGGACGGTACCAAACGGCCCAACAGAAACACGCCGCACTCCCACCGTATCGCTGCCGTCCTTCCCTGTCCGCCTCGTCCTGCCACGCATGCGTACCCCCGCCCCTGGTCCGTCTCGCCCCGCCTAGCGCCCGCCACTCCTTCCCCCTAACCCCCTTCTCTCTCTCTCTCTCTCCGCGTTGGCGGGACCTAGGAGTCGGGATGAGGAGGAGCATGCCCCGTCCACAGAACCCCATGCGTGTCGCGCCCCCCATCCGCCAGCCCCCGGCTCGCCGCGCCGCTTCCTCCGGTGCCTGGGTTGTGCCCCATGACTCTCTGAACATACCTCTGAAACACAAAAACACTTGAATGCAACATAAGTATGAAGTAGATTAAATATTTTGAACATACACTTACAACATGTATGTGAAACATATGCAACATCTAGATAAAACACTTGCAGCTTGCTACATTAAACACTTATTGCAACATAAGGCTGAAACACCTAAAACATTTTGAACATACTCTTGCAACATATGTGTGACACATATACAACATCAAAATAAGCACACTTGCAACATTCGTCTGAAAAAGCAGATGAAACATTTAGAGCGGACGTTTGCAACATACGTGTACAACCATTGCAACATGTGCAACATCACTATCTATTTTTGCAATATCCATATGAAACACTTACAACATACCTCCGAAACAATTGAAATATACTCTTGCAACATGCGCTTTCAATGTAACATCTCCTTGCTGCTCGACAGAATGGAGGCTTGTTAGTGTGTGGTGTTCACCGGAGGCAGCGGCTCGACGGCGCTTGTAGGCGGTGGACCGGCGACAGTGGCTGCACATTGTGGAAGGGAGACATCGGTCGTACGAGTGGCAGAGAGGTCGCGCCCGCGTGACTTGGAGAAGGCAGCAGCGCGCCATGCCTGGCAGGGACGGCAGCCGAGTGTCTCGACAAGGAGGCAGCCACGCGCCGTGCCTAGCAAGGCTAGCGACCGAGAGCTCGCAGACGACAGGCGAGCGATAGGAAGAGGAACCAGTACATAGGAATAAGTGAATGAATAGTTTTTTAAATGAAGGAGCACTAGCGTTGTGGCCCAGCAACGAAGCGTCTGGGTGGATGGACGCCCGGTTCAGAGTATTACCATTTCAAATTATAAGTTGTTCTGATTTTTTTATATATTTATTTTACTATGTATCTAGGTATAATAGCAAAGGGGTATATTCTTTTGATCTCCAAAAGGCTATTTTCTAGGTGTACGCAGTAAGTACGATTCCCTGGAGGCTGGACGCAGGACCGCTGGAGGTGGATGTCAGGAAGAGCAGGCCACGCCCACGGTCCACCACGCCCAGCGCCTGCGGCTAGGCCAGGTCTCATGTGAGATCGTCGCGCAGGGACCACTAACCAGGAGGCTGGACCGCTGGAGGCGTCGGCTCACGCGCTCACGGTCACGACGCTCGCGAGGTCACGCGGCAACCGCAGGTCGTCCGGTGACCGCGGCCCCGCCGCCCAGGGGAGAGACGACACGACATGACAGGTCACGGGAGAGAGCACAGGACATGGACACGTGACGCATGTAGGCCTGAGCCCTGGCAGGCAGCTCAGCGGCTTGACCCTGAGCGTCTCCGTGACGGACCACCGACTAGAAGAGAGGGTGGCGAGACGTGTCTGCTCGTGCCGTGGGCGGACCAACGCGCTGGCATGGCCAGGGCCAGGGCCCAGGAGCACGCTGCACACGCCTGGCCCGTGTCCGGAGTCCGGGTCCAGGACCAGGGGTCCTCGTGTGCGGCGTGCCTAAAAGGGAAAGAAAAGAGAATCTACAGTCTCTTCTCTTAATTATAAGTGGAGAAAAGTAAATTTATCTCCCTATATTTTCCCGAACATTCCTTAACAGAAGTTGTTATGGAATACGTACAGGTCAAACTTTCTCAATTTAACTAAGTTTATAGAAAATATGTGCAACATTTATATCTTTAAATAAGTTTATTATGAAAGTATATTCAACGATCTATGTAATGATACTAATTATGTATTATAAATATTGACATTATTTTATATATAATTAATCAAAGTTAAAAAAAAAGCTAACCTCCCGAGAAACGAGAACGACTTCTATTTTGGGACAGAGAGTATATTAGAAAATTGGTTTCCACCTCTTTTTGTTCAAATTTGTCCTCATATAGTTTTAAAAGTGATTTTGAATGACGTATCACTATATCAGCCATTTTACATGATGTCCCGTCAGCTATGAGAAAGATAAATCCGACAATGTTAAAAACAAATTTAAAAAAATATATAATGTTTTTGATAAATATGCAATTAAAATTCTAAATCAAACTCTATATTTAAGGAAGCAAGATAATTTGTTTAGCTCCGACCAGTTTTATATTTTTATAAAATCATGCTCCTATTTTATGGTGCCTAGCTTGAAACTATTTGCATTTCATGTGGTCTCTTTTGTTGTTTATTTGTTAGTAGATGCTCTTGTTTTCTATTATAATCAGTCTGCATTGACGACTAAGATCATGTTAAGCTGTTCGGTTGATGGTTTTTGTGGCTGATAAGCCGGCTGATGCTGTTTTGTTGTGAGAGAAAAACATTGTACCATGACTGATAAGTTCAAGCAAACAAGGGGTGGAAACACAAATGTGTCATGTAACAACCTCATGCTTACATGAACACAAAGCAAACACAGATCTTGAGATTGATAAGTTCACCATAACCATCTTATTGTTGACAGTTTGCCATATTTTGTGAACTTATTCAACATCATTCTCTTTATGTGATTGGATCAATTTTGTGCTAATAATTCAAAAGTCATCAAACAAAATTCGGGACCAAATTCTAGAATTTTAATTGCATTACGTCCAAATATTGTTATTTTTATAAAAGTATTTTCTATATTTTTTAATAAATCTAATTGATTTTCCTCTACTATCATCGTAGTTTGATTTATCTTTATTTATAGCTAGCGTGGCACTATGTACGACGATGCCTAAATTAGCGTGGCACTATATCAACCAAAATTGTTTTCATAAGAGTTAAATGCATCATTGGTCCATTAGCTTTTGTCCATGTTTCACTTGGGACTATCATCTGTGAAAGTGGTTTTTCGGGTCCATAAACTTTTTAAGTGATGCATCTCTAGTCCGTACCCCTTCGTTTCTGTTTTTTAATGCGACGTGGCTGTCCATAGTGGCGCTGACATGTCCTTGGATGCAGTTGTGGCTCACGTGAGCAGTAGATGAGGGCTGGTTGATGACCTCGTGGCACTGGTGGTGCTCGCCTGCACCGTCCACGACAGGCTGCCACGCCGGGCGCCGGCGGTGTCGTGCGGCAAGGCGCTGCCACTGCCGCTGCCACCGGAGTCGATGGAGTTGGCGTACCGAAGCAGCTGCGGTGAGCAGTCGTAGCCTGGAGGAGATGCAGAGAAGGGCACGGGAGGTGTGGCCGCGGGACCAACGACCGTGAGGCGGACGGAGGGCGGCGTGGAGCCCCACGGCACACGGGTGAGCGCTACGAGCAGCGTCGTCCATCGGACACCATGCGAGACACCGATGTCCACGTCGTGAACCTGTCGGGGCTCGGTCACCGCACCTTTCGTCAACGCGTCCTGCGTAATCGCGGAGTTGGCGAGCGCGTTCGGAACGGCGAACGATGGGCTGACCTAGATGAACTTTATGGGCGAGGCTCGGAACAGCCGCCGGTCGGGGTAGGAGAACACCAGCGTCGGGCACTCGCAAGCTAGCCGCTTGGCGCACGGCGTGGGAGGCGCGTGAGGGCGCGTAGCCCATGCGCGGCCTGTCGGTGGTTCGGTTCGACGGAGGAGGCCAGCTCGACGAGCACATACAGCAGGTGCTGCGTGCGCGGCATGTTCCCCACTTCGATGGCGGCCACCCACACGTTCAATAGCTGCTCCGCCCACCGCACCTCCCAGTCCGGACTTGCTGCGGTGCCCCTGCCACTCCCCTTCTCACTCGCCTTCGATCTGACGTAGCTCGCTCCCCGCCTCCCCCTTTTGTTGATGTCTACTCTGTCCAGGAGCCGTATTCTATGGAGACTTGTGTTTCATGGGCTTCCCAAACTCCGACTGCGAGGTGCGAGGTCATTGGTGACGACACAATGCTAGTACTAAGGCTCAAGCTTGGCTGGTGCAAGGTTGTGGCATTAGGTGGTAGCGTCTCCACGGCCATGCTGCTCACGTCGTGCTGCTCCTGCGCTTCCGATGTCGACAGCAGCGCCTTGCCGCACGCCCGCACGACCACCCATCGACCCCGGCGGCAGTGGCAGCGGCAGCACCTTGCCGCACGCCCGCACGTCGGTACCAGCTCGGCGGCCCGCCGCTTCCTACCGCAGACGGCGCAGGCGAGCACGACCGGTGCCAGGAGGTCCATCAACCAGCCCCATGGCTATAAAGACATGTCAGCGCCACCGTGGACAGCCACGTCATGTTAAAAACAGAAACAAAGGGTTACAGGACTAGAGATGCATCGCTTAAAAAGTTTAAGGACTTGAAAAAACACTTTTACAGTTGATGGGCCTAAGTCTTAGTGAAACATGGGTAAAAGTTAATGGACCAATGATGCATTTAACTCTTTTCAAAACCACATAGAGAGCAAATTCAGATGGTTTAAAAAGTTGAAGGAGGTCAGAAAACTATCTTTTTCTGTTGGAGGAAGTAAATCATACTTTGAGGAAAGTTGAGAGGTGAAAAGGTATTTTTATTTTTGTTAGTGGGAGGAAGATGATCATGGCCAATTGCCATTTCCTTCACGCGTGTGGTAAACAATTCTGGCTGGGCCGGCATTGCGCAGCTTGGGCTGTTACGTACGGCCGTCTTGGGCTGAAAGATGGACGCTGGGCTGGCGCCACGCGTGGTCGCGTGCATCAGAAGGCATGCCAAAAAGTGTATGTAACATGACGCCAGGGAGATATGTTTGGCTCCTTGAGCGGCCAACCAAAAATATTGCATGTACCTCAGAACATTATGTCTATTAATAAATAGTATGCTGCCTTCCTCTCAAAAAAGAAAGAAAGAAGACGTGCCACGAGGTCAACAATTGACCACACCGTATGTACTTGTGTTTGCAGTTGTACGCGCTCGGCGGCCCATCCATCATGTACGTGTGCATGAGGACTGCCACGAGGCTTAACGCGTCACGCGTTTAGCATTCTCATGATGCATTTGTCTGACTCCATATATACTCCTTCCGTCCTCTGTTAATTCGCGTTGAACACATAGACGGCGCGTTAAAATATCCATATCTGTTAAAATTTTTCACAAAACAAAAAAGACAAAAAAACAAGTGAGATAAGTGTCCAATGGCTCATCTCTGTTAATACTATTTATAGAGAAGGACATGTTAAAATATTCATCTTTATTCATGGTTTCTCGAAGACCAACCCCCCCCCCCCCCCCCCCCCCCCCCAAAAAAAAAGTGCTTTTCAAGATTTAAACCCATGAGCTCAGCTCACACAATACCTACACACTAATTTATGTGTAAATATAGGTTGCTATCATTTGTATTAACATTTGGTACAAAATCTAGTATTGAATATTTTGTCCATTAAATGGTCTCAAATAATAGAAAAAATATTTCAACTACAAAGTTTAAATCTTGTGAAACACAAAAACTTTGGTATAGGGTGTGTCTCCGGCTAAGAATGTTGGTAAATTTAATCTCAAAATATGAGCACCTAAAATAATTATTTAAGACTAAACAACTTCAAACAAAAACTTATCAACTGTAGACTTGTAGACCAGGTCGACCACTACACCTTTGGTATTGATCATGTGACCATTCAAGGTCGTTTGGAAATTCTAAATTTTGAATTTTAAAATTTTAAAAAATAAAACACATACTTAGACCTCTAAACAACTCCAATTAAAAACTTGTCAACTAGCCATCACGAGCTTTACAAAGCAAACTCAATTGAAGCACAGCTTCTAGATCAAGGAAAGCAAGATTTACAAATGGTTCAACAACTACAGTCCTTCTTCCTCAAATTTGATGCCATCCACTGAAGCTCTGCTTCTAGCTCGAGGTCGGCAAACCCCTCCACATGCAGGGACGAAGCCAGCAGGTGGGGCTAGGGGGGCTTCAGCCCCCCCTACCCATCCTGAGCACGTGGAGTTCCCCTAAGTCCTTCCTTTAAAAATTTATGCATACATGTATTAGGTAGGAGGGGCTAAGGTTAAGAGAATATAAAAAAGCCTCTATTCTTTTGTTCAGCCCCTCCTAAATTTTTTTCTGGCTTCGTCACTGTCCACATGCGAACTGACGAAGGTAGATCCAAGCATGTATCATTCTACACAAATGAAGATCATGGTAGAGCTAAGAGATTTGTTTTAGCATCATATTGACTATCAACACAGATAAGGGACACTTTAACAGAGTGACATGTTTATGGGATTATTATTATAAAAAATACACTACTTGCATATGGGATATTGCATTTAAAAAAAATACATGGTATTTAAAGCCACACTTAAATTTTTTATAGACATCTAATTCTATATTTAATTAATTACGTTATCTAGCAGCATCTTTCTTGTAATATATTAATGAAAAAAAAACACGCACTATGATATCGTTCAGCCGCATCCAATTCTACAATGGATTAATGATAGTGCTAGATAGTCATATCACTATGGTAATGAATTAATGAAAAATATATCTGTGACGCATCACATGACGCATCAAATAATATACGAGTTTATAAATAGTATCCGATTTTGTAATAAATTAATGACTATAGCACACATCTGCTTCAAATAATACACGACTTTATAAACCGTATCCGATTTTGTAACAAATTAATGACTATAGCACACACCCGCATCCTTTCTTAATCAATTAATATAAGACATATTGAAAAAACAATCATGAAGGACATCTAGTTCTATAGCGAATTAATGATAGAAACCCATAGCCATATCTCTTCTACAAAGTGATACTAAAAAATGCACATGATAGACAATGTTCTCTGTCTACCTATCCCTATAAATAAGTCTCAATGTCCTCTTCGAATACCATCCACCATGGAACATAATAGTTACCCCACCAAGGATGAGAAATTTAGGCAGAGCGACAATGAAATTTCCCCTTTGCGCGAAGCGCTAACGGGTAAAACAAGCATGCCAGCTCTTTCTAGCAGTGCACCTAATGACCATGCTCACTCCTTCCAGGGCTACTACAATAATAGTAAAGCAATACCACACCAACTCCACTTAGTTTCTACTCCCATACCACCAACTAGCATCATTGCATCGACAAGGCTGGAGCAAAGCCTGAAGAATGAACAAGAGCTTATGCACATGTTTCTGACAACTAACATAAGTGAGGATGCACGGAAGAAGGCTTTGTCCTTGGAGCCCCAGTCAATAGAATCTTTGCTCCAAGGAGACCCTATGGCTATTCTCCAAGCCCACCTTGACATTGCTGGAGTTTCTGATCCTGGTCCGATCTTCCACGACCCTACCTTGCATGTTCCCAAGGTTTGGTCTCTTTTTCTTACCTTTTATCATTGTACTTAAATTATGGAACTCTACAATCTCTCACATCACTCTATCTACAGGATAGGATGCACAAAACTCTTGGATCTTCATCCTCATCCCATGATGACCTTTATGGGAAAACACCATATGTCAAACCAACTTTGTTTAATCAACCCCCCATGCCCTCACTTGTCCAAAGAGAGCAACATGTGCCAAGTGGTTTTCCAAGCGGCAATTCTTATAACGCCATCAAAGAGGTTATGGATTCTACAATTAATTTTCGAAGAGTCAAGAAGCAGAAGTACACATGCAAGCTCTGTAATGCTGTGTTTAGCTCACAACAAATGTATCATGGTCACATGAGCTTGTTGCACACAACAAAGGAATAGGGAACAATTAAAGTGGGCCATCATCCATAATAAATGCTTGTCCATGCTGTAAACCACCACTTATGTTAGGACAAATCTGTCTAAGTGGTTTCTTCTCATCAAGTGGAAGTAATTGAAATTTAATAATAGTATGAGTAAAATAATTGGATATCTTGATTGAACAATTGCATTTATGATGTGATTGTGGCTTGTGAAATGACATGTGATAATTTACCCAAAGCAGTTTGTTATAAAAATTACAAAAACTATTGCATACTTGCAAAAAAAAGTGATTTAGAACACTGAATCTCTGAATTAAATATATGAGAAAAATATAACCGCAAGACAACATCTGTGGCAGAATCACCTGAAATAACATACTTATGGAGGTGCTCGTCTTCCACCAGACACTAAGCACCCCGAAAGCAAGCTACAGCGGGCGGTATCCGTCGGGCACACCCCTAGGGAGAATTCGAAAGATCCACATTTTCCCCCAAGGATCTAATAATAAGAACGAGTTACAATACTTAATACATTTCATACATCCAGAGTTCTTAAAAATTACATTATTACATTTCTAAAGTCAGAGCACGGAATATTAAACAGCGTAATAAAAATAAACATCTAGCGATAAAGAACAAGGATCCGTCTGTGCCCACTAGAAGAATCCTTCACATAATGGTACTCCTCAAGCATTACCTGCAATAGGGGTAAATAAACCCTGAGTACACAATGTACGAGCAAGACTTACCCGACTAGTGGGAATAATTTTCTGACTCCAATGGATATGCAAAGCTTTAAGGTTTGCTGGTTTCCTTTTTGCAGAGAGCAATACTAATAGTGAGTCCTTATTTATGTTATTATTAGCCGCCATGATTAATTCATTATCTAACCATTCTATATAAGCACCTGTTCTACTTTCAAGCAAGAGTTGAGCAATCAGTTTCATTTCATCACCTTCCATCTTTCAGTTCTTACTACGGTGCTAGAGTTTAAACAAGTCATACCGGATTTCCCAGTGATTCACGAATCAATACCCCCAGTTGGGTACCCCAAAAACACATGCCCCACTTGTACCCTAGGCACAAGCAGGACCAACCCATCATCCTTCCTATCATGGGGTCTAGGTCCCCGCCCAAATTTGGACTCTAAGTCCCCTGCTCCTAAGTTCTAGACTTAGTGCAGGTGCAAGGACCTCTACCATCCCCGCCTCCAATCAGTCGGTCTAGAAAGAGCCGAAACCAACGACAAGAGAGCAACAAGCCTTCCCTACGCCTATACCCAAGTATATGCTCGGGATAATAAGTTTGTGACTTGCCTAGCATCCAATGCAACGGCTGGTCCTTAACCGACACAGACAGGGAAAAAGTGTAACCAAGCTATGCCCTGTTGGCCGCAAAACACAACCTCTTACATCCACCAGTACCCAAACCATATCCCTGTCTGGTCACCACTTTTTCTTTCTACCATTTTATCATGAGTGATCATAATTATCACCTATTGTGAGTAACGGCAGGTTACTCACGCTACTGAAATCCTGAGCATAGCAGCTACTCGACCTATACTAGTAGGACTCATAGGTAGATATATTTATGCATGTAGTTTGCATAAAATGCCTGTAATGTAAATGCACATCATATATATATTCAGTGACCATTAAAAATATAGGTTCTGCACCGGGGCTTGCCTTGGGCTGGCGGTGGGTCAACAAAGTCAGCACCAAAAGGCTCCGGGGCTCCCTCCTGCATAAGAATCTCCTCCTCATATTCCTCAATGACCTCCTCAGTAGTCCTGCTCGTCCACGGGCACGAACTCTACCAACTCATGATCCACATGCATGAAATGATGATGCAACACTTACTAATACGGCAATAACAACTCTTAAAATAAAAATACATCTATCAAGCTACGAAGCGAGTTTTACCGACTAAGGCGCTAAGTTACCTACTGTTACCACTAACAAGTATGAAGCATGGCATGTACTATCTTAGCAACTAAAGGTATTCCTACCCTTAATTCCGATTTACTCTATATAAGATAAAACGATGAGTACTAACTACTCTATTTATCAACCTACTCTAATGCTACAAAATTACAGTGAGTACATAATATTCTAATGATCCTACTGTAAAAATTTCAAGACTAAAGCCATCATCAATTTGCCACAAAAATTCCTACAAATATTAATCTACATAATACTAAGCTCTCTAATTTAAATTTATGAACCTATCATTATCATAGATAACTGTAAACTAACCACACTAACAGATAGATGGCATTTTTGTGAACCTGACAAATTTTGTTTCACTATTTTTAGACACCTATAAGATTTACTACAATTTATCAAAGTTTAGCTCACAACTAAATTGAATAAGCATTTGTTAATTCACTGAAAAAGAAGAAACTAAACTTCACCGCGTGGCCCACTTCGCAGCTCAGCCCACTCCCACAACGCCCGCGCGCGCACACGCGCACCGCATTGGCGCGGCCGAGCGTGGCACGGCCCACGTGCGACAGCGGCCCATGGAGGGAAGACCCCCGTGCGTGCTACGTTATGCAAAAGAGTCCTCGGCTTCCAATCAAATGGAACCAGTAGTCCATTCCACTATTCCCCTCTCTCATTGACTCTCGCACTTAACCCCTCAGTTCACTTCAAATTCACGTTACAAAGTCCCAGGCCAAAACTCAACCGAGGCCGCAGCATCTCTGGCCAAAGGCCAGCGAGCATGGGCCTCCTCGGCCTCAACCAACACCTCCCTAGCACTCTACGAGCGAAGCGCCATTGATAGAGGTATCATACACTAAAAACAGGTGCAGCACATAGGTGTGGCCATGCACCGTGGTGGGGTCTAGCAGTGGCAGCACCGACGCTGATGAAATCACCTAACACCACCCTACCATCACTACCTAGACTCCATGCCTAGCATACTGGTAACATCCCAAAGGTCCTAGACATACCCGTTCTACTCTCAAACGAACCGGCCACGTACACCGCATCTACACTATGTTTGCCGGAGGCGACCACGTGCTCCGATGAGCCTTGGCCATAACCATCTCAATCACCTACCCTAGGAGCAAGAGGACCTCACTAGATACATGTAGGACAGACTAGAAGACTGTTGCGGGGCTCGGCAAGATGGTTGGCCACGAGCGCAAGGTGGCTCCATTTCACGGCCGACTGTGTCGAAGGCGTTCTCGGCGACCAACTACACCGCCGGTGAAATTGTTGCATGGGCAAATCAACTGAGTCAAGGAGACGTAATTTCACCGCTCAATTGAGACAAAGGATCAAGGAGCGATGCCCTGGCCGAGCACCCGCCTCAATGGCCGTGGTGGACCACCATGAGGAGAATGCCCTGCATTACCTCACTGTAGGATGGAAGCTCACCAGGACAACTCCAATCACTGGCTCACTCACAGGGCTAGTTGGGTGCACTGGTTAATTAGAAGGAGGTGGACTACTGCAAGGCTAATTGGATGGACGACGGTGTTCGGACTTAAGGGGTCGACGGCGGGGGGGGGGACTCCAATTGAAGCCCCAACACCATACGGCCGCAACAGCAGCAAGCTTGGTGTGAAGCTAGACTCCAACTCGACCTCCAGATGTGCACAATTACGAAGATGGGCCGTAGAGATAGACACTGATTCGGGGAGTCAGTAGCATGGCGACGCATCGCACATGGAAGTGATGGCGAGGCAGGCAGGCAGGCCACGCGCGTGCTGTCGCGAAGGTCAATGGCAGTAGTGACCGCGCGACAGCGACGGTCGGAGCATAGTGCAACCAGGTGTGCAGCTCGATGCGATGGCGAGCAGCGTGGCTCAGGCAGACGCAACGGCAGGCAGAGCAGCCAGGCGGATGCGACAATGGGCAAAGCAGCCAGGCTCGCTGGCATGGTGCATGTGCGTGTGTGAGTGTGTTCCAGGGCGCAGCAATGGTGGTGCGGACCCATGTGGCAGCGCACACGTGCACGCTAGGATCAGGCCAGTGCAGCGCCTAAGCCGAACCAAACCCGGTGACAGTGGCTAGACGCTGGCACCGATCAACAACGTGTCATGCATGCTTTTTAAAGTGTCCCAAAAACCCACCTCAATGCTTCAATTGCTCAACCAACTATTTTATGCTCGAGATGGTATATTAAGCTACTAAAGCAAACCCTAAGACCGTGCCACTACTTAGTCTGATTCTTCTACGAAAATTGCCAAACTTAGCTTCGTCGACCCATTCTCCGACTTAAGAAAATGGCTAAGTTTGTTGTTCGGATTCGCGTCAACTTTGATTTCCAAGCTATTAAGCAAGCTATCTAGCGAATCCCATTCTCAACCACAAGTATTTCATCCCCACCTACAAAGTTTGTACTACAAACTTTATTAAAGTGCCAGGTATGCATTCTATAGCATTTTCGTTCAATAAAAATTTGTTTAGAACTCTAATCGATATAACGCGACATAAAATATAACATTTGTTTCACGTTTTTGATAAATGTTTCAAGTCACAGGAATTTATTTACACATTATATTTCATACATTTACATGTAAGTATGATGCTCATGCAGTGTTTTAGAAAAAGATTGTACAATAACACCGAGGGTGTTACAAATCTAGCCCCCTAAAACAAAATCTCGACCCGAAATTTTATGTGCCTAGTGTGGGAAAGGAGATAGGAAATACATTTCAACGTAGCAACTACCTATTAGAACCAGAGAGAAGGTGGGGGTAATGCTTTAAGATATAGCTCTCTTGTTCTCACGTGGCCTCATCCTCAGAGTGGTTTTGCCACTGCACCTTATAGAACCTCACCACATTGTTCCTTGTCGCTCTTTCTTTTCATCCAGGATTTTGGTAGGATGCTCAATATAAGTCAAATCAGGCTGGAGTGGAAGTCCTTCAATTTCTACAACTTCATTCGAGACCTGCAGACATTTCTTCAATTGTGAGATGTGAAACATGTCATGTACCACTGATAAAATGTCGAGAAGCTAGAGACGGTAAGCAACTGGGCCACACTGCTTCAAAACTTTGTAAGGACCCATGTATCAGGGAGCTAGCTTGCCATGGATACTAGACCGATGCACCCCTCTCATAGGAGACACCTTGAGGTACACATAATCCCCAACTACAAACTGCAAGGGCCTTCTTCGCTTGTCCGTATAGGCTTTCTATTAGCTCTAAACTGCCGTCAAATGACTCTAAATAATGATGACTTGTTCATGAGCCTCTTTGATGAAATTAGGCCCAAAATATCCATGATCTCCCACTGCAACCCTATTAAGTGGCGTCCTGCATTTCTTTCATATAGAGCTTCAAATGGTGCCATGCGAATGCTCTATTGGTAGCTATTATTGTAAGAGAATTCAGCTAACTTCAGGCATCCATCCCACTTCTCAGGAAAAGAAATGGCACAAGCTCTCAACATATCCTCAAGCACCTGGTTCACCCTTTCAGTTTGACCATCAGTTTGTGGATGATATGCTGAGCTTCTGAGGAGGCGAGTACCAAGATAGTGCTGCAGTTGTTCCTAGAAACGAGATAAAAACTAACCCTCGATCAGAGATGATAGTAAGGGGAACTCCGTGTAGGGTCACAATTTGATCAAAATATATCTCAGCATACTTCTTGGTTGTATATTTAGTGTCCACCGGGATAAAATGAGCAGACTTAGTGAGACGGTCCACAATAACCCAAATAGAATCATAGCCCTTGGATGTGCGGGGCAAACCTAGCACAAAGTCCATGGAGATATCTTCCTATTTCTAAACAGGAATGGGCAAGGGCTACAAATATCCTAGAGTACGCATATGATCTGCTTTAAGTCTCCCACAGATGTCACACTCCACGACTGTACTAGGTGATGTCCTACTTCATATTGGACCACCAATACAAGTGGCGCAAATCATGATACATATTGTTGTTGCCAGGATGGATAGAGAGCTTTGAATGATGGGCTTCATTCAAAATCTTCCTTCTCAGATCCTCACTTGATGTTACCACCAATCTATCTTTGTATCTCACTGCTCCTTGCTCATTAATACTAAAGTGAGGACCACGCCCTTCGGCAATCAGTTTCTTGATGGGAGGAATTTCTTCAGTGTCTTGCCTTTGCTCTAGAATAATCTGCTCAAGCAACTCTGAGGTCAAGGCAATGTGAGCCAGCACCTCTGCATGGTTGAGAGACAAAGGTGTTTCCTCAACCTGATGTGACTTTTGGCTTAAAGCATCAACCACTACATTGGCCTTTCCTAGGTGGTAGTGTACCTCCAAGTTATAATCCTTAATCAATTCCAACCATCTTCTTTGCCTCATATTCAACTCAAACTGAGTAAAAATATATTTGAGGCTCTTATGATCTATAAAAATGTGTACTTTATTGCCCAACAAGTAATGCCTCCAAATTTTTAGAGCATGGACCATAGTAGCCAGCTCTAAATCATGAGTGGGGTAATTTACTTCGTGCTTTTTTAGTTGGCGCGAAGCATAAGCTATCACACACCCATCCTGCATAAGCACACATCCCAACCTCAGTCTTCGAGGCATCACAATATACATCAAAAGGCCTGTTAATATCTGGTTAGGCCAACATAGGAGCAGTGGTCAGAAATGTCTTCAAACCTTGGAAGGCTTCTTCACAGGCTGGGCTCCAATCAAACTTGTCTTCCTTTTGGAGCAGCTTGGTTATTGGCTGAGCTATCTTGGAGAAATCTAGAATGAAATGCCAATAGTACCCAGCTAGACCAAGGAACTGATGAATCTAGTGCACTAACTTGGGAGACTTCTAGTTTAGCACATCTCGCACTTTGCTGGGGTCTACAGAAATGTCAGTCAGGTGTCAGCACATGCCCCAAAAACTACACTCGATCTAACCAGAATTCACACTTGCTGAATTTAGCATACAACTTGTGTTCCCTCAATCGTGTCAGCACAATTCAAAGGTGTTGGGCATGCTCTTCATCATTTTTGGAATATATCAGGATATCATCAATGAATACCACCACAAACTTGTCCAACTCTAGTATGAAGACTGAGTTCATTAGGTACATGAAGAATGTAGGAGCGTTGGTGAGACCAAAAGACATTACTAGGTGTTCATACAACTCATACCTAGTAGAAAAAGTTGTCTTTGGTATATCATATGGTCTAATCTTGATATGATGATAGCCTAAACAAAGGTCAATCTTGGAGAACACCTTGGCACCAACTAGTTGATCAAACAAAGTATCTATGCGGTGCAAGGGATACTTGTTCTTAATGGTTACCGCATTAAGAGGGCGGTAATCCACACACATCCATAGAGTGCTAGACTTCTTTTTCACAAAAATGGCTGGACAACCCCATGGTGAAGAGCTAGGACGGATGAAGCCTTTTTCCAACAATTCTTCCAACTACTTCTTCATTTTTGCCAATTCCTTTGGAGCCATGTGGTACGGGCATCGGGAGATAGGAGCAGTACCAGGCTCTAGCTCAATGGAGAACACCACCTCTCTGTCTTGTGGCAACCTAGGTAGATCTTCAGGAAAAACATTTAGGAACTCACATACTACTAGAATAGAGGCAAGATCAGGAGAAGCTTTAGCATGAGCAGCAACAGGTAAGACTATATCTAAGGGTAAAAGAAGAGACATCCTGATCCTTAGAGGAAGGAAGCCGTAACTCCACAATTATTTGCTTCAAATCCAAGACTACCCCATATACCCGCAACCAGTTCATCCCAAGAATTGCATCAATGCCTTGCCCAGGCAGCACCATGAACTAGAGACGGTTGGTGTGAGTGGCTAATACCATGCTCACTGTGTCCATTCGAGTATTGATGCACATCTACACACCCTGGAGTATGGATTCTATAGGCATACAATATATCCATAAGAGGTATATTGTGCCGGTCCTATAAATCCTATGCTCATGAATGAATGTGATGCACCAAAATCAAACAACACATAAGCTAGATGGGAATCAATGGTAAACATACCAGCCATCACTAGGTTCCTGCTACAATATCTGCTCATCATCCGTGAAATTCACATGTCCAGATCGATTGACTGGCACTTTCTTCTTGATCACTGTCCGCTTGACTAGCCTAGAGTTAGTTGATGGTTGAGCAGACTAGGCTGGCTGGTTTTGGGGACACTCTCAGGCATAGTGGCCATCCTTGCCACATTTGAAACAAGCACCCGACTTATTTCTCTATCGCAGATGAGGTGGGGCCTGCTGCCCTTAGGGCTGCTGATGTGGCACCTACTGAGTAGGTGCATGGTACTATGTGTAAGAAGCCTAGGAAGTATGCTGTGACTATCGAAACAAATGCCTGCCTGATGATTGATAGGGCACCCATCGGACAACCTGTACTTTTTGAGTATGGGGGTGGCTAGAAGACCCCATAGCCATCCGCTTACGCTTGCATTCTGCCTGGGAATCCCGCTGCAAGCCCTCCATGGGGATGGCAGTATTCATCATTGCCCCAAAGGTCTAATAGTTCCTAGTATACAATTTCTCCTAAAGGCTGCAAGAGAGGCCGCAATAGAAGCGGTCCCTCTTCTTCTTGTCTGTATCCACATGAGTTCCAGCATACTGGGATAAGTGATTGAACTTATTGACATAGTCCATCACTGACAAACTACCTTGCTGCAGTTCTAGGAACTCAGTCAGCTTCCTGTTGAGGACACTAGCAGGAATATAGAACTCTCTGAATGCTGTGGTGAACTCCTGCCAGGTCACCCGGTGATCTGGCTACTGCATGGCATTGAAGGTATCCTACCATGCACTCACAGACCCCAACAACTATTTGCGCTACAAAATGCACCTTCTGCTCATCAGTCACGTTGAGCAACAGGAATTTCTACTCCAGAATGCGAAGCTAATGCTCCACATCTAGGGGCTCAACTGACGGTGTGAACATGGGTGGGTTCATCTTGAGGAAATCCTAGTAAGAGCAGGGTCCCTTAGGACCATGAGCACTGCCCTCGTTCCCACCATTGCCCCGTGGCCTCCACGAGCGAAGCCAGCGACAACCTCTACCAATAGTTCCATGGCACGGGCTAACACACGGTGAGCTACCATCATTTCCACCATCATCTCCACATGAGTCATCGGTGGTGACGGTGGCGGTGGTGGAGGAGGTGGAGCCAATAGTGGAGCCTCATGGCTCTCCCCATTACCATGCTCATTGGCTCGACCACTTTCACCTTGGCCCTCACCAAGACCGTGGCCCGCTCTGGCACTGGTGCTCTCACGTCCAGACCTTAGATTCATCTATAAGAGATAGGAACCAACCACTTAGGACAACCTTCTAGATCATAACAAGAGATTAAAGGAACGACGAGACATTTATTAAAGCATTCTTTTAGTTGTCCTATCAATTTACTAATCCAATTATATGTGTAGGGGGCTTTAGATGAAACAAGATTCTATTACATGATGCATGTATCGGCCTATACTCTCACTCAAGCCAGAATATAGCGGCATTCGCAAAATTTTGGCACATCACACACTCACTTTCCGTATGCTAAGTGATTTCTTATGCAACATAAGTCAGTATACTTATAGAAAACTAATTAGATAAAACCAATGTCACTATCCTAGATAGACCATATTGCTAGGGCTTATACGTATTTACATAACTTTAGCGCATCCTATTTTTCATAAAACTTTTGTTGGTCAAATTTTTAAGTTTTTGAAAAGAGTGATGGAACTCGTAACCCATTATTGGCTATGGTACCAACTGTGGCAGAACCATCCAAAACAACATACTTACGGAGGCGCTCATCTTCCTCCAGCCACTAAGCACCTCGAAAGTAAGCTACAGCGGGCGGTATCTGTCGGGCACACCCTAAGGGAGAACCCAAAAGATCCACATTTTCCCCCAAGGATCCAATAATGAGAATGAGTTACAATACTTAATATATTTCATACATCCAAAGTTCTTAAAAATTACATTATTACATTTCCAAAGTCAGAGTGCAGAATATTAAACAGTGGAATAAAAATAAACATCTAGCGATAAAGAACAAGGATCCGTCTATGCCCACCAGAAGAATCCTTCACATAATGGTACTCCTCAAGCATTACCTACAAGAGGGGTAAATAAACCCTGAGTACACAATGTACTCGCAAGACTTACCCGACTAGTGGGAATAATTTCCCAACTCTAAGGGATATGCAAAGCTTTATGGTATGCTGGTTTCCTTTTTGCAGAGAGTGTGGGGGGTACGACCATAGATACCCATGGCAGACCACATGGGCTATGCCCCTAGGGTTGGCCTAGCCCATAAGATGAAGCCTTGAGAGGCACGATTCTGCTCGCGCCTCCCGCAAGACACCGAGAAGATATCCTAAAGATACTACGAGATCTATTAGGATATATATGATCCCAAGATTCCTATAATCAGTTATTACTTTTCGGTTATCTCTCAGATCTAACTGACTTGTAACCTTGCTGCCCGGACTATATAAGGTGGGTAGGGATCCCCTCCAAACTCACTGCTATCATACAATAGCTAATACAAACCAACAAACCACAAGAGTAGGGTATTACGTCATACTGACGGCCTGAACCTGTCTAACTCATGTGTCTCTGTTGCCTTCTTGTTCTTGATCTCACGCTCCTCTGCCGATCAATCTATCTTCGTGGGTTACCCCTCGGAGGACTGCTAATGATATTCTATCGATAGTTGGCGCGCTAGGTAGGGACGATGCGTGCTGTTTTCCTTGTCGAACAAGATGGTTTTTTCCATAGGCTCTTTGTCCCTTCCGTAGCCCGGCCAGATCTTCATGGTCGGATCGATCTCGTGGATCATCAATGCTGATGGAGTCAGGAGAGCTCCTCGAGCCGGTGCAGATCGGTTCTACGCTAATCGCCCCCGCACCTATGACTACAGATCCGATCCCTAGAACCACTTCCGAGGTCGCCTTCGTCAACAACCCGCTGCCTGCTTCCTCGCTACCAGAGGAGGCAGATCAACAGCAATGATTTGATCGCATCCATCGATTAGGTTGGTTACAAGCTCACCGATTGCCTCTCCATCACCGAATCAGCTCTGGATACCCTTGTTCAGCGCCAACCACCCACCAATCTAGACCTCTCGGAGCCTGCTCATCCTTTTGCCGACCAGGTGGGAGACGCTCATCCTTTCGCCGACCTAGTTTGCCGACCAACCGCCACCGGCCGTCAACATGCTCCATGTCAGCCGTCACCCTTGGGCGTCCCTCCACACCATCCTAGAGGAGAGCCACGTGCACTCTACCGGGCACCGAGCATGACCTAAACCGCATCGACCAAAAGCCATCTGAGCTCCTCCGCAGTTACATCTGATGCTTTTCCAAGATGAGGAACTCTATCCCCAACATCATGGAAGCTTAGGTCATCACCGCCTTCATCCGAGGACTCCGCCACCATGAGCTCCGCTCCAAGTTCAACCGCAAGCTGCCTACTAGGATTAGCGAGATGATCACAACCGCTAACCTAGTACGCTGATGTCGAGGAGGCCAAGGTGCGCTTCAATGAGGATGCGGGCACCCAACAACTAACACGCCGGTATGACTGACCGCCCCACCGACTGACGCCACAGCGAACCGCCGTTTCAATGACCGTAGTTACCCTTATAAGAGCGGTCGGGATCAACAAGAAGGGCCCAAGTCTGGCCAAAATTGCCACCGCTAGCCAGACCACATCATTGCTACCATCAACGAACCTTGCACCAAGCGCAACTATGATGAGCAGTACAGGAAGATTCTCGACGGGCCATGCTCGCTCCATAAGAACACCAAGCACAAAATGAAGGACTGCCTCGGGTTGGCTAAGGAATTCTAGAACAGAAAGCTGGACGATGATGCCAATGATGGAGTCGGAGGTCACCGACCACCTGGGGGTAATGGCAATGCCTTCCAAGACCATGACAAGGTGGTCGCCACCATGTTCGGGGGCCTTGCCTCCACCAAAAGTAGAAGGGAATGGAAGCTCGCCACACGGCGGGTGCTCAACATCACTGCGGAGGATGCTATCGCTAACCCCTAGCTATCGCCCATGGTCTGAGGTCCCCATCACCTTTAGTAGGGATGACCAGTGGGTGGACATTCCCTACATAGGGCGCTTCCCCCTTGTCCTCGATGTAACCGTCCAAAAGGTGTTGTTTAGAAAAGTGCTCGTCGACGGTGGGAGCGCTCTGAATCTCCTCTTCGCCGGAGCCCTAAAAGAGCTGGGCCTCGGTTTGTCAGATCTCACACCTTCTAACTCCTGCTTTTAGGGTGTGGTACCTGGCAGGGCCTCCAAACCACTTAGAGAGATTACCCTACCAGTATAGTTTGGCATGGCAAGCAATTACCATGTCGAACACATCAACTTCTACGTCACCAACTTCGACACCGCCTACCACACCATACTTGGTCAGCTAGCTCTAGCCAACTTCATGGCCATGCCGCACTATGCCTATCTGGTGCTGAAGATGCCTTCACCTACTGGAGTTTTGGCCCTACGGGCCAACCTCACCATCACCTAAGCCTGCGAGACAGAGAGTCTCACCCTCGCTGAAGCTACTGACCTCTCCATCCAGATGGCTAGCGTGGTCACTAAAGCCAAGACGATGCCTGCCAAAGATATGGAGATCCCAAAGCTAGAGCCTCCCTGCGCCTCCACCAAGTCAAAAAAAGTCAAGGAGGTCGGCCTCGGCCTTGACGACCCCTCCAAGACCATGAAGATTGGGGCTCATCTTAACCCCAAATAGGAAAGCGCACTTGTCTCCTTCCTACATGCCAATGCTGATGTGTTTGCTTGGAAACCTATAGACATGCCTGGGGGTACCATGGGAGAAGATCAAGCACTCCTTGAATGTCTTACTGATAGCCAAACCGATCAAGCAGAAACTTCGCCGATTCGCGCCTAGACAAGAAGGAGGCTATTAGGGTAGAAATAAAATGGCTCTTAGCTGCCGGATTTATAAAAGAAGTGTATCATCCTAATTGGTTAGCAAACCCTATTCTCATTCGAAAAAAGAATAAAGAATAGGAGAATATATGTTGATTATACTGATCTTAACAAATACTGCCCTAAAGACCCCTTTAGTTTGCCTCAGATAGACAAGGTTGTTGACTCCACCGCTGGCTGCGAATTACTCTCTTTCCTTCACTATTACTCTAGCTATCATCAGATCTCTCTCAAGAAAGAAGATCAGATCAAGACATCATTCATCACACCTTTTGGCGCATATTGCTACACCACCATGTCCTTTGGACTCAAGAACGCCGGGACAACTTATCAACGGGCTATCCAGATGTGCCTCGATCAACAGATCGGCCGCAACATCGAAGCTTACATCGATGATGTGGTCGTCAAGTCCAAGACCGCCAATAATCTTATCGCCAACCTCGAAGAAACATTCACCAACCTAAAAAGATACTGATGGAAGCTGAACCCTTCAAAGTGCATCTTTGGAGTTCCATTCGGTATACTCCTGGGCTACATTGTCAGCGCACGAGGCATAGAACCCAATCCTAACAAGGTCTCCACCATCACCAAAATGAAACGACCAACATGCATCAAGGATATACAGAAGCTTACTGGCTACATGGCTGCATTAAGTCACTTCATATCGCGCCTCAGCAAAAAAGGTTTACCTTTCTTCAAACTCCTCAAGGCCTCTAAGCGCTTTTCCTGGTCGAAAGAGGCAGACATAGCTTTCGAGTAGCTTAAGTTGTTCCTTACAAAGCCTCTGATCATGACTGCACCATGGTCTGATGAGACTCTCCTGATCTACATCGCCTGCTACCTCTCGCGTCATCAGCACATCAATTGTGGTCAAACGCGAGGAGGCCAGACATGCCTATAAGGTGTAGCGTTCAGTATACTTCATTAGTGAGGTTCTTAACAAGCCCAAGACCCATTATCCTCAGGTCTAGAAGCTGTTATACGCCATCCTGATTACAGTCGCGCAAACTCTGCCACTAGTTTTGAGTATTATAAGATCACCATGGTCACCGAGTTCCCTCTGGGAGACATCCTTCGCAACAAAGAGGCCAACAGCCAGTATCATTAAATGGGTGGTCGAGCTCGGCACTTACTCCATTGAATTCAGAAGCAGGCCTATGATCAAGTCTCCGGCGCTCGCTGATTTTGTCGCTGAGTGGATCGAGATCTAAGAGCCCATCGCCACTACCTGCCCTAAGCACTAGATGATGTACTTCGATGGTGCCCTTAACATCAACGGTGCTGGTGATGGCATTTTGTTCATCATGTCGACCAAGGATAAGCTCTGGTACGTCCTCCGGATACACTTTGCGGCCTCCAACAACGCCGCTAAATATGAAGCATGTCTCCATGGACTCCGTATAGCTATTGAGCTATGGAGACTCCACACTGGTTATCAACCAGCTTAACAAAGATTGGTCTTGCTCCAATGATAAGATAGATGCTTATTGCGCCAAAATCAGGAAGCTTGAAGGGAAAATTTATGGTATTGAGTACCACCACGTGGTACATGACCAAAATCAGATCACCGATTACTTGTCCAAGTTGGGCTCCTCTCGTGCTGTGGTTCTGCCCGAGGTCTTCGTCCAAGATCTTATGACACCATCCATTAAAGAAGAAAAAGAAATTCAGGAAGTTCCACCCGCTGAGCAGCTGGTACTTACAGGACCTTTGCCGGCCACCGATTAGAGGGAACAATTCATCAAGTACCTCTCTAGCGCCGAGGTACTAGCTGATAAAACTAAGACCGAACACCTAACTCGTCAGAGCAAACATTACGTGCTAGTAAATGGCAACTTGATGAGGAAAAGTATCAAGGAAGGGATTTTGCAAAAATGCATCACCCAAGAAGACGGAGTGAAGTTGCTCCTCGAAATTCACTCTAGTTCCTGCGGCAATCACGCGGCCTCAAGAACACTAGTCGACAAGGCTTTCCGAGCTGGTTTCTATTGGTCCACAGCCATCTCTGATGCAGAAGACCTCATCTGACGTTGTGAAGGATGCCAATTTTTTGCTAAGCAAATACACATGCTGGCGCAGGAACTGCAAACCATCCTAGCTTCCTGGCCCTTCGCATGCTGGGGACTAGATATGATTGGCCCTTTCAAACCAGCACCAGGTGGTTTCTGGTATGTGTATGTCGCCATTGACAAGTTCTCCAAGTGGATTGAATATAAACTGCTTGTCTCGGCTACTGCAAAGAAGGAGTTGAGCTCTTCGAAGATATCGTCCACAGATTTGGTCTCCCGAATAGCATCATCACCAACCTTGGAACTACATTCACTGGTCATCACTTTTGGGATTTCTACGAAGACCTTTGTATCTCTATCAATTATGTCTCTGTTGCCCATCCTAGAGCCAATGGTCAGGTCGAATGGGCGAACGGTATGATACTGGATGCCCTCAAGAAGAGATTATTTTAGAAAGACGATAAACATCTGGGTAGATGGCTCAAAGAGCTACCAGCTATAGTCTAGGGATTGCGTACTCAAGCTAGTTGCAGCACCGGCGTGTCTCCATACTTCTTGGTTTACGGCTCAGAAGCCATACTTCCAACGGATATCGCATTCCTAGCACCTAGGGTGGAAAATTTTGATGAAGAACAAGCCACAGCTGTTCGGATAGAGGACATCGATAGGGCCGAGGAGGAACACCTAACCACTTGTGTCCGCATAGCTAAGTATCTAGAAGGCTTGTGAAGGTACTACAACTGCAACATCAAAGGTCGTTCATTTGCTGTCAGCGACCTGGTCCTTCGCAGAAAGCAGAAAACTAAAGGGATGCACAAGCTCTCCTCCCCCTGGGAAGGACCTTATGTCGTCAAAGACGTTACCCGACTAGGGTCTTATCGCCTATGTGACTTAGGTGGAATCGATGTTCCTAACTCCGGGCATATAGAGCACCTCAAATGTTTCTATCCTTGAAACGCCTCAGATATGTACTCTCTACTTTATGATGAATAAAGTTTTGATTTTTGTAATTTTTCTCCATTTTTTTCTACGCTATGGTTTAAATCTCCATTTACAATCAACGGGTTTTTATGCCACTTCATGACGAGCTCCACCAATGTTGTCGCTGACTACGTTTCTCCAAATCTCCAATTCGCCAAACATAATCTCCAATTCGCCGAATGTAATCTCTAATTCACCGAACGTAATCTCCAATTCATCGAGCGTATTCTCCAATTTGTCGAACATAATCTCCCTTTTGCTGAACATATTCTCCAATTTGCCAAACACGTTTTCTCCAAATCGCCGAACACTTTTCTTCAAATCTCCAAGTTATTTCGCCGATCAGCGAACAACATGCATTCTTTTCTGTTTTCTTCAGAGCAGACCCTAGTCTCTGATCTCTCCCTACATGTGCTATGGGCTCCATGCTCTATGTTATGGGTGGTCGGCTGCGGTTCCTTGGTCACGCCTATCCACCCTACACGTCTATGGGCTCCACGCTTGACGTTATGGATTATGTGCTAGCCAAGGCTGAGAGTTTCAGCATAGAATTAATTGCTCGGACACTGATCATTTTACCTATATCTCCAAGTTATTTTGATAACCGCCGTGCAGCACATGTTCTGTTCTTTTCTCTATGGAGAAAACCCAGTCTCTGATCTCTCCCTACACATGCTACGGGCTCCGTGCTCTGTGTTATAGGTGGTCGGCTGTGGTTCCTTGGTCATGCCTATTCCTCCTACACGTACACGGGCTCCGCGCTCGACGTTATGGACTATGGGCTAGCCAAGGCCATAAGGGTTAATAGCGAACTAACTGCTCGGACTCTGCTTACACTACGTGGTTAAAACTACGAAGATTTGTTTTTTCGCTGAAATACACGCAAACTGCATACACATGCACCTAAAAACATTTGTCATATTTGTAAGTGTTTTTACGCTTTCATGCATTCTAACTACACTGTATAGAAATTATAGATGATGTCTGCCGAGCAGACCATTATGCTCCGTCATTGCCGTCCATTTTGCCGAACAAATCTATATCGCTTGCCAATTTCTTCGCTGCGTCCTCCACCTCATCCTCTAGCTACTAGGGTCTCTGCTTCGCTTAGTCCTTCGGTGAACCCACCCCCTATCGCCTAAGGGTCAGTGGCTGGATAGTGGGACCGAACCACAGCAAGGGCGTGAGTTGTGGCGGTAACAACGGCGTCGCGGTTGAAGCCCTTGAAGTTGTCCCACACCATCTTGCATCTTTTGATGATGATGTCCGGGCATGGTGACCTACCATCGGGTTGAGGAGCCACTTCTGGTTCGATGCAGTCGAGCAACAGTTTGATTCCGGTGACTACTACGTCAAACTTATCGCTTTGAGTCCAGGTGTCCTACTCCAGCACATCGAATTGTGCCTTGACCCTTCGATGATAGTCTGCAAGCATCGCAAAGTTCCATCAAGCGCGAAAGATACTTCAGAGATAACCCTGACCAGGGAACACTCATCGTTTAGCTCCTCGGCTAGCTTGCTCGCTTGCCCTATTTCCTTCGCCTTCTCCTCACAGAGTTGCTCGAGGGCCTAGCGTAGCTGGCCGAGCTCTACATCTTGTTCTACAAGTACAACAGTTGGCACCAAAAAGAAGCGAATCCAACTATGCAAAGCACTTTCGTCGATCACACGTACCTTTCTTCTGCTCAGAGCATTTCTACAGTTGGAACGAAAGATTCCTTCAGTTGTGTGGAGGTAGTGGCTAGCTGCTTGGACTTGGTCCACAGCTATTCTTTCATAGTCACCAGCTGTTCAGATAGGACTCCCTTCTGGTGTTCCAGGTCCCACGCATTGGATTCAGCGAGGTCTCACTCGCGTTGGGCCCTCTAGGTGTGTCTCTCTGAGAGGTTTATCGCCTCCTAATCCACCCACAGTGGTGGTTGACTTTTCCACTGGCTACCGAGCACCCAGGGACTCTGACATGGGAGCTAATGGTGTTACCTCCGCTCTAGGATCGGCCCGAGGCTGCTCGTTAGTCTAGGCGGACGGGTCCGGACCCTCCATATGACTTGCACTACATCATAACATTTGGTCAATTGGCAAAAAAAAAAAACAAAACAAGCTAAGGCAAGACAACAAAATAACTCCAATACAGGAAGTACTTACCGTTTGGTTTGTCAGTGCAATTTTTTAAATCGACGATGCCTGCTCGAGCACCCAGGCGCGGCTGTTGGGTCGACTCCCTTATTCTGGGGTGCAGGTCTTGCCTCCTCCATAGTTGGTCTCTGCTCCGCCTGTTGCTCTAGGGTTTTCTCCATCCATCGCTCTGGATTTACCTCTACCTATTGCTCGGGGACTCCCGTCGCCTGCCCAGCGGGAACCTCTATCGCTGGATGCTCGGGGACTTCTTCGTTTCCCCTTGGTTGCTCCTCCATGCGCGTGCTGCTTGGAGGTGCTTGGGTGTTTGGAGGAGGAGCAACTGGATCTTCGTCGTCATCAGACCACTCGAGCACCTTGGTCCTTCGCGGTCAAGTGGTCTGGTCATCACCAAGCGAGATGTCGCCCTATTTAAGGGGCGTGGCAGCCACTATTTTTCTCTTCTTCTAGGCCAGCTCATCCGCTGCAGCCCTCTTTCCCTAGACTTTCTCCATCACCAGGGGCGAAGTCTCCATCCGACCAGGGTCGGTGCCTCCTGACTTCTGATGAGGTGCTGGTCGTATCTTCTTCAGGCCAAGCTGATCGCCGGGCATCTACTCCCCTCGACCAATCAACCCTTAGGACACCAGAGAAGTACACCGCTCTTCCCTATGAATGGATCTTTGCTTAAGTAAATCAGTTCTCGACTCGTCGATGTTTCAGGATTAAAAGTCTTGGAAAAAAATCGAGATGATTACCTCCAGGTGCGGATATGAGCAATTGAAGGCCCTCGTTTGCTTTGGCCAGACGAACAAAATGTTGGGAGCGAATAGCTCTGTGGCCCATTCCATGACATCCTTCTTCGTCAGTCGTTCCGTCCTCTCCTGGGTCCTGTCGTCATCACCTCTATAGTCAAAATCCGGGTGGGCCCTCTTCTTGCAGGGCTAGACGTGGCGCACTATGAAGCTTGCTGCCACTAGTTCGCCTCTAATTTCCATGCCTCTAATCAGGCCAAGGAGCTCCGTCACTTGTTCCATGTCAACATTGTTTAGTTTCTCTGACCAGCTCCTCTGGTTCCCCGGGATATGGTGGACATCGCAGCAGATTATAAGGTGGCTCTGTTTCATGTAGAACCACTTAGAATTCCACCCTTTCAGAGAAGTGTTCAGCGGTATGTTAATATACTCGCTGGCCATTCTGTCCCAAAGCTGCAAATAGACGCCGCCGACCACCCTGGAGCCACCACCCCCTTTCTTCTTCAACCAGAAGAGATGTATGATGAGGTTGTAGTGCGACAAAATCCCAAGGAACGCCTCACAATAATGGATGAAGATTGAGATATGAAGAATGGTGTTGGGATGGAGGTTGCACAGACTAACCGCCCAGAGCTCCAATAGATCCCTCAGGAATGGATGAACAGGGAACACCAACCCACCCCAGAAATAATTTTCAAAGACTACAACTTCATCGGTGTTAGGCATTGGGAAGGGCTCACCACTGGCTGGCCGCCATCCGGTGGTGACACAGTCAGCAAGCACGCCCGCCGCCACCAATCTCTCGAGCTCCACTTCTCCCATGCGCGACAGCGTCCACTCTTCGTCACGTCTGGCTCCAGTACTTGCTCTCTTTGGGCTTGTTCTCTTCAAGTTTGTAGCTCTCCTCTTTGGCGCCATTTTTTGGATCTGGCTGGGCGCTGGCACTGGCAGCGTGCGTGGGTGCGAATCTGAAAGTGGGAGGACTGCGTGTAAATATAGGTTGCTATCATTTGTATTAACATTTCATACAAAATCTAGTATTGAATATTTTGTCCATTAAATGGTCTCAAATAATAGAAAAAATATTTCAACTACAAAGTTTAAATCTTGTGAAACACTACAACTTTGGTATAGGGTGTGTCTCCGGCTAAGAATGTTGGTAAATTTAATCTCAAAATATGAGCACCTAAAATAAATATTTAAGACTAAACAACTTCAAACAAAAACTTATCAACTGTAGACTTGTAGACCAGGTCGACCACTACACCTTTTGTATTGATCATGTGACCATTCAAGGTCGTTTGGAAATTCTAAATTTTGAATTTTAAAATTTTAAAAAATAAATCACATACTTAGACCTCTAAACAACTCCAATTAAAAACTTGTCAACTAGCCATCACGTGCTTTACAAAGCAAACTCAATTGAAGCACAACTTCTAGATCAAGGAAAACAAGATTTACAAATGGTTCAACAACTACAGTCCTTCTTCTTCCTCAAATTTGATGCCATCCACTGAAGCTCTGCTTCTAGCTCGAGGTCAGCAAACCCCTCCACATGCGAACTGACGAAGGTAGATGCAAGCATGTATCATTCTACACAAATGAAGATCATGGTAGAGCTAAGAGATTTGTTTTAGCATCATATTGACTATCAACACAGATAAGGGACACTTTAACAGAGTGACATGTTTATGGGATTATTATTATAAAAAAATACACTACTTGCATATGGGATATTGCATTTAAAAAAATACATGGTATTTAAAACCACACTTAAATTTTTTATAGACATCTAATTCTATATTTAATTAATTACACTATCTAGCAACATCTTTCTTGTAATATATTAATGAAAAAAACACGCACTATGATATCGTTCAGCCGCATCCAATTCTACAATGGATTAATGATAGTGCTAGATAGTCATATCACTATGGTAATGAATTAATGAAAAATATATCTGTGACGCATCACATGACGCATCAAATAATATACGAGTTTATAAACAGTATCCGATTTTGTAACAAATTAATGACTATAGAACACATCTGCTTCAAATAATACACGACTTTATAAACCATATCTGATTTTGTAACAAATTAATGACTATAGCACACATCCGCATCCTTTCTTAATCAATTAATATAAAACATATTGAAAAAACAATCATGAAGGACATCTAGTTCTATAGCGAATTAATGATAGAAACCCATAGCCATATCTCTTCTACAAAGTGATACTAAAAAATGCACATGATAGACAATGTTCTCTGTCTACCGATCCCCATAAATAAGTCTCAATGTCCTCTTCGAATACCATCCACCATGGAACATAATAGTTACCCCACCAAGGATGAGAAATTTAGGCAGAGCGACAATGAAATTTCCCCTTTGCGTGAAGCGCTAAGGGGTAAAACAAGCATGCTAGCTCCTTCTAGCAGTGCACCTAATGACCATGCTCACTCCTTCCAGGGCTACTACAATAATAGTAAAGCAATACCACACCAAGTCCACTCAGTTTCTACTCCCATACCACCAACTAGCATCATTGCATCGACAAGGCTAGAGCAAAGCCCGAAGAATGAACAAGAGCTTATGCACATGTTTCTGACAACTAACATAAGTGAGGATGCACGGAAGAAGGCTTTGTCCTTGGAGCCCCAGTCAATAGAATCTTTGCTCCAAGGAGACCGTATGGCTATTCTCCAAGCCCACCTTGACATTGCTGGAGTTTCTGATCCTAGTCCGATCTTCCACGACCCTGCCTTGCATGTTCCCAAGGTTTGGTCTCTTTTTCTTACCTTTTATCATTGTACTTAAATTATGGAACTCTACAATCTCTCACATCACTCTATCTGCAGGATAGGATGCACAAAACTCTTGGATCTTCATCCTCATCCCATGATGACCTTTATGGGAAAACACCATATGTCAAACCAACTTTGTTTAATCAACCCCCCATGCCCTCACTTGTCCAAAGAGAGCAACATGTGCCAAGTGGTTTTCCAAGCGACAATTCTTATAACGCCATCAAAGAGGTTATGGATTCTACAATTAATTTTCGAAGAGTCAAGAAGCAGAAGTACACATGCAAGATCTGTAATGCTGTGTTTAGCTCAGAACAAATGTATCATGGTCACATGAGCTTGTTGCACACAACAAAGGAATAGGGAACAATTAAAGTGGGCCATCATCCATAATAAATGCTTGTCCATGCTGTAAACCACCACTTATGTTAGGACAAATCTGTCTGAGTGGTTTCTTCTCATCAAGTGGAAGTAAATGAAATTTAATAATAGTATGAGTAAAATAATTGCATATCTTGATTGAACAATTGCATTTATGATGTGATTGTGGCTTGTGAAATGACATGTGATAATTTACCCAAAGCAGTTTGTTATAAAAATTACAAAAACTATTGCATACTTGCAAAAAAACGTGATTTAGAACACTGAATCTCTAAATTAAATGTATGAGAAAAATAGAACCGCAAGAAAACATCTGTGGTAGAACCGCCCGAAATAACATACTTACGGAGGTGCTCGTCTTCCACCAGACACTAAGCACCCCGAAAGCAAGCTACAGCGGGCGGTATCCGTCGGGCACACCCCATGAGAGAACCCAAAATTTCCACATTTTTCCCCAAGGATCCAATAAGAAGAACGAGTTACAATACTTAATACATTTCATACATCCAGAGTTCTTAAAAATTACATTATTACATTTCTAAAGTCAGAGCACGGAATGTTAAACAGCGTAATAAAAATAAACATCTAGTGATAAAGAACAAGGATCCGTCTGTGCCCAACAGAAGAATCCTTCACACAATGGTGCTCCTCAAGCATTACCTGCAAACACCAGTACCCAAACCATATCCTTGTCTAGTCACCACTTTTTCTTTCCACCATTTTATCATGAGTGATCATGATTATCACCTATTGTGAGTAACGGCAGGTTACTCACGCTACTGAAATCCTGAGCATAGCAACTACTCGACCTATACTAGTAGGACTCATAGGTAGATATATTTATGCATGTAGTTTGCACAAAATGCCTGTAACGTAAATGCACATCATATATATATATATTCAGTGATCATTAAAAATATGGGTTATGCACCAGGGCTTGCCTTGGGCTGGTGGTGGGTCAACAAAGTCAACACCAAAAGGCTTCGAGGCTCCCTCCTGCACAAGGATCTCCTCCTCATATTCCTCAATGACCTCCTCATAGTCCTGCTCATCCACGGGGACAAACTCTACCAACTCATAATCTACATGCATGAAATGATGATGCAACACTTACTAATACGGCAACAACAACTCTTAAAATAAAAATACATCTATCAAGCTATGAAGCGAGTTTTACTGACTAAGGCGCTAAGTTACCTACTGTTACCACTAACAAGTATGAAGCATGGCATGTACTATCTTAGCAACTAAAGGTATTCCTACCCTTAATTCTCATTTACTCTGTATAAGATAAAACGTTGAGTACTAACTACTCTATTTATCAACCTACTCTAATGCTACAAAATTTACAGTGAGTACATAATATTCTAATGATCCTACTGTAAAAATTTCATGACTAAAGGCATCATCAATTTGCCACAAAAATTTCTACAAATATTAATCTACATAATACTAAGCTCTCTAATTTAAATTTATGAACTTATCATTATCTTAGATAACTGTAAATTAACTACACTAACAGATAGATGGCATTTTTGTAAACCTAACAAATTTTGTTTCACTATTTTTGGACACCTATAAGATTTACTACAATTTATCAAAGTTTAGCTCACAACTAAATTGAATAAGCATTTGTTAATTCACTGGAAAAGAAGAAACTAAACTTCACCACGCGGCCCACTTCATGGCTCGGCCCACTCCCGTGACACCCGCGCACGCACACGCGCAGCGCATCGGTATGGCCTAGCGGGGCACGGCCCACGCGCGATAGTGGCCCATGGAGGGAAGACACCCACGTGCGCCGCGTTATGCAAAAGAGCCCTCAGCTTCCAATCAAATGGAACCGCAGTCCATTCCACTATTCCCCTCTCTCACTGACTCTCACACTTAACCCCTTGGTTCACTTCAAATTCGCGTAACAAAGTCCCCGCCAGAACTCAACCGAGGCCGCTGCATCTTTGGCCAAACACCGGCAAGCACAGGCCTCCTCGGCCTCAACCAACACCGCCCTAGCACTCTATGAGCGAAGTGCCATCGATAGAGGTATCATACACTAAAAATGATGTAGCACATAGGTGTAGCCATGCAGCACGAAGGGGTCTGGCCGCGGCAACACCAACTCCGGTGAAATCACCTAACACCACGCTACCATCACTACCTAGACTCCATGCCTAGCATACTGGTAACATCCCAGAGGTCCTAGACATACCCGTTTTACTCCCAAATGAACCGGCCATGTACACCGCATCTACACTATGTTCACCGGAGGCGACCACGCGCTCCAACGAGCCTTGGCCCTAACCGTCTCAATCACGTACCCAGGAGCAAGAGGACCTCACCAGATATATGTAGGACAGATTGGAAGACATCGTGGGGCTTAGCAAAATGGTTGTCCACGAGCGCAGGGTGGCTCCAGTTCACACAGACTATGGCAAAGGCATTCTCGGTGACCAACTGCACCATCGGTGAAACCGCTGCATGGGCAAATCAACCGAGTCAAGGAGACATAATTGCACCGCTCAATTGAGACAAAGGATCAAGGAGCGATGCCCTGGCCGAGCACCCACCTCAATAGCCATGATGGTCCGCCACGAGGAGAATGCCCCGTATTACCTCACTGTAGCACGGAAGCTTATCGGGACAACCCCAATCACTGGTTGATTCATAGGGCTAGTTGGGTGCATGGTTAATTGGAAGGAGGTGGACTACGCAAGGCTAATTGGATGGATGATGGTGTTTGGACTTAAGGGGTCGACGACGGGGGGGGACTCCAATTGAAGCCCTGACACCACATGGCTGTAATAGTGGCAAGCTTGGCATGAAGCTAGACTCCAACTCGACCTCTAGATGTGCACAATTACGGAGATAGGCCAGCGTTGTGGGTTTGCCTTGGCGTGGCTCGGCCGGTGTCATTCAAGGCGATGGGACGAGAAGCTTGGCGTGACGCATTTTCTAACTGAGAGAGGACGGCAGCGCGACATTGATGGCTCCACAAGCACATACGAGTTCGGCACAATGACATGCAGCCATATCTCCATGACTCACAAGATGACGGTGGCTCGGCATAGCGTGCCGCTGAGGCAGACACTGATTCGGGGAGTTAGTAGCGTGGCGACGCATCAAGCGTGGATGTGATGGCGAGGCAGACAGGCAGGCCATGCACATGCAGCCACGAAGGGTCAACGATAGCAGTGACCGCGCTACAGTGATGGTCGGAGTGCAGCGCAACCGGTTGCGCAGCTCGACACGACGGCGAGCAGCGTGGCTTAGGCGGACGCGACGGCGGGTAGAGCAGCCAGGCAGATGCGATGGTGGGTAGAGTAGCCAGGCTCACTGGTGTGGTGCGGACCTATGCGGCGGCGTGCGTGTGTGCGCTAGGGGTAGGCCAGTGCAGCGCCCAAGCCGAACTGAACCCGATGACCATGGCCAGACACTAGCACCGATCAATGTGTCATGCATGCTTTTTAAAGCGTCCCAAAAACCCACCTCAATGCTTCAATTGCTCAACCAACTATTTTATGCTCGAGATGGTATATCAAGCTACTAAAACAAACCCTAAGACCATGCCACTACTTAGTCTGATTCTTCTACGAAAATTGCCAAAATTAGCTTCATCGACCCATTCTCCGACTTAAGAAAATGGCTAAGTTTGTTGTTCGGATTCGCGTCAACTTCAATTTCCAAGCTATTAAGCAAGCTATCTAGCGAATCCCATTCTTGACCACAAGTATTTCATCATCACCTATGAAGTTTGTACTACAAACTTTATTAAAGTGCTGGGTATGCGTTCTATAGCATTTTCGTTCAATAAAAATTTGTTTAGAACTCTAATCGATATAACGCGACATAAAATATAACATTTGTTTCGCATTTCCGATAAACGTTTCAAGTCACATGAATTTATTTACACATTATATTTCACACATTTACACATAAGTATGATGCTCATGTAGTGTTTTAGCAAAAGACTATACAATGTAACACCGAGGGTGTTACAACATCAAAAAGTTGTGCATAGATCATTAGGATTCTCAAACATGCGTAGGATGCCATGAACATAATATTAGGCTAGAAAACTACTATGTTTAGTAATTTCAACAAATCTATAGTCGATCATATGCCATATGACTTAGTGATGGGAGAGGTGACAGCGGTGGCGATAGAGGAGGAGAAGACATATCTCTTCTTGGGGTGATGAGGGTAGTGACAGCAGATCCCTAGGCGATGTTAATGATTTATCGCCTTCATCACCCTCATCATCCAAAGATGACTCTAGATCACCAAACTTTATGTTGAGTTTGCGCCATTGCACAAAGCTACCACTATTCTCCCCCAAGTGTCAACATGTCTTCCTCAAGGGGATAATCAAGTTTTGTCTTCCTATACTTGTTCTTCAACATGGACTCAATGTTGACCTTAGTGTACCTTGCTAGTATTGGGCGACTGTGCAATATCATCCCTTCTACAGTAAGCTAGATCTGGCTGATGATCACCACTTTAAGAAGGAATGATTGCTAGGGCATGTATAGCTTGGAGGGAGTAGGCTCGGTGATCTCGTCCACCAAATGCATGTATTTACTTCATTTTCTTCAAATGGGGTTGACCCATAGCTATTGCCCTTGAAAACTAGATTAGTGTGTGTCAAAGGTGTTCCATCTTCTGATGTTGCATTACTAGCTATTGTTGATATTTCTTATGACTATTGGATGCTTCCACAAGCGCATAGAAATATTGATGTAGCACTTCGCTTGAGAGTATTCCGAGGTTCTATCTATGTTTTACCATAGGGAACCCCTATGGCTAAGATAGTGAAGAATAGGATTTCTTGTGAACTAAATTCTCAAGCAATTGCACGACCTTAGTTGGGGGTTAACGACTATGGCGCACATTGCTATTAAGAATGATAAAATAAAATAATTGATCACTATAGAAGGTAGCTAGATAGTAAATAGTGTAGTTAGTGGGAGAAGCCATGGAGAGTGAGTAAAAAGAGTCATATGTAACTTCTATTGGTCAACCACAACTTAGACATAAACTTAGCAACTCAGCTAAATCAAGAATTAGAGGGGATTCTCAAGCACTTCAGGCATAACCCGCTTAGCCAACCCCAAAGGAATGACTAGACGTAATTGCCACGAGCCCTATGCTTTAAGAACTAGACCTACCATGGTGGAATACATAGGATGGATAGGGCTGTCACAACATGCCACCTACCACTAACTATCCGGAGGCCTAGCCATATTCCATTGGCAAGTTATAGTCTAAGCACCATGCTCCTATGAACTCGCTACTTCGATCTGAGCTCCAATGAAATGAGAGCATAGCACCCTAAATAGATGGTGGAACCCATGTAGGAAAAGACCACACTAAGCAAGATATAACTTATGCTACTAAGCTATAGCAAGCTCCAAAGCACTTTGCTAGATAAGCAAGCTTGGCATAAGTAACTGAGCAAAGTAGAAGTATATTCCAAATAAGATAAGTGTACAAATATGGAAAGGTACAAAAGAGGAAAAGTACAAAGGAGATATACCAGACCCAGAAGACTCTTCCAGACTCTAAGCAGAGCTCCTACTCTAACTCTATCTCCCACTACTAGCCAACATAAAGTATACCAAATATGATATAAAGAGTTGGATCTAGTGCTAATAACACACAAAATGACTATGGCACATTTGCATAACAAATATTGTACAATACTGAAATAGACTAGGTAAGCTGTTAAGTATCAAAGAACAAAGAATGAAACTGTGCTAGGTTATCTAAAGGTATGTCCAGATATTGTACATTAATTGTGGCACTATATAGCCTGATCTTTCTTCTATTAATGTACAAGTGAAATAAAAATCCATGATATGCAAAATAATATATGATTTCATTCATGAATAAAGATTTTTTGATAATACTACATTGCCACAACATTATTGTAGCAAATTAATGAAAAAGCCATACATATGATATGTGAAACCGTATCCAATTCTACAAATATTTAATGATAGTACCGCATAGTCACATCTTTCTCCAAATTGTATTACATAGCTAAATCTTTCTTGTAATGATTAAGGAAAATAACGTTCTTAAACTTTGACCAGGATTATAGAAAAAATACTACATCTATAGGGTATGTTTGGCTTTACTCCAGCTTTAATATCTAGAGAGGATATGTGGTTTGTAGACTAAATTAAGGTGGTTTTAATATTTATATTCAATATAAACTATAAATAAACTATAAGTTTCAAAAAATTACAAATAAACTATCCATGTAAATGCTCTTGAGTGTCTCTAGCTCTAGATCCATGATTTGTAGGAGCTAAGAATACCCAGCTCCAAAAAATAAACAAATTTCCTAACCAATGGGGTCACAATACCAAACAATTTGATGTGTATATGTTGGTGAAATTTTTCTATAAACTTGGACATATTTAATGAATTTTGACTTAGGGTAAAACTAAAACATACTACAATTTAGAACAGATGACAGAGTATAAGATATGTAAATACCACATGTTTCTAAAATGCTTCTAGTTTTATAATGAATTAATTATAGTCTTGCATAGACACTATAAGGGATCGTGATGCCTAAGAGGGGGGATGAATTAGACAACTTAAAATTCTACTTCGAACTATGGCCTTTAATTCCACCTAGTCAAAACCTATGCAAGAAAGTAATCTATCTAAATGTGGAACTACGGTTTTGCTAGGTGTGTTGCTATCTCTACCGTAAAAGAGTTATGTAACCTAGGTTCCAGTCCTATCAACTAGCCTATCAACTAAGCTAGGAAAGTAAAGCACACAACCAAGGTTGTAATATAAAGGTGGACGATAAAGATGAGGTAGAGATGCAAACTCCCGTCGATGACTCCAGTATTTTTACCGAGGTATCAAGAAGCGCCCAAGCTTCCCCCTAGTCCTCTTTGGAGCCCCTCGCAAGGGCCAAGCTCCCAATCAGGTAACTCAATGGATAGCTTTGGGTATTTCCCATGCGCAAATGGGTCTCTAGTGTGCCTTCTGACAAGCCTCTCTCCCAATTGTCGACATGTCTACCTCAAGGGTATAATCAAGTTATGTCTTCCTATACTTGTTCTTCAGCATGGACTCGATGTTGACCTTAGTGTACCCTATAGGTATTGGGCTACTATGCAATTTCGTCCCTTCTATGGTAAGCCAGATCTGGCTGATGATCACCACTTTAAGAAGGAACAATTTCTAGGACATGTATAGCTTGGACGGAGTAGGCTCGGTGATCTCATCCACCAAATGCAAGTATTTGCTTCATTTTCTTCAACTTGGGTTGACCCATAGCTACCCCCTTAAAAACTAGGTTTCTGTGTGTGTGTCGTAGGTGTTCCATCTTTTGATGTTGCATCACAAGCTATTGTTGATATTTCTTATGACTATTGGATGTTTCTGCAAGCGCATCGAAAATATTGATGTAGCACTTAGCTCGAGAGTATTCTGAGGTCATATATATATTTTTTCATAGGGAAATCCTAGGGCTAAGATAGTGAAGAATAGGATTTCTTGTGAACTAAATTATCAAGCAATTGCATGACCTTAGTTGGGGGTAAATGACTATGGCGCACATTGCTATTAAGAATGATAAAATAAAAGTAATTGATCACTATAGAAGGTAGCTAGATAGTAAACTGCGTAGCTAGTGGGGGAGGGCATGGAGAGAGTAAAAAGTGTCATATGTAACTTCTACTTGTCAAGCACAACTTATAGATAAACTTAGCAACTCAGTTAAATCAAGAATTAGAGGGATTCTGATGCACTTTGGGGCACAACGGCCTAACCAACCTCCAAAGGATTGACTAGACGTAATTGTCATGAGCCCTACACTTTAAGAACTAGACCTATCATGGTGGAATATAGAGGATGGATAGGACTATCACCACTTGCCACCTACCACTAACTATATGAAGGCCTAGTCATATCCATAAGCAAGTTATAGCCTAAGCACCATGCTTAATCTATGAACTTGCTACTTTGATCTGAGCTCCGATGAAATGAGATCAAAGCACCCTATCCCAACGGTGGAACCCGTGCATGAAAAGGACCACACTAAGTAAGATATAACTTGTGCTACTAAGCCTATAGAAGGCTCCAAAGCACATTTAGCTAGATAAGCAAGCCTAGACTAAGTAATTGAGCAAAGCAAAAGTATATTCCAAATAAGGTAAGTGTACAAAAATGACTATGGCGCACATTGCTATTAAGAATGATAAAATAAAATAATTGATCACTATAGAAGGTAGCTAGATAGTAAATAGTGTAGTTAGTGGGAGAAGCCATGGAGAGTGAGTAAAAAGAGTCATATGTAACTTCTATTGGTCAACCACAACTTAGACATAAACTTAGCAACTCAGCTAAATCAAGAATTAGAGGGGATTCTCAAGCACTTCGGGCATAACCCGCTTAGCCAACCCCAAAGGAATGACTAGACGTAATTGCCATGAGCCCTACACTTTAAGAACTAGACCTACCATGGTGGAATACATAGGATGGATAGGGCTATCACAACATGCCACCTACCACTAACTATCCGGAGGCCTAGCCATATCCATTGGCAAGTTATAGTCTAAGCACCATGCTCCTATGAACTCGCTACTTCGATCTGAGCTCCAATGAAATGAGAGAACATGTTTCTGACAACTAACATAAGTGAGGATGCACGGAAGAAGGCTTTGTCCATGGAGCCCCAGTTAATAGAATCTTTGCTCCAAGGAGACCCTATGGCTATTCTCCAAGCCCACCTTGACATTGCTGGAGTTTTTGATCCTGGTCCGATCTTCCATGACCCTGCCTTGCATGTTCCCAAGGTTTGGTCTCTTTTTCTTACCTTTTATCATTGTACTTAAATTATGGAACTCTACAATCTCTCACATCACTCTATCTGCATGATAGGATGCACAAAACTCTTGGATCTTCATCCTCATCCCATGATGACCTTTATGGGAAAACACCATATGTCAAACCAACTTTGTTTAATCAACCCCCATGCCCTCACTTGTCCAAAGAGAGCAACATGTGCCAAGTGGATTTCCATGCGGCAATTCTTATAACGCCATCAAAGAGGTTATGGATTCTACAATTAATTTTTGAAGAGTCAAGAAGCAGAAGTACACATGCAAGCTCTGTAATGTTGTGTTTAGCTCACAACAAATGTATCATGGTCACATGAGCTTGTTGCACACAACAAAGGAATAGGGAACAATTAAAGTGGGCCATCATCCATAATTAATGCTTGTCCGTGCTGTAAACCACCACTTATGTTAGGACAAATCTGTCTGAGTGGTTTCTTCTTATCAAGTGGAAGTAAATGAAATTTAATAATAGTATGAGTAAAATAATTATATATCTTGATTGAACAATTGCATTTATGATGTGATTGTGGCTTGTGAAATGACATGTGATAATTTACCCAAAGCAGTTTGTTATAAAAATTACAAAAACTATTGCATACTTGCAAAAAAAAGTGATTTAGAACACTGAATCTCTGAATTAAATGTATGAGAAAAATATAACTACAAGACAACATCTGTGGCAGAACCGCCTGAAATAACATACTTACGGAGGTGCTCATCTTCCACCAGACACTAAGCACCCCGAAAGCAAGCTACAACGGGCGGTATCCGTCAGGCACACCCCAAGGGAGAACTCGAAAGATCCACATTTCCCCCCAAGGATCTAATAATAAGAACGAGTTACAATACTTAATACATTTCATACATCCAGAGTTCTTAAAAATTACATTATTACATTTCTAAAGTTAGAGCGCAGGAATATTAAACAGCGTAATAAAAATAAACATCTAGCGATAAAGAACAAGGATCTGTCTGTGCCCACTAGAAGAATCCTTCACACAATGGTACTCCTCAAGCATTACCTGCAAGAGGGGTAAATAAACCCTGAGTACATAATGTACTCGCAAGACTTACCCGACTAGTGGGAATAATTTTCCGACTCCAATAAATATGCAAAGCTTTAAGGTTTGCTGGTTTCCTTTTTGCAGAGAGCAATACTAATAGTGAGTCCTTATTTATGTTATTATTAGCCACCATGATTAATTCATTATCTAACCATTCTATATAAGCACCTGTTCTACTTTCAAGCAAGAGTTGAGCAATCAGTTTCATTTCATCACCTTCCATCTTTCAGTTCTTACTACGGTGCTAGAGTTTAGACAAGTCATACTGAATTTCCTGGTGATTCGCGAATCAATACCCCCAGCTAGGTACCCCAAAAACACATGCCCCACTTGTACCCCAGGCACAAGCAGGACCAACCCATCATCCTCCTATCATGGGGTCTAGGTCCCCGTCCAAATTTGGACTCCAAGTCCCCGCTCCTAAGTTCTAGACTTAGCGTGGTGCAAGGACCTCTACCATCCCCGCCTCCAATCAGTCGGTCTAGAAAGAGCCGGAACCCATAACAAGAGCAACAAGCCTTCCCTACGCCTATACCCAAGTATGTGCTCAGGATAATAAGTCTGTGACTTGCCTAGCATCCAATGCAACGGTCGGTCCTTAACCAACATAGACAGGGAAAAAGTGTAACCAAGCTATGCCCTGTTGGCCGCAGGACACAACCTCTTACACCCACCAGTACCCAAACCATATCCCTGTCTGGTCACCACTTTTCCTTTCCACCATTTTATCGTGAGTGATCATAATTATCACCTATTGTGAGTAACGGCAGGTTACTCATGCTACTGAAATACTGAGCATAGCAGCTACTCGACCGATACTAGTAGGACTCATAGGTAGATATATTTATGCATGTAGTTTGCATAAAATGCCTGTAACGTAAATGCACATCATATATATATTCAGTGACCATTAAAAATATGGGTTCTACACCAGGGGCTTGCCTTGGGCTGGTGGTGGGTCAACAAAGTCAGCACCAAAAGGCTCCGGGGCTCCCTCCTGCATAAGGATCTCCTCCTCATATTCCTCAATGACCTCCTCGTAGTCCTGCTCATCCACGGGCATGAAGTCTACCAACTCATGATCCACATGCATGAAATGATGATGCAACACTTACTAATATGTCAACAACAACTCTTAAAATAAAAATACATCCATCAAGCTACAAAGCGAGTTTTACCGACTAAGGCGCTAAGTTTCCTACTAGTTACCACTAACAAGTATGAAGCATGGCATGTACTATCTTAGCAACTAAAGGTATTCCTACCCTTAATTCTGATTTACTCTATATAAGATAAAACGATGAGTACTAACTACTCTATTTATCAACCTACTCTAATGCTACAAAATTACAGTGAGTACATAATATTCTAATGATCATGCTGTAAAAATTTCAAGACTAAAGCCATCATCAATTTGCCACAAAAATTCCTACAAATATTAATCTACATAATACTAAGCTCTCTAATTTAAATTTATGAACCTATCATTATCAAAGATAACTATAAACTAACCACACTAACAGATAGATGGCATTTTTGTGAACCTGACAAATTTTGTTTCACTATTTTTAGACACCTATAAGATTTACTACAATTTATCAAAGTTTAGCTCACAACTAAATTGAATAAGCATTTGTTAATTCACTGAAAAAGAAGAAACTAAACTTCACCGCGTGGCCCACTTCATAGCTCAGCCCACTCCCACAACGCCTGCGTGCGCACACGCGCACCGCATTAGCGCGGCCTAGCGTGGCATGGCCCACGCGCGACAGCGGCCCATGGAGGGAAGACCCCCGTGCGTGCCGCGTTATGCAAAAGAGTCCTCGGCTTCCAATCAAATGGAACCATAGTCCATTCCACTATTCCCCTCTCTCATTGACACTCGCACTTAACCCCCCGGTTCACTTCAAATTCACGTTACAAAGTCCCTGGCCAAAACTCAACCGAGGCCGCAGCATCTCTGGCCAAACGCCAGTGAGCATGGGCCTCCTCGGCCTCAACCAACACCTTCCCTAGCACTCTATGAGTGAAGCGCCATTGATAGAGGTATCATACACTAAAAACGGTGCAGCGCATAGTTGTGGCCATGCACCGTGGTGGGGTCTGGCAGTGGCAGCACCGACGCCGACTGAAATCACCTAACACCACCCTACCATCACTACCTAGACTCCATGCCTAGCATACTGGTAACATCCCAAAGGTCCTAGACATACCCATTCTACTCCCAAACTGAACCGGCCACGTACACCGCATCTACACTATGTTTGCCGGAGGCGACCACGCGCTCCGATGAGCCTTGGCCATAATCGTCTCAATCACCTACCCTAGGAGCAAGAGGACCTCACTAGATACATGTAGGACAGACTAGAAGACGTTGCAAGGCTCGGCAAGATGGTTGTCCACGAGTGCAGGGTGGCTCCGTTTCACGCCGACTGCAGTCGAAGGCGTTCTCGGCGACCAACTACACTGCCGGTGAAATTGCTGCATGGGCAAATCAACTGAGTCAAGGAGACATAATTTCACCGCTCAATTGAGACAAAGGATCAAGGAGTGATGCCCTAGCCAAGCACCCGCCTCAATGGCCATGGTGGACCACCATGAGGAGAATGCCCCGCATTACCTCACTGTAGGATGGAAGCTCACCGAGACAACTCCAATCACTGGCTCACTCACAGGGCTAGTTGGGTGCACGGTTAATTAGAAGGAGGTGGACTATGCAAGGCTAATTGGATGGACGACGGTGTTCAGACTTAAGGGGTCGACGGCGGGGGGGGGGGGACTCCAATTGAAGCCCCAACACCGTACGGCCGCAACAGCAGCAAGCTTGGTGTGAAGCTGGACTCCAACTCGACCTCCAGACGTGCACAATTACGAAGATGGGCCGTAGAGATAGACACCAATTTGGGGAGTCAGTAGCATGGCGACGCATCGCAAGTGGAAGTGATGGCGAGGCAGGCGGGCAGGCCACACGCGTGCAGTCATGAAGGTCAATGGTAGTAGTGACCGCACGACAGCGACGGTCGGAGCGTAGTGAAACCAGATGTGTAGCTCGATGCAATGGCGAGCAGCGTGGCTCAAGGCGGACGCAACGGCAGGCAGAGCAGCCAGGCGGATGCGACAATGGGCAAACCAGCCAGGCTCGCTGGCACGGTGTGTGTGCAGCGTGTGAGCGTGTTCCAGGGCAGTGGCAACGGTGGTGTGGACCCATGCGGTGGCACACGCGTGCGCGCTAGGATCAGGCCAGTGCAGCGCCTAAGCTGAACCAAACCCGGTGACAGTGGCTAGACGCTGGCACCGATCAACAACGTGTCATGCATGCTTTTTAAAGTGTCCCAAAAACCCACCTCAATGCTTCAATTGCTCAAACAACTATTTTATGCTCGAGATGGTATATTAAGCTACTAAAGCAAACCCTAAGACTGTGCCACTACTTAGTCTGATTCTTCTACGAAAATTGCCAAACTTAGCTTCGTCGACCCATTCTCCGACTTAAGAAAATGGCTAAGTTTGTTGTTCGGATTCGCGTCAACTTCGATTTCCAAGCTATTAAGCAAGCTATCTAGCGAATCCCATTCTCAACCGCAAGTATTTCATCCCCACCTACAAAGTTTGTACTACAAACTTTATTAAAGTGCCAGGTATGCATTCTATAGCATTTTCGTTCAATAAAAATTTGTTTAGAACTCTAATCGATATAACGCGACATAAAATATAACATTTGTTTCACGTTTCTGATAAATGTTTCAAGTCACAGGAATTTATTTACACATTATATTTCATACATTTACATGTAAGTATGATGCTCATGCAGTGTTTTAGAAAAATGCTGTACAATAACACCGAGGGTGTTACAAATCTCGCCCCCTAAAACAAAATCTCAACCCAAGATTTTATGTGCCTAGTGTGGGAAAGGAGATAGGAAATACATTTCAACGTAGCAACTACCTATCAGAACCAGAGAGAAGGTGGGGGTAATGCTTTAAGATATAGCTCTCTTGTTCTCACGTGGCCTCATCCTCAGAGTGGTTTTGCCACTGCACCTTGTAGAACCTCACCACATTGTTCCTTGTCGCTCTTTCTTTTTCATCCAAGATTTTGGCAGGATGCTCAATATAAGTCAAATCAGGCTGGAGTGGAAGTCCTTCAATTTCTACAACTTCATCCGAGACCTGCAAACATTTCTTCAATTGTGAGATATGAAACATGTCATGTACCCCTGATAAAATGTCGGGAAGCTAGAGACGGTAAGCAACTAGGCCACACTGCTTCAAAACTTTGTAAGGACCCATGTATCAGGGAGCTAGCTTGCCATGGATACTAGACCGATGCACCCCTCTCATAGGAGACACCTTGAGGTACACATAATCCCCAACTACAAACTGCAAGGGCCTCCAAGTTATAATCCTTAATCAATTCCAACCATCTCCTTTGCCTCATATTCAACTCAAACTGAGTAAAAATATATTTGAGGCTCTTATGATCTGTAAAAATGTGTACTTTGTTGCCCAACAAGTAATGCCTCCAAATTTTTAGAGCATGGACCATAGTAGCCAGCTCTAAATCATGAGTGGGGTAATTTATTTCGTGCTTTTTTAGTTGGCGCGAAGCATAAGCTATCACACGCCCATCCTGCATAAGCACACATCCCAACCCCGTCTTCGAGGCATCACAATATACATCAAAAGGCCTGTTAATATCTGGTTAGGCCAACATAGGAGCAGTGGTCAGAAATGTCTTCAAACCTTGGAAGGCTTCTTCACAGGCTGGGCTCCAATCAAACTTGGCTTCCTTTTGGAGCAGCTTGGTTATTGGCTGAGCTATCTTGGAGAAATCTAGAATGAAACACCAATAGTACCCAGCTAGACCAAGGAACTGACGAATCTAGTGCACTGACTTGGGAGACTTCTAGTTTAGCACATCTCGCACTTTGCTGGGGTCTACAGAAATGTCATCAGGTGTCAGCACATGCCCCAAAAACTACACTCGATCTAACCAGAATTCACACTTGCTGAATTTAGCATACAGCTTGTGTTCCCTCAATCGAGTTAGTACAATCCAATGGTGTTGGGCATGCTCTTCATCGTTTTTGGAATATATCAGGATATCATCAATGAATACCATCACAAACTTGTCCAACTCCAGCATGAAGACTGAGTTCATCAGGTACATGAAGAATGTAGGAGCGTTGGTGAGACCCAAAGACATTACTAGGTGTTCATACAACTCATACCTAGTAGAAAAAGTTGTCTTTGGTATATCATGTGGTCTAATCTTGATATGATGATAGCCTAAACGAAGGTCAATCTTGGAGAACACCTTGGCACCAACTAGTTGATCAAACAAAGTATCTATGCGGTGCAAGGGATACTTGTTCTTAATGGTTACCGCATTAAGAGGGTGGTAATCCACACACATCCATAGAGTGCCAGACTTCTTTTTCATAAAAATGGCTGGACAACCCCATGGTGAAGAGCTAGGACGGATGAAGCCTTTTTCCAACAATTCTTCCAACTACTTCTTCATTTTTGCCAATTCCTTTGGAGCCATGTGGTACGGGCGTCGAGAGATAGGAGCAGTACCAGGCTCTAGCTCAATGGAGAACTCCACCTCTCTGTCTTGTGGCAACCTAGGTAGATCTTTAGGAAAAACATTTAGGAACTCACATACTACCGGAATAGAGGCAAGATCAGGAGAAGCTTTAGCATGAGCAGCAACTAGGTAAACTGGATCTTTGGGTACAAGAAGAGACATCCGATCCTTAGAGGAAGGAAGTCATAACTCCACAATTATTTGCTTCAAATCCAAGACTACCCCATATACCCACAACCAGTTCATCCCAAGAATTGCATCAATGCCTTGTCCCAGGCAGCACCATAAACTAGAGACGGTTGGTGTGAGTGGCTAATACCAAGCTCACTATGTCCAGTCCGAGTATTGATGCACATCTACACACCCTGGAGTATGGATTCTATAGGCATACAGTATATCCATAAGAGGTATATTGTGCCGGTCTATAAATCCTATGCTCATGAATGAATGTGATGCACCAAAATCAAACAACACATAAGCTAGATGGGAATCAATGGTAAACACACCAGCCATCACTGGTTCCTACTGCAATATCTGCTCATCATCCGTGAAATTCACATGTCCAGATCGATTGACTGGCACTTGCTTCTTGATCACTGTCCGCTTGACTAGCCTAGAGTTAGTTGATGGTTGAGCAGACTAGGCTGGCTGGTTTTGGGGACACTCTCAGGCATAGTGGCCATCCTTGCCACATTTGAAACAAGCACCCGACTTATTTCTCTGTCGTAGATGAGGTGGGGCCTGCTGCCCTTGGGGCTGCTGATGTGGCACCTACTGAGTAGGTGCACGGTACTATGTGTAAGAAGCCTAGGAAGTATGCTGTGACTATTGAAACAAATGCATGCCTGATGATTGATAGGGCACCCATCGGACAACCTGTACTTTTTGAGTATGGGGGTGGCTAGAAGACCCCATAGCCACCCGCTTACGCTTGCATTCTGCCTAGGAATCCCGCTGCAAGCCCTCCATGGCGATGGCAATATTCATCATTGCCCCAAAGGTCTAATAGTTCCTAGTATACAATTTCTCCTAAAGGCTGCAAGAGAGGCCGCAATAGAAGCGGTCCCTCTTCTTCTTATCTGTATCCATATGAGTTTCAGCATACTAGGATAAGTGATTGAACTTATTGACATAGTCCATCACTGACAAACTACCTTGCTACAGTTCTAGGAACTCAGTCAGCTTCCTGTTGAGGACACTAGCAGGAATATAGAACTCTCTGAATGCTGTGGTGAACTCCTGCTAGGTCACCCAGTGATCTGGCTACTGCATGGCATTGAAGGTATCCTACCATGCACTCGCGGACCCCAACAACTATTTGCGCTACAAAACGCACCTTCTGCTCATCAGTCACGTTGAGCAATAGGAATTTCTGCTCCAGAATGCGAAGCTAATGCTCCACATCTAGGGGCTCAACTGACGGTGTGAATGTGGGTGGGTGCGTCTTGAGGAAATCCTAGTAAGAGTAGGGTCCCTTAAGACCACGAGCACTGCCCTCGTTCCCACCATTGCCCCCGTGGCCTCCACGAGCGATGCCAACGACAACCTCTGCCAATAGTTCCATGGCACAGGCTAACACGCAGCGAGCTGCCATCATTTCCACCATCATCTCCACGTGAGTCATCGGTGGTGACGGCGGCGGTGGTGGAGGAGGTGGAGCCAATAGTGGAGCCTCTTGGCTCTCCCCATTACCGTGCTCATTGGCTCGGCCACTTTCACCTTGGCCCTCACCAAGACCGTGGCCCGCTCTGGCACTGGTGCTCTCACGTCCAGACCTTAGATTCATCTATAAGAGATAGGAACCAACCACTTAGGACAACCTTCTAGATCATAACAAGAGATTAAAGGAACGGCGAGACATTTATTAAAGCATTCTTTTAGTTGTCCTATCAATTTACTAATCCTTATATGTGTAGGGGGCTTTAGATGAAACAAGATTCTATTACATGATGCATGTATCGGCCTATATAATGGAGACGGGGATCCCGATCTTCCGTCAGGTGATGGTAACTATCGTTGTGGCAGAGAATGACACACCGATCCGGCTTCAGATCGAAAGATCGAATCCTGCAATCTTAGCACCACAGCTCCTCTGGTTATCAACCGAGTCATGGACTAGATTGACCTCGCCAAGAAGGCTAATCCCTGCCTGCGCAACGAAGAACACAAGCAAGAACAAGAAAGATCGCAACCAAATTGCAGATGTATGATTAATCTCACGAGTTGGGGTCTCACAAACTGAAGAACGGCGAAACTGTTTCTTGACAGAATAATCTAAGCAAAACCCAAACCCTAATAGAGGGGTGGTGGCTGTTTATGAAGACTCTAGGGTCGTGCAAGACCCCTGGACGCGCCCCTAATGGGCCCAAACTCGATACATGGTCCAACGGACCAAAAGACGGTGTCACAGCACCCTGGCAGATTCTGGACGCTGACTTGTTTCGATGATTCCCGTTGATTCCGAACAGCTTTTGATGTGAAACCACTTGGATTGTCTTCCTTATCAAATTAGCTTTTCATCCATATGTGGATCATCGAAAACGGAGTCCAGATGCGTCCTGGGCGACCAGTTTAAGGCAGACTGGTCCTGGAGGCCGAGGCAGACTCGAATTCGTGTTGGACTGGGCCTCCGGCTTGTGTTGGACGTCCTTGCTGGTCACCATCACCTCCTCCATGTCCTCTTAGTCCCTCTTGACCCTCTCCAATGTTCCTAAGCAAGATAACATCATTAGGTAGTAGTCTATTCTCAAAAGTATGAAAAGGATCGCTTAAGAACGAGCTCACCTGTAAATTGAGTTGACGCATTCGAGCCCGGGTCATTGGACCTCGCATGACTGTTGGAGGATCAGCTGTTACATCCAAAGGAGTGATGTCCTCATCATCCTCCCCCTCTTGAATTGGAGTAGTCCTCGACTCAAGCTCATCTTCTTCTCCCAAATAAGGTTTCAAATCTGCAATGTTAAATGTGGGACTAACCCCGAACTCGGGTGGCAACTCAAGTTTGTATGCATTATCATTTATTTTCTCAAGAATCTTATAAGGACCAGCTGCTCTTGGCATTAATTTAGACTTACGTAGCTCAGGAAATCTATCTTTTCTTAAATGTAACCAAACCAAATCACCCGGTTCAAGTTTAATCTCTTTTCTACCTTTACTACCAGCAATTCTATACTTTTCATTTATGCTTTCAATATTTGCTTTAGTTGTTTCATGCAACTTACGAATAAAATCAGCACGCTCTCTAGCATCACTATGTATTCTCTCAGTGGTAGGTAAAGGCAAAAGATCAATAGGAGCACGGGGGTTAAAACCATACACTACCTAAAAAGGACTTACCTTGGTGGTGGAATGTTCCGCCCTGTTATATGCAAACTCCACATGTGGCAGACACTCTTCCCACATCTTCAAATTGCGCTTCAAAATGGCTCTCAACATGGTGGACAATGTTCGATTCACAACCTCAGTTTGCCCATCAGTTTGGGGATGACATGTTGTAGAAAACAGCAGCTTGGTCCCCAATTTATTCCACAATGTGCGCCAAAAATGACACAAGAATTTTGCATCACGATCTGAAACAATAGTAGAAGGCATACCATGCAAGCGAACAATTTCTTAAAAGAAAAGGTCAGCAATATGAACAGCATCATCGCTCTTATGACAAGGAATAAAATGTGCCATCTTAGAAAAACGATCAACCACCACAAAAATACTATCCCTCCCCCTCTTAGTCCTTGGCAATCCCAACACAAAATCCATAGATATATCTGCCCAAGGAGTAGAAGGAACAGGAAGAGGCATATACAAACCATGTGGGTTCAAACGCGACTTAGCTTTTTGACATGTGGCACATCGAGCCACGTACCGCTCCACATCACGCCTCATCCTAGGCCAAAAGAAGTGTGTGGACAGCACCTCCTCCGTCTTCTTGGCACCAAAATGTCCCATCAATCCGCCTCCATGTGCCTCCTGCAACAACAAAAGACGAACGGAACCAACTGGAATGCATAGGCGATTAGCTCTAAACAAAAACCCATCGCTGATCATAAACTTATTCCATGTGCGTCCCTCTCTACAATTAAGCAACACATCCTTAAAATCAGGATCAAGCGCATATTGTTCTTTAATGGATTGAAGACCAAAAATCCGGCAATCAAGTTGAGACAGCAATGTGTATCTTCTAGACAAAGCATCAGCAATCACATTATCCTTCCCTTTCTTATGTTTGATAATATAAGGAAAAGACTCAATAAATTCAACCCATTTAGCATGCCTACGATTCAGATTATTTTGAGAGCGAAGATACTTAAGCGATTCATGATCAGAATGAATAATAAATTCTTTAGGCCACAAATAATGACTGCCACGTCTCTAAAGAACGGACAAGTGCATACAATTCTTTATCATACGTGGAATAATTAAGAACAGGACCATGTAATTTTTCACTAAAGTAAGCAACAGGTTTACCATCTTGCATCAAAACACCACCAATGCCAAGTCCACTAGCATCACATTCTAGCTCAAAAGTCTTACCAAAATTTGGAAGTTGCAGCAATGGTGCATGTGTAAGCTTGTCCTTCAAAGTGTCAAAGGACTCCTCATGTGCCTCTCCCCAATGAAACACCACTCCTTTCTTCGTTAACTCATGCAATGGGACAGCAATGGTGCTGAAATCTTTGACGAAGCGGTGGTAGAATCCTACAAGACCAAGAAAACTCCTCACCTGTGTGACAGTTTGGGGAACTGGCCAGCTCTTTATGGCTTCAATTTTCATCTCGTCCACCTCAATTCCCTGTGGAGTTATAACATAGCTAAGAAAAGAAACTCGATCCGTGCAAAAGATGCACTTCTCAAGGTTACCAAATAAACGTGCATCACGTAAAGCATTAAAAACAGCACGTAAGTGATCCATATGTTCATCAAAAGACTTGCTGTAAATCAATATATCATCAAAGTAAACTACCACAAAATGATCAATAAAAACTCTTAAAACCTCATTCATTAAGCGCATGAAAGTGCTAGGTGCATTTGTCAAACCAAAAGGCATAACTAACCACTCATACAACCCGAATTTGGTTTTAAATGCAGTTTTCCTATTCATCTCCAAGTTTCATTCTAATCTGGTGGTATCCACTTCGTAAGTCAATCTTAGTGAAAATTATAGAACCACACAACTCATCAAGCATGTCGTCTAGCCTAGGAATAGGATGACGATACCGAATAGTAATATTATTGATGGCTCTACAATCAACACACATACGCCTAACTTCCATCTTTCTTAGGAACCAAAAGTACAGGAACTGGCACAAGGACTAAGGCTTTCACGTACATACCCGCGGTCCAAAAGGTCTTAGACTTGCTGCTGAATTTCCTTAGTCTCCTCAGGATTGGTTCAATATGCAGCTCGGTTGGGCAAGGTCGCTCCCGGAATCAAATCGATTTGATGCTCTATCCCTCTCATAGGTGGCAGCCCCGGGGCATCTCAGCTGGAAAAATGTCCTCATACTCCTACAAAAGGTTAGTGATAGCAGGAGGTACCGAGCTAACAATATCATCAAGTGAAAACATAGCTCGTTTGCATACCAAAGCATAGCAAATATCATCAACAGAAATTTAAGCAAAGTCACATTTTGTTGCAAGCATAACACCACCCTTCAATTTAATCCCCTCAGCCTTAGAAATAGATGTAGACTTATCCTTTTTAGGTGGGAAAATAGAATTAGCAACTTGCTGATTTTCAGATTGAACATCATTCAAACTAGCAGCGCGTTCTCTATCAGCTTGTACAATTTGAGCAGGGGTCAAAGGTACCAAAGTAATTTTCTTTCCTTTATGCACCAAAGTGTATTTATTACTTCTACCATGGTGTGTAGCATCATTATCATGTTCCCAAGGACGACCCAATAAAAGTGAACAAGCTTGCATAGGTACCACATCACAATCAACAGAATCAGCATAAGAACCAATGGAAAATGAAACTCTACAAGTTTGTGTTACCTTTGCTTTACCAGAATCATTTAGCCACTGAATATGATATGGACGTGGGTGTGGGCGTGTGGTCAAGCTAAGCTTCTTGACCAAATCAGAACTCACCAAATTGTTGCAGCTACCTCCATCAATAATGACACGTGCTCGTCGGTCGCTGATGACGAAGAAAATCTGGAACAAGTTATGGCGTTGTAGCTTCTCAGGCTGCTGGACTTGTGAGCTGAGCACCCGCTATACAATAATGCTCCTATAGGACGCCGTGGCCTCGTCACCAAGGACTTCGCCATCCTCCTCATCTACATCTTGGTCTTCTTCATCCTCAATGTCAGAGGTGCTGATGTAACCATCTTCTGTAGCAATATATGCCCGCTGACTTGGGCAGTCCTTCTGCACATGGCCAATGCCATGGCAGCGATGGCACTGAATACCCGAAGTATGTCCCGTCGATGCAACGGATGAGGAACTCTTGGTAGGCACCTGCAAAGAATTTTTACCTAAATCTGAAGGTCGTGCGGGAGGTGTCTTAGGTGTAGCGGAAACTCCAGAGGCTGTTGGTCGCTTGCTCGCTGGTGGAGGCGTCCGAAAAGTGGTTGGCTTGGTCAGCCCCGAAGATGGTGCCGAGCGTGGCATGTATGTGCTGGTGCTGACCTTGCTCTTGCCCTGTTGTTCATGCCCCTGCAATTCCTTTTCTGCAAGCATAGCAAACTGAAACAACTAGTTGACAGTGTTAAATTCTTTATAATCAACAATGTCCTGAATGTCACGCCTCAAACCAGAATAAAAACGACAAATGGCATCTTCGTTTCCCTTTACAATACTACAGCGCATCAATTCCTTTTGGAGCTCACCATAGTAATCATGTACAAATTTATCTCCTTGTTCTAAACGCATCAATTTCTTACGCAAGTCTCTATGATAAGAAGGAGGAACAAAATGATCACGCATAGCTACCTTAAGTTCTTCCCATGTACCAGGTAAAGCATCCTATGCAGCTAGCCCATTCCACCAAATAATGGCAAAATCCTTAAACTCACTAGTAGCTTGTCTAACTCTATGCTGCTCAGGTACAAGGTGGGCACTAAACTTTTGTTCTACCATCATCTCCCAATCAAGATATCCCTCAGCATCATAATGACCCAAAAAAGATGGTATTGTGAACTTAATCTTAGCATAAGGATCATCGGGCACACGGTGATTATTACCTTGATGGTGGTGGTGATGGACACCACCCATACCTGTCGTGTTGCGGCGTAGACGTTGTTGTAATCTCTCTTGTCGGATAGTTGCTCGACCTATGTTTCCAGCAGCATCATGCACCATGTCTTGACCATCGGTGTTGCTGCCAGAAACGTCATTGTTGCCCGCCACGAAGGTTTCCAACTCAGTAACCTTGTCGGTTAGCATGGAAATTCTCTTGTCCAATCTCTCCATGCTATTGCCAATGTTGAGTTCAATGAGTGCGTCAGTGACGGCCTTCCTGACAGCTTCATTCATCCTTTTTTGGGCATCCTCTACAACAGCTTGTAGTTGCTCTTGGCTGACACACTCGCTGAAACCCTTAGGATTGTTATCTGTAGTCTGTTCACCTCCTGCCATTGAAAACACAAAAACAGGAACAAACAGGTGAAAGTTATCCCTACCAAATGACTACGTGGTTGTAGTGGTGTCACTTTTCATAGCAAGTGGAAGCATCTTACCAAGCTCTTACCAAGTTCTTACCAACACAAGCAGTGGGCGGTACAACCGGTGGCTGGTTCATGATACCTGTGAGGTAGTGGTACCGAGATTGCAAGGCCCTTTGTCTATACTGATCTGAAGAATTTATGGAGCTTGGAAGGCAAACAGAGAGTAATATATATATTTGGCACACAAGTCAGTAACAGAAAGTAATGCTGAATTATAGTCCAAAGTACTTGTTCTCGTTGCTGGTCTAAAGTGTTGCAAGTACCAGGTTGTGACAAAAGTATGGTGGATAGCAAGGTGATAGGTATGAGAAAAATAAGTATGGTGGATGGAAACAGCAACACAAACAAGGAACCAGACAGCACACGCAAACACAGCTCACTTTGGGTTTCTCTATGTGCTCCTCTAGATATTGTTCCTCTTTTGCCCCTCTCTTTTTTTCTATTTTTTGGGCTGTCGTTGTTTTTTTGGGAAATTTCGACTTTTTTATTTTATTTTTTTGATATTTTTCCTTTACTTAGGAGCACAAAAGCAGTAACCACAGAAAATATGAGCTCAAACAAGTGTAAGACGTGGCCTGTGGAATTTTTAGAAAACTGGATGAAAATTGACAAAAACCTTGTGACCACGAAACGAGGATCTTGTGACCACTTTTTGGCCAATCTAAAAATTCTGAACCATTGACAAAGTCACTTCACCGACTAGCACTGCGATGATAGGCAGCCCCCCAAGGTGGAGCTAGGGGTGATCGCACCAAACATCACCACCAACATGACCAGGAGGTCAACCAGGATGTTCGGGTGCATCTCAACAATCATCGAGATGCACGACGGTGCATCGACGAACGCCGATTCGGTCGCCATGAAGATGAAATCCACCGACGTCAAGAGTACGAACAAGAGTACGTTAACTCAGACTCAGTTGTTGAGCCACTCGCCTATGGCAATACTGCTGATGATGTCATCGACAACTCCGAGGGGCCTCCAGCATTTACAAGGGCACTCTGAACGCATCAATGGCCCCATGGTTTCAAGATCACTAAGGTCGAGCCCTACGAAGGAAGAATGAACCCGACACAGTGCTCAGGCTTATGCCACTGCTGTCCGCACCACCGGTGGAGACTCTAATGTCATGGCAAACTACCTTCCTATCATGCTGACGCCTGCCGCCATGAGCTTGTTTACCAGCCTTGCCCCGGATTCCATTGAATCCTAGGAGGATTTGAAAAAAGTCTTCACCAATAACTAAATAGCCACGTGCACTCTGCCGGGCACCAAGAATGACCTAAACCGCATCAACCAAAAGCCATCTGAGCTCCTCCGCAGTTACATCCAATGCTTTTCTAAGATGAGGAACTCTATCCCCAACGTCACGGAAGCTGAGGTCATCACCGCCTTCATCTGAGGACTCCGCCACCGCGAGCTCTGCTCCAAGTTCAACCGCAAGCCGCCTACTAGGATCAGCGAGATGATCACAACCACTAACCAGTACGCTAATGCCGAGGAGGCCGAGGTGCGCTTCAATGAGGATGCGGGCACCCAACAACAAACACACCGGTATGATGACCGCCCCGTCGATTGATGCCACAGCGACCGTCGTTTCAACGACCATAGTTATCCTTATAAGAGCAGACAGGATCAGCAAAAAGGGCCCAAATCTAGCCAAAATTACCGCCGCTAGCCAGACCACATCATCGCTACCATCAACGAACCTTGCGCCAAGCACAACTATGATGAGCAGTACAGGAAGATTCTCGACAGCCCATGCCCGTTCCACAAGAACGCTAAGCACAAAATGAAGGACTGCCTTGGGTTGGCTAAGGAATTCTAGAACAGAAAGCTGGATGATGACGCCAATGATGGAGTCAGAGGTCGCCGATGACCTGGGGGCAATGGCAATGCCTTCCAGGACCACGACAAGGTGGTCGCCACCATGTTCGGGGGCCTTGCCTCCACTAAAAGCAGAAGGGAATGGAAGCTCGCCACACGGCGGGTGCTCAACATCACTGCGGAGGATGCTATCGCCAGCCCCAGCTATCGCCCATGGTCTGAGGTCCCCATCACCTTTAGCAGGGATGACCAGTGGGCGGACATTCCCTACACAGGGCGCTTCCTCCTTGTCCTCGATGTAACCATCCAAAAGGTGTTGTTTAGAAAAGTGCTCATCGATGGTGGGAGCGCTCTGAATCCCCTCTTCGCCGGAGCCCTAAAAGAGCTGGGCCTTGGTTTGTCAGATCTCACACCTTTCAACTCCTTCTTTTAGGGTGTGGTACCTAGCAGGGCCTCCAAACCACTTAGAGAGATTACCCTACCAGTATAGTTTGGCACGGCAAGCAATTACCACGTCGAACACATCAACTTCTACATCACCAACTTCGACACCGCCTACCACACCATACTTGGTCGGCTAGCTCTAGCCAAGTTCATGGCCGTGCCGCACTATGCCTATCTGGTGCTGAAGATGCCTTCACCTACTAGAGTTTTGGCCCTATGGGCCAACCTCACCATCACCTACGCCTGCGAGACAGAGAGTCTCGCCCTCACTGAAGCTACCGACCTCTCCATCCAGATGGCTAGCGTGGTCACCGAAGCCAAGACGATGCCTGCCAAAGATATGGAGATCCCAAAGCTAGAGCCTCCTTGCGCCTCCGCCAAGTCAAAAAAAGTCAAGGAGGTTGGCCTTGGCCTCGACGACCCCTCCAAGACCGTGAAGATTGGGGCTCATCTTAACCCCAAATAGGAAAGCGCGCTCGTCTCCTTCCTACATGCCAATGCCGATGTGTTTGCTTGGAAACCTACAGACATGCCAGGGGGGTACCATGGGAGAAGATCGAGCACTCCTTGAATGTCTTACCGACAGCCAAACTGATCAAGCAGAAACTTCATCGATTCGCGCCAGACAAGAAGGAGGCTATTAGGGTAGAAATAAAACTGGCTCTTAGCTACCAGATTTATAAAAGAAGTGTATCATCCTGATTGGTTAGCAAACCCTGTTCTCATTCGAAAAAAGAATAAAGAATGGAGAATGTGTGTTGATTATACTGATCTTAACAAACACTGCCCTAAAGACCCCTTCGGTTTGCCTTGGATAGACGAGGTTGTTGACTCCACCGCTGGCTACTGAATTACTCTCTTTCCTTGACTATTACTCTAGCTATCATCAGATCTCTCTCAAGAAAGAAGATCAGATCAAGACATCATTCATCACACCTTTTGGCGCATATTGCTATACCACCATCTCCTTTGGACTCAAGAACGCCGGGACAACTTATCAACGGGCTATCCAGATGTGCCTTGATCAACAGATCGGCCGCAACATTGAAGCTTACATCGACGATGTGGTCGTCAAGTCCAAGACCGCCAATAATCTTATCGCCAACCTCGAAGAAACATTCGCCAACCTAAAAAGATACTAATGGAAGCTGAACCCTTCAAAGTGCATCTTTAGAGTTCCATCCGGTATACTCCTGGGCTACATTGTCAGCGCACAAGGCATAGAACCCAATCTTGACAAGGTCTCCACCATCACCAAAATGAAACAACCAACATGCGTCAAGGATATATAGACGTAGCTTTCTTCAACCAATCTTGACAAGGCTACATGGCTGCATTAAGTCGCTTCATATCATGCCTCAACAAAAAAGGTTTACCTTTCTTCAAACTCCTCAAGGCCTCTAAGCACTTTTCCTGGTCGAAAGAGGCAGACGTAGCTTTTGAGTAGCTTAAGTTGTTCCTTACAAAGCCTCCGATCATGACTGCACCATGGTCTGACGAAACTCTCCTGATCTACATCGCCGCTACCTCTTGTGTCATCAGCACAGCAATTGTGGTCGAATGCGAGGAGGCCGGACATGCCTATAAGGTGTAGCGTTCAGTATACTTCATCAGTGAGGTTCTTAACGAGCCCAAGACCCGTTATCCTCAGGTCTAGAAGTTGTTATACACCATCCTGATTACATCGCGCAAACTCCGCCACTACTTTGAGTATTATAAGATCACCATGGTCACCAAGTTCCCTCTGGGAGACATCCTTTGCAACAAAGAGGCCAATAGCCATATCATTAAATGGGCGGTCGAGCTCGGCACTTACTCCATTGAATTTAGAAGCAGGCCTACGATCAAGTCTCAGGCGCTCACTGATTTCATTGCTGAATGGACCGAGATCTAAGAGCCCATCGCCACTACCTGCCCTAAGCACTAGATGATGTACTTCGATGGCGCCCTTAACATCAATGGTGCTGGTGATGGTATTCTGTTCATCATGCCGACCAAGGATAAGCTCTGGTACGTCTTCCGGATACACTTTACGGCCTCCAACAATGCTGCTAAATATGAAGCATGTCTCCACGGACTCCGTATAGCTATTGAGCTATGGAGACTCCACACTGGTTATCAACCAGCTTAACAAAGATTGGTCTTGCTCCAACGATAAGATGGACGCTTATTGCAGCCAAAATCAGGAAGCTTGAAGGGAAAATTTACGGTATCGAGTACCACCACGTGGTACGTGACCAAAATCAGATCACCAATTACTTGTCCAAGTTGGGCTCCTCTCATGCTGTGGTTCTACCTAGGGTCTTCGTCCAAGATCTTATGACACCATCCATTAAAGAAGAAAAAGAAATTCAGGAAGTTCCACCCGCTGAGCAGCTGGTACTTATAGGACCTTTGCCGGCCGCTGTTTGGAGGGAACAATTCATCAAGTACCTCTCTAGCGCCGAGGTACCAGCCGATAAAACTGAGACCAAACACCTAACTCATCGGAGCAAACATTACGTGCTGGTAAATGGCAACTTGATGAGGAAAAGTGCCAAGGAAGGGATTTTGCAAAAATGCATCACCCAAGAAGACGGAGTGAAGTTGCTCTTCGAAATTCACTCTGGTTCCTGCGGCAACCACGCGGCCTCGAGAACACTGGTTGGCAAGGCTTTCTGAGCTAGTTTCTATTGGCCCATAGCCATCTCTGATGCAGAAGACCTCATTTGACGTTGTGAAGGATGCCAATTTTTTGCTAAGCAAATACATGTCCTGGCGCAGGAACTAGCAAACCATCCTAGCTTCCTGGCCCTTCGCATGCTAGGGACTGGATATGATTGGCCCTTTCAAACCAGCACCAGGTGGTTTCTGGTACATGTATGTCGCCATTGACAAGTTCTCCAAGTGGATTGAATATAAACCGCTTGTCTCAGGCTACTGTAAAGAAAGTAGTTGAGCTCTTTGAAGATATCGTCCACAGATTTGGTCTCCCGAATAGCATCATCACCGACCTCATAACTACATTCACTAGTCATCACTTTTGGGATTTCTGCGAAGACCGTTGTATCTTCATCAATTATGTCTCTGTTGCCCATCCTAGAGCCAATGGTCAGGTCGAATGGGCGAATGGTATGATACTGGATGCCCTCAAGAAGAGATTATTTCAGAAAGACGATAAACATCTGGGCAGATGGCTCAAAGAGCTACTAGCTATAGTCTAGGGATTGCGTACTCAAGCTAGTTGCAGCACCGGCATGTCTCCATACTTCTTGGTTTATGACTCAGAAGCCATACTTCCAGCGGATATCGCATTCCGAGCACCTAGGGTGGAAAATTTTGATGAAGAACAAGCCACAGCTGTTCGGATAGAGGACATCGATAGGGCCGAGGAGGAACACCTAACCACTTGTGTCCGCATAGCTAAGTATCTAGAAGGCTTGCGAAGGTACTACAACCGCAACGTCAAAGGTCGTTCATTTGCTATCGGCGACCTAGGTCCTTCGCAGAAAGCAGAAAACTAAAGGGATGCACAAGCTCTCCTCCCCCTGGGAAGGACCTTATGTCGTCAGAGATGTTACCCGACTAGGGTCTTATCGCCTATGTGACTTAGATGGAATCAATGTTCCTAACTCCTGGCATATAGAGCACCTCATATGTTTCTATCCTTGAAACGCCTTAGATATGTACTCTCTACTTTATGATGAATAAAGTTTTGATTTCTGTAATTTTTCTCCATTTTTTTCTACGCTATGGTTTAAATCTCCATTTACAATCAACGGGTTTTTATGCCACTTCATGATGAGCTCCACCAATGTTGTCGCCGACTACATTTCTCCAAATCTCCAATTCGCCAAACATAATCTCCAATTCGCCGAATGTAATCTCCAATACGCCGAACGTAATCTCCAATTCGTCGAGCGTATTCTCCAATTCGCCGAACGTAATCTCCCTTTTGTCGAACATATTCTCCAATTTGCCGAACACATTTTCTCCAAATCGCCGAACACTTTTCTTCAAATCTCCAAGATATTTCGCCGATCAGCGAACAACATGCATTCTTTTCTATTTTCTTTGGAGCAGACCTAGTCTCTGATCTCTCTCTACACATGCTATGGGCTCCTGTGCTCTATGTTATGGGTGGTCGGCTATGGTTCCTTGGTACACGCCTATCCACCCTACACGTCTACTGGGCTCCACGCTTGATGTTATGGATTATGGGCTAGCCAAGGCCAAGAGTTCAGCGTAGAATTAATTGCTCGGACACCGATCATTTTACCTATATCTCCAAGTTATTTTGATAACCGCCGTGCAGCACATGTTCCGTTCTTTTCTCTATGGAGAAAACCCAGTCTCTGATCTCTCCCTACACGTGCTACGGGCTCCGTGCTCTATGTTATGGGTGGTCGGCTGTGGTTCCTTGGTCATGCCTATTCCTCCTACACGTGCACGGGCTCCGCGCTCGACGTTATGGACTATGGGCTAGCCGAGGCCATAAGGGTTAATAGCAAACTAACTGCTCGGACTCTGCTTACACTATGTGGTTAAAACTACGAAGATTTGTTTTTCGCTAAAATACATGCAAACTGCATACACTTGCACCTAAAAACATTTGTCATATTTGTAAGTGTTTTTACGCTTTCACACATTCTAACTACACTGTACAGAAATTACAGATGATTTCTACCAAGCAGACCATTGTGCTCTGTCATTGCCGTCCATTTCGCCGAACAAATCTATATCGCTTGCCAATTTCTTCGCTGCGTCCTCCACCTCATCCTCCAGCTGCTGGGTCTCTGCTTCACTCAGTCCTTCGGCGAACCCGCCCCCTATCGCTTGAGGGTCAGTGGCTGGATAGTGGGACCGAACCACAGCAAGGGTGTGAGTTGCGGGGGTAACAACGGCGTCGCGGCTGAAGCCCTTGAAGTTGTCCCACACCATCTTGCATCTTTTGATGACGATGTTCGGGCACGGTGACCTGCCATCGGGTTGAGGAGCCACTTCTGGTTCGATGTAGTCGAGCAACAGTTTGATTCCGGTGACTACTATGTCAAACTTATCGCTTTGAGTCCGGGTGTCCTGCTCCAGCACATCGAATTGTGCCTTGACCCTTCGACGGTAGTCTACAAGCATCGCAAAGTTCCATCAAGTGCGAAAGATACTTTAGAGATAACCCCGACCAGGGAACACTCACCGTTCAGCTCCTCGGCTAGCTTGCTCGCTTGCCCTATTTCCTTCGCCTTCTCCTCACGGAGTTGCTCGAGGGCCTAGCGCAGCTGGCTGAGCTCTACATCTTGTTCTACAAGTACAACAGTTGGCACCAAAAAGAAGCGAATCCAACTATGCAAAGCACTTTCGTCGATCACACGTACCTTTCTTCTGCTTGGAGCATTTCCGTAGTTGTTCCAACTACTCGAAAGATTCCTTCAGTTGTGTGGAGGCAGTGGCTAGCTGCTTGGACTTGGTCCACAGCTATTCTTTCATAGTCACCAGCTGTTCAGATAGGACTCCCTTCTAGTGTTCTAGGTCCCACGCGTTGGATTCAGCGAGGTCTCACTCACGTTGGGCCCTCTAGGTGTGTCTCTCCAAGAGGTTTATCGCCTCCTTGAGTTTTTGGTTCTCCTCGGCAAGGGGTTCCATCCTCTTTATCAACTGGTGCCGCTGCTCAGTAGTCTGATTTATTCCCTAAAATTTACAAGGACAACAATGGTATTCGATCTCCCACGTCAAAACTGAATACTCAGGATTGAGTACTAACCTTGATTTGTTTTATTACTCTAGCAAGGGCAGATTTCAGCCTCCTTATCTCCTTGGGGGTGTCCTCTTCCTTGACAACTACCACCTCATCATCGCGCTTGCAGAGGATTCGGATGGATTGGGTTTGAGGTTCGGTATGAACGATCTCCTCCACCTCATCCTCCTCTTCTGTAGCAGCGAGAGGAACCATCGGGGGCCCTGTGGCTAGACAGTGGGTCCGACAATGAACTTTAACGGCTTCGGGGGCGCCATTAGCTCCTCAGGCACCATTGGTCTCTTTGACCCAGCCTCTGGTGCTTCGCTGACACCTCCAGTTTTAGCTTCTGAGGGCCCAGCAGTAACCGCCATTGCTTTAGGTATTGTCGCCGACCCGTCCCCCGCCAGTGCCGACCTCTCACCGTCTCCTAATCCACCAGCAGTGGTGGTTGACTTTTCCACTGGCTATCGAGCACCCAGGGACTCCGACATGGGAGCTAATGGCGTTACCTCCGCTCCAGGATTGGCCCGAGGCTGCTCGTTAGTCTGGGTAGATGGGTCCAGACCCTCTGTATGACTTGCAGTACATCATAACATTTGGTCAATCGACAAAAAAAAACAAAACAAGCTAAGGCAAGACAACAAAATAACTCCAATACGGGAAGTACTTACCATTTGGTTTGTCGGTGCAATTTTTTAAATCGACGATGCCTGCTCGAGCACCCAGGCGCGGCTGTTGGGTCGACTCCCTTATTCTGGGGTGCAGGTCTCGCCTCCTCCACAGTCGGTCTCTGCTCCACCTGTTGCTTCGGGGTTTTCTCCGTCCATCGCTCTGGATTTACCTCTGCCTATTGCTCGGGGACTCTCGTCGCCTGCCCAGCGGGAACCTCTGTCACCAGATGCTCGGGGACTTCATCATTTCCCCTTGGTTGCTCCTCCATGCGCGTGCTGCTCGGAGGTGCTTGGGTGTTTGGAGGAGGAGCAACTAGGATCTTCATCGTCATCAGACCACTCAAGCACCTTGGTCCTTTGCAGTCGAGTGGTCTGGTCGTCACCAAGCGAGATATCGCCCTGTTTAAGGGGCGTGGCAGCTGCTATTTTTCTCTTCTTTTGGGCCAGCTAGTCCGCCGTAGCCCTCTTTCCCCAGACTTTCTCCATCACCAGGGGTGAAGTCTCTGTACGACCAGGGTCGGTGCCTCTGACTTCTGATGAGGTGCTGGCCGCACCTTCTTTAGGCCAAGCTGATCGCCGAGCATCTACTCCCCTCGACCAATCAACCCTTAGGACACCGGAGAAGTACATTGCTCTTCCTTGTGAATGGATCTTTGCTTAAGTAAATCAGTTCTCAGCTCATCGATGTTTCAGGATTAAAAGTCTTAGAAAAAAATTGAGATGATTACCTCCGGGTGCGGATATGAGCAATTGAATGCCCTCGTTTGCTTTGGCTAGACGAATGAAATGTTGGGAGCGAATAGCTCTATGGCCCATTCCATGACATCCTTCTTCGTCAGTCGTTCCGTCCTCTCCCGGGTCCCATCGTCATCACCTCTATAGTCAAAAGCCGGGTGGGCCCTCTTCTTGCAGGGCTAGACGTGGCGCACTATGAAGCTTGCTGCCACTAGTTCACCTCTAATTTCCATGCATCTAATCAGGTCGAGGAGCTCTGTCACTTGTTCCATGTCAACATTGTTCAGTTTCTCTGACTAGCTCCTCTAGTTCCCCGGGATATGGTGGACATCATAGCAGATTATAAGGTGGCTCTGTTTCATGTAGAACCACTTAGAATTCCACCCTTTCAGAGAAGTGTTCAGCGGTATGTTAATATACTCACTGGCCATTCTATCCCGAAGCTACAAATAGACGCCGCCGACCACCCTAGAGCCACCACCGCCTTTCTTCTTCAACCAGAAGAGATGTATGATGAGGTTGTAGTGCGGCAAAATCCCAAGGAACGCCTCACAATAATGGATGAAGATTGAGATATGAAGAATGGTGTTGGGATGAAGGTTGCATAGGCTAACCGCCCAGAGCTCCATTAGATCCCTCAGGAATGGATGAACAGGGAACACCAACCCACCCCAGAAATAATCTTCAAAGACTACAACTTCATCGGTGTTAGGCATTGGGAAGGGCTCACCACTGGCTGGCCGCCATTCGACGGTGACGCAGTCAGGAAGCACGCCCGCCGCCACCAATCTCTCGAGCTCCACTTCTCCTGTGCGCGACGGCGTCCACTCTTCGTCACATCTGGCTTCGGTACTTGCTCTCTTTGGGCTTGTTCTCTTCGAGTTTGTAGCTCTCCTCTTTGGCGCCATTTTTCGGATCTGGCTGGGCGCTGGCACCGGCAGCGTGTGTGGGTGCGAATCTGAAAGTGGGAGGACTGCGTGTAAATATAGGTTGCTATCATTTGTATTAACATTTCGTACAAAATCTAGTATTGAATATTTTGTCCATTAAATGGTCTCAAATAATAGAAAAAATATTTCAACTACAAAGTTTAAATCTTGTGAAACACTACAACTTTGGTATAGGGTGTGTCTCCGGCTAAGAATGTTGGTAAATTTAATCTCAAAATATGAGCACCTAAAATAAATATTTAAGACTAAACAACTTCAAACAAAAACTTATCAACTGTAGACTTGTAGACCAGGTCGACCACTACACCTTTTGTATTGATCATGTGACCATTCAAGGTCGTTTGGAAATTCTAAATTTTAAATTTTAAAATTTTTAAAAATAAAACACATACTTAGACCTCTAAACAACTCCAATTAAAAACTTGTCAACTAGCCATCACGTGCTTTACAAAGCAAACTCAATTGAAGCACAACTTCTAGATCAAGGAAAATAAGATTTACAAATGGTTCAACAACTACAGTCCTTCTTCTTCCTCAAATTTGATGCCATCCACTGAAGCTCTGCTTCTAGCTTGAGGTCGGCAAACCCCTCCACATGCGAACTGGCGAAGGTAGATGCAAGCATGTATCATTCTACACAAATGAAGATCATGGTAGAGCTAAGAGATTTGTTTTAGCATCATATTGACTATCAACACAGATAAGGGACACTTTAACAGAGTGACATGTTTATGGGATTATTATTATAAAAAAATACACTACTTGCATATGGGATATTGCATTTAAAAAAATACATGGTATTTAAAACCACACTTAAATTTTTTATAGACATCTAATTCTATATTTAATTAATTACACTATCTAGCAGCATCTTTCTTGTAATATATTAATGAAAAAAAACACGCACTATGATATCGTTCAGCCGCATCCAATTCTACAATGGATTAATGATAGTGCTAGATAGTCATATCACTATGGTAATGAATTAATGAAAAATATATCTGTGACGCATCACATGACGCATCAAATAATATACGAGTTTATAAATAGTATCCGATTTTGTAACAAATTAATGACTATAGAACACATCTGCTTCAAATAATACACGACTTTATAAACCGTATCCGATTTTGTAACAAATTAATGACTATAGCACACATCCGCATCCTTTCTTAATCAATTAATATAAAACATATTGAAAAAACAATCATGAAGGACATCTAGTTCTATAGCGAATTAATGATAGAAACCCATAGCCATATCTCTTCTACAAAGTGATACTAAAAAATGCACATGATAGACAATGTTCTCTGTCTACCGATCCCTATAAATAAGTCTCAATGTCCTCTTCGAATACCATCCACCATGGAACATAATAGTTACCCCACCAAGGATGAGAAATTTAGGCAGAGCGACAATGAAATTTCCCCTTTGCGTGAAGCGCTAAGGGGTAAAACAAGCATGCCAGCTCTTTCTAGCAGTGCACCTAATGACCATGCTCACTCCTTCTAGGGCTACTACAATAATAGTAAAGCAATACCACACCAACTCCACTCAGTTTCTACTCCCATACCACCAACTAGCATCATTGCATCGACAAGGATGGAGCAAAGCCCGAAGAATGAACAAGAGCTTATGCACATGTTTCTGACAACTAACATAAGTGAGTATGCATGGAAGAAGGCTTTGTCCTTGGAGCCCCAGTCAATAGAATCTTTGCTCCAAGGAGACCCTATGGCTATTCTCCAAGCCCACCTTGACATTGCTGGAGTTTCTGATCCTGGTCCGATCTTCCACGACCCTGCCTTGCATGTTCCCAAGGTTTGGTCTCTTTTTCTTACCTTTTATCATTGTACTTAAATTATGGAACTCTACAATCTCTCACATCACTCTATCTATAGGATAGGATGCACAAAACTCTTGGATCTTCATCCTCATCCCATGATGACCTTTATGGGAAAACACCATATGTCAAACCAACTTTGTTTAATCAACCCCCCATGCCCTCACTTGTCCAAAGAGAGCAACATGTGCCAAGTGGTTTTCCAAGCGGCAATTCTTATAACACCATCAAAGAGGTTATGGATTCTACAATTAATTTTCGAAGAGTCAAGAAGCAGAAGTACACATGCAAGATCTGTAATGCTATGTTTAGCTCACAACAAATGTATCATGGTCACATGAGCTTGTTGCACACAACAAAGGAATAGGGAACAATTAAAGTGGGCCATCATCCATAATAAATGCTTGTTCGTGCTGTAAACGACCACTTATGTTAGGACAAATCTGTCTGAGTGGTTTCTTCTCATCAAGTGGAAGTAAATGAAATTTAATAATAGTATGAGTAAAATAATTGCATATCTTGATTGAACAATTGCATTTATGATGTGATTGTGGCTTGTGAAATGACATGTGATAATTTACCCAAAGCAGTTTGTTATAAAAATTACAAAAACTATTGCATACTTGCAAAAAACGTGATTTAGAACACTGAATCTCTAAATTAAATGTATGAGAAAAATATAACCGCAAGACAACATCTATGGTAGAACCACCCGAAATAACATACTTATGGAGGTGCTCGTCTTCCACCAGACACTAAGCACCCCGAAAGCAAGCTACAGCGGGCGGTATCCGCCGGGCACACCCCAAGGGAGAACCCGAAAGATCCACATTTTTCCCCAAGGATCCAATAATAAGAACGAGTTACAATACTTAATACATTTCATACATCCAGAGTTCTTAAAAATTACATTATTACATTTCTAAAGTCAGAGAATGGAATGTTAAACAGCGTAATAAAAATAAACATCTAGCGATAAAGAACAAGGATCCGTCTGTGCCCACCAGAAGAATCCTTCACACAATGGTACTCCTCAAGCATTACCTGCAATAGGGGTAAATAAACCCTGAGTACAGAATGTACGCGCAAGACTTACCCGACTAGTGGGAATAATTTTCTGACTCCAATGGATATGCAAAGCTTTAAGGTTTGCTGGTTTCCTTTTTGTAGAGAGCAATACTAATAGTGAGTCCTTATTTATGTTATTATTAGCCACCATGATTAATTCATTATCTAACCATTCTATATAAGCACATGTTCTACTTTCAAGCAAGAGTTGAGTAATTAGTTTCATTCCATCACCTTCCATCTTTCAGTTCTTACTACGGTGCTAGAGTTTAGACAAGTCGTACCGAATTTCCCGGTGATTCGCGAATCAATACCCCCAGCTGGGTACCCCGAAAACACATGCCCCACTTATACCCTAGGCACAAGCAGGACCAACCCATCACCCTCCTATCATGGGGTCTAGGTCCCCGTCCAAATTTGGACTCCAAGTCCCCGCTCCTAAGTTCCTGGACTTAGTGCGGTGCAAGGACCTCTACCATCCCCGGCTCCAATCAGTCGGTCTAGAAAGAGCCGAAACCCATGACAAGAGAGCAACAAGCCTTCCTTGCTCCCATACCCAAGTATGTGCTCGGGATAATAAGTCTATGACTTGCCTAGCATCCAATGCAACGGCCGGTCCTTAACCGACACAGACAGGGAAAAAGTGTAACCAAGCTATGCCCTGTTGGCCGTAGGACACAACCTCTTACACCCACTAGTACCCAAACCATATCCCTGTCTAGTCACCACTTTTCCTTTCCACCATTTTATCATGAGTGATCATAATTATCACCTATTGTGAGTAACGGCAGGTTACCCACGCTACTAAAATCCTGAGCATAGCAGCTACTCGACCTATACTAGTAGGACTCATAGGTAGATATATTTATGCATGTAGTTTGCACAAAATGCCTATAACGTAAATGCACATCATATATATATTCAGTGATCATTAAAAATATGGGTTATGCACCAAGGCTTGCCTTGGGCTGGCGGTGGGTCAACAAAGTCAGCACAAAAAGGCTTCGAGGCTCCCTCCTGCACAAGGATCTCCTCCTCATATTCCTCAATGACCTCCTCATAGTCCTGCTCATCCACGGGCACAAACTCTACCAACTCATGATCTACATGCATGAAATGATGATGCAACACTTACTAATACGGCAACAACAACTCTTAAAATAAAAATACATCTATCAAGCTACAAAGCGAGTTTTACTGAGTAAGGCGCTAAGTTACCTACTGTTACCACTAACAAGTATGAAGCATGGCATGTACTATCTTAGCAACTAAAGGTATTCCTACACTTAATTCTCATTTACTCTGTATAAGATAAAACGATGAGTACTAACTACTCTATTTATCAACCTACTCTAATGCTACAAAATTTACAGTGAGTACATAATATTCTAATGATCCTACTGTAAAAATTTCATGACTAAAGCCATCATCAATTTGCCACAAAAATTTCTACAAATATTAATCTACATAATACTAAGCTCTCTTATTTAAATTTATGAACCTATCATTATCACAGATAACTATAAATTAACTACACTAACAGATAGATGGCATTTTTGTAAACCTAACAAATTTTGTTTCACTATTTTTGGACACCTATAAGATTTACTACAATTTATCAAAGTTCAGCTCACAACTAAATTGAATAAGCATTTGTTAATTCACTGGAAAAGAAGAAACTAAACTTCACCGCACGGCCCACTTCATGGCTCGGCCCACTCTCGCAACGCCTGCGCACGCACACACATAGCGCATCGGTACGGCCTAGCGAGGCGTGGCCCATGCACGATAGTGGCCCATGGAGGGAAGACACCCACGCACGCCGCGTTATGCAAAAGAGCCCTCGGCTTCCAATCAAATGGAACCACAGTCCATTCCACTATTCCCCTCTCTCACTAACTCTCACACTTAACCCCTTGGTTCACTTCGAATTCGCATAACAAAGTCCCCGCCAGAACTCAACCGAGGCCGCTGCATCTTTGGCCAAACACCGGCAAGCACAGGCCTCCTCGGCCTCAACCAACACTGCCCTAGCACTCTATGAGCGAAGCGCCATCGATAGAGGTATCATACACTAAAAACGATGTAGCGCATAGGTGTGGCCATGCAGCACGAAGGGGTCTGGCTGCGGCAACACCGACACCGGTGAAATCACCTAACACCACGCTACCATCACTACCTAGACTCCATGCCTAGCATACTGGTAACACCCTAGAGGTCCTAGACATACCCGTTTTACTCCCAAATGAACTGGCCATGTACACCGCATCTACACTATGTTCACCAGAGGTGACCACACGCTCCAATGAGCCTTGGCCCTAACCGTCTCAATCACGTACCTAGGAGCAAGAGGACCTCACCTAGATATGTGTAGGACAGATTAGAAGACATCGTGGGGCTTAGCAAAATGGTTGTCCACGAGCGCGGGGTGGCTTTCCCGGCGACCAACTGCACCATCGGTGAAACCGCTATATGGTCAAATTAACCGAGTCAAGGAGACATAATTGCACCGCTCAATTGAGACAAAGGATCATGGAGCGATGCCCTGGCTGAGCACCCACCTCGACAGCCATGATGGACCGCCATGAGGAGAATGCCCCGTATTACCTCACTATAGCATGGAAGCTTGTTGGGACAACCCCAATCACTGGTTGACTCATAGGGCTAGTTGGGTGCATGGTTAATTGGAAGGAGATGGACTACGCAAGGCTAATTGGATGCATGATGGTGTTTGGACTTAAGGGGTTGACGACGAGGGGGGACTCCAATTGAAGCCCCGACACTGTATGGCTATAATAGCAGCAAGCTTGGCATGAAGCTAGACTCCAACTCGACCTCTAGATGTGCACAATTACGGAGATGGGCCAGTGTTGTGGGTTTGCCTTGGCATGGCTCGGCCGGCGCCATTCAAGGCGATGGGACGGGAAGCTTGGCGTGGCGCATTTTCTAACTGAGAGAGGATGGTAGCGCAACATCGATGGCTCCACAAGCACGTACGAGTTCGGCACAATGACATGCGGCCATAGCTCCATGACTCGCAAGACGACGGTGGCTCGGCATAGCGCGCCGCTGAGGTGGACACTGATTCAGGGAGTCAGTAGCGTGGCGACGCATCAAGCATGGATGTGATGGCAAGGTAGGTAGGCAGGCCATGCGTGTGCAGCCACGAAGGGTCAATGATAGCAGTGACCGTGCGATAGCGATGGTCGGAGTGCAGCGCAACCGGTTGCGTAGCTCGACACGACAGTGAGCAGCGTGGCTTAGGCGGACGCGACGGTGGGTAGAGCAGCCAGGCAGATGCGATGGTGGGTAGAGTAGCCAGGCTCACTAGTGTGGTGCGGACCTGTGTGGCAGTGCACATGTGCGTGCCAGGGGTAGGCCAGTGCAGCGCCCAAGCCGAACTGAACCCGGTGACCATGGCCAAACGCTCGCACCGATCAATGTGTCATGCATGCTTTTTAAAGCGTCCCAAAAACCCACCGCAATGCTTCAATTGCTCAACCAACTATTTTATGCTCGAGATGGTATATCAAGCTACTAAAACAAACCCTAAGACCATGCCACTACTTAGTCCGATTCTTCTATGAAAATTGTTGAAATTAGCTTCGTCGACCCATTCTCCGACTTAAGAAAATGGCTAAGTTTGTTGTTCGGATTCGCGTCAACTTCAATTTCCAAGCTATTAAGCAAGCTATCTAGCGAATCCCATTCTTGACCACAAGTATTTCATTGTCACCTATGAAGTTTGTACTATAAACTTTATTAAAGTGCCGGGTATGCGTTCTATAGCATTTTCGTTCAATAAAAATTCGTTTAGAACTCTAATCGATATAACACGACATAAAATATAACATTTGTTTCGCGTTTCCGATAAACGTTTCAAGTCACATGAATTTATTTACACATTATATTTCATACATTTACACATAAGTATGATGCTCATGCAGTGTTTTAGCAAAAGACTATACAATGTAACACCGAGGGTGTTACAACATCAAAAAGTTGTGCATAGATCATTAGGATTCTCAAACATGCATAGGATGCCATGAACATAATATTAGGCTAGAAAACTACTATGTTTAGTAATTTCAACAAATCTATAGTCGATCATATGCCATATGACTTAGTGATGGGAGAGGCGACAGCGGTGGCGACAGAGGAGGAGAAGACATATCTCTTCTTGGGGTGATGAGGGTAGTGACAGCAGATCCCTAGGCGATGTTAATGATTTATTGCCTTCATCACCCTCATCATCCAAAGATGACTCTAGATCATGTTGAGTTTGTGCCATTGCACAAAGCTACCACTATTCTCCCCCAAGTGTCAACATGTCTTCCTCAAGGGGATAATCAAGTTTTGTCTTCCTATACTTGTTCTTCAACATGGACTCGATGTTGACCTTAGTGTACCTTGCTAGTATTGGGCGACTATGCAATATCATCCCTTCTACGATAAGCCAGATCTGGCTGATGATCACCACTTTAAGAAGGAATGATTGCTAGGGCATGTATAGCTTGGAGGGAGTAGGCTTGGTGATCTCGTCCACCAAATGCATGTATTTACTTCATTTTCTTCAAATGGGGTTGACCCATAGCTATTGCCCTTGAAAACTAGATTAGTGTGTGTCGAAGGTGTTCCATCTTCTGATGTTGCATTACTAGCTATTGTTGATATTTCTTATGACTATTGGATGCTTCCACAAGCGCATAGAAATATTGATGTAGCACTTTGCTCGAGAGTATTCCGAGGTTCTATCTATGTTTTACCATAGGGAACCCCTATGGCTAAGATAGTGAAGAATAGGATTTCTTGTGAACTAAATTCTCAAGCAATTGCACGACCTTAGTCGGGGGTTAACGACTATGGCACACATTGCTATTAAGAATGATAAAATAAAATAATTGATCACTATAGAAGGTAGCTAGATAGTAAATAGTGTAGTTAGTGGGAGAAGCCATGGAGAGTGAGTAAAAAGAGTCATATGTAACTTCTATTGGTCAACCACAACTTAGACATAAACTTAGCAACTCAGCTAAATCAAGAATTAGAGGGGATTCTCAAGCACTTCAGGCATAACCCGCTTAGCCAACCCCAAAGGAATGACTAGACGTAAGCACCATGCTCCTATGAACTCGCTACTTCGATCTGAGCTCCAATGAAATGAGAGCATAGCACCCTAAATAGACGGTGGAACCCATGTAGGAAAAGACCACACTAAGCAAGATATAACTTATGCTACTAAGCTATAGCAAGCTCCAAAGCACTTTGCTAGATAAGCAAGCTTGGCATAAGTAACTGAGCAAAGTAGAAGTATATTCCAAATAAGATAAGTGTACAAATATGGAAAGGTACAAAAGAGGAAAAGTACAAAGGAGATATACCAGACCCAGAAGACTCTTCCAGACTCTAAGCAGAGCTCCTACTCTAACTCTATCTCCCACTACTAGCCAACATAAAGTATACCAAATATGATATAAAGAGTTGGATCTAGTGCTAATAACACACAAAATGACTATGGCACATTTGCATAACAAATATTGTACAATACTGAAATAGACTAGGTAAGTTGTTAAGTATCAAAGAACAAAGAATGAAACTGTGCTAGGTTATCTAAAGGTATGTCCAGATATTGTACATTAATTGTGGCACTATATAGCCTGATCTTTCTTCTATTAATGTACAAGTGAAATAAAAATCCATGATATGCAAAATAATATATGATTTCATTCATGAATAAAGATTTTTTGATAATACTACATTGCCACAACATTATTGTAGCAAATTAATGAAAAAGCCATACATATGATACGTGAAACCGTATCCAATTCTACAAATATTTAATGATAGTACCGCATAGTCACATCTTTCTCCAAATTGTATTACATAGCTAAATCTTTCTTGTAATGATTAAGGAAAATAACGTTCTTAAACTTTGACCAGGATTATAGAAAAAATACTACATCTATAGGGTATGTTTGGCTTTACTCCAGCTTTAATATCTACAGAGGATATGTGGTTTGTAGACTAAATTAAGGTGGTTTTAATATTTATATTCAATATAAACTATAAATAAACTATAAGTTTCAAAAAATTACAAATAAACTATCCATGTAAATGCTCTTGAGTGTCTCTAGCTCTAGATCCATGATTTGTAGGAGCTAAAAATACCCAGCTCCAAAAAATAAACAAATTTCCTAACCAACGGGGTCACAATACCAAACAATTTGATGTGTATATGTTGGTGAAATTTTTCTATAAACTTGGACATATTTAATGAATTTTGACTTAGGGTAAAACTAAAACATACTACAATTTAGAACAGATGACAGAGTATAAGATATGTAAATACCACATGTTTCTAAAATGCTTCTAGTTTTATAATGAATTAATTATAGTCTTGCATAGACACTATAAGGGATCGTGATGCCTAAGAGGGGGGATGAATTAGACAACTTAAAATTCTACTTCGAACTATGGCCTTTAATTCCACCTAGTCAAAACCTATGCAAGAAAGTAATCTATCTAAATGTGGAACTACGGTTTTGCTAGGTGTGTTGCTATCTCTACCGTAAAAGAGTTATGTAACCTAGGTTCCAGTCCTATCAACTAGCCTATCAACTAAGCTAGGAAAGTAAAGCACACAACCAAGGTTGTAATATAAAGGTGGACGATAAAGATGAGGTAGAGATGCAAACTCCCGTCGATGACTCCGGTATTTTTACCGAGGTATCAAGAAGCGCCCAAGCTTCCCCCTAGTCCTCTTTGGAGCCCCTCGCAAGGGCCAAGCTCCCAATCGGGTAACTCAATGGATAGCTTTGGGTATTTCCCATGCGCAAATGGGTCTCTAGTGTGCCTTCCAATAAGCCTCTCTCCCAATTGTCGACATGTCTACCTCAAGGGTATAATCAAGTTATGTCTTCCTATACTTGTTCTTCAGCATGGACTCGATGTTGACCTTAGTGTACCCTGTCGGTATTGGGCTACTATGCAATATCATCCCTTCTATGGTAAGCCAGATCTGGCTGATGATCACCACTTTAAGAAGGAACAATTTCTAGGACATGTATAGCTTGGACAGAGTAGGCTCAGTGATCTCGTCCACCAAATGCAAGTATTTGCTTCATTTTCTTCAACTAGGGTTGACCCATAGCTACCCCCTTAAAAACTAGGTTTCTGTGTGTGTGTCATAGGTGTTCCATCTTTTGATGTTGCATCACAAGCTGTTGTTGATATTTCTTATGACTATTGGATGTTTCTGCAAGCGCATGGAAAATATTGATGTAGCACTTGGCTCGAGAGTATTCTGAGGTCATATCTATATTTTTTCATAGGGAAATCCTAGGGCTAAGATAGTGAAGAATAGGATTTCTTGTGAACTAAATTATCAAGCAATTGCATGACCTTAGTTGGGGGTAAATGACTATGGCGCATATTGCTATTAAGAATGATAAAATAAAAGTAATTGATCACTATAGAAGGTAGCTAGATAGTAAACTGCGTAGCTAGTGGGGGAGGGCATGGAGAGAGTAAAAAGAGTCATATGTAACTTCTACTTGTCAAGCACAATTTATAGATAAACTTAGCAACTCAGTTAAATCAAGAATTAGAGGGATTCTGATGCACTTTGGGGCACAACGGCCTAACCAACCTCCAAAGGATTGACTAGACGTAATTGTCATGAGCCCTACACTTTAAGAACTAGACCTATCATGGTGGAATATAGAGGATGGATAGGACTATCACCACTTGCCACCTACCACTAACTATATGAAGGCCTAGTCATATCCATAAGCAAGTTATAGCCTAAGCACCATGCTTAATCTATGAACTCGCTACTTTGATCTGAGCTCCAATGAAATGAGATCAAAGCACCCTATCCCGATAGTGGGACCCGTGCATGAAAAGACCACACTAAGTAAGATATAACTTGTGCTACTAAGCCTATAGAAGGCTCCAAAGCACATTTAGCTAGATAAGCAAGCCTAGACTAAGTAATTGAGCAAAGCAAAAGTATATTCCAAATAAGGTAAGTGTACAAAAAGGACATGTACAAAAGAGGAAAAGTAGAAACAAGCTATATGAGACCTAGAAGACTCTTCCATACACCAAGTAGAGCTTCTAAGCTTCTCCTTAAGCTTGATCCTAAGTAGAGTAGTGTTGCTTCCGATAGTGATGCCTTCCCCATAGCTCAGCACCCCTTTATATAGTGTATAGAAGCCATGGGGGTACTTGTAGGTGATGGAGGGAGGTCAGTGGCACCCTAGTAGGGTCGGGCAATGCCCCTATTCATTAGTAGACTATGGGATGCACCGCCTCCCATCGCATGGTGTTGTAGTGGCTCCTGATGGTGGTTGCATGTGTAAAAGCTCTAGTTTGGTTTTGGCTAATTGATGAAGCCTATTGGACTAACCCTTTCTCTAAGTGTGAAGATGAGTAAGGGTGGTCCAAGCCAAGTAATGGAGCAAGATGGAGTCCATTGTGATGGTGATGGACTAAGTGAAGATCAATTGCTCCAAATTAGAAAAGAAGAAATAGAAAACAAAATGGACTAAGTGAAGATCAAGGCAAAGATATAATTGATAGGGCCATTTTGTTTTGCCAATCAAGACACCATAAAGGGTGTGATTAGGTTTAGGATAGATAGCCGTACTATTAAGAGGGGTAATCTTGAAGTGATTGCGGTTATCTAAGTGCCACTAGGTGAATTAACTCCATGCATTTGCATTAGGACCTAGTGAGTACTAACATCCCTTGGAAAACATGTTTGTGAAATGCTAACTCATGTGCACAAGTGATGAAACTTGGTGGAGTAAACACATTTGCACAAGAGATAAAGAAGTGAAGAGAAGAAGGGTCACTATAGTGACCGGACACTGTCCCTAGGTGGACTAGATGCGTCCGGCAGCAAACCCTGGGCCTTGGCCAGCCTACTGGCTTAGATTGGACCCTAGCGCACGGAGCGATCGGACACTTCGACGTTACTATAAATAGTCAGGCAGCAGAGGTAGAAGTGATCAAAAGATCCTATCGGACACGTCCGGTGCAACTTTGGCTACTCTTTGTTTGAAGAATTATTTCTTTGGACTCTGAGTGAGTCCGGTCAACGACGATCAGCGACTCTGGGAGCTCTCTGTTCGTGACCGAACTCTAGAGCTGGTGAGTTCAGTCACACAATTGGACACTAAGGTGATGTGTGCGTGGGGGGCAATGGCTCTTTTCAAACAATTAGTTGATGGCGCACAGACACGTGGCACACCGGATGCGTCCGATGCCCCTTGTAGCACATCCGATCAACGAGCAGAGTGTTGGGGTGAGTGGCCAATGGCTCTTTGAGCCTTAGGGCTCTGTAAAAAGGACTTGGCTGACTCTTGCTCACTCTCTTGGCTCTCTAACTCATTGATACACCTTGTGAGCATACTCCAACACCTCCCACTCATCTAGCACCTAATTTGTACATCCAAGTTCAGATTGGGAGTGATCTTAGTGCATTTGCTTAGAGTTTGAGCATCTAGTGGCACTAGTGATCGAGTGAGCTATGGGATTGCTTGTTACTCTTAGTGGTTGCCGCCACCTAGATGGCTTGGAGTACCGGAGAAAGATTAGCATGAGTTGGTGATTGTTCGTGGCCATCTCCCGGTGATTTGTGAGGGGTTCTTGGGCTTATTCCTTGATGGAGCACCAAAAGCACCTCTAGTGGATTGCTTGTGACATTGAGCGCCCTCATTTTGTGTACGTTCTTACGGCGCCCATTTGTTGGGCTTGGTGTGGTGCCAATTAGCTCACGAACCACCTAGTGAATCGGCCGTCACAACGCAGACATAGCTTGCCGGCAAGCAAGTGAACCTCAGGGATAAATTGTGTGTCAATTGGATCTTTGGTTTCACTTGTGGTGATTATACATTATCTCTTGCCACATTTGGTATATCATCTCTATCACTCTTTGAACTTAATTTCATATACTTGAGTTGTGGTAGTTGTGGTAGCTAGTGTAGGTCTCTTGTGTAGTGTAGAATTTGTTAGTTAGCTAGTTATCTTGTTAGAAGTAACTAGTTCTTGCTAGTTCACTAGTTTAGAGAGTAGAGACATAGCATTTGTGTGCCTAGAGATTGTACTTGACTAGATTTGTGGATAGGTGGCTTGCAACCCTATTAGAGCTAAAACAAAAAGCAATTATTGCCATTTCATGATTTAACCTCTTGCTCTAGTATTTTGTAGAGAATTTTTATAGGCTATTCACCCCCCCTCTAGCCATTTACAACCTTTCAATGTGTCCTAAGATAGTTGGACGGTCGATGGAGTCCTTTAGTGTGGCTAATTGTGGGCTTAACCTTCGATCCAAGTGAGGATCATCCGAGGGCCTTGGATCCAACCAACACCAAATCAATGGCTGGGGGAGCTCCTGGATGTGTTTCCTTGCCCCCCATAGATCAGTGACAAGGCAGCGGAGAGGGGGGCATCGGCCTAGACCCCCTGCCATGTGGATACTCTTCTATAGAAGCCTTATTCTCACCATATTTTGTCTATTTTGCCCCTACATGCATAATTCTCCAATACAAGTGGAACTAGGTCATTAATAAATATAAATTGCTACTTGTGATGTGATTTACCTTCACTTTAGTGGAATGTTGAGGTCAAACATAGGGTTTAGTGACCAAACTTGGAGGGATACATAATCCTAAACGAAAGGATTCATTGTATATCAAAACAAAATGGTTGGTAAGTCTCTAGGTACTACATTATTTTTGGAAGCAAAATTCATGTTCCTGCCCCAGTAGATTACATTTTCATACAAAACATGATGCATCAATGCAGTACCACAAGCAACGCAGCGGAAGTGGACACTATGGATATTACATCTGTGAGTTCATGAAGGCAAGAGGGAGATACCAGAGACACCCCAAGGGGGTAAGTAGCTACATACTTTACTTTGTAGTACTAGTTGGAGGATATATACACACACACACACACACACATATATATAAGTTATATATACACAAAAAATTATTTGGATTTTGTTTGATGCAGTGGCCAAAGGACAAGTATATTGAGCAAAAGGAAATAAAAAGATGACGACCTACTAGAGATTGTTGGCGACCTCTGCCAATTTATCTTGGATGATATCATACACATGGACGGCGATTTCTTAGGTTGAAGCTATTTCCATGACCAAAAAGTCTGCGGTGGGACATCAAAAAGATTGTAGACATCTTTAGGAGTCGCACGGTTTAAAATTTGGTCATTGATGACATTGTAGATACAACATAATAATGTTAATACTCATGTGGCATATGTTCCAAGGTTTGAACATATTAATGCAATGAGAAGTACTGTTTGTTGTGTGTGTATATATGTTTATGTTTGCGCTGGAATCATAAATTCATTTTTAATTTTGGCGGAAGTTTTCAAAGAATTGGTGGAAAATATTGTAGAGGTGGATGATGTATACAGTTGTCTCTATAAATGGTTGTGTAGAGGCGGCTGTTGTCGATAGTCGCCTCTACATATTGGATTTTTAGAGATGGCTCAAGAACTCAGCCACCTCTAAAAACTGATTTGTACAGACGGCTGAGCACCTGATTTGTAAAGGCGAAAAACTAGAGGTGGCTGGGCTACCCGCCTCTATAGAGGCATACCAACCGCCTTTAGATATCAAATCTGTAGTAGTGCTTCTTCCTTTGACCCCTTCTATTCTTTCTCTCCCCTTTCTCTCTAGCTTCCACACACCTTGGCTCCTCCTATTTCCCTTCGCCACAACGGTCCCTATGTCGTCTCCTCCATCCTGCCACACCTAAGAAAGGGATAACATGCATGCGAGCTAGACCACGCAGACGGTGGCTATGTGTATGGGGGAGCTCATCCATGGTGATGACAGTGTGCAGTGTAAAAACTGGCTAAACCCTTAATGCTAAATAAATTACATTGTTCCAACTTTGTCATTTAAACAAAATATATTGTTCAAATTTCATCATGATCAGAATGGCACCCAGCTAGATTCAGCCTTGTCTGTTTTTTATTATATTATGGTAGAAACACCTTTATCCCTTGGTTTTTGGGGTGGTTTGATTGGTTGTACCAAATAGCCCCAATCCCAGTCTTAGGGAAGTCTTCTCTCTCCTTCCTCCCTCTCTCATTGCATGTGTGAGTTGGGTCAGGGTGGAAGCGACTGCAAGGAGGGGATTGACTAGATCGATGATGAGGTGGTGCTATGCATGCGAGCTAGGCTGAGGAGATGGTGGCTGCGCAAGGGAGCTCTATTAGCGTGGTTGTGGTGGTGTGCGTGTAAAATTCGAACTAAACTCTAAATCTTAAACACATGGCAATGTTCAAATTTCATCATAATTCTGAATGGCAACCAACCAACTTAGCCTTGTCACCATCTTTTTTATTAGGGCACACCTTCAAGGACTGAGCTAGCAAATTAGCTCATATTTTGTCACATTGTTTAAAAGGTAGTACATAAGACAATCTCTTCAATAATCTAATTCTAAACATCTAACTATAGGTACCCCATCATCTCTTTTCCTCACCGGACACCTTCACCTCACCGTGGGCCTCAATAAGAGCCTCATAGTTTGTTCGAGCCTAGGGAACACATAGCTCTTCTCCTTCTCTTATCTCTCTTTCACACAATAAAATTTTTGAGGTGAACCTCTGCGTTAATTGAAATATCACTGGAGTTGCACTTAGACCATCCTTAGTGGAGAGTTTTGTACAACAACAACAACAACAACAACAAAGCCTTTAAGTCCCAAACAAGTTGGGGTAGGCTAGAGTTGAAACCTAGCAGAAGCAATCAAGGTTCAGGCATGTGAATAGCTATCTTCCAAGCACTCCTATCTAAGGCTAAGTCTTTGGGTATATTCCATCCTTTCAAGTCTCCTTTTATTGCCTCTACCCAAGTCAACTTCGGTCTTCCTCTGCCTCTCTTCATGTTACTATCCTCGCTTAGGATTCCACTACTGCACCAGTGCCTCTGGAGGTCTCCGTTAGACATGTCTAAACCATCTCAACTGGTGTTGGACAAGCTTTTCTTCAATTGGTGCTACCTCTAATCTATCACGTATATCATCGTTCCGAACTCGATCCCTTCTTGTATGACCCCAAATCTAATGCAACATACATATTTCTGCGATACTTATCTGTTGAACATGTCATCTTTTCGTAGGCCAACATTCTACACCATACAACATAGCATATCTAATCGTCATCCTATAAAACTTGCCTTTTAGCTTCTGTGGTACCCAAAGTATTATTTTAATAAACGTATAATACAACGAAATATAGATGAAATAATAAATCACAATGCATAGTTTTGTTATTGTGTTTGTTAATAAAACTCACATCTTCTCTCTTCTCGGAATCATTGCCATCACATCATTAAATATTTATGTGACAGCCTATTAGAGTAGGAGTACCAAACTTTCACTGACAGTGGCCCTATCATGGAAGAAACTTCCTCACGAGCGACGTGATTAGTTTTGTCCCCAATAGCCCCGGCCCTAGTCCCAAGGAAGGATGAGAAGTTGATGAGCGAGGGCGATAGGGACGAGAAGAGCAGCTAGCAAGCAACTTTTTTACAATTTAGCCCTTTTTTGAAAGTTTCTCATAAATAGACCCCTGGTGGAAATAATTCAGAAAATGGACCCTTAGCTCGATGCCATTGATGCTAGGCGCTGAGGTAGACACTAGCGTCTCTGGCGCAGAGCTCCTAGGAACTGTGGATGACCTGCTAGAGGGCTCAGCGCCATAGATCTTAGCGCCGAGCTCGGCGCTAAGGTGAATAGCGCTGAGCCTTTAATACCTATTGGGCCCATGCCTTTCCTCTCTCCTTCTCCCTCTCTCGCCCTAGGATAGCCAAGCCCGCGGCTGCCACCTACGCCCTTGCCTCCACCAGCCGCCCTCGCCCATGCCGCACCAGTGCCACCGTGGCCGCCCCACGCCTAGCGGACGGCCCGTGCCCCTTGGCTGCGCTGCCCCTACCGTCCGCACCATGTCGTGCTGCCTCCGCCGCCCTCCACCGCCAACCTCGCCCCGCCTTGTTGCCCTCCAGCGCTGGCATGCCTCCCGCGCCCGTCGAGCCAGACTCGCTGCACGGAGCCTCAAGGATCCTGCGCCCGCCATGCGCCACCGCTGTCATCGGCCACACCACCGCCGACCCCACCACCTACAGTGGCTGGCCATGCCACCGCCGGTCCGGATCGTCGGCCTAACCCAAGCCCATCATCCGTTGTGACTCCGTCGACGTCCGCGGAGCAGTCATTGGAAGGGTAAAAATTTTGAATATGCAATGTACCTACTTAGTTGGCATTTGTTATTTACTAGTTAATGTGATGACTAAGGTAGTTGATTTAGTTGGTGATCTAGTGAGATATATATGTAGATAGATAGTAACATAGATACATAGGTTCATAGATATAGTTAGATAGCTACTTAGATATGTAGTTACATATTTAGTTAACTACATATGATCTAGCTATTTAGTGAGTACATTGTATATATATACGTAGTTATTATCTTGATTACTTAGTTTGTAGCTAGAAAGTACTTGTTAGGTACTATCTATTGTCTAATTTTGACTAAAGGACATGTGTTTCGTTACGTGTTTGAACTAGATGGACAACCTAGTGACCATATATCATGGAGGCACCGTTGAAAGCGATTGCTATGGATATGTTGAGTTTCTTGATATGCAAAGCGTGCCTGTGCTATTCAATGATAGGCCTTCATTTAGTGAGATGGTTGCAAAGGCTCGGGAGGAGCTGCATTGCCTTAGAGATGATGGCATTGTAGTTGATGGTGTACTGCACCTAGGTTCTCCTCCGAACATCTTCAAGCGAATGATCTCAATTGGTTGTGCGGATCAGTGGGAGAACTATGTGAGATCGGCTATGAAGAGCCAACTGCAATGTTTGGACATGGTTGTGTGTTAGGTGTTAGTTGATCCCATCCCTCATGGGTTTACCTCAGCAATGGAACATCAGGCACACATCGACCCTCCCGTTCCAGAACCTTACCTGCATGAGCAGATTGCACCTATGGTTCCTGATGCTCAATCTGCCCCCAATGTGGTATTTGTAGATGGTTGTCAAACTCATGTTTTCATGGTAGATCCTCCTTATGAGACCCCTTTGACACAGAATCATCCGAGTAAGTGTCTTAACCACATGGTTTTTGGGAGCTTACCCCATTCCTTACATCTATTTCTTTCATCCTTTCCTCATTTCTGTACTGATGTTGTAGGAGACATTCCTGAGAATGTGGATGTGCCCCCTATTGTTGCGCAAGTGCACTTTGGAGATGGATTCCGTGGATCCAATAGTGTTGAAATTATTCATGATTTGGAGCCATATGAGATGGCTAGGGCTCTTGATTCTGATGATGATCGCCCTATTGGAGAGCTGACAGAGAGTGATGTTTAGATGATGAGGCGTATCTTTCCTGGCCACCGTGATCCAAGAGTTCATGATGTGATAGAACCACCCAATTTATACAAGATCAAGTATGGTTGTCCCCGCTAACATGTTGACACGCGCGTACTTTCACTTATATAAACCCGGTAGTCCACCGAGTGTCCCGAAAGACCTCGGTAAATCAACATCACAACCAAGATCGTGTGATTAAGCAAATACACATAACATACACAAGGTTGCAGCGGAAATAATATTACAAATGGGTTCACAAATAATAGTACAAGTTTAGGTTTCAAAACTGACCATTGAAAACAACATAGCTTTCAAATGATTACATTAATATAAGTTCCAAATATATTGCCAGCATAAGTGACATCATCCGACAAAAGCATATAGATGAGAAGTAAATATAGAATCACCGAGCCCACCGGCGGTTAGCCACCATCATCAATAGGCCGAGAAGTTCACCTACAACATGGTGGGATAAACCCTGAGTACTCGAATGTACTCAGCCAGACTTACCCATCGGAAACCAAAATAAATGACACCAAGGATCATGCATAGCTTAATTTAGTGGATCTGGCTGGACAACCTTTTTGCATAAAAGCTTGAGTAACCATTAGTATTATTCACCTGTACTAGCAGTGACTTTTAGCCATTACCTACCATCTATATTAGCACATATACTAATCAATCACTTGATTAAGTTGCAAACAATAATAACCATATCAGGTATATCATGGCTCATTGTCATTATTATCATCATCATCATCATCATTTAACCATATCTTTAAATTTAGTGAATCTACATTGCCGCTGCTTAGTCAAGTTCTCACTATCCTGGAGAGACAGCTGATTTGAATCGATTCCTATCCAGCTGGAGGGGTATTCCTAACACAAACCATGCTTCCCCCGTTAGGGTCGCAAACAAGTCACCTTTGGTACAACTCAGGAGAAAAATAAAAGAAAAGACGTGGGTCTAGGGCCATCCTGCATTCTCAGAGAACCACTCTACCAAGAAGTGCAGGATTTTAAGCACCTGACTCCCCTTGGGCTTACGCCAATGGCTCTCCACACATCCTTACTACCTCTAGAATGCATCCAACCCCCACGGTTCCTGGCCTGAGTTGAGCTACTCAGCTTCACGGTCGGAATGAGTTATCTGGCTAGCTAAGTGTTAGGCTGCGTTCAACATGACATGAGGACGTACAGCATATCGATCCTTAAACGACACAGACGGGGATAGATTGACACCCAAGACCTCCATGCCTTGTTGCTACACTACCGTCATCCCGTCCGGTCTCTTTTCATTATTAACACATGGTTCTTTTTCATGATAGCAAATATAGCCAACCGTGACCAGAGCTCATCCTACATCTCGCAGGTGACAGGAAATCACCCGACTTCTACCGGTCTATGCATAGCTAAGCATCATTCGATCCTACACTTAATTAGGATTCATAGGATTTTATCTGGACAAGGTAAGGATATAATGCAATAATTGGTTCCAACCAATTCCTATACTTAATGCATCATCAACAATAAAAGATACTCAAGATATTTATAAAAACATGGAAGACTTAGAATGCTCCGGGGCTTGCCTAGGATCCGACACAAGTCAGTTCAGTTAGCTTGCACCGTCCTGGTGACATCTCTGGTCTCAGCACTTGCTTAGTCCTTCCATCTTCGGGATAGATCAACCAAACCAAATCTTCGAGTTTGGCTCCACCTCACATCCTTCACAGTGGTTCATCTAGCATACCTAAATGAGATGCAAGATGCATGTGTATGAATGTGATGAATGGTAACACAAGATGCATCACCTAAGCATTCAAGATAAACACAAGATTATGCAAGACATAGACACCAATAGCTATTTAACTAACATCACACAACTAACTATAGAGAGCAAGCACATCAAGCATGACACAAGTTTAACAAGGCCACAAGTATCATAACTTGACCATCAACAAGGGCATAAGCCACCCTTAGCAACACATGGAGTGAACAACCATAACTAGCATATGTCTATTTCTAGACTAGAATCAACAGCTTCATGTTTGGATCATAACTAGAGTTATACAAATCCAAAAGCCATGCAACAAGACATTCTGGAAAGCTTATGAAATTTTCTACAATTAATCTTTAATCATCTTAGCATGATTCTCAAGTTAACTAAGTCAAATATACCCATTTACAAAAATGGGTCCACAATTGACAGAGAGCAGCCATTTCTGAAACCTAACTTTAAACAGGCATAACTCACAAACCACAAGACCAACTACCACCAAATTTTAACAGAAGCTAGATACATGAATTATATACAACTTTGTTATTATCACCAAAAGCTCATTCGAATCCTAACTAGATCAAACACTAGCATCTTTCAGATCTGCTCAGAATATAATCAAAACCAGACAGAAGAATTAAATGTCATGTAACTCCTAAACTATCAGGCCTATGGTCTTACAATTTGAACACAAGAAATATTATGAAATTGTATACAACTTTTGTATTCACTACAACCATAGCAAACATCATTTACACCACGAAAATAATTGCACAAGCAAACTGCAAATGTAGCCCAACAGCAGTGGTACAGAAAACTGATAGGAACTTCAGAGAAGCATAACTAGAGTTCTAGACCTCCAACAAACATGAACCATAACTTTTTGAAAAGCTTAGGAAGTTACCTACAACTTTCTTATTCTCATATTAAGATGATTCTACAGTTAGAAGGGTCAATTAATCCAATAATTGCATCTCTGTCCAAAACATAGACAGAAACTAACATGCCAATTTAAACAGCTATAACTGGAGCTGTACATGTCCAATAAATGTGGTTCTAGACTTTTTAGGAATCTTATCAAATTCTAAACAACTTTGTTGTAAACACCTCAAGCTAATTCTACTATTAAGAAGGCCCCACAGTAAGAACAAGGAAACCCTCTCTGGGTTTGGGCAGAAACAGCTACAAAGATTTAAGCAAGTATAACTCAAGATCTACTTAACCAAAAATCATGATATTTAGCTTTTTGAAAATCTTAATAAAAGTAATACAACTCATGTATTATCACAAAGTCATGATTCATAACTTAACTGAGCCAATTAATTCAAACATGCAGGACTATTCAGAATTGGAGCAAAGCAGTACAGGTAATTTGTTATTTTTATAGATCTTAAACTATCAAGCCTAAAATATTTAAATTTTTACCAAACATCAAGAATAACCTTAGTAGCACTCCACAAAACTTTCACAATTATTTGAGCACAACAACTGCAGTTATAAAAAAGACAAGACACAACTAGTATTAAGAACCTAACTGCATAAATCTCTTTTTACAGCAAAATATTTAAACTAAAACATGCCATATTATAGATCTACTGCATAGATAATTTCACAAGGATTCTAAAAAGTCCTCATTTGTTATTTTAGGATTTTTCTACTAATTAATACGAATTTTCAAAGTTCATCATTCAAATCTGTAAAAATCAAAAGAAAAGGAATGTAAACTTGCATCGGGGTCCCTGCAGTTTACAGAAATTAAACCCAAACAAACAGATCCTTTAGTGCACTATTCATATGAGTCACTGATTCTTCACTTAACTCCTTCTCTTATTCCTTATTCGAGCACTGAAGTCCTTCCTCGTCTTCCTCACGACGGCACAGCGGGGAGGACTAGGGGAGGGCCGGCCGGCGGGGCAGCGTCCGACGGCAGCAAGGAGGGGCTGCACTGGGGCTTGGCCGCGGCCAGCCATGGCCTCACCTGGCCCTAGCTGGCCAAACTGCAGGCAGTAGCAGCGTAGCAGCAGAGCAGCGCCAGGACAGCGTTGCCGGCAGCGGTAGCTTCGCGTGACGGCAAGCACACGGTGGGTCATGGCTTGGCCTAGGGCTTGGGGAGTCGGTCGCGGAGCCATAGGCATACTCAGTGGTGGTGCTGGAGGGCTACAGGAGAAGGAGTAGCAGCAGGCAATGGAGTTTGGCTGTGGCGGCCATGGCGGTCGTGCTCTGGCACGCGTGCGTAGGTGCGAGGTCAGGAGCGAGAGGGGCGATGGGAAGCGCAGAGGGAGTGAGCGGGAGTGGAGGGGGAGCCTCTAGTGTCCACCAGGGAGAGCGCAGGGGCATGAGTGCATGTAGCATGGAGGTGGGGCGCTGCTCATGCATGGCCGCCACGCACGGGGCACGCATCGCCCCTTTGAGGCATTCCACCGAGCAGCTAGCAGGTGACGGAGTGGGCCGGTTGGATCATGTTATTGGGCTTGTTCTGGTCCAAACTAAGTCATGGGCCCTTAAGCAAGTTTGTTGTCCACATGATGACCTACAAATTTCATTAACGGACCATGGCCATTTGAGTAATGGATTAGCAGTTAATTAGGCTCCAAAGTGATAGTGTCAGCGTGTTGATAACAGTCACGGGAGCTCGCCTTCGGAGGTCAAAACTTGGTCAAACTCAGTGCAACTTTTTGTATGCTATTCTCCATAATATAACCTTCAACTTTTATCTTTGGACCAACTCAAGTTGCTTAGAAAAATTTGGAGAACACGGGATGTCGATGTCGTTGCTTAGCGAAACTCCAGACTTAGAATAATTCTAAGTGCTGAAGACTGCAGCAGAATTAATCTTGTGACCTTTGTTTGTCAAGCTTAGACATAGATTTAGACTTGGGTCCTTAAATAAAGTTTGTAGTACACAAACTATACTGCAACTTTTATTTAAGGTCAAACCTTGTATCTTGAATATAAAACCATTCTTTTACTTTGGTCAAAGCAGGCATCCCGTTAACCCTAGAATTAGAGTTTTCGACCAATTGAGGCATTTTCTTGACATGTGCTCAACATGAACCTTTCATGACTTTTGCTGTAGAGTTCATCTAGAGTCATTTGGGCAAGGTTGCAAGGTTTGGTTGATGACCTACATTTCCATTCACTTAATAGTGCAATTCAAGCACTTAGTAAAGTCATTCTAATAAGGATATAACTTATCATTTCATGTGACTTTTTGATTCCAAACTTCATGAAACTTTTCCAGTGATCAATATAGATGGATATTGATGTGAGACACATGAAAGAATTACATCCAACATTACTCAAGCATACTTTTTGAAAAGGCAACATGTAAGCAATGGTGCATGGTCCAAGTTTAAGTGGTGGCTCAATTTCATATGTTTGACCTAACATCTCCAACACCACTTAACATGTCATGGTTGAGCTCAAACCCATTGCTTACTGGTGACAAACACCTAGGGGTGTTACACATGAGTTCAGCGATCTTGCTCATTCTGATCAGGCGTATGAAAGGACTTGATGATGAGCTCCTAGAAGCTCCTAGAGGCCGGTCCTAACATGGTAATTGAGAATGGGAGGGTGTTCAATGACCTCTCTGCTTTGAAGAGGTGGTTGTAGGCTTTTGCAATGATATGAAAGAGGCCTTACAGGGTATTGCATTCATATGCGGAGCGCCGTTACACAGTTATGTGTGACAAGGAACGCTGCCCATAGAGGGTTTGTGCAAGGAAGCAACAGGTAACCAAAAAATAGGAAGATCACAAAAGTTGTCGGGCCACACAATTGTGTTGACCATGAGCTGACACTGAGGCATTGGTAGTTGACATCTACCCTCATTGTCAAGCGGTTGATGGGAATTTTACTGAGAGAACCCAACATAAAGGTGAGGATAATTATCAGGACCGTTGAGGTGTTGTATGGAGGATATGTGATAACTTATGGTAAAGCATGGAGGGCTAAGCAATGAGCGTGGAAGATGATATATGGGGACTAGGAGGATGGGTATGAGCAGCTGCCAGTTCTTTTCAATGCAATCAAAGCGGTGAATCCAGGCATGCATTATGGATACATCCCAAAACCTAATGCATGGAAGGATGGGAGGTAGATATTCTTCCATGCCTTCTGGTGCTTCCCTTAGTGTGTCGAGGCCTTTAGACACTGTCGTCCCATCTTCTCCATTGATGGTACATTCTTGATTGGCAAATACTAGGGCACACTTTTTATAGCCATATCCTATGACGCGAACAACAAGTTGGTTCATTTGGCATTTGCTTTGGTTGAGAAGGAGAACAATGACAGTTGGGGATGGTTCTTGAGGCTAGTCTGGATACACATGGTTAGGCCTAGTCAGAGAGGTTGGCATCATATCTAATAGACATCAGGGCATACTTAATGCCATGCGAGAGCAGATAGAGGGGTATGCACCTTTGCACCATTGTTGGTGTACTCGGCACCTTGCCGAGAATCTACTCCGAAAGGATGGTGTCAAGGGTAACTTTGATCTGTTCTAAGAGGCTGCTCGATAGCTTGAGGACAAGTACTTTAAGGAAAAGTTAGAGCAGGTCAGAACCACATCAAATGCAGAAGGCAGATAATGGCTCACAGGTTTGATGAGGGATTTGGAGAAATGGACGAGAGCTCACGACGCCGGTGGATGGAGGTACGAGTTTCAATGCAGCAACATGGCAGAGTCATTCAATAAGTTGCTATTGGGGATACGTGGTATGCCCGTGAATACAATCAGTTCAATTCACCTTCTATAAGCTTGTTGCCTGGTTCAACGATAGACACACCCATGCATTGTAGTTGCGGAGTGATCGAGAGATATGGGCTCCGAAACCAAAGGCACACCTAGAGAAGGCAAGAGAAAGGGCTGGCACACATGAGGTTGCATGCTTTGACCATGCCATAGGGACTTATCAGGTCAAGCATAGGGGTGGTACAACATCCGACGGCGAGGTCCTGAGAGTCAAGGATACATGTGGTTGTCCTCCAAGATTTCAAGTGCACTTATGGTAAACCAAGGTAGTATCACTTTCTATGTTCTCATTTGGTGGTAGCAGCTAGGCATCGTAACTATAATATTGAGAGGAGGATACCTCACGAGTTCAGTGTTGACATGCTTGTGCACACATGGAGCCCCCGCTTCGTGCCTTTCCAGGACCCTAGAGAGTGGCCTCCATATGATGGGCCAAAGTACATTGTGAATCCAGCTTACCGTTGGAACAAGCGTGGATCAAGGTAGAGGATGAGGCATAGGATGGTTATGGATCAGATACCTAGAAGAATGAGGCAGTGGGAGAGGAACTCCATTTGTTACTGACCCCGAGCAGTACGAGTGCGGCAAGTGCGGTAGACTTGGCCATAATTCACGAAGTTGCCATTGGCAGATTAGTGAGGTGCGACTATTAGTTCATTTTATTATTTTATATTTGTCATCTTCATTTAATTAATTATGCATATCTCTTTTTGTGCTTGTATTTGTGTCAATTACTTATACATCTATAAGTTCATGTTTCATTGTATATTGAAATTCTAATTCATTCACTTTTTTGTAGGATAGAGCAATTCCACCTGCTCGACCCGACGTATGAGGCGACCCACCGAGGACGTCTCATAGTGCTAGGGCAGGTAATAATCTATAAGTTTTGTTCAAAATTTAGTGAACATACATGTGTTCATGAAGTAATAGGAGATTATGTTTTATTCAATGCAGGACCTTCCGCTCCTTCATCCTAAAACCCACAGTGGGTTCTTGGACATGCGGTACGACGATAGGTACACTCCTTTCTTGTAAAGAGCTGGCCTAGATGTCATCTCTTTTTAGGTTCATCGTGGGTTGCCCAAGTTCAACTCAGCAGGGCATAACTGCATTGGTTGACAGGTATTAAATTAAATCATTGCCTCCATTCATGGCCATTTGTTCATGCGATTGACTTTTTGACAATTAATATTGCTTTGTCTTAAATATAGGTGGCGGCCGAAGACTCACAGCTTCCACCTACCTTTTGGGGAGATGATAGTCATGCTCTAAGACTGTTAGAAGATGCTAGGACTAAGGATTCACAGCAACCCAGTCACCAGACAGTGTAGGTCAGAGGGCTGGAGAGCATGAGTGGAGGCCTTTCTTAGGCGTGAGCTTGGTGAGCAAGTGGCTCGCACTTCTGGAGTTCCCATCTCCTGGCTACGGGAAGAGTTCGCACAGTGCCCTGAGGAGGCAGATGAGGAGACAGTTGGGTACTACTACAGGCCGTGGATCCTACACCTGTTTGCCTGCGTTCTCTTCCCTGACGCCATGGGTGATAGTGCATCCTGGATGTGGATCCACTGCCTTGGTGACTAGACCAGGCAGGCCACTACAGCTAGGGCTCTACAGTCTTGTGTTTTCTATACCGATAGCTGTGTGAGGGGTGTCATCGGTCTTCATCAAACCCGTCACTTGGTGGATGCGTGTACCTGTTATAGCTATGGATGTGGGCTCATCTTCCAGTTGGCCGTCCTGAGGTTCTAAATCGTCGTGAGTGGTTCCAAGGTTAGCCTCCAAGACTGGCAGCGGACGTGGGCGTACCTTTGGGACCAGACCAGGGTTCCATATGTGAGGTTAGACCAGGCGTACATTGAGTTCACCAATGAGCTAGACACGGTGACTGACGTCTAGTGTAAGTAAATTTTATTTCCCATGCTGGTTTGAAAAGGATTAGTATACCATCTAACATCTTGTTTGGACATGCTGTAGGTGGAGTGGGAGCCATATGGTGGAGAGGATGCACTTCCATTTTAGCTGAGCAACATTTGTGGGGCCAACGACGACTTCTATAGGATGAGGTGCCCTCTAATCTGCTTCTATACTATCGAGTACTATCTGCCTGATAGGGTTGCATGCCAATTTGGAGTGAGACAGCTTTGGCCTATGGCTCTGTTCTCGACTAGGGTTGACTTACACAAGTAAGTGTTTTGATATTTCAAATGTCTCATAATGATGGTCCATTTCTATTAATATGGTGACATGTACATGGATTCAAGTAATGATGACATACATGTAGGTTCGAATTGTCAGAGGAACAAGAAGATTTTTGACTGGGAGAGGCACCACCAGTCCTTCATTGAGGAATGGGAGGAGATGCACGACAACGTGGACAACAACAACTGAGCCGCACACGAACCGTGAGTTCAGGTGGTACCAAGCTTGGTACTAGCGTGCGACACATTGCAGGCTGAGGCTATAGTGGACTAAAGCTGACTATGCCGACATCGAGTCCTCCAATGATGAAGACATGATGTACGACTAGTTGACTTGTGTAGGAAGGTAGATGGAGGCAGGACCGATTTTAGATAGAGTGGTAAGCCAATTGCCTTATTTTTGTATGTTAAGTTGCATAACAATACATTAGGCGTTCTTGGACCGACATTAGGAGTTATCTATTGTAGTTAGTGCAACCTTCGAGCTATATCACCCTTATAATACATTAGATTCTTGTATAAAAGAAAACAAAACCTATTGCTATCTAGTTTAGAAGTATTATTACTAAGAACTTTGTTGTAGGGCAATACACTCAAATGCTCAATTGAAGAGATCGAGTGCGTTCGACCGAGAGTCAATGACGACTACATACTTGACTTCCTAGACGTAAGATTAAAAATATTCTTTCAAACATATCATTAATACGTTAGATTCTTTTAGTTAGCATAGTTTTGTACAACAAAGGCTGTCATGTCGTCTACGCCGTGCGGCTAGTCATTGTGGTTGTAGGACAGACACGATGCAAGACATGTACGTTCCTTCCGCAGGCAAAGGAGGCTTGGGTTCCTCTAGTCAAGAAGCTACAGGGGACAGGGATGAGGACGAGGAAGACAATGACGATGACGACGTGGATAAGAGGCATGAGGAGCTTGGTCCCTCTTAGCTCCATGACGCTCCCTCGACTCATCCTACTCCGCCTCTAGGCACTAGGCGATGCCGTCCACGTGACCCTTACACTCTAGGTATGAGCGCTCTCGGTCACAAGGGTAAGGGTGAGAGTGGGAGGTAGTGAGGGATGTGGTAGTTGTTAGTATGCACTATTATAGATTTTGTATTTACTTTTCTATAACTATTTGGGACTATATGGACATTATGGACTATTTGGACTGCGCAGGACATATTATGTTAGTTGTGATGTTCGTTGTGGTTGCATTTTGATCCTTGGATGATTAAATGTTTGGAATATATAATTATGTCTCTGTTTATAACTGTGGATGCTCTTAAAACAAGGGAAACTCTTGTGATTTTTTTTCCGTGAAATAATAATCATACTACACTACTAAAAAGGCACAAATGTAGTACACAGATTAACTATAAATTTATTAGAAAGTGTATAATCCAAACGTATCGTACTATACGCTTTGTAGATGAATCTAGGGTTACCAAGCAACAGTGAATGATTCTATGCTTTTCAGATAATAAAAATAGACTTTTCATATACAGGGACAACAGTGATTTTTCACATCACTGACATAGTACTGGCATGCAAGGAAGCACAACTCCACTCTATCTCCACCATCCATCTTATTATTGTTTGATCCAAGGGCTTAGGTGAAGAGGCACACAGATCGCTGACATGGCACACTGAGAGGCCTCTATTCCTCCTCTCAACCTATAAATAACCACTCACTCCCTCTCATTCACACACACAACAAGGAAGAAGAACACTCCTCAGCATTTTCTTTTGTTGCAGTACCAATGTCTGGAGGGTCATCCAGAGGGAGAGGAAAGGGGAAGGGAACTACCTGAGGGTGGGAGGGTCCTCTTGGTCCCGATTTCTTTGAGGAAGCTCTTTATGAGAGGTTTCCAGTTGAGAGCAAAAGTGATTTCACCAAAGAGGCACCACTAAGAGGATACGATGAAAGGAAAGAAGAGTGGCCAAAATGCATGCATGGTGAGGACTGCCTAGTGCAGATGTTCACCGAGGGAATAGATGGAGGTCGTCGTTTCTTCAAAAGCCCACGAGCATGGGTAATTGCTATTACTTTTTGTTTCTTCAATATGTTTCTCTTGTATATAACTTACACGATATACTTATTGTAGTCTTCCTTGGCTGAAGAAAACTACGGGTTCAGTAGGTGGGTCGATCCTCGACCTATTTATCCGCATGTGGAGTACATCTACTACCTATAGGACCGTATTTTCGATCTAGAAAGGGAAGTTAGCAGTGGTTACAAGGACGACGGACAGGACGACAACAACAATGGTGCCGATTCACTAGGAGGCACTCTGCAATGATCCATATTGCACATGCCCTAACCACAACAACAAGGGGCCTCCCCCGTCACCCCTGCCACCACCACCACCAACAATGGGAGGCTACTATGGAGAAGGTGCAACACAATTTGCTATGTGGCCATACTACTAGGATGACTTTATCTTTTTCACATAACACATCTATGTGTTTGTTGTTTGGTTTAATTACATAAGGCATGTTAGGTTTAGTCGAAGGAAACTCTGTATCCAGGTTCGGTACATGTAGTCACATGCCATTTCATGTGTTTCGTGTGTTGATTTATATAATGTCGTACGTCGTTAGGTTTTTTTATAGCAAGTGTTCACATTTCAATACGTCCGTATCATTAAGCAGAATATTAAGACCATAAATAATGAAAACAACCACATAATGAAAAGTTCAATACTATGCCACATTACACAACATATTAATACTAGAAGTACGTGCCGATAGTATACATAGGGGCAAATACACTTTCAAATCGTCAGTCTGAAATGTATTGAGTAAGCAACTCATCATCCGAGTACCAGTCCTCTACCACAATCCTTGTTGTTGTGGCTAGGATCACCTATGTTGCTCTGACCTGCCTGTCGCCTATAGTAAGAGGCCTCCACTTCATCTGCGGCCGCTGCGGCCTGAGTGAAGAACACATCATCATCATCATCCGCCTGTAAGCCCGCCTCTGCTAGAGCGATGAGCTCGCTTAGTCTGTCAGTGTCGTCCTCAGCCTCCTTCGCCTATATACCCATCTCTGCTAGAGTGATGAGCTCGCTCAGTCTGTCAGTGTCGTCCTTAGCCTCCTGCGTCTGCATGCCTACCTCTACTAGAGCAATGAGCTCACTCAGTCTGCCAGTGTCATCCTCATCCTCGTCCCCCTCATCAGACAACACAATCGATGATTGAACGGTGCGACCAGCTCGCGATCTATGCTCATCTAACTTCTTCTCCTCATACCTTGCACGAGCCACCTCCACGGCATGTTTCTCGCTGCAACCAATCTCTTTATGTATAAAATGCAATCAGTTAGCAACGCAATTATATTATATTTAAAATCAGGCAACGAAAAAAAGGCTTTCAAGCACTCACTGGCATATAATGTAGCAACATGCTCGTTCAAGACCTGCATCTGTACTCTTGTCTCCTCCCTTGCCTCATTCTTTGCTCTCTCTCCCTCTAACGTCATTCGCCTCTCCAATCCCCATTTGTTAAGCCCAATATCGATCGGGTTACAAATACCGCGCTGTCTAGCAAACTCACGCATATTTTCTTTGTAATGTTTAACGAATAGGTTGACATAGTCAGGTTCATATCCCCTCTTTCGTACAATTAGTTGCCTCTTCTTTAGTTCATCCAAGAACTTAGCTTGACCATCATAACATTCCCACCTGCATTTTCTAGTGCTCTATTCAAAAGAAATATTATATCATATATGTCTTAGCAAAAGAAATAAAATACGATTCCATGTTTACCAAAAAAATAACGAACCTCATCATACTCAATCATATGGCCGCAATAATGGCCTATTCCAAGCTCCGAAGGGACTATGCCATAGTTGGAGTTAACACCACATTCGCACATAACATGAGGTGCTTTGTAGATTACCCTTTCTTTCTTCTTTTCCTTAACCCTCCGCGGTTCTTCCGGCCATTGGTTCTTAGGACCATACAACCATTCCTAGAAACGACACTTCACCATTGAAAACACCTAAATAATGAGACATTAGTACATGAACACATATAGCTTAAGATTTGAACACATACACTTTGGACTTACTTCATACTTGTTTGGACACACAAACTCTAACATATTCTTAGGGTTTATCACAGGCTCGATCTCCGCAATTGCACAGAGAATGTTCCTTGAGTCGTCTAACTGCGGCTAGATGCTTCTCCTTAGTCCATCATTGGCAGAGAGTTAGGGGGATGGAACCCACCGCTTGAAGTGCTCACGTGGATGTCTCTCTCTAAACCAATCGTTGAAAAGGAGGTACCTTGAATCAAACTTGTCTGCACCGTCGATCCACTGAAAGAAAAGGCACCTCTCATGGTCCTACACAACTGAGATTCCAACAAAATATTAGTAGCATACTTACACAAATAAAGAAAAAGGATAGTGAAAATAATTTCTTACATTAAAACGACTGCATGTGTAGAAGCAACGCGCCGCTATGTCTGGATATTTTGATTGAAAAACATGGGTCGGGAAACCACAGTCACAGTTAGGGATAGGGAGGTCAAGAGGGACGGGGGGCATCTTTGCTAGACGCGTCGAGGGTATAATTCTCGAGGATGACCCTGTTTTCGTCAAAACTCCTCCCGAAATATTTCTTGCATCTAACAAAACAGATGTAATTTAACAAACATATATTAAAACATCACAAATAAATATCAATGAGAACCATGACTACAATCCAACCAATTTCGTTCTAAGAAACAAAAGCAGTTAACATTAAATCCTAAACCTAGGGTTTTTCATTTGATGTACAACAATGAACCCATAACATAACTACATGCACCTAGGTCTAGCTTTTTTCACACCTTGGCATCAGTCCAATGGTTGTATAATATATATACTGAGGGATATAATGAAACCCTAAGTGATGACGATTCTTAGGTTGAAAAATCCGACTAATATATACCGAATCGATGCGAAAAAAACTAGGAGGAGAGCGAGGATACCTTGCTCTCGAAGATGTACGGATCAAATCAAGATTTTCAAGGTCCAATATGCCGATTCGTGAGGTAAGGTGAAGTGGGGAGAGAAAAAATCGAGAGAGAGAGGAGAAAGAAAAGGAAGAACGCTCGGGCAGGAATGTTGGGCCGGGGTTAAATGCAGGGAGCTCGGTGCCAGTCATTATGACGCTGAGTTCGACGTCGTAGATCTTGGCGTCGAGCTCGGCGCCGAGCTCCCTGCCATGTTATCCACCGTGCTCAGGAGCTTGGTGCCAGAGATGCTGGTGCCTACCTCGGCGCCAGCATCAATGGCACTGAGTTAAGGGTCCATTTTCTGAATTCTTTTTGTTAAAGGTCCGTGAGAAATTTTCGAAAAAAAAAGATTAAACTGTAAAAAATTCGGGCTAGCAATAGCAATAGCATACGCGGTCAATTGGCTGTGCTCCAACCAATCAGCTAACGTTTCGCCTCCCGCATCCCTCACTCTGGGCATAATTAACCGAAGACCGAAGACCGAACCGAAAAGACCGAGACCGAGACCGAAAAGACCGAGACAAAAAAGTTCGGTCATGAGTTCGGTCCTGGCTCCCAACTAACCGAAGTAACCGATAGAAGTTCGGTCATATGTGTCGGTTAACCGAAGTGACCGAACTGACCATAGTTCTTGTTCTGTACTTCTGTTATGTCATTATGTGTGATTATAATTTGTGAGAACTGAGAAAGTTGTGTGCTAGAACTTGTCATAATAATGTGTGGTTTGTTTTATATATTGTGTTATTATTTTTTTGCCTTCAAATAGCAAGCACGCTGTTGAAAATTGCTATAGATTCTGTTTTTATTTGTGGCTGCTATTCAGGTCCGGTTAGTTCGGTCGTGACCGAGATCGAACCGAACTAACTGAGACCGAACTTCCTTGGTCTTTCGTTTTTTGCAAAGACTGATCGGTCCTAGATTTCTAATCATCCGAACTGACCGAATGACCAAGGAACCGAACCGATCGGTTCGGTCTGACTGAATGCCCAGGGTGACGCATCCCAACGAGAATTAATACACGAGCAACGGCGTAGCCGCGACGCAGCGGACGTCATCCCCGACCGCAATCGCAATCGCAATCGCGTCGGACGGAGGAGTCCACCACTTGCCGATCGCGTTCACTCCACCGGCACCAGGACCGAGCCGAGCAGGCCAGGCCCACCACGCGCGGCGCGGGTCAAAGGCAAGCGGTTGTTTCGTCCCGCTCCTCTCTCTCCTCTTCGCGTTCGCGGCCCGGCCAGAGAGAGAGAGAGAGGTAGTTGCGATACCTCGGCGGCGACGACACGATCGCAGTGGTCAGAGGCCGGCCGCAGATTCTCTCGTCGCTTCGCCGTCCTCCTGCCCCAGCACCAACAGCGGCGCCCGCCCTCGCCCTCGGCCGGCTCCATTCCAGGTACGGCCAGCCTCCTCCCTCACCCTCTCCCTTCTTCCCCTGCCCGGATTCCCCGATCCGGCCACGAGCTTTGGTTGGAACCAGAGTCCTGGTGCTAGAGGACGAATCTCGTCTCGTCCCACGCCCACCCACCCCATTGTTTGTATTTTCTCCCCTGTTTTGTCATAATCGCTTCGTCTCTGTTTTAGTCACGCTCTTCGTTTCAGATTTTCCGTCCCCTTGTTTTCGACTGTTCTGAGAAAAAAGAAAAACTAGCTTGTATCTGGCACTATGGCAGCATATTCCGGCTGTGTCGAGGGTCGAGACAGTGAACGGGTCTGCTGCTCTGGTATTCTGCTGGTCTCTTTCTCTTGGATATTCAAAGATCCCCGGCCGTCGTGCAATGCCTTTCTTCTTCCTGCTGGCACGTGTGGTGAGTGAGAGTAGCAGCTTACGCTCGCGCGCATGCAAGGAGAGGAGAGGTAGGGGTAGGCAGGTTCGATGAACCTGGCTGCTCTGCGTGCCAACCATCCTCATGTTCGTTTCGAACAATCTGTGGATTATTTACCGGCTGACGATTTGACTGGTTTAACGTGAGAAAAAAATATTATTTTAATTTATAATCTACGATTGTATAAGTCTAGTCCGCTGCATAAAACTGCACACTTCTCCTGTTCAGGCTGTACCCGTATTAATCACCCTGCTAGTACTTCGTTTATAGCAACACCAATGCTAGCTAGCACACACATACTGCTGTCTTTGGATTTGGACTCCATCCATGGCCCCTGCTGTCAGCCTGTCACACGGCTAGCAGCCTAGCACCACCCTCTTTTGCTTGCGGACTCCTTTCTCCTGGTCGTCGCCTAGCGCTTGCAGCGCATTCATTACTGCTCGTCCAACGTTAATTAAACAGGCCAGATGTTCGTTCATAACAATGATGCTGCCATCATCAGGCACGCCACTGGATACTGATCCCGTCATTGCTAGGACCTAGGAGACAGCGCTGTATCCAGTGAGGCAGCTAGTGACGTGGGTCACCCTTGCAACGACATCGTGTCATCTCATCCCTAGTGGTGTTCTGTTACGGGTAAATATTCACCTCTGTTGCTTGCTCGTCTGGTAACATTGCTGTTGCTGATGTATGCATGCATATATAAATTATAAATGGACCGGGTTCTTGTGATGTGTGTATATAATATCAATAATTGGACACGTAACCTGGGCAGCGAAGACCTTTAGTCAATCAATTGCACAAGCTAAAGCAACGAAGAAAGTAGAGGAGTATCCGCCACATACGGCATCATTCATATATCATGAATTGGCTGAAAGATTCCCTTCACCATCAACGATAATACTTTTCAACAAAAAAAAACAGTATTTTTCTGGTTGTGAGAGAAAAATACTGTTTTTTCGCTTAAAAGTACTGTTGAAGTAGTGCTGCAGAACAGGGCTGTACAATACTCCCTTCGTTCATAAATCAATTTTTAGAATCATTCTTAAACTAGAGTTTTTAAAGTTTAACTAAATTTATAGAAAACAACGCCAAGATCTATAACACCAAATTGGTATTGCTAGATAAACCATAAATCTTGATATGTGATTTATGTCTTGAAAAAGGGAACCGAGAGGGTATTAAAATTAAAAGAAGAGAAGTGTTAGGCCCTGTTTGATCCGCTTGGCTAAAGTTTAGCCCTTGAAATAAAGGGGGTTAAAGTTTAACCCCTTGCCTTTTTGGATGCATGACTAAAAGATAACTAAAAGGTGAAAGGAAGAGGAGAGATAAAGAGAGTAAAGTCACACGTTAGCCCTCTTTAGCCTATCTTGCAAGCGCTAATAGGCTAGGGAGGGCTAAAGATTAGCACCTCGTTTTAGCCCTCCGGTTGCGTAATAAGAGGCTAAAAGGGGCCTTAGGGCGCGTTTAGTTGCCCTCAGAGTTGGCGCCGCGTGAATTCCATAGGCACTGTAGCGTACTGTAGCATTTCGTTTGTATTTGGTAATAATTGTCCAATCGTTGACTAATTAGGCTCAAAACGTTCGTCTCGTAAAGTACAACTAAATTGTGCAATTAGTTTTTAATTTCGTCAACATTTAGTACTCCATACATATACTATAAATTTGATATGACAGAGAATCTTCTTTTTATATAGTGCCAAAGTTTAGATTCTGGTGAACTGAACATGACCTTATTCAGTTTTCGTGGAATGCACAGCCCTTGGACCGGTAATACTCCGGTTGGCACTAGAGTAGTAGCCTAGTGCTAGTACCTCGATTCACCACCCACCAAAGCTCTTTGGAATGCAAAACGTTTCCGTCACCAGCCCGCCACGTGAGGCTATCCGCACTGCGACTGCTAAACGGCTCGGCACCGCGCGCGGTAGCGTGTGCGCGTCCACACTGTGCGCCTATAAACTGGCCTGCAGCGTCCCGACGGCACAGGGCACCTGGAATGTAGCGTAGAGAGAGTTGGTGAGAGAGAAAGAGGGAGAAAGGGAAATAAAATATGAAATAGTAGGTATAGGGTATGTGATATAAATAACACGGGTGCGGAAGAAATGAACATAGAGTAGAGAATCTCGATGACTAAAATAGAATATTTCTTTTTAGAGATAGAAATAGAGATAGACGATTGCGGATAGCCTGAGACGCCACCCGATGTTGATCCGGATCCGGCGTCGCGTCAGGTCGTTTGGCTGTTTTGTTTTACAACGAGAAGACTTCTCAAGGGAATACTCCTTCCATTCCAGCAGGTCACACTCCAACGAGTCCATCGTTTTCTCAAGGCACGCAGGATCTGTCCACGTCCCAATCTGAACGTGCCAACACTGCGTTGCTTGTCAACTTGGGCGGGCGTCCTTGTCGCGCGTGACCCTCCGGTTTGCAGCAGTAGTTGACCAGTTGCTGTATAAGAAATCCATTTCTGCTACCCGACGTCTCCGCGTTTTCATACGGAGAAAACCATGTTATAGCTCACAACCGCGTATTAGTTACGCAGATCATACTATCAGACAATTCAGACACTTTTTTAATCTAGAATAGTATTTTTCTCTTACAAATTCCTCCAGATTCCTCTAAGATTCCTCCCAGCGAACGGAGCCATGGAGGAATCTGGATGAATCTGGAGGAATTTGTGAGAGGAAAACTACTGTTCTAAATAAAAAAAGAAACGGAATTAAGCCAGGTTTAAAAACACGCGAACAGGGCCATTACTCGTTTTTGTGCATTTGGAAGAGAGAGAGAGAGAGAGGAGAATAATCAAACCTGTACCTCCCTCTTGTAGTCTGAACTAGTTGAATTTAGTGTTTGGCTATTCCCACTCTCAATCTGAACAACGGTGCAGTAGAGGACATGCGTGTAGTGTAGGAGTATCTCTGTTAGGTCCTGGTTTAGTTTTCAAAAACTTTTCACCCTAAACTATCATATCGAATTTTGCGATATATACATGGAGTATTAAATATAGACGAAAAAAGCTAGTTGCACAGTTTGATTGGAAATCGCGAGACGAATGTTTTAAGACTAATTAGTCCATGATTAGCCATAAATGCTACAATAACTAACACGCGCTAATGATGGATTAATTAGACTTAATAAATTCGTCTCGCAGTTTTCAGGTGAGCTATGTAATTAGTTTTTTTATTAGTATCCGAAAACCCCTTCCAACATTCCAAAACATCCGATGTGACATCCAAAAATTTTCATTTCGCGAACTAAACAGACCCTTAGGCGAGGAATTCAGCGGAGCCCATGTCAAACACTGGAAAGTGACAAGATAAGGATGCGTCACAGACTCACTATTTCAACCTCAGCTAGTATAGCACTGAAGCTGGCATGTTGTTCGTTTGAAAACAAAGGGAGTTGCTAAATCACGGGCACGGGCGCGCCTAATTTCAAGCATATGATCTTTAGGTTCGAAAGAAAAGGAGGGGAAAAAACTGGCATATTTCATCTAAAAAAATAGTATATCGATGGCTCCACTCGCATATTCCACGTGCGAGTGTTTGTTAAAAACTGGAAAATCACATGACGAAGCTGCATTTATCACAGCAGGCCCATTTTCCGTACTCAGTCAAATAGTGTTGCACTAGCTCTTCAAATGGAGGAAGCAACACTTCCCGTTCGTTTGACTGATAAGCCATGATTGAAAGCACTGACTGATTTGTTAGGAGAGATACTGTTCATTAGCTTAAAAAAATACGGCTCATAAACTTAGGGAAGAGCGAAATATGAAACAATGACAGAAAGAAGATGAGGTCACAGCGGCTGCCACGTCTCATTTCGAAGATTCCGAAGGCCCCACGCGCCAGGGGGCACCTTTTGTGTGCTAGTCGCCCGGTCCTTCCACAGGCCACACCCAGTGCTCGCTGATCTCTGTCAGCCAGCTATCACCAAGCCAACTACACCACACCACACCAGTCGTCGCCATAGCCGCTGGGACGGAGAAGATCCCTCAATGGTCGCCATAGCCACAGGACACCAGTCGGGTCAAGGCGTCCAATCCTGCGCAGCCAAGCTTTGCCCAGAGACCATCATTGCTCCCCGTCTTTAGTTTAGTGGGACTGGGAAGTGGGAAAGCGGCAACCAGCCATCAAAAGAGGCCCTCCCCAAAGTTCTTGGTGGCCTAGCTGGATTGGATATTTGGATGAGTGTTCGTCTTGCCCGCCTACCTCGTCTTCTTCTTGGCTACGAGACAGTCCGTGCGCTTCTTGGCCTAGCCCTTCGAGCAGCAGGTGCGTACGAGCGGCCTCCTCGCCTTCCTGATTCCGTCCTGCCATGGCATCTGCATCAGCAGTGCTGAAGCCAGATGGGTGGAGATTCGGAGAATCCCAGTGATTCTGTGAATCTTTTTCGTTCTCTTTCTTCGTCAGTTCTGGTTTTAATGTTTGACTGCCTCTCGGCGTGGGTTGGGTTCGTCGTAATTTCTTCCCTGTAGTTCACTTTGGGCACTGATGATTGCTGCTGTCTAGTGTCTGAAACTTTACTTTGCGGGCTGAGTTAGATTCGTTTCAGGTAGATTTTCTTATAGATTCTGGCTTCTGGCTGATGCTGGCGAGCTATGCTCAACGATTGTGACGGACCTATAGTAGTGTTCATGAATCATAGCTCGGTGACCAATTCCTCTGCCAGGCAGGTCTATCTCAAATTCGGAGCGCTTCCCCATTGTTGTGTGGAAAATCAAGTGGTTGATAGTGAAATTGAGCAAGATTCCCTTTTCGCCTCCACCGAAGTGTGCAGTAAAGGCGATGTTTCTTTACTTTATTGAAGAAATTTGATCACTGTACTGAAATATCTGTTGCTGCAGTTCTTCACTGTGCACGCCTAAATTAGGCGGCCTAATCTGCTAATCATAGGGTTCGTTTTTGTAAAAAAAATCTGCTAGTCATAGATGACACTGTGATTGTTTCTGATTGTCCATGATTCCTTTTGCACATTGTTCAGTCTAATCATGCAAGAAGAGTCGTTCACACCCTGAAGAATCGTTGCATATTTGCAGGACACAGGAGGCCAATCTGACTCTGAGCTGCGCATCACCTGAGTGACGGACGCCATGGGAGAGGTCGCGGACATGTACACCCAAGACGGGACGGTGGACAGGAAGGGGAACCCCGCCGTGAAGAAGGACACCGGCAACTGGCGGGCCTGCCCCTACATCCTCGGTCAGTGCTCAGTACAATCCTGTGTCTGTTTCTTTCTAGGAGTCGTCGGTTGTCCACTGCCGCTCCGCTTTGTGCTTGCTCTGTTTGTTTGTTGTCCACTCCACTGATGCATGGCAACTGATACATATACATGGTTCAGCGAACGAGTGCTGCGAGAGGTTGGCCTACTATGGCATGAGCACCAACCTGGTGCACTACATGAAGACCCGGCTTGGCCAGGTGAACAGCGTCGCCTCCAACAACGTCACCAACTGGAGTGGGACGTGCTACATCACGCCGCTCATCGGCGCCTTCTTTGCCGACGCCTACCTGGGGAGGTTCTGGACCATCGCCAGCTTCATGATCATCTACATTTTCGTAAGATCGTTGCTCGAATCAATCCGTGGTTTGGTTTCTTTCCCATTGCCATGATCTGACGAAGAGATGGCCACCGTCACTGTGGTCGGTCGATTTGACAGGGCCTGGCGCTGCTGACGATGGCGTCGTCGGTGAAGGGGCTAGTGCCTACAGGGTGCGGCGACGATGACGTGTGCCACCCGACGGACGCGCAGGCGGCGGTGGTGTTCGTGGCGCTGTACCTCATCGCGCTGGGCACGGGCGGGATCAAGCCCTGCGTGTCCTCCTTCGGCGCCGACCAGTTCGACGAGAACGACGAGCGGGAGAAGAAGAGCAAGAGCTCCTTCTTCAACTGGTTCTACTTATCCATCAACATCGGCGCGCTGGTGGCGTCCACGGTGCTGGTGTACGTGCAGACGCACGTGGGCTGGGGCTGGGGCTTCGGCATCCCCGCCGTGGTCATGGCCATCGCCGTCGTCAGCTTCTTCGTGGGCACGCCGCTGTACAGGCACCAGAAGCCCGGGGGCAGCCCGCTCACGCGCATCGCGCAGGTGCTCGTCGCGAGCGCGCGCAAGTGGAACGTGGCTGTGCCCGCCGACAAGTTGCGGCTGCACGAGACGCTGGACAAGGAGTCCGGCATCGAGGGCAGCCGCAAGCTGGAGCACACGGACCAGCTCGCGTGCCTCGACAGGGCGGCCGTCGTGACGGCCGAGGACAGCGCCGCGGCGGGGTCGGCGACGGCGAGCCCATGGCGCCTGTGCACGGTGACGCAGGTGGAGGAGCTCAAGAGCGTGATCCGGCTGCTCCCCATCTGGGCGAGCGGGATCGTGTTCGCGGCGGTGTACTCGCAGATGAGCACCATGTTCATTCTGCAGGGCGACACGCTGGACCAGCGCATGGGGTCCAAGTTCAAGATCCCCTCGGCGACGATGTCCATGGTGGACACCATCAGCGTCATCGTCTGGGTCCCCGTCTACGACCGCGTCATCGTGCCCATCGTGCGCTCCTACACCGGCCGGCCCCGCGGGTTCACACAGCTGCAGCGGATGGGCATCGGCCTCGTCGTCTCCATCTTCTCCATGGTGGCGGCTGGCGTGCTGGACATAGTGCGGCTGCGCGCCGTCGCGCGGCACGGCCTGTATGACAAGGACGACCACGTCCCAATCTCAATCTTCTGGCAGATACCGCAGTACTTCATCATCGGGTGCGCGGAGGTGTTCACCTTCGTGGGGCAGCTGGAGTTCTTCTACGACCAAGCGCCCGACGCCATGAGGAGCATGTGCTCCGCACTGTCGCTCACCACAGTCGCGCTTGGCAACTACCTCAGCACGGTGCTGGTGACCATCGTGACACACATCACCACCAGGAACGGCAACATCGGGTGGATCCCGGACAACCTCAACCGCGGCCACCTCGACTACTTCTTCTGGCTGCTCGCCGTGCTCAGCCTCCTCAACTTCCTCGTCTACCTCGTCATCGCCAGCTGGTACAAGTACAAGAAGACGGCCGATGATAACCCTGACGCCAAAGGGGAGCACTGATGGGCAGGCCAGTTGAGCACTGCAAGGCTACACTACAGCATTAGGCCGACTCAATGAACTGAGATGGCGAAAATGAAGTGATTTCTCTCTGGTTAGCTGTCGGTTTGTTTTGCCACGGTTTGTCTGCTTAAACGTACTATAATTCACTGTAGATGTCTGGGGCGAATTCATTGTTTAGATGTCATGTGCTGGTTTTATATGCGCAGTGCTCGATCCCAATGATCATTATCTATATCTATGAAATAAGTTGAGCTCTTACTAAAACCGAGTGTGAGGCGCCACGTACGGCTCGATATATATGCTTCTCATGTGGATCAATCAATAGTTTACAACGCCCATGTTAAATTTTTTAGCTTGGACAAAAAGTCCATTTCATCTTCCTTAACTATAATATAAGTTTGATTTACTTCCCTCTATCGCGCCCTGGCATTCAGGGGGGGGGAGAAAATACACGGGGGTGGGAGAGTAGAGCAGATTACAGGGGGATTAAGACATTCTTGGATATAGGCTTTCCAGGCGCCGATCAATCCTCTATCCCTCTTGTAGCGACAGGCCCAACGGTCTAGATCATTGATGATCCCGTGCAGGACAACATTGGGTGAGACATCTTCATCGTTGAAGATCATTGCATTCCGAGCCTTCCAAATGTGCCATACGGGAGATGAGCATCACGTCGAGCCTGACCTTGGCATGGAGATCCAAATCCAGCCCGATGCACCACGGCTGCCGCTGAAGGCCTTTAGAGACCGTTGTGTGGAGGCAGCGCCAAATACTGCGCGCTTTGGGGCACGAAGCAAAGATGTGATCGCTGGTCTCAAGCACGCCGTTTCAGGCGAGGCAATACGATTCTTCAAGCGGCTTGATATGCTTTTCCGTAGAGGTTGCCCCGCGAGTTCATTCTGTCGAAATGAACGAGCCAGCCAAAGAAGTACGTCGTCGGCGGGCTCGGTGGCGCCACACAGATCATCGCGAGGGCGTTCCCGCACGTGGAATGCAGCGTGCTGGATCTCCCGAATGTCGTCGCCGGTGCTCCCGCTGACACCACCGTGAAGTACGTCGCCGGTGACATGTTCGAGAACGTTCCAGTCAGCAGACGCTGTCTTCCTCAAGGTACGTACGGCCATCTACGTCGTAGTCGTAGTAGTGACATGTATGGCAACCAGTAGATGGGAACAAAAAGGTCAATAATATGAAGGTCCATTTACGATAATTTTATATACTAATTTATGATAATGTCAATACATATTTACGATAGTTGGGTTACTATAACACATGGAGATATTTATCGTAACGTTATATTAAACCACTTAGTATGTAGTTACTATAATCTCGTAAATTACTATAGTAATTATCTTTACTCAAAGTGGCTACAGAATAAGTTATTTTATAGCCAGCTACAGGATAGCAGTTCTCTCTCTCTCTCCCTCTCTCTCTCTCTCTCTCTCTCTCTCTCTCTATATATATATATATATATATATATATATATATATATATATATATATATATATATATATATATATATATATATTGTGATGCTACCTTATTTGATTTATTTGGTGGAATTCACTTCTAGTGGATTATGCATGAGTGCATGACTGGGTGATGTGTTGGAGCCCTTCTGTAGATGTCTGGGGCGAATTCATTGTTTAGATGTCTTGTGTTGGTTTTATGCGCAATGCTTGATCCCAATTATCAATATTATATCTATGAAGTAAGTCGAGCTCTTACTAAGACCGCGAATTTATTGAATCCAAAAGAGCAATTGACCCGTGGTTTTTTGAAAAAACTATTGCGAGCTGTGGACCGTGATTAGATCGGTTGAACTAAATAAACCACGAATCTAAGGGATTTGATCGGTTGGATCTCCTATCCAATCCTAACAACTATGTGAAACTTTATAAACCTTGGTCTGGAACAATGTCGTAAAACACAAGGATGCTGCACAGGGCCAACATAGTAGAAAAGGGCCTTGACGCGCCAGAAAACAACATCGTAGAAAAACAAGTCGACACGCCACAAAAAAATATATGTTACCGCTACTGAGCTAACGGTGGCCAAGCACAAGCAGGACCAAAGAAAAAACTCCAGAGTAACAGCACCAAAGTTGTGTTCACCCACAAAGCTAGGGGCGGCTTTGTCAAATTGGTCTCTCTCTAAGGATATTTTTTTCACTAAAGCTATCCTTTGCCCGTGTGATTATGTGCTTTGCGTCACACGATTTTTTTGGCCGTCGGATCTGGCCATGGAGCTATCTGCGCCCTTCTTCATCTGCCCCGTCGCCTTTTCATTTTCCCTTTGCGTTTTGCTCTCTGACCCACGTGACCCACAAGTCAGCTCTTTTTTTGGGAAAAGTGTGCCTTTATCACTTTTGAATTGTTCATTTCCTTTCTCCATTTCATTTCGTCTCCCCTGGTTCTGGTGGCGGAGCTGAGGCGGAGCCCTAGGCAGAGGGGCTCTCCGCCGGTGATTCACCATCGTTTGTGAGTTTTATTTACAGGTTTTGATTCGATGTTGAAGATCTCTTCATTCCCGACCTGATTTTGTCTGCATTTATCGGTTTTTTGTTCTTTGTCGATGTTATTGCGGAGGCTGAGTCGATTCCCCTCCGGAGCCTGTGGCGGAGGTGCTCGCCGTCGTTGATCTGCCGTCGTTCATCTGCCGTAGTTGGTAAGTATTAGCGCTTCTAAATGAATTAGATATTGACCTGTTTGCTTCTAAATGAGCGACGACGGCCTTGATGCGTGCAGGTCGTGGGCGCTCCTGGGACGGCGGCTGCCCCTTATGCCACACTGGTGGTGGTGTGGCATCTAACCCGGCGCCGCCGAACCCTTCTCTCTCCTGGCGCTCGTATTCCTCTCCGTTGGATCCTCCACTGATGGCCGCCCCTTCTCTCCTGCGGGCTGCGGCAACGACTGGGCGGTCGCCGCCGTCGCCCTACCCCAGGTGCCGAGGTCTCTATCTTCGGGATCTTCACCGGCGACGAGAATCCACCAGGTACGCTCACGGCCCACCCCTTGTCTTCCTTTCACTGCTGTGCAGAACCGAGCTTCCAAACTCAAGCAATTTGTATTCGTATCTGATCTGATAGGCGCGTGTGTAGCTGAAGGGGTGGCAACAGGCGGCTGTTGCATTTGGTTCTTGTTGATGTTTCACCACCGATAGCCTACCACGGGGGTACTCGGGGCAGTTTGTTCGGGCTTCAACGTATGCAGAACTCGACGGTAAACACAAAAGACAGTCGATTTATCCTGGTTTGGACCCTCGATCGTAATCGAGTAATAGCCCTACATCTAGTCGGCGTTAGCCTTTGTGTTGGATTGATTGTCAAGTGTTGTCTCTAACTCTCTTCTCCCACCTCTCCATCTAAGGAGCCCTGCCCTCCTTTATATAGTCAGGAGGCCAGAGTCCTAGTCGGTTTATAATGTAGAGTCCTAGTAGGATTACAGGGTAGTATTACTACTAGGATTACATGGGAAGGAATCCTAATCAAATTAGATCTCTCTTACTTGCGGTGCATCCCGTGGGTCCCTGCATCGACAAGCCCCCGAGCACTTCATGGTTGAACTCTGGAAGCCTTGTCTTGTTCCTCCAGATCTTGCCGAGCAGGAACAAGCGTCGCCCGAGTGCTTTCTTGAGTGAAACCATGTAGCGCTTCTTGGGATCTTCGAGTGGTGTGTGCTTTTTTAAAGAAAAAGTACTCCCATCTTGGTGTAGCCCCCGAGCCTCTTGCTATTTAGAACAAGGAGCTGGAGGGTCTTGTCTTGAAATTGCTCTAATTCTTCATCGAAGGGCTCCCAAGCATATACCCGGGTTCTTTATCAAAAAGAACTCGGATATAGTTGGTTCCAGGGTTCTTTTTGTCGTGAGGCCTTGAAGTGGTCTGTCTTGAAGAAGTCTTCTTGGTGACGTGTGCTTTTTCGAAGAAAAAAAGTGCACTCACTGAGTGTATCCCCTGAGCCTCTTGCTATTTAGAACAAAAAGTTAGAGGATCTTGAATCTTATGTTGTTCAAAGAACTGAAAAACCTCTTCTGAGGAATATGTAGGAATCTTGTAGGACATTCTCAAGGGTGTATCCAAGTAACCCGCGAACTACAGTAGGCTATCCATATACCATTGCAAGTCAACATAGTTGCGCCACTGAGTACTTTCCAAATTAGCTTGCGTGCTTGATGTCTTCTTGCATGCTATTGTATGTCATGCATCTTCCTTTGTTTCGCTTGAGTAATGAAAGTACATATAAATATGCACGTGCATCCTCATATTCGTGCTCATCTTGATGACACAAAATCTTCTCGTTCGACCATGATCCGATCTGAGTAAGGCAACCTAGATAATCCGTCAAAAGACTTCGGGTGGGTAGTCCCCTCACCGGAGACACCATATCACCCCCACCTTAGAATTTCCAAATCACCGCAACAAGGTCGACCTTAGCTGTCGAGTAGTTGATCACCCCAACCGAGTAGTCGATCACCGCGACCGAGTAGTCGGACGTCCTGGCAACTTGTAGAGCAGCAACCGAGTAAGACAGCGTGGGGTGTGTGTCTCACCCAACAAAGTAGTGGCCAAGTAAGGCAGCCAGCGGTGGGCGAGCTCCTTATTTGATGACGTGGTCCAGAAAATGATTCCCTGCAAAGTAATCATACGAAAGTATGTAATAATTGATACACAAGATATCAAGTTGGAAGTATGTCCCAGTATTATAAAATGCATATTAAAATTTTCCGCGTCTTGCTCTTACTAGGCTGTGTAATTTCCCTAGGTAGGTAGCCTATTACGTTTAAACACCTCTCACACCTTTCCGACAAGTAGGCTTCACGGATTAAGGCCTCAGCAACTCAGGTAAATTAACAACCGTTAAGAGAAGACATTATAAAATGCATATTAAATTTTTTCGCGTCTTGCTCTTACTAGGCTATGTAATTTCTCTAGGTAGGTAGCCTATTACATTTAAACACCTCTCGCACCTTTCCGGCGAGTAGGCTTCACGGATTAAGGCCTCAGCAACCCAGGTAAATTAACAACCGTTAAGAGAAGACATTATAAAATGCATATTAATTTTTTTCGTGTCTTGCTCTTACTAGGCCATGTAATTTTCCTAGGTAGGTAGCCTGTTACATTTAAACACCTCTCGCACCTTTTCGACGAGTAGGCTTCACGGATTAAGGCCTCAGCAACCCAGGTAAATCAACTGTAGTAGAGCCGCGGAGGCATATGGATAATATCTAGAGATATATGATGATTAAAGAATATTTGAAAAAATATTAAACCATGACTTAGCTTGATTGACGGTCCGCGTGGTAGAATCAGCGCGTGATCCTGACATTTTGCGCTCAGGAGACCCCTAGTGGTTGTAGCCCCCTGAGCATCAGCTTGCGAGTACTTGGACATGAGTTGTCGAGTAGTTGGTCACCGCAGCCAAAGTAGTCGGAAACTATGACGAGTAGTCAGACAACTGGCTTGCTTCCTGGCTCGGGATGCAGCCGGACAACTGGCATGCCCCTGGCTTGGACAGCTTGACGTAGTCGTACCATGACCCGACTTCTTGAGGGAACTCTGAATGTACTTTGAGTTGTATTCTTGATAGGTCGAGGCCGCGTTCCGGAGCCCTGTCGGAAAAGAACTCGGACTATTCTCAAGACAACTCTGAATGGTCGCGTTGTGAAGTCCTAACGGAAAAGAACTCAGACCAGTGTGGAAAATGGTTGGTCGTGAAATCTGAGTCGGATCAGATATCACAAGCCGCGCGAGTTTCCCGGCGATTTGATCTGCTGTAGTTGTCGAAATAGTGAGGTCTTCATGGTGATCCGAATCTTCGAGGAGACGGCCTTGAAGCTTGCCGTTGTCGTCCGCCTCGCAGATCCATGAACCGAAGATGAAGGTTGATCCCATCGAGAAGATCATGTTGTCGAGGTCCGTCGAGCTCTCGGATGCAAATTCCTTGAAAGCCCCTACCTAGCGTGCTAGCTGTCGATGTTTCACCACCGATAGCCTACCACGGGGGTACCCGGGGACAGTTTGTTCGGGCTTCAGCATATGCAGAACTCGACGGTAAACGCAAGTGACAGTCGATTTATCCTGGTTCGAGCCCTCGACCGTGATCGAGTAATAGCCCTACGTCCAGTCGGCGTTAGCCTTTGCGTTGAATTGATTAGTAAAGTATTGTCTCTAACTCTCTTCTCCCACCTCTCCATCTAAGGAGCCATGCCCTCCTTTATATAGTCAGGAGGCCAGAGTCCTAGTCGGTTTACAATATAGAGTCATAGTAGGATTACAGGGTAGTATTACTACTAGGATTACATGGGAGGAATTCTAATCAAACTAGATCTCCTCTCTTCCTTGCGATGTATCCCATAGGTCCCGCATCGACTAGTTCTGCCTTTGGATCTTGGTGAGACTACTTGGAAGCCAGCGTTGGAGCGTGTGCTGCAACGAATGAAGAACATTGCTGACTGCCAGGGTTTACACATACTGCCCTCCTCTTGTGTGTTCTAGTTGTCCTAGACCATTATGGCTGCGAATTCCTTGATAGCTTTCGGTAATAGCAGATTTTTTAAATCAAGTGCAGAATTACCACAATAGTGAAACGGTTGTTTACTTGTTTTTCTCATTTGAGAATGAAATTACATAACGATGACGGGTTCAAATAGCAGGCAACAGCATGATATAATTGTGATTTTAGCAATTATTCAGTGGCTCTTTGTTCAATATTAGTTATTCCAAAGCAAAACTTGGGCAGTAGGGACTAGGTTGCTCGGTTGTTCAGTGATAGCTCTTGGCTTCATTTGTTTGCTTATTATACTATTTCAATTAAGTTTGTATTGACAAGATATTCTTTCAGTAACAAGGCTGGCAGAGTGATAGAGTATGGCTCTGCTGTGTGTGCAGTATATCTATTCGCGTGGTTTTTTATTATTGTTTGTTCTGTGTTTCCTAGTAGATTCTTTCAGTGTATCTGCTATTTTTTAATTCTATTTTTGTTATTATTTCATGTTTTTTGTTTGTTGCGGAGGTGGAGGCGTAGGCCGAGGTCGAGGGTTAGCCGCTAGGTCCACGCCGTGTTCGATTCGGAGCTGTTCGTGGCTGAGCTGGAGGTGGAGGCGGAGGCGGAGTTCAGGCCTGAGTTGGATTCATTTTCTTCTCCGGCGCTGAGTAGTTTTTGTGGTGAGTTTTTGTATCAAGTGTTCTTTTGCAAGTTGTAGATCCTTTTTCCTGGTCCTTGTTCATGTTGAGTTTTTTAGGGTTTGTTTTAGATCTTGTATTTCTATTTAGTGATATTTACCTGTTCAGTAGATGTTATATAATTTGATGATAAACGTGATGAATTTGATAGAGTCGTCAATATATTTTGGTTGAAATTATCTGATCTTTTTTATCTGTAGATGTTAGCCTTAGTTGAATTTTTCATTTGCTTAGATTATAGTTCTTAGGTATGGCAATTTTGTTGAGGATACTGTTTACTTAGGGAAATGAATTGTTCTTTGTGTTTTTTTTGTAAATGGTTTCCTGTCATTTATATAGTATGTAATGCTTAACGTGATGATTTGGATGGTATTATTGTAATAGTTGGATGCTATAGTGTTTTGTGAGTGGATTAGGCTTAGTTGTGTTTTGTGTTATCATGCTTTTGCTTGCTTTTAAATTTCAGTTGATTCATAATTTTTTTGTTAAGCTTTGTTAGGCTCGCCCATCATGCCAAACTGAGCTTGCTCCTTCCAGTATTATTGTTATTGATGAATTTTTCTGATTATATGGTTTACTCTGTAATATATGTGTTTATCATCATACTATAGTGTTTGTTGTTGATAAGTTAGAAATCATCTTTTTCTGTTTTGGTTTTGTAGTAGTGTGTTTTTAATTGTCCTTTTGTAGTCTTTCTCCTTATATAAGCTGTAATGTATGTGTATCGATATCTTTTTCTTTTGTGTGTTAGATGTTTCTTTCTATTTTTTTGGATTGGTCTACTTAGCTGCTGTCCTGGTTTTTTTGTTTATGATAGTGTCCTTTGCTGTTTGGATTGGTTTTATTTAGTAATTTCCTTTATGTGTTCCCTGGACTATTTGTTTTTAGAAATTCTGTTTTTTTATATGTTTGTCTCAGGTAGTTCCCTCAGACTTTTTGTGATTTTGCATTTCATAGAAAATTTCTGATTTTTGTTTTTTTAATTCTGTTGTTTGGTATGTTGATATTTGAGTTGTAGGGCTCTTTAGGCAGTTGGCTAAGATGGTGACATTTTTTTAGAACCTGAGGTGCTTCTCTACTTCTAAATTTATCCCATTTGTGTGTTCTGTATTCCAAAAACTATTTCAATATAGGTTAGATTTTTGTTAATCTAGTTGCCAGTTTTCTTCTATGTTTGTTTGTTATATTCCAGAATTTGTGCTACTGCTCTAGCTCTAAATAATGGTTTCCTGGTTATAGATATCCTAGTTATAGTGTAGTCCAACTTCACTTACAGTTGTTCATCTGGTGTAATTTATAGGTATTATTTATGTAAGTAGTACTAAGTACTAAAATTTCATTACTTATGTAGTACTAAGTTGTTTGATTAATATAATGACCTCATATTTCTTTTGATTTTGCTATCTATATTGGAAATTTGTTTTTTGTTATGTTTGATTGGGACAGTTCTCTCAACAGGTAATTTGTGAATTTGCCTTTCATAGAAAATTTCTGGTTTTTTATTTTTGAAATTATGTGGGATGGAGTGGGGGAGGGGGGTGGCGATGGTGCGGTCTGGATATGCTGTCAGGCTGCGTTTATCGTCGTCGGGGCCGGGGGCCTGCTGCTGCGATCTCTTCCACCCGGAGAGCCCAAGCCTGAGGCTGCCGCGGGATATTCATCTATGTAACATTTTGGGCCTTGTAACAAGGCTGACAGAGTGATAGAGTATGGCTCTGCTGTATGTACAGTGTATTTGTTCGCGTGGTTTTTTTTTTTATTATTGTTTGTCCTATGTTTCCTGCATATTCATACCTGTTGCTGGCCTTTGTTGTCGTCGGTCTGATAGTTGCTAGCGTGTGGAGTTTAGTTGTTGCAGCTGGTGCCAACCTGACGTATTGTGCCTGTTTGGCTGCATGTGTCCTGCATGAGCCTGTGTGTGTTGGTGTGGCAGTCGATTGCCTGCACATGTTCTTCTGCGTTGTATATGACCTGCATCAGTTTGTATAATAGAGTTGAGAGAATTCGCCCTTTTCGCAGTGATGTGTCTGTTGAAGCTTGTGTTTTCATCGTTTGTGAGTGTGTCCTCATGTGGGGATGTCATTCCTTGAGGAGGTTGCTGTTGTTCAGCACCTGCATGTATCTTAGAATTAGCAATAGAAATGTCTGCCGCTGCATCATGGTGCACCTGCCATGGTGTCCATTTTTTCCGGCTAAATCTCTTTTCATTTCTAGCTTTCCACAGGTACCAGAAAATTGTAAAACTTTTTGCAGCAGGAATTCAGGTATAATCTCTTCTGGTAGTTCCCTCGATTTTTTTTGTGTTTTTTCCTTTCATAGAAACATTCTGGTTTTTGTTTTTTGAAATTCTGTTGTTTGGTATGTTGATATTTGAGTTGTACAGATCTTCAGGCATTGGCTGAGATGGTGGCAATTTTTTAGAATTTGAGGTACTTCTGTACTCCTAAATTTATCCTATTTTTGTGTTCTGTACTCCTAAAATTATTCCAATTTAGGTTAGGTTTTTGTTTATCCAGTTGCATTTTCTTCTATGTTTTTTTTTGTTATATTCCAGATTTTGGGCTAGTGCTCTAGCTCTAAACTAATGGTTTCCTGGTTATACGTATCCTAGTTATAGTGTAGTTCAACTTCACTTACAGTTGTTCATCAAGTGTAATTTATATGTATTATTTATGTAAGTAGTACTAAGTGCTAAAACTTCATTACTTATGTAGTACTAAGTTGTTTGATTAATATAACGACCTCATATTTCTTTTGGTTTTGCTATCTATATTGAAAATTTGTATTTTGTTATGTTTGATTGGGGGCAGTTCTCTCAGGTTATTTTTGAATTTGCCTTTCATAGAAAATTTCTGGTTTATGATTTTTGAAAAAATTTTTTGGTATGTTTGTGTCAGGCAGTTTCTTCAAAATATTTGTGTTTTCGCCTTTCACAGAAAATTTCTGGTTTTTGTTTTTTGAAATTGTGTTTTTTGTTATGTTTGTTTCATGCAGTTCTCTTAGATTTTTTGTGTTTTTGCCTTTCATAGATAATTTCTGGGTTTTGTTTTATGAAACTCTGTTTTTGGTATGTTTGTTTCAAGCAGTTCCCTCAGAATTTTTGTGATTTTGCATTTCATAGAAAATTTCTGTTTTTTTGTTTTGTTTTATATCTTTTGTTTTTATTTTAATTATGTTTTTCCAATGTTTGTAGTGGTGACTGCGTTAAGGTAGATTGTGTTCTTTTGGTAATCTGAGTGAAATTCAGGTACATTTCACTCGAATTTTTATTTTGGGTTGTTTGTTTTCTGCTGTAGGATTACTCGTGTGAGCATTAGGCTTGCATCACTCAAATTTTGCTTTTTGTGACATTTCTGTGATTTGTCCTTTCAAATTGCTTGAGTGTTCAAATGGGTCAAATCACCCAAGTTCCAAATAGACAGATCCTTTTTTTTTTTGTCATGAAGCGAGAGGAAATTATTGATCTATCTCTATGGATTTTTTTGTCGTGAAGGGAGAGGAAATTATATTAGAAAAAGACTGAAAGAAAGCGTAGTTATGAGGATATTACACATGTTGGTATGGGATTCAAAAAATTGTGCATCATTCGTCACAGTACCCCAAATTATATATGAAAAAAAACTCTAAAACAAAAAAGGTGTAATATTTTTATTTAGATTCTTTCATTGTTTTCTTCCCTATATAGTTACTTTTCTTAATGCAGACAATGCTTTGTTGAACACCGAAATCAAAGCATAGTCCTTATATCAAATCTAACATCACTCCTAAAACATTCAACATGTCACAAGATCAAATATTTCGGAACCAATCCAAAACGCATCTGGAGCAATGAAATAATATCGGTAGTTGAATCATTGGGTACACTATAGACTGTATATTCAGTACCTCTAACCCTTGTTTCGTCATATTGGATGCATGATTTCTTCTCTACAACCATCGACAATAAGATCAATGACCCAAAGTTACAGTCCTCATGGGGGTGGCTAAAAGCATCTCTCCCCTTGCAGATAATAGCAACAAATTGACTTATGACGATGAAATCCACATATGCAGAAGCAACATCACCAAAGTCATCACTGGTACTAAACAACAGACCAAAATTTGTCCTGCTAGATTTATTTAGACTAAATCAAAAGAAACTAGATTAAAAGAACAACTATAAATAAATGAAAGATGTATCATATCTCATTCTTTCCGCCGGCGGGCTAGGTAGAGAGGAAGGAGAGAAACCCTGAAGGGGGCTGCGGCGGCAGCTGTTATCCCCGGTTGATGAGCTAGTGGACTGAGCCAGTTGATGCTTAGGCTAATAGAGATCGCCAGCGGTGGCAAGTTGCTGTATATTATATGTATTCATTGGTCCACAAAGCTTGACTTTCATCCGTGTTTCGGGTTCCTCGTTGAAATTCTTTTCAAATGTAATAATTAGCAACCCTCTAGCTAATAATTAACAGGTTATTAGCAGGTCTGTTTGGATTTATTAGTACTAATTTTAGCCGCTAATTTTTAGTGTTAATGGATCCAAAACAGTCACTCAGAGTAACAATTGCTTGATATATATACAGAGCCTCCAAGGTTCAGAGGAGCCAGCAAGCAGCAAACTCACCATGTCGTCTCCTATGCCCCACGTCCTCCTGGTCTCCGCTCCTCTGCAAGGCCATGTCAACCCTCTCCTTGTTCTGGGCCGGCACCTCGCCTCCAGAGGCCTTCTCGTCACGTTTACCACCGCCCCCCATGCCGGCCTCAAGTTTGGGCACGGTGACGGCGCGACCGTCGACGTCGGGCGCGGCACGATCCGGTTCGAGCACCTGAAGGGCGGCGACCTGTGGGCCCCGTACGACCCCCGGTACCACGACCCGACCGGCGGCGTGATGCGCCACATCGATGAAGCCGCGCCGCCGGTCCTCGCGGAGCTTATCCGGCGGCAGTCCGAAGCCGGCCGGCCGGTGTCGTGCGTCGTGGCCAACGCGTTCGCCCCGTGGGCGACCCGCGTCGCCAGCGGCATGGGCGTCCCGCACGCCATGCTCTGGACAGAGTCCTGCGCCGTCCTCTCACTGTTCTACCACTACTTCCACTCGCTCGCGGACTTCCCGTCGCGCGAAGCCGGACCAGGCGCGACGGTCGCCGTCCCCGGGCTGCCACCGCTGGCCGCCGGCGATCTGCCCGCCCTGATCCACGCTCCCGAGGAGTTCCTCTGGCGCCAAGTGCTCATCGCGGACATCCGCAGCCTCCGCGGGACGGTGACGTGGGTCCTCGTCAACACCTTCGACGAGCTCGAGCGCCCGACCATCGAGGCTCTCCGTCCGCATCTGCCTGTCATACCAGTCGGTCCGCTCTTCAGCGGGACAGAGAACCACGGTAGTGGCCAAGACGACGACGACGACGACTGTGTGGCATGGCTTGACGCGCAGCCGCCGCGGTCAGTGGTGTTCGTGGCGTTCGGGAGCCTCCTGCAGATCAGCCGCGACGAGATGAGCGAGCTGGCGGAGGGCCTGGCGGCCACGGGGCGGCCGTTCCTGCTGGTGGTGCGCGACGACAACCGGGAGCTCCTCCCCGACGGCGGCGACGACTGCCTCGCCGCGGCGACCGGCAGCAACAGCAGGGGCAAGGTGGTGGCGTGGTGCGAGCAGGTGCGCGTGCTCTCGCACGGCGCCGTCGGCTGCTTCGTGACGCACTGCGGGTGGAACTCCGCCGTGGAGGCGCTCGCGTCCGGCGTGCCGGTCGTCACGTACCCGGCCTGGGCCGACCAGCCTACCAACGCCAAGTTCTTGGTGGACGTGTACGGCGTCGGAGTCCGGCTCCCGAAGCCGATGGCGCGTGACGCCCTGCGCCGCTGCGTCGAGGAGGTCATGGGCGGCGGGCCGGAGGCAGTGGCAGCGCGGGCAAGGTCCGGGAAATGGAAGGCCGAGGCGTGCGCGGCGCTGGCCACTGGCGGGTCGTTGGACAAGGGTATCCAAGACTTCGTCGCCGCTATACTGTCGATATGTGCTGGTACGGTTTAAATAATGAGTGTGGTAATACCGGCCGGTTCCTATTGGTTCGCAGCATGTTTTGTCAAATGTCAACTGTCAATCAAGTGGCATGAATTTAGGGGGTGTTTGTTTCCTGCTGGGAAATTTTAGTCTCTGTCCCATCGAATGTTTAGACACATGCATAAAGTATTAAATATAGACGAAAAAATAACTAATTACACAGATTGTGGCTAATTTGCGAGACGAATTTTTTAAGCCTAATTAGTCCATGATTTGACAATGTTGTGCTACAGTAAATATGTGCTAATGGCGGATTAATTAAGCTTAATAAATTCGTCTCGTAAATTAGTCTCCATTTATGTAATTAGTTTTATAATTAACTCATATTTAGTTCTCCTAAATAGCATCCGAACGTCCGATATGACATGCACTAAAATTTAGTCCAGGAAACCAAACACCCTCTATTGCCGTGTCGTGTACATGTACTCTCACTCCGTACCAAGATACTCCCTCCGTCGCAAATAGAAACGCGTGGTTTATACAAAATACGTCCGGTTCCTATTGGTTCGCAGCATGTTTTGTCAACTGTCAACTGTCAATCAAGTGGCATGAATTTACTTGTTGCCGTGTCGTGTACATGTACTCTCACTCCGCACCAAGATACTCCCTCCGTCGCAAATAGAAACGGGTGGTTTATATAAAATACGTGTAACATTTATATCTCTAAATAAATTTATTATAAAAATATAGTCAATATACTAATTATGTATTATAAATATTAATTTTTTATATATATAATTGGTCAAAGCTAAAAAAAATTTACTTCTTCTCGGAAAACGAGAATGACTTCTATTCTGGGACAGACAAAGCATGAGATACTGTTTGATTCGTTCAGTCTTTAACATTAACTATACTTTGACTGTCAATTTCTTTTAAATTATATAATTATATCATGTGTAGCAATAAAACTTTGATCATTAGAAAATACTCCTTCCATCTAAAATAAACGGCAGCATTAGTGCCCAAACGTTCGGACGGACCCTCCGTGTCCGGACGCCTGGCCATCGCCTGCTGCACGCACAGGCGGGGCCTACCCGCGCCACTCCCATGCTTCCCTGCTTCTCACGCCCCTCCACGCCTGCTGCGCCGATCCCCTCCATACACGGCGCCTCAACAGCTACAGCAGGCATCTGTGACAAGTGGTTCACATTACAACATGCACAACACCCATCGATCTACTTTTAAAACATTCAAATGAAACAATTGCAACATATGTACGAAACAGCAGAAACATTTGAAAGATGTGCCTGAAACACATGAAAAACAATTACAAACATATGCAACATCCTGATAAAACACTTACAACATGTGTGAAACATATGTGTCGGTGTTTTCGGACCACCGACAAGTAAATTTGTATTTACGCGTCTGGCTCGGATGGTGTGCTCGGAGGACATAAGGGTTTATACTGGTTCGGGCGGAACGTCCCTACGTCCAGTTCGTTGCTGCTCGTGTTACCGGCATTTGGTTTGCAGTAGGGGTTACAAACAGACGAGAGAGGGAGATAATCCTAAGTCTCTGGTAGAAGGAGTGAACGGATGCTGAGAGCTCGCTTGCCGCTCAGCCATGTGCTCGTGTCGTGCTCTTGTCTTAAGATCCCCCAGCGTAGAGCACCCTGCTTCCCCTTTTATAGGCGAAGAAAAAGCGCGGGTTACAAAGGAGAAAAATGGGAAGAACGAGAGAGAAGAAAGCTTCCAGGGTTGCCGGATCCTTCTTCTCCTTCATGCGGGTGCCGCCGATCCTGTAGATGTCAACAGGGATAGCTCCATGTTGTGGCAATGTTCGTCATAGGCGCCATACGCAGGCGTTATTTGCCGGTCATGGTGTTCCACTCCGTCTCGACGGACATCGTGGTGAACTGACGCGCCTGTCAGTGTCCGTACGAGGATTAGGCAGAACAACACCGACACATCCGACACTGTTCTTGATGTGAATCCCCAAGTATGGCCCATCATGGCCACGGATTATATTGAGGCGTGCCAGCCTCTTCCCTAGCGTTAGAGTTTTGATCCAGGCCCATACGCTTGGACCTAGAGTGGTTGGTGGCGGTATGGGTCCCCGTCAAATGAGACAAAACCCACGTCCTCGAGGTCAGGCGAGACAGAGTCCGCACCTAAGGGGTCGGGTGAGATAGAACTAGCGTCCTTGGGGTCCGGCAAGACGGAGCCCGCACCCAAGGGGCCGGGCGAGACGAAGCCCGTGACCTCGAGGTAGGAGGAGATGGAGCCCGCATCCTCGTGGTCGAGCGAGACAAAAACCCCGTCTTTAGGGTCGGGCGAGACGGAGCCCACACCCAAGGGGTCGAGCGAGACGGAGCCCGCGGCCTTAGGTTCGGGCGAGACCTTTTAATATATCTCAAGCCATTCGGGGAAGTCAACGTGAGCACTAACTTCCTTGCTTTGGGTATCCCTAATATCGATACCCGACAGTAGCCCCCAAGCCTGCGGAGGAGTAGAATACTCCTTTGGAGGCTTTTCTGGACGGGAGGACTCTGAGGGCCTTAGCCTTCTTTTTGTAGCCCACGGTGTGTCCTGGTAGGATGACTATTCCCTTTTGTCATGATCGGTCTTCTTGGGGCATGTAACTATAGGATTCGGGAGGTCAGAAAGATTTTTCTTGATTTCGGTCTCCTAGGATCCAATCGGTCCGCCGTCGTACTACGACCGTGTGTTCGGTCTCCTTACAAGTCCAACTTCCCTCGAGCTCCCACACGTAGCAGGGGTCCAGTCGAGGGTTGGCTCGTCTTTGTGATCATCATCCCTCAACCGTTTTTTTGATAAAACAAAGGGGCTGAGCCATGCCATATTTTTCCTCAATGGATGAAACATGGTGCTCGGTGAGCTATTAATGGGCTAGTTCTAGTGGGGCCCTAGCTTCCCATTCATGGGGGTCCAGCATGGGTCAGCTGGTGACCGACTCCAGATGCTTGGCGGCCAATCCATATAGTTCTTGGGTACGTTTGGCTGGTCCTAAGGGCTCATTGCCTTTCTTCGAGGAAAAGCCATGGACTGGGAACCGACTAAGACTCAAACATGGGCTAGGATGCCCACGATGCTCGTGCGCCCAGGTACTGGCCGCTAGTGGGCCCATCCCTTTCCACCCCTCACTCTAAAGGTGCTCTGGAGCGGCTGTGAACCCATGGTTGGGCCAGCCTTTGAACTCCTGGTCCTGAATGGGCCATAGGAGCATTTTTAGCTCTATATCCCTCCTTACCTACAATGGTTATTGGCCCATCGACCGGACAAACCATCATCCGGCATGTCCTTCGAGGGCGTGGCTAGAGATAGCATGCGCATGATCTTCAGAGGGAGGTGTCATGATGTGGCATAGGGGGCGCGTGAACCTTGGCGGACGATTCGCCTTCTTACCCTGCTTCGTCCTATAAATAGTGGCTTCCCCCTTCATGTTTCTGCACACCAAAACCATAGCCTTACCTTCTCCGTTTCTCCACCGTCGCCGTTCAGATCTGCCATACTTGCTAATCCACCGCTGGAGCCCTAGATATGTAGCTTCCACTTCTCCGCCACCGCCTTTGCTTCTCCGCAGCCACCTCCATCCTCAATGGATACATGGTACCACACCAATGTTACCCATGCACGCATGGAGGGCCTCGTCAAGCGTGGTCTTCTCCATGGGAGGACCGATGTGGTGAAGTGGCTTGTGCCTGACCATGAGGATGCGTCGACGCTGCCCGACGGCTATGTCGTCTCCTTTGTGCCCTTCCACGAGCACAGACTCATGGTTCCTCCACACTTGTTCTTTCAGGGTCTGCTGCACCACTATCAGATTGGCTGCAGCACTTGAACACCAATGGGATCTAGTACATCATGGCCTTCATCATGATGTGCGAGGGGTACCTTGGGATTGAGCCCCACTTCAAGCTATGGAGATATTTCTTCTCCATCTCCTTAATCAAGAAGGAGAGAGGCTGGGAGACCCTGATGCCGATGGGATGTGGAGGCATCCACCTCTGGGGGCAGCGGGTGGCCGAGTACATGCCCTACCAGCTCTCTAGATCCAACAAAGGGTGGCACTTGCATTGGTTCTATCTGAAGAATGACCCTACCGCTCCCTTACCGATCTTCTTTGGGTGCCTAATCGAAGAGGTACCACCATCATGGCTATGGGGGCCACCCATTAAGGAGAAGAAGAGGATGTGCGACCTCCTTGAGGCCATCACGTCCCTGAAGACCCACGGCCTCCATGGGGCCAACATCATCAGGGGGTATCACGCGAGGAGGGTGGCGCCGCTGATGGCACGTGTCCTCCCACCGTATGGGATGACGCCCGACGCGTAGCTCATCGGGACGACGCTCGCCCAGGGGCTACTCGACAACATCAAGGTCATGCAGCGCATCAAGGAGGCCATGGGGGAGGCCTATGCCATGTTCCCGATCCCAAGGCATCCCATGATGCGGCCGGACACGGGCTTCATTGACCTACCAGTGGGGTTAGTCTTCTAGGACTCTGTCACGCTGCTGCCAGAGCATGCGGCCATGAGGTCATGGAATTAGGTCACCTTGCCTTGTCTGGGTCTTCGACAGCGGCCCTGGAGCCGATGGAAATAGGTCACCCTAGTTCGTCTGAGCCCTTGGTGACGCCTTTAGAGTCAGCGAAAGGTGGCCATTCTGATTTGTCCGAGCCCTCCGAGCCGAGGGAGGGCTCAAAGCGGCAATGTGCCAACAAGGAGTAGCCGGGGTCGAGCAAGCCGGCCCCAAAATGTCCTCACATGATGGCGTCAGGGTGAGTCAAGAGTTTTTTTGTCCTTTTGTCCTAGCAAATTTTTGCCTTGAGCTGACCGCCATATCCCATGTAGCGTTAGAGGACATGGGACTCTCCTGCGACTTGCTCCAAAAAAGATCCTCCTCCGGCAAATGCGCTAGGAGCCAGCTAGCACCGCGCCAGTGGTGAGCGTGAGTGGCGTTGGGGCGGCCATGGCGTCGACCGAGGAGGCATAGTCGATGGCCATGTCCATGGGAGAGTAGACAGAGGAGGGCACGTCTAGGGCACCCGTGGCAGGCGCGGCACGGCCGGTCGTGTCCTCAACATTGCAGGCGGAGGCGGCATGGCTAGAGCCATCGTCTGTGTGGGTGGCCATGTCTGTAGTAGGGTGGACAAAAGGGGGCGCACCTAAGGCATCCTTCGTGGATGTGGTGATAGGACAGGCCTCCATGTCCGCATCACCCGCCCCCTCTATCGCTAGAGGAGCTGCTCTAGAGGAGCTGTCGCCGCAAGAGAGGTTAGCACCGCTTGAGGTTGGTGAGGGGACATCCCGGTCTCTAGTCTGGGTGGCTACCTCGATGAAGCAATAGAGGAGAGGGAGTGGGGGAGCATGCACATGGAGGTTGGGGATGCAGTTTGCGCCCTGACCACCATGATGAGCTCGATGCATGACATTGTCACCCCAGTTGGCCAGGTATGATATGACCATGCTTCTGACCCTCATGTTCTCTTTCCACATGTCTAAGTCTTGTCTTCTTCATAGATCCTTATGGCCCACAGCTAGGAGAAGTCCTAATTCCTTGCTGAGGAGATGCAACGGAGTGAGGGGCTGGCCGCACAACTCGCTACCACCCATCAGGAGGTGGCTGAGCTTATCCCTATCGCCCGAGAGGTGGCTGACCTCTGAGTTAGGGAGAAGGACGCTCGTGCTGATGCCCACATGGCCGAGGAGAAGCTCATGGCCCTAATCGAGAGGGTGCACATGGATGCCATGGAGGCTGAGCGACTATGGAAGGAGCAAGATGATTTGCTCTGGGCCATAGAAGAGCTCCACATAGGGATTGACCTGGCTCGCTAGGAGCACACCGATGCTCAGCAGTGGATCGACCACCTCAAGGATGAGCTTCAAGGGAAAGAGACCTGAGGTTGCAGTCGTGGCGTGGCCACCAGGCTCACTGCTGAAAGCTCTAGTTTGGTTTTGGTTAATTGATGAAACCCTAAGTGCTAACCTAGTTTATCAAAGTGATCATGAAATAGGTAGCACTACTCCAAGTGATGAAGCAATGATGAAGATCATAACAATGGTGATGGCATTGTTATGATCAAAGGCTTGAACTTGGAAAAGAAGAAAGAGAAAAATAAAAGGCTCAAGGCAAAGGTATAAAATGTAGGAGCCATTTTGTTTTAGTGATCAAGACACTTAGTGAGTGTGATCACATTTAGGATAGATAGCCGTACTATTAAGAGGAGTAAAACTCGTATCGAAATGCGGTTATCAAAGTGCCACTAGATGCTCTAATTCATTGCACATGCATTTAGGATCTAGTGGAGTGCTAACACCCTTGAAAATATTTGTGAAAATATGCTAACACATGTGCATAAGGTGATACACTTGGTGGTTGGCACATTTGAGCAAGGGTGAAGGAGATAGAGATGAAAGAGGGTCAGTCTCGCTGTTTTACAACTGACCGGATGTTGGACTCAAGGGGACCGGCGCGTCCGGTTAGGCGTGGTAGTGAAAACCTGGCGTCTATCATGTGACCAGATGCTGGGCCTCTGACTGATCGGACACTAGAAGGCAGCGTACAATCAGAACTAATGTAGCTACATAGAAGTCAGGGTAACTAACCAGATGCTGTTTGTGTCCAGTCAAGTGCGACCGGACATGTCCGGTCAAAGAAATGTGTCTCTAGGAGCTTACTAGAAATGATCGGACGCTGAGGTCCAGCGTCCGGTCACTTTCTAACTGACGCGTCCGGTCATCACTTTACCATTGAGATCGGGCGATTAGCATTTGAAGCCGATAACACGTGGCGCACATCGCTCGACCAGACGCTGAGGTCCTGCCTCCGGTCAATCTGACCGGAGCGTCCGGTCGGCCCGTGTTTAGTGCAGTGAGGAGCCCAATGGCTCTATTTCATGGGGGCTTCTATTTAAGCCCCATGGCCGGCTCAAGCTCACTCTCTTGCACATTTTCATTGACATAGCAACCTTGTGAGCTTAGCCAAAGCCATCCCACTCATCTCTATCATCGATCCATCATCTTTGTGAGATTGGGAGAGAATCCAAGTGCATTGCTTGAATGATTACATCTAGAGGCACTTGGTGTTCATGTTGCGCTGCGGATTTCACTTGTTACTCTTGGTGGTTGCCACCACCTAGACGGCTTGGTGCAGCGGTGGAGGATCGGCATGAGTTGGTGATTGTTTGTGGCCGTCTCCGGTGATTGTGAGGGGAGTTGTACCTTCCCTGACGGAGTGCCAAAAGGTAACTCTAGTAAATTGGTCGTGTCATTGAGTTACCTCACTTGTGGGTAGGTTCTTGCGGTGTCCAATCGTGTGGATGAGGTTTGTGAAACACCTCTTAGCTGCCGAACCACCATGTGTTGGTCGACACAATAGGGACTAGCGTGTTGGCAGGCACGTGAACCCCAGGAGAAAAATTGGTTGTCTCTTGCCATTTGATATTCTCCCGGTGATTGGTTTCATATTCATCTTATGATTGGTTCATTCCTCTACACAGCGGTATAACCATCCTACTCACTCGTTTATATTCTTGCAAACTAGTTGTAACAAGCTCTTTAGTGTAATTAGATTTGAGAGCTTGCTATGCTATTTAAGTTTCCTTAGTGGAGCTCTTTAGAGTAGAAAGATTGAGAGCTCTTAGTGAGTAGTATCATAGCAAGTTGTGTGTCTAGCTATCATTGCAACTAGAATTGTGGGATAGGTGGCTTGCAACCCTTGTAGAGCTAGAGCAAGTTTGCATTTAGCTTTTTTTGTCATACTAATCAAATTGCTCTAGTCGATTTGTAGATTTTTAAATAGGCTATTCACCCCCCCTCTAGCCATATCAGGACCTTTCAAGTGGTATCAAAGTTGTGGTCATCATTTGATTAAAGGCTTAACAACCTCGGTGTCAAATTATGGCTCAAGTTGTGTTCAACCATGTGGGGGGCAAACCACTGTTCTTTGCTGGCACATCCTATGGTTATTGCAAGAGAAAGATGAGAATGTATCTTGGTTCAATAAATGATCAAGTATGGGATGTGACCGAGAATAACTATGCTATCATTGATCCCGATGATCCCACCAACCAAGACAAGATCAACAAGCAATGCAACATAGTGGCTCTCAAGACCATATACAATGCTATTGATTCCAAGGTGTTTGAGCAAATCAAAGATTGTGAAAGAGTAAATGAGGTGTGGAGAAGATTAGGGGAAACATATGAGGGCACACCGGCGGTGAAGAGTGCTAAGTTGTACATCCTCAAGGACAAGTTGACAAGTTTCAAGATGAAGGATGATGAGAGCATTCTGGAGATGTTCCATCGATTACAAGTCATTGTCAACGATTTGAAGGCATTGGGAGAGAAGATCAAGGATGATGATGTCTCTCATCGATTCTTGATGTGCTTACCTCCAAGATTTGAGATGTTGAGATTGCTCATCATAAGAGGAGGATCAAAGGATATTTCCCCCAACCAAGTACTAGGTGATGTCATGACACAAGAGACATACCGTGTGGAAAGGGAGGGGGCATGACAAGGAGGACAAGAAGGAAGAAGAGTACAAGAAGAAGAAGAGTGTAGAATTTAAGGCTAGCTCATCATCATCCAAGAACAAGGGCATGTCCAAGAAAGAATCAAGTGATGATGATGATCTTAGTGACATTGATGATGAAGCCATAGCTCTATTTGTGCGCAAGATAGGTAAATTCATGAAGAAGAAGGGCTATGGTGCAAGAAAGAGGAGGTCACACCAAGAGCAAAGAGTATGTGAGAAGATGCTACAATTGCAAGAGCTTCGATCACGTTATAGCAAATTGTCCTTACAATAGTGACAATGATGAGGATGAGAAGAAGAAGCTCAAAAAGGACAAGAAAGAAAAGAAGGAAAAGAAGGAGAAGAGAATGACATTCCAAAAGAAGAAGAAAGGTGGAGGCTATGTAGTCACTTGGGATAGTGATGGTTCCTCGGATGGTGATAGCTCTAGTGATGATGACAAGAAATCTATCAAGAGAGCACTTGTAAGCATCGCCATCAACAAAAAGCTCTCTATCTTCGACACTCCATCGACATGCCTCATGGCAAAGCCTACCAAGGTAAAATATGATGAGAGTGATGACGATGATGAATTTGAAAGTGATTCTTGTAGGGATGATGGTAATGATGATGAGGAGTACACCAAGGAGGAACTCTTGGACATGTGTGGGCAAGTGCACGCTTGCAATGAGATGAAGAGAAAGGAGTGCAAAGAATTGTGCAAGAAAGTAAAATTTCTTAAGCAATCCTTTGATGAGCTCAATGTCACTCATGAGGGGTTAATGGAAGCCCTTGTGAAACTTGGCAAAGCTCACTCTAAGCTTGAAAAGGCTCACTCCTCTCTCATTAAGCAAGTCAAAGTGGAGGAAGCCAAAGAAGGAGCAAGCGATCATATCATGTGATGTGGGACTAACATGTGATCTTATTAATGAATCTTTTCATGAGTCCATTTTAGTTGCTCCCACTAATCCCTCTTGTAGCACTATCACTTCTACTTCACCTTTGAGTGATGGAATCACTTGTGATGCCTCACTAAAAGTGGAAAATGAGACCCTCAAGGAGGTGAATGAGCTCACTCGTGCCTTAGGCAATACCTATGGTGGAGATGCCCGCTTGCTAAAGTACTTGGGTAGCCAAAGGTTTTCTCTCAACAAAGAGGGATTAGGCTATACCCCTAAGAAAGGCAAGGCGGCCTTTGTCACTCCCAAAGCTAGCTTTGTGAAGGGCAATGGTCGGTTTTGCAATAGATGCAAGCAAGTTGGGCATATAGAGCAATATTGCAAAATTAACAAGAATAAGCTACCTAATGTATCCTCAATCAAATTTGATTCTTGTTACATGCTTTATAAGGGTGCCAATGGTGTGAAGGCTAAGTTCATTGGTACACCAATTGTGGGCCCAAAGAAGAAGGCCATTTGGGTACCAAAGACCTTGGTAACTACCCTATAAGGACCCAAGCAAGTTTGGGTACCTAAAAGAAATTGATTTTCTTTTGTAGGTCAATTATAAAGCTAGAGGAAGGCACTGGGTGCTTGATAGTGGGTGCACACAACACATGATCGGTGATCCAAGAATATTCAATTCAATCAATGAAAATAAGAGTAATGGGATTGATAGTATCACATTTGGTGACAATGGCAAAGGCAAGGTCAAAGGGCTTGGTAAGATTGCAATATCCAATGACTTGGGCATTTCCAATATGCTACTAGTAGAGAGCTTGAACTTCAACCTATTATCGGTAGCTCAATTGTGTGATCTTGGTTTCAAGTGCATATTTGGTGTGGATGATGTAAAAATCACAAGTATAGATGGCTCTAACTTGATATTCAAAGGATTTAGATATGAGAATCTATACTTGGTTGATTTCAATGCTAGAGAAGCTCAATTGACAACATGTTTGATCACTAAATCTAGCATGGGTTGGTTATGGCATAGAAGGCTTGGTCATGTTAGAATGAAACAATTGAACAAGTTGATTAAGCATGACTTAGTTAGAGGCTTGAAATATGTCACTTTTGAGAAAGATAAGCTATGTAGTGCATGTCAAGCTGGAAAGCAAGTTGGTAACACACATCCTAAGAAGAGCATGATGAGCACATCTAAGGCATTTGAGTTGATGCACATGGACTTGTTTGGACCAACCATATACACTAGCATTGGTGGAAACAAATATGGATTTGTGATTGTGGATGATTTCACTAGATACACATGTGTATTCTTTTTAGTGGATAAGAGTGATATGTTTCCAACATTCAAATCATTTGTCAAGGGCATTCACAATGAGTTTGAAACAACCATCAAGAAAGTGAGAAGTGACAATGGAAGTGAGTTCAAGAACACAAGAATTGATGAGTTGTGTAATGAATTTGGAATTAGACATCAATTCTCGGCCAAATACACTCCTCAATCAAATGGCTTAGTTGAAAGGAAGAATAGAACTTTGATTGATATGACAAGATCAATGTTGAGTGAGTACAATGTGAGTCATTCATTTTGGGCCGAAGCAATCAACATGGCTTGCTATTATAGCCACCGACTCTATTGTCACCCCATGATGGAGAAGACACCTATGAGCTTTTGAATGAAAGAAAGCCCAACATACCATACTTTCTGGTTTTTGGTTGTAAATGCTACATATTGAAGAAAGGCACTAGATTGAGCAAGTTTGAAAAAAAATGTGATGAAGGTTTCTTGCTTGGTTACTCCACTACTAGCAAGGCTTATAGAGTTTGGAATTTGGCTAGTGGTACTCTTGAGGAGGTTCATGATGTGGAGTTTGATGAAACAAATGGTTCCCAAGAGGAAGATGAGAATCTAGATGATGTAAGAGGCACTCAATTGGTCAATGCAATGAAGAACATGGACATTGGTGATATAAGGCGTATAGAGGTGATTGATGTTGAAGCTGACAAGAATTAAGTGCTCTCTAACTCAAATGTGCAAGCTAGTGGTTCTCATGATCAAGTTCAAGCAAGAACTAGTGATGACAAAGTGCAAGATCAATGATAAGTGGCTAGTTTATCATCTCAACCAAGTGATCTATCAAATGCAATCAATCAAGTGCAAGTGTTTTAACCAACCAATGTTGCAAGAGATCATCCCTTGGACACTATCATTGGTGATATTTCAAGAGGTGTGCAAACTAGATCAAGATTGGCTTCATTTTGTGAGCATTTCTCATTTGTGTCATCCATTGAACCTAAGAAGATAGATGAATCTTTGAAGGATGTTGATTGGGTCAATGCTATGCATGAAGAGCTAAACAACTTTACAAGAAACCAAGTATGGGAGTTAGTTGAGAGGCCTAAGGATCATAATGTGATTGGAACAAAGTGAGTCTTTCAAAACAAGCAAGATCAAGATGGGATAATAATAAGGAACTGTCAACAAAATATGGTCGGCAGTCTACCTAGGGGTAAGCCCAAGGTAGTAGATTATCGGTAGACAGATGCGCAAGCCCCAAACAAGATGGTGACGCAAGACAGACACGAGGTTTTATCTAGGTTCGGCCGCCAAGAAGGCATAATACCTATGTCCTACGTCTGATTTGTATTGCTGTATGTCAATGAGAGATGTTTTTAGAGGGATCCCCTGCCCACCTTATATAGTCCGAGGGGCAGGGTTACAGATCTGGAAACTAATCCTAGTCAGTTACAATTGCCATATGTGGCCGGATAAGGATTCCTATTCTAACCAACCAGGATCTTGCTTGATCGCCAAATCCGCCTTGACTCCTTGTGCGGGACTCCAATCAGGTTGGCTGGGCCACACATCGTCTTTTGGTGGATCGAACCCACCGATCCGGGCTGGCCCAAGCTTAGCCATAAGGGTATAGGGGTTAATACCCCCATAGCTAGTCCCTGAGCACCATGTATTATGCTGCGACACGCCATTTTAACCTTCTCCGACAAGTAAGGCTTGAGTCCTTGACATTTCTGACCACCATCATTGCTGAAGAAGTAAGTTGTTCGAAGAATGCATGGTGCTCTTAAGAAAAAAGAAAAAGATTTCCATCCTGGGAAGTGTGCCCACTTGTATTTCTGAAAAGAAATGTAAGTGGTCTTGAAGCATAGCGTCCTTGAACATCAGAGGCGTAGGGGTCGAAAAACAAACACATTCACTACAAGGTGAAGTGTGCCCACTTAGTCCCTGAGCCTGGTAGTAGGTGATGTAGGCACGTGGTGCTAGGGTCTAAAAAGAATTCCTAGTTAAGTTGAGAACCCAATTGTTGTACAAACAAAAACGAGATGCACCGGCAGGTGCATCATACCGACATAGTCCCCGAGCTTGCTGGAAGGCAAGGTATGAGCCTTATAGCAAGGTCTAAATAAATGTCTCTCAACTGTATGTGAGTATAAATCACATGTAGCCGAGGAGAACCATTCTCCGAGCAGTGGTCGGGACAATCCCCGAGCACATTAATAATCCTTGCAATCATTTAAAGCACAGGGGTCGATTAAAACACATTCACCGCAAGGTGAAGTGTGCCCACTTAGTCCCCGAGCCTGGTAGTAGGTGATGCAGGCACATGGTGCCAGGGTCTAAAAAAAGAATTTCCACTGAAGCTAAGAATCCAATCGCTGTACAGGTGATACGAGATGCACCGGTAGGTGCATCATACCGACGTAGTCCCTAAGCTTACTGGAAGGCGAGGCATGAGCCTTGTAGCAAGGTCTAAATAAATGTCTCTCAACTATATGTGAGTACAAATCACATGTAGCCGAGGAGAACCATTCTCCAAGCAGTGGTCGGGACAGTCCCCGAGCACATAAGTTGTCGGAGCAGTCCCCGAGCACGGTAGTAGTCTGGGCAGTCCATGAGCACGGCAGTGGTCTGGGCAGTCCCCGAGCACGACAGTGGTCTGGGCAGTCCCCGAGCATTGTAGTAGTCTGATCCGTCCTTGAGCGCAAGACATGCAGCGAAAATATGAACGCCACTTGTAACATTATTTGATGTATTTATTTATCTCCTTTCTCTGTCAAGTCCAGTCTAACACGTCTGGCCAAAAAAGCAGACGGGTATAGTACGTCACTCTATCTTCTTGCTCTTTTCTGGCAAACAGTCGCTTGGCACCTGTATGGAGATGCGTCAGTGTGGGCCCTCTTACACTATCAATGAAGAGGCGCGTTTATTGGCGTAGATCTTGAGGTTGTGTGAACAACCGTCTACTGCACGTGCGCATGTCTCCCAAGAATCTCAGGCAGACAAAATGACAGAGCTCTTTGTTATTTATAATATAGATCTAGTAAGTTACTTTTACCAATCCCCATTGCCATTCGCCGCCGCAACCTTCTTCTTCCTCTTGCCGAACCCTATTCCTCCGAAAATCATCATCAATCCCCTCGCCACCACATCCACCCCCTTAGTAAGGACAGACTAATGGCGAAGAGGGACGCCCAGAAGAAAGGCAGAGTCATGGAAAAGGAGTGGTGGAAGTCAAGGAGCAATGAGCAGACCATCGAAGATCTCGTCGCCATGGGAGTGCTCCACAACAAGGCACTCGTGGGATGGCGTGCGCCGGAAGGAGAAAGCTTCCCCGATCCACAACCAGGTGAGATTGTGGTTTTCAAGGATTTCTTCAAGTGGGGTTTTGGGGTTCCAGTGCACCATTTCCTTTAGGGTCTCTGCTTGTATTACAAGATTGGGATTTGCAATCTGCATCCCAACTCGATTCTTCTTGTCTCCACCTTCATTCATCTCTACGAGGCCTATGGTGGCTTCCAGCCCCATTTCGACCTCTTTTGCCACCTGTTCTATCTACGGAAGAAAGGGAGCAGCGGCTCAAAGATAGCCGGAGGCGTCTACCTCAATCTACGTGATGGCATGAAGCCCTAGTACTTGCACTGCCCCTGGAACACCTCACTGGATGAATGGTACAAGAAGTGGTTCTACATCCGTGAAGAGCCGAACACAATCACCCTATGCGACGTGGGGTTGATTCTGGAGAAGAAGAACAGCTGGTCGGAGAAGCCTGAGAACTTGGAGCAGATCGCAGAACTGCTCGGGATGATCCCGTGGGGAAAACTGGATGGTCCAAGCGTGGTCGGGAACTTCATCAGCCGAAGGATCCAGCCCTGCTAGAAGAGGGTACATCCTGGCTTCGAGTACCAGGGGAGCGCAGATCCAACGAGGACTAGGAAAGAGGCGCTCGATAAGATAGAAGTCAAGGCCTGGATTGGGGAGCTATTCAACCTAGCCGATCCCAATTATGTCTGGTTAAACGACATCGAGCACGCGTTCAAGCTGGCCCAACCTCCCCCAAAGGTAAATGATACTTCCTTGTACCTGTAGAATCATGTTGTAACAAGAAATTGATTGTTGTCTCCTCTATGTTTCTCAGAGTAATGGTCGTGACCAGGCAGCATTGTTCGTGCCTCCGCCCCCTGGTGTGGATTGGCCGCAAATTGTCGGCCCAGCTGCCCAGACCAGTGCTAGGACCGAAGACATCCACTGGGCGGCACTCGAGGTTGCGGATGACGCATCGACCAGAGTTGCTGGCAAGCGGCCGGCTGCCAACAAACAGCGCCAAGCCATCTTCCCCCTTTCAGACGATGAAGTAGAGGATGCAGACATCTTCCAGCTCGTCCCTCGAAAGAGGAGGAGACAAATGGTGTCGATGGAGCAAGGTGGCTCCTCTGTGCCAGCAATGATCACATCACCGACCACTGCAACATAGAGGACAAGCGGGGGAAATGTCAAGCATCAAACCCCGGTGCCTGTACCGGTGGTGGAAAAAGATCTGGTGGAACCTGCCGAGCACGTGGAGCAGGGGTGGTCGAAGAGACGCTCCTTCACCACATCATTCCACGCTTCCAAGCTGTAAGTATCTATAACTTTGATGTAAGCTTATAATTTGTATTGAATACTATTGTCTTCTGAACTTTTCTCTGATATATTAGGTCGGCGTCCACCGAAAAATCCTGACCAGCTAGCCGAGTGCAGCACGACTTCGCTAGCAATGGTGGAAAAAACTGCCTAGCAGCTAGCTGTGGAGGAACCTGTAGAAGAAACTCCGCCGGAACCTCAGAAGGTGAGAGGCCCAACGACAGTCCTCGAACAGCTGGTTGAGAAGATAGCCGAGCTAAGTACAAGTGTTCCAAACACTAACCCTACTGAGGTGGATACCTTGGCGCCAAGGGAACCAGACCAAGCCGAGGAGCAGCAGCCGGAGGTGGCACAGAGCACTCTTGTCGATGCAACGGCTCGTGGGAAAGCCATGGTGGTCGTGGAGACTGCAGACTCTAGACCAGCACCACCCCCTGAATAGGAGGCTGAAGAGGACAAAGTAGAAGAGGTCCTAGGCCGTCCCCAAGATAAGCAACAACATGTATATGTGTCGCGTTGGTGGAACAACGAGTGGGTTATGCACGAAGAAATCCTAGAGGTCGAAGAAACCCTAAAAGTTGAACGAGTGGCAAAGCGTCTGGTGACAGAAGTCCAGGTATGTCTGGTTTGACCACTTGACCCTGTTATGTAGTCGAACTATCTGACTTAGCTTGTCTATATGCAGGACTTGATGAAGACCGCAAAGTACCGAAAAAGGTGCTTCGACCAGATTGAGGGGATCACGGCGAACAATAAAGAACTGGCGGCCGAGGTGGAATGCTTGCGCCGCCAACTTGAAGCCACCGACCAGGAGAGGATAGAGCGAGAGGCACAGAACCAAAACCTGGTCGGCCAGCTTAGTAACAAAGAGCGGGAGAAAACAAGTAAGTTTTCATCTTATCATAGCAAGTGCAGGACTTGTGTTGTTGCATTGTTGGCAGTAACAGCTGTAATATAGGTTTAGAAGCTGAAGTGACCCGCCTCTAAGGGGAGAATAGCCGTGTGACCGTAGAGTGTGGTCGCCTAAAGGAGAACAACGAGAAACTAGCGCGTGACCAGTCTAAACTCCGGGACCGTACAACCAAGATGAAGGTGGAACTGAAAAGTAAGTATTCCAGACCACCTTTCTCATTATGTTGCCCACCTTGTCTTGTCGTGCCATTACATTTGATGTCTTATATGGTGTTCAGTTTTAAAAGTTAATGCCAAGAGGCACCTAGAGGCCGTGATCAAAGAGCGTGATGGCTGGAAAGCACGATGCCTCAAGGCCACCGAGGAGCGGGACACGTGGAAGAACCGGTGCCAAGAAGTGGCAACTGGCATTGTGCCCGTCCTCGACCTTATCGACCCAGCGCTCACAGAGGAAGAGCCAAGGACGCCCCAGCTCGGACTGGTCGAGAGATGCAGACAAGCATGGGGATGGTTCCAAGAGTTTGTGAAGGAGGCGGGTGAGTACACGGGTGCCCATGTACTAAGCATGGTGCGTGCCCACTACCCCCTGATCGATCTCAAGCACCTGGAGGCTGGGTACCCAAAGGAGGTAGACCCAGACAAGGCGGAGGAGCTTCGGACGACCCAGCTAGACTTGTTGTCAAAGATAATTGGCGACATTAACCTATGTGGAGGTGGGACAGCACCTGTACAGGGTACGCCATCGACAAGTCAGCTGGAAACGCCGTCAGCTGCAAGCCAACCAATGAAGCTTGCGGTCTTGACCAGCCAGGCACCGGCGAGGCCATCCCCTTCAGCTCGACTAGCACAAGAGTCCCCGAGACTCGAGTAGGATATCGGAAGCAGCGAGCAGTAAGTGCCGCGCGCCCCGACCAGCCAATGTAATCGGCTTAGAGCTGTAGAAGGAGGACATAGTTGTGTTATTATAAACTTGAGCCTCTTTAGGCAAGCTTGTAATAACATAACTGTATATCATTATAAGCTTGTTTGCTTTGTATAAAACGTATTTAAGCTTGAAACTTTATGTTGGTGTAACTAAGTGAGAACATGTTAATGTTCTGTTTAGTTGTACCATTTTGCTCGACACATCATCCAAAAAGTTTGTGCGGCCCTAGTTTGGCATGTGGTCGGAGTGGGAGGTACGGTGACCTGTGCACACGTAGACACGGACAAGTCAAACCAAGGGGGACCTGCCGATCACCCGTAACGTAGAGAGCGGATCCCATGCACGTGTTGGGAGGAACCGGAGACAGGGCCTGCTTCAAAAATCATAGAAGGAGTGGCGGTCGGCTTTTACTGGCTTAGTTAGAATAACCATAAAATTCAAAGTGACACATTAGTGTGGTCAGAGAAATCATAATTGCTTTATTGAAGTAAATCAAAAGTACAAGAGGAGTACATATCTTAGTAGTTAAGCATAGAAACGTCTAAGCTTGTCGATGTGCCACGAGTTTGGTACGTTCGTACCGTCCAGGTGAGCTAACCTGTAAGACATTGGTCATGTGACTTCCTTGATCATGAAGGGTCCCTCCCATGGGGTTGTGAGTTTGTGGACACCAGCCTGGTTCATCTTCCACTTTAGGACCAAGTCCCCGACCACGAAGAACCGCTCTTTAACATTTTTGTTGTAGTACCTGCGCAAAACAGCAAGGTATTTAGCCGTACGTACACAAGAATCGAGCCTTTTCTCTTCTGCGCTGTTCACTTCTAGCTCCCGTACTTCATTGACCTTGCCTTTGTCAAAGTTCTCTACCCGTGCTGATCTGAAAGCTATATCTGGTGGGAGGACTGCCTCAGCGCCGTAAACCATAAAGTATGGTGAGACACCGGTGTTACGACTGGGCTGAGTTCTGAGGCCCCAGACCACGGCTGGTAACTCTTTGAGCCATCTTCCGGAAGCTTTGTCGTTTTCTCTATACATCCTCTTCTTCAATGCATCCAAGATCATGCCATTTGCTCACTCGACTTGTCCATTAGCTCTAGGGTGCGCCACCGAGACATATTTTACTACTATGCTCCTTTCATCGCAGAAGTCCCAAAAAGCGTTCCCAGTGAACTAAGTACCCAGATCGGTGATGATGCTATTGGGTATGCCGAAATGGTGGATGACCTGGTTGAGGAACGTGACAGCCTTTTCTGAAGATGCCTGTACCAAAGGCATGTATTCTATCCACTTAGAAAATTTGTCGATCAGCACAAAGACGCATGTAAATTTCCCAGGAGCCAGTTTGAAGGGCCCGATCATATCCAGTCCCCAGCATGCGAAGGGCCAAGAGGCTGGTATCATCTGGATCTCATGTGCTGGTACGTGGATTCTCTTGGCAAAGAACTGACAACCCTCATAGTGGTGGACTAGCTTCTCTGCGTCGGCTACTGCTGATGGCCAATAGAACCTTGCTCGGAAAGCCTTGCCGACCAGTGTTCTTAAGGCCGCGTGGTTGCCACAGGAGCCAGAGTGGATTTGGTCCAGGAGATGTTCGCCTTCCTCCTAGGTTATACACTTCATCAAGATTTCCTCCTTTGTGTTTTTGCGCCATAACTTGCCATCGATGAGCAGATACTGCTTACTACGACGCATCAGGCGCTTGTTTTCTATCCGATCAGTATAACCACTGCCATCTATTAAGTACTTGATGAAAGGTATTCTTTAGTCTGGCTCATGAGTGGTTGAAGGTGGCTCGGTGGTGCTCGGCGCCGGAACCATAGCCACCAATTGCTGGTCTGGAGCTTTATCGACCATGGAATCTTCCTCTTCGATGGAAGGCGTGAGCAGGTCTTGGACGAATACGCCATGTGGGATTTTGGCTCGGGATGATCCTAACTTTGACAGTGCATCTACTGCTTGGTTCTTGTCCCAGACCACGTATATGTACTCGATGCCATAGAACCTGCCTTCCAGCTTTCTTATCGATTTGCAGTATGCGTCCATCTTTTCGCTGGTCGTGTCCCAGTCCTTATTGAGTTGGTTGATGACCAGAGCTGAGTCTCCATAGACATAGAGACGTTTAACACCAAGCTCAACCGCAATGCGTAAACCATGCAGGCATGCTTCATATTCGGTGGCGTTATTAGATGCCGGGAAATAAATCCTGAGGACGTACCGGAGCTGCTCCTTGGATGGTGACACGAAAAGAACTCCTGCTCCTGCATCGTCAATGTTGAGAGAGCCGTCGAAGTACATCGTCCAATATTTGTCAGATCCTAGAGAGGCAGGCGTGCTTAAGTCTGTCCACTCGACGATGAAATCGACGAGTGCCTGAGACTTGATTGTAGTACAGCTTGCAAATTCCAAGGAGAAGGGGCATAGCTCCATTGCCCATTTGACGATGCACCCGTTTGCATCCTTATTGCGAATTATGTCCCCCAAAGGGTACTCGGTCATGACCACCACACGATATCCATCGAAGTAATGTCTCAACTTTCAGGATGTTATTAGTATTGCGTAGAGCAGTTTCTGAATCTATGGGTACCTGGTCTTGGATTCGTTGAGTACCTCACTGATGAAATAAATCGGCTGCTGTACCTTATAGGTGTGGCCTGGCTCGTCGCGCTCAACCACCATGGTAGTAGAGACCACCCGATTGGTTGCCATAATGTAAAGTAGGAGAGTTTCGTCTTCTCTGGGAGCAGTGAGGACCGGAGGTGATGTAAGGTATTGTTTTAGCTGCGTGAAGGCAGCGTCTGCTTCCTTTGACCACTCAAACTTCTTGGATGCTTTGAGTAGTTTGAAAAATGGTAGTCCTTTTTCTCCTAATCTTGATATGAAATGGCTTAGAGCAGCCATGCATCCGGTAAGCTTTTGTACATCCTTCACCTTTTTTGTGGGCTTCATGTCTAAGACAGCTTTGACTTTCTCCGAGTTAGGGCGTTTGCCATCGTAACTGATGACGTTGCCAAGCAGTATGCTAGAAGGAACACCAAAGATGCACTTCTTTGGGTTTAATTTCCATTGGAACGTATTGAGGGCTGCAAAGGTGCGTTCCAGGTTGTCAACAAGGGTATGTGCTTCCTTAGTTTTGACAACTACATCATCAACATAAGCCTCGATGAGGCCGTCTTTTATCTCGTCATTAAGGCAGGCCTGTATAGCGCGTTGGTAGGTAGCCCCGACGTTCTTGAGCCTGAACAACATAGTCGTGTAGCAGTAGGTGCCGAAAGGCATGATGAAAGATGTCTTGATCTGATATCCTTTTTGAGAGCGACCTGGTGATAACCAGAGTAGCAATCGAGAAAGGAAAGCAGCTCACAACCGGCAGTTGAATCTACGACCTCATCTATGCGAGGTAAGCCGAAGGGGTCCTTAGGGCAGTGTTTGTTGAGATCAGTGTAATCAATGCACATTCTCCATTCATTATTCTTTTTGCGTACAAGAACCGGGTTGGCTAACCACTCTGGATGATACACTTCTTTGATAAATCCGGCTGCCAAAAGCCGTGTAACTTCTACCCTAATCGCCTCCTTTTTGTCATGAGTGAACCGTCGTAGCTTCTGCTTGATCGGTTTGGCCTTGCTGTTGACATTTAAGGAGTGCTTGATCAAGTTCCGAGGTACACCGGGCATGTCAGAAGGTTTCCATGCGAACACATCCACGTTGCTCCTCAAGAACCTGACGAGTGCGTCTTCCTATTTGGGATCCAGGTTGGCCCCGATAAGGGCCGTTTTGCTAGGATCGCCATCGACCAGCTGGATCACCTTGTGCTCCTTGGACCTAATGTTCTTGCGTGGGGCCTCGAGCTCTAGGATCTCCAGGTGGTCGGCTGAGGTCTTCTTAGCGTCGAGCATGGTCTCGGCCATGCGAATAGAGAGGTCGTGGGCCTCTGCTATTTTGAAGCTGTCGTCCTCGTAGGTATAAGCTGCGTATACATTGCCCCGGAGGGTTAGAACTCCTTTCTCGGTAGGCATCTTGAGCACCAAATACCTGTAATGAGGTATGGCCGTGAACTTGGTGAGCAACGGTCGACCAAGAATAGCATGGTAGGTGCTGTCGAAGTTAGCGACCACGAAGTTGACGTAGTTGGTGTGGAAGTGGTCTGGAGTCCCAAATTACACAGGTAACGTGATCTGCCCGAGAGGTGTAGAGCTCTGTCCGGGGAGAACGCCCCAGAACTGTGCCTTGTACGGCTTGAGGTCCGCCTGGGCTATTTTCAGGGCGGGCAGACTGTTCTTGAATAATATATCGATGGAGCTGCCGCCGTCGATCAGTACTCTGTCGAAATGAACCTTGTTGATACAAGGATCGAGGACTAGGGGAAAATGTCCTAGTTCAGGTATGGCGGCCCATTGGTCCTTCCTACTGAAGTAGATTTCGCGGTGAGACCATGGGGGGGGGAGCCGCGGATCGGTGAGAAGGTTGTCGGTGTTTGCCACGTTCAAGCAAGCATGGGCGAGCAGCTTGCATTCTTGTTTGGTCTCAATGGACACCTTTCCGCCAATGATGGTGTGCATGCGATCAGTTGGCTTGATGTATTTATGACGAGGGTCTGCATCGTCGTCGTCGTTATCCTTGTTGCGCTGTTCCCCTGCGTCGTTAGGCTTGTCGGACATATCCGAAGCCTGTTGATGTGTGTAGATAGTCTTAAGGATGCGGCAATTCTCCATGGTATGGTTTGACTTAGGATGGAGCTGGCAGGCCCCCTTCAACGCTTTGACGTAGTCATCTTCGTAGTTACGACGTTCGCCCCCCTTTTAACGGTATTGACCTCGCCGCCATCTTCCCGAGCACGCTTGCTCCTGTAATCGTCATGGCGGTTACGCCGCTGATTACGTTGGTCACGGTGGTCGCGGGAGTCATTGCGCTAGTTGCGGCGATCAAAATTGTCGTTCCGACTACGATTGCCGCGGTAATCGTCGCGGTGTGGGGGGTGGTCGGAACATGGAACCCTTGCTGCTTCTTCAACAATTATCTTTTTAGCGTCGTCGGCATCCACATATTTCTTAGTGGTGGCCAAGAGCGCTGTGACTGATTTAGGTCTCTTGCGGAGGAGCTTGTCCCTTAGGGCATCATGGAAGCGGAGGCTAGTGACGAAAGCCTCGATTGCCTCATTGTCGGAGATTGATGGGACCTTGATGCGCATCTCCGACAAGCGCCGGACGTACTCACGTAGTGGCTCATCCTTTCGATCTCGAATCCATTACAGATCATATTTGTTGCCTGGCTATTCACAAGTAGTAATGAAGTTGTCGATGAAGGCTTGCTTGAGCTCCTACCAAGAGTCAAAGTAGTTCACCGGCAAGCTGACCAGCCATTGGTGACCTGCATGGCCAACGGTGACTGGGAAATAGTTAGACATGACATGTTCATCAGCCATGGCTGATCTGCACGCAGTCTCGTAGAGCATGACCCATAATTTGGGGTTTTCCTTGCCGTCGTACTTCTGAAGTTTTTCGAGCTTGAAATTCTTGGGCCATATGACTTGGCGAAGGTGTGGAGTAAACTGCTTCAAACCCGGCGGGCCATGGGCAGTGTCATATTCCATACGGCGATAACTTTTGTGGGATGCTCGATCATTGGCTCTCTGGTTGATGCGAGCGCACAGATCGCGTCCACCGAGGTAATGGCGAAGGTCGTTATTGCTATCACGGCGATCTCGGTTGCCATCTGGATTAGCCCTGTGATCATGGTTATCACGACGATTGTCGTGGTTGTCCTGGCGGCTGTTGTCATCCTAGCCACCATCGTGGCCACCGTTTCCGCCTTGACGGTTGTCTGATGGGTTGTTGTTGCGCGAGCCATGTTGGTTGAGTGGCTGTGAGCGACTTGGGTGCTGGCGGCTATGGCTTGACTCGACTAAGACAGATGGAGCCCGAGCTTGGTTTACAATCTCCGCAGTCTGGGCCATAGCAGCCGTCAGATAGGCTTGTATTTCATCGTGAACTGCTTGGGTTTCCGGGGTGTTGGGTAGTCGTTGCATTATCGCCATGGCGACGGCTATGTTGGCACTTGGGGTCCTGAAGACCTGTTTGTCCCCCACCCTATCAAAAGCATTGTTAAGGTCGTGTGGCTGGACCCTTATGCGTCGTGCCTCTTGGTCTGCTTCGGCTTTGATTAGCCGGCAATTAAACTGGTCAATGTTGCGCGCTTCGCGTGTAGTCCTTTCTTGTTCTTTTTCGCCAACTGCTGGTGGTTCGTCATTGCTGACAACATTGATCAAACCCCCTCACCTTGGCGGGAAAGACAAAAATTGCGAGAACCCTAGGGCGTGATTTGGGATATCCAGATCGTATTTGACGCCTTCATCGTTGTGATGCTGGAGCTTGGTGTGGATGGAGGCATCAGATGCGGTGCCAGACGAGGAGCTGGAGTCACCCTCTTGGACCATGTGGATGGATCCTTCTTGATAATCTTCAATCCGGATCATGTTGACGAAGTTGTGTGGCTTCGGCTGAGGTCGGTGCATAAAACACAGATCCAAGTGGCGTTGTAGGTTGTTCGCGTAGCTAGAGGCAGCATTTTGCAGGCCATAGGGCTGGACCTGGTGGTTCTCTGTTGAGGCTTCGTACTCGGAGAGTCGGAGACCCATCGCGACAGCTGGCCGGCGACGAGCAGAGTGCCCCTCAGGAGTAGATATGACCATGAGATTTGTACCAAGTCGTGCAGGACGACTGGTCCAAGCTGGTCGAGTAGATCTGTTGTGGGGAGCGGTTACCTGCTCATTAGGTTGACTTTGAATTATACTTACCAGAGCTAGGGTTTCAGCGAGTTTAGTGCCGACCCGATCGATGGAGTCGAGCAGGTCGGTGTTGTCGATCTACTTCCCTTTGTAGCGGGGAAGCAGATGATGGGTTGTCGGTGTGCCTGAAGGTGATGTAGGCGTGGTCGGAGCCAGATGTACCGTGGTCGGAGCCAGATCCATCATGGTCGGAGCCGTATCCGTCATGGTCAGAGCCGTATCCGTCATGGTCGGAGCCGTAGCCGATGCAGGTGAAGTAGTGGTCGGCGCAGACTGAATCCACGCCTCCTCCGTGGTCATGGTGATGAAGTCGTCGGAGTTGGTGGTCTAGGTGATCTGGCCGACGGTGAACGTGAGGCCGTTCGGCGTAGCCATGGAGCCAGAGATGATGACCATCTTGTTTGCTTGGAGAGCAGTACGCACACCCCCTACCTAGCGCGCCACTGTCGACGAAATATGGTCGGCAGTCTACCTAGGGGTATGCCCAAGGTAGTAGATTATCGGCAGACAGATGCGCAAGCCCCAAACAAGACAGTGACGTAAGACAGACACGAGGTTTTATCCTGGTTCGGCCGCCAAGAAGGCGTAATTCCTACGTCCTGCGTCTGATTTGTATTGCTGTATGTTAATGAGAGATGTTTTTAGAGGGATCCCCTGCCCACCTTATATAGTCCGGGGGGCAGGGTTATAGATCTAGAAACTAATCCTAGTCAGTTACAATTGCCATATGTGGCTGGATAAGGATTCCTATTCTAACCGACCAAGATCTTGCTTGATCACCAAATCCGCCTTAACTCCTTGTGCAGGACTCCAATCAGGCTGGCTGGGCCGCATGTCGTCTTTTGGTGGACCAAACCCACCGATCTGGGCCAGCCCAAGCTTAGCCGTAAGGGTATAGGGGTTAATACCCCCACAGGAACAAAGCAAGATTAGTGGCTCAAGGTTACACTCAAGTTGAAGGTCTTGACTTTGGAGAAACTGTTGATGCAAAAGTGATCTGCAAACACAAAGGGCTAATACCCGAATCGATATCCAAAGCGTGCCAGTCGATTTGACCTGCTAATCGACAAGGATGAAGAAACGAACACTTTGGTCCTGACAACAGCGATACGCCCGGAAGTCACGGCCAAGAGGTGCTCACGCGGAACTCGAGAATCGCCGAAGATCGCACTGAAGCGATGCAGCTCGCCGAATCAATGAGAACTCGTAAAAAGAAAAATATGCAAATTGACGAAGTCGCCGAAAAGTAGATGTAAATAGGAGTAAAAGTTGGTTTTGATATTGATTGATGTTATCTATTACATTGCCCTTTACTCCATATTTATACCCTGATCTAAAGAGACACAACCAAACACAACTAGGACACCAATCCCGTATCTAAGGAAACACGTGACTCTTACACGAATCATAACCTAACAAATACAGAAAAGGAAACCAACTCCTATCTATTTCCCTGTCCGCCTTAATTACGATGGAAATCTCACTGTCCTCCTTCCCATCGGCATACTCCCTATTTCATCGGCAGCAGGCTTCAAGTCTTCCTTCATCGGCATACTCCCTGCTTCATCGGCAGTAGTCTTCAAGTCTTCCTTCATCGGCATACTCCCTGCTTCATCGGCAGTAATCTTCAAGTCTTCCTTCATCGGCATACTCCCTGTTTCATCGGCAGTAGTCTTTAAGTCTTCCTTCATCGGTATCGACAACAACTCCTCCAACCTCATCGGCAACGCCCGAGTCCAAATCAACCTTTCCATCAATCATCACCAACTATCGGCAACCATTTTTACAAACTGGCTTTCATTGGCTATCAAAGTATTCAATAACTTTCCCCTTGCCGATTGGTCCACTCCGATTATTTTGACATGTGCAAAAAACGGTGTCAACACATGCCCCCCAATTTCGGAGTATAAAACCATTAATGCTCCGAAATTTACTCCAGATAACGCTTGCCTTTGCCCAATTACCGTAACTCATTCTCCAAGCCAAAACTTGATTTGTTATCAAATCCAATCAAATCTAATCTTGATCCACGCACCTCAGTAAATATCGCACAATCGCCAACCACTCTTGCCTTGATTGAGATACCAAAATAATAACCCATCGGCAAGATCCTAACATGATAATGCTGCCATTTTAAGAATTAAAATATCATGTATCAATATCCCTTCCAAGTCATGATTGCTTGTTATTAACTCATCTGTACAATCCCCTGATTATCGCGCGAATAGTTACCATATCCCCCTGCACCGCCTTGACCTATATGCGCGCGTCATAGAGATAAGTCCAAAATACCCTTATCCTTGCCGGCTTATAAATAGATTTCTCCAGAACCCTCATTTTCTATCTTCAGCCTCCAATCCTTGGCATTCTCTCCCTCCGGCGGCGACTCCGACGAATAACCGCGCAACCTCAACCAACCAGAACCCTTCTCCGGCGCTAACTTCAAGTCCCCGGCTCGTATCTCCACCTTCCTCAAGACAATGGCCATCAACTTCGACGTCCCCGCGGTTCGCTCCACTTCCATTACCTTTTACTTTGATCTTTTTGCAAATTTATTCAGTTGGTGATTTTTCTTTTCTTCTGTCTTCTGGATTCCATAACCTTAGGAACTGCGCAACAAATTAGTTATCCCAACCGATCAGCCACACGTCCAATGCCTTGGACCAATGGGCAACCCAGATCCAACCGATCTGATCAACGCAGAGGTTAACAGAATCCCCTTTAGAGCCCAAAATTTCTCTCTGAACTTGTGGAAAGACACATTCCGATCTTGGCCCAAAACCACCAAAGGGTGGAAAGATTGGTATTTGAGGGTCAATAGATCGATGCAAGTATACTGGGCAGAGCGAAAGTTAGACCAATGTATCAGGCTCTCTATTGCCGATATGCAGAAAAATGAATCAATGATAATTGCAGCTGCTTATTTCTGGTCAGATACGACCAATACTTTTATGTTTGGACATGGCCCAGCTACCCCTACCCTTGCCGATGTCCACATGCTTACTGGCTTGGACATCTCAACTGCCGATGAAGGCTCCATCTATGGTAGAAAGCCTGAATATAGAGTGAATACCCGTAACATCGGCGGTTGGACAGGATATATTCAAGAATACCAGAAAACCGGGACACCTAGCCAGAGGGAACATGCCACATTCCTGAATATGTGGTTAGAAAAATTTATCTTCTGTGGTCGATCAGTAGGACCAACCAACGCCTTCCTCCCTGCAGCTGAACTTCTGGCTAATGGCGTAAGGTTTCCTCTTGGCCGATACCTTCTGAGCTCTACTTATCATCTTCTTCACCAAGTGTCTCAGAAACTCCTGCTTGGCGAACCCATCGGCAACCTGGGAGGCCCGTGGTGGTTCATCAACATGTGGCTGAATGCCCATATGCACAAACGTTTGCAATGGGACTTTTTTGCTCAACAATTCCCACGAGAAATTGCTGAAGATTATGTGCTCGGGGATGATGAATCGGCAACACGCTCACCCCTCAATTTTGGTGAAGCCATAATTGTCCTTCCTGGAACAGAAGCCAACGAAGACCAAATCGGCAGATTTTTTCAAAGCTTCTATAATGGCCTTTCTCGTGATCATAGGGCCTGGGTGCCTTACATCGACGAAGAAAACAGATTCCCCCTTCTTTTCAACTTTGCCGATGACACTCTGAATCAAGATAATGAGCTCATGATGGCTATCATCACTCCCAGGGCAATTCCAGTAAACACATTCGGCAGCGAGAAAAACACCAACATTACATATGAATTTTACAACCCATCGGCAGTATCCCGCCAATTGGCTTTTGGGCAACTGCCAATCAAACTCTGCTTTGCCGATGTGATCAAACCCAGGGAAACAATCACCTGCGGAACAGACTGGAACAAGGTAGTACAACTTTCTCCTGATGCCGATACCACAGATGTTGATATATCCACCTGGACACCAATATCTTTCATCACCGAGTCATACAAGCAATGGTGGCGAGAGTGGAAAGAGCAACTGTTCGTGACTTCTGCTCACACATATCGGCACATGATCGATTCTGAATATGCCATCCCTGACGACGCGGTAAGTTTCCTTGAACTCCCTTCTGTTTTTCTTTTCATTTATTAGTAACTGATTCCCTTGTAACAGGTTAACAACCCAGCACCATCGGTGAGCAAAAGTGGGAAACCCTTCAACCTCCGGCCTATTTCCCCAACATCGCCGATCGGCTACAACGCTCCCACCTTAGCCGCTTTGACCCACCAGAAGATTCGTACTAAGACCATCACTTCTAAGTCCAAATTGGCTACATCCAGGGCTACCCCATCGGCCGCTGCTACAACCTTGGTCAAAGCCTTTAAGGTAACAACCTTGTTTATTTTATTTTATTTTCACTTATGCCGATCACAAACTACATTAACCTTAATCATTAGGGGGTAAGAGCTGCTACGGGATCGTCATCGGCAATTCCGCCGATATCAAGCACCACTCCTTCAGAGGTAGCTTCTTGACTTTACATTTTATCTGTTAAATATCATATCTCACACTTGTTTTGCAGCAACAACTGGGCACATCGGCAAACGTACCAGATGCCCAAGCTTCACAACCAACAAGTGTTGATGCCCCCCAGCCAATCATTGCCGATGTCCAAGCAAAGCGCAAAGCTTCAACAGATACTGAAGCACAGCCAAAACGACAAAGGTCTATGCCGATCCCTGCATCTGCCCCAATGTCATCGGTCATCATACCTCAAGAGCCCACCACCGATGAAGTCACAGAAGATATCCCATCGGCAAGCTCAGCCGATCCACACGACATACTCCAGGTTGCTTCCTCCAGTCAAGCACAGGAAATTGCCTTGAAACAGGTAGACCGATCAACCTATCTGATTTTACAATACTCATACTTACCCCTGATTGATTTCCTTGTCTTTCTCTCAGGAACAAGATTCCCCGAACAGCCTGTTTTCCTTTGCTATTGACATTTCTGACGATGATGGAGAGGAAACAAGTTCTTCCCTTGCATTGGGAACAATATCGGCAGAGACTAAATCTAAGTTGGAAACCCTCCTGAATTTGCTACAGCAAGGTACCGCCCAACTGGTAGATGATTCGGACCCTGCAAAGGCAATTTTCAAAACAATTCGTGGCTAGGTCCCTGCCGATGTTGAAGAAATACTCTTCCCAGCAGCTCACTTAGAAAGTCGTCAACTGCAATATCAACGGGCTGCTCAGCGCATTGCCGATAGAGCAGCTCAAGCTCAACTTAAAGAGGAGATGCTACAACTGAAACAAATCGCTGATGAGAAGCACAAGGGCATCGTCAACTTGCAGACTTCAGGTGCTGCACTTAAGCAGAAAATCTTGGATCTATCGGCAAGGAAGGCAGCTCTATTGGCCGAATTGAAAGAAATCGATGCAGCCTTAACTCATGCTCAACAAGAAGAAAGCCAGCTACCCAATGCCGTCAAAGCCCTTCAGCAAGAAAGAGATATCCAAGCTCGCAAAGCTTTAGCCATGAAGAAGAAACTCAAGCCTGTGGAAGGTGCTGCCGATGACGATATCAAAGAAATGGAAGAAGCTGACCAGATTCGCCTGCGTGCGATATTAGCTATCCAATCCTTGCTGAACGTGTAATCTTATTTATTGTATCGGCACTTTATGAGACATTGATACCCTTGCATAATTCTAGCCGATAGTACTGTTATCGGCACTTATACTTTTATGCATCTGTCCATATACTAGGGTAATATTTCTTTAAATATTTTCCATTTAACGCTCTGGGAAACACAACCCCTTCGAGGGTTTCTAAAATATAGGCATTACCAGGAATAGACTGATTTATCCGATATGGACCTTCCCAATTAGGAGACCACTTTCCAAACTTTGAACTTTTAGTCCCAATCGGTAAAACCAATTTCCAGACCAGATCTCCATCGGCAAACTCTTTTACTTTCACCTTCTTGTCATACCATCTAGCTACTCTTTTCTTATTTTCTTCAATACTAACTAAAGCCCTTAACCGATGACCTGCCACATCTTCCAACTCATCTTTCATAAGAGTATTATACTCATCGGCTGTCAGCTGATTTTGAGAACGTATTCGTCTAGAGCCAACCTTAATTTCCCAAGGCAACACTGCATCGTGTCCATATACTAACTGATAAGGCGTTACTTTGGTTGCACCATGGCATGACATCCGATATGACCACAAGGCTTCATTTAATACTGTATGCCACCTCCTAGGATTTTCTTCAATTTTGCGCTTAATAAGTTTGATGATCCCTTTGTTAGAAGCCTCAGCTTGACCATTAGCTTGAGCATAATATGGAGAAGAATTTAAAATTTTAATTCCCATACCTACAGCAAACTCATCAAATTCTCCCGATGTAAACATAGTACCCTGATCGGTAGTGATAGTCTGAGGAATACCAAATCGGTAAACAATATGCTCTTTCACAAAATCAATCATATTGACCGATGTAACCTTTTTTAGAGGAATTGCCTCAACCCACTTTGTGAAATAATCGGTAGCAACCAGAATAAATTTATGTCCTTTACTCGATGGCGGATAAATCTGACCAATGAGATCAATAGCCCATCCCCGGAACGGCCATGGTTTGATTATAGGATTCATAGCCGATGCAGGCGCTCTTTGAATATTACCAAACTTTTGACACCCCTGGCATCCCTTAAAATATTTAAAACAATCTTCAAGAATAGTCGGCCAATAGTACCCATTCCTTCTGATCATCCATTTCATCTTGAAAGCCGATTGATGTGCCCCACATACTCCTTCATGAATTTCACCCATCAAGCTTTTCGATTCATCATTGCTAACACATCTGAGTAAAACTCCATCTATAGTTCGATAATATAATTCATCATCGAGGAGCACATATTTGGTAGCTTGGAACCTTATACGTCTCTTAACCTTTCTACCTGGATCCTTTAAATAATCGACAATCTCTTTCCTCCAGTCATCGGTATCAACTGCCGATGTTAGCACTTCCTGAATGGTCTGATACCCTGAAGCATGCTGAGCTAGTCGATTAGCTTCCTCATTATGCAATCGAGAGATATGCTCAAGACGAAAATCTCTAAATCCTTTCAATAATTGCAAACACCTTTCATAATACGAAATCAAGGCCTCACTTCGGCATTCATAAGTTCCAGCCAATTGATTTATAACTAGCATAGAGTCACCAAAAATTTCAACAACATCGGCATGTATCTCCTTCAGCAATTCTAACCCCTTTATCAAGGCTTGGTATTCAGCTTGATTATTTGTCGCTGTAGCAACAATCGGCAATGAAAACTCATACTTCTTTCCTTGAGGTGAAATTAACACAATGCCGATACCTGCCCCTTCACCACATGTGGACCCATCGAAGAAAAGTGTCCAGGGAGCAATCCCCAGAGAATCCACCGTGTTACAATGCTGAGTGACGAAATCAGCCATCACTTGCCCTTTAACTGCCTTAGCTGATTTGTAGCGTAGTTCAAATTCTGATAATGCTAAAATCCACTTGCCGATTCTACCACTTAATATCGGCATCGACAGCATATACTTGACCACATCGTCTTTGCATATGACCGTACATTCGGCAGATAACAAATAATGCCTTAATTTAATACAAGAAAAGTATAAGCACAGACACAATTTCTCGATAGCCGAATACCTCGTCTCAGTATCCACTAATCTCCTGCTCAAATAATAAATAACACGTTCTTTCCCTTCAAATTCTTGAATAAGAGCTGAACCGATAACTGCATCATCAGCTGACAAATATAACCTAAAAGGCTTCCCATGTTGAGGTGGAACTAGCACTGGAGGATTTGATAAATATTTCTTAATTTCATCAAGGGCTAATTGCTGTTCAACTCCCCATACAAATTCCTGATCAGCTTTCAATCTAAGTAGTGGGCTGAACGCCTTGATCTTACCCGACAGATTAGATATGAATCTTCTAATGAAATTAATCTTACCGACCAAAGATTGTAATTCAGTCTTATTGGCAGGAGCAATTACCTTGTTAATTGCATCAATAGACTTCCTACTGATTTCAATGCCCCGCTGATGCACCATAAAACCCAAGAATTGTCCTGCCGATACACCGAATGCACATTTATTAGGATTCATCTTCAATCCATGCTTCCTTGTGCACTCCAATATCTTTCGCAGATCGGCTAAATGTGCTGTGATATCTCCAGACTTAATTACTACATCATCAATGTAGATCTCCACTAATGTGCCGATGTACTCATGAAAAATAAAGTTCATAGCCCGTTGATAAGTAGCACCGGCATTTTTCAAACCAAACGTCATGACTATCCACTCGAACAACCCCACATGTCCTGGACATCTAAAAGCAGTCTTGGGAATATCTTCCTCAGCCATGAATATTTGATTGTAACCTGCATTACCATCCATGAAGCTGATAATTTGATGTCCAGCCGCAGCATCAATCAACAAATCAGCAATCGGCATTGGATAGCCATCCATCGGTGTGGCTTTGTTGAGATTCCTGAAATCAATACAAACACGAAGTTTTCCATTTTTCTTATAAATAGGAACCACATTAGAGATCCACTCTGCGTATCGACATTGCCGAATAAACTTTGCTTCAATTAATTTAGTTATTTCGGCCTTAATGTCAGGAAGTACATTAGGGTTGCATCGGCGCGCTGGCTGCTGATGTGGCCGAAATCCAGATTTGATAGGTAACCGATGTTCAACTATCGATCGGTCTAACCCGGGCATCTCAGTATAATCCCAAGCAAAACAATCTTTATATTCTTTTAACAAATCTGTTATTCGCTGCTTACACTTAGAATCTAACTTAGCACTAATAAAAGTAGGCCTCGACCTATCACCATCACCGATATCTACTTCTACTAAATCATCTGCCGATGTGAACCCTTGACCTAATTTTCCATCATCGGCAAACCTATCCATTAAAACTCCTCTTCAGAACCGACTGCTTGGATCGGTGGAATTTCATAATCAGCAACTCTAAGGAACTCTTTTTCCCAAGCTTCTCCTGATATGCATTTAGTTCGCTCATAAGTATCTGATTCTGCCGATGCGATGATATAAGAAGAATCACCAGGGACGACTTCAATCTTATCCCCAATCCATTGTACGAGGCATTGATGCATTGTAGAAGGAACACAACAATTAGCATGAATCCAATCCCTCCCTAGAAGCAGATTATATGCACCCTTGCCGTTGATAACAAAGAACGTCGTTGGCAAGGTTTTGCTGCCGATGGTCAATTCAACGCATACTGCCCCTTTAGCCGGTGACACATTGCCTTCAAAATCTTTCAACATCATATCGGTTTTGGTCAAGTCTTGCTCTCCCTTACCAAGTTTCCGATACATCACGTAAGGCATAATATTAATCGCAGCCCCTCCATCAATAAGTACCTTAGACACAGGCTGCCCATCAACTCTGCCCTTCACAAATAAAGCCTTAAGATGCTGTCTCTCGTCATCGGTAGGTTTCTCAAAAACAGCCATCATTGGATCTAGCGTTAGCTGAGCTACTTGATCAGAGAAAACAACTTCTTCCTCATTATCAGATAGTGCCAGAAACTCCATCGGCAACATGAATACCATATTAACATCTGCCGATGGACCCTTATTTTTGTGTTTTACCTGCCACTGCTGATGACCAGGCCTTTCATTGGAGGAATTTTCCTCCTGGTATAAATCCTCCTGACGCTCACGTTGCATCCTCCTCCTCTGCGTCTTTGTCAGACCCTCTGGGCACCATCGAGGAAACTTGGTTTTCCAAACCGGCTGATAACAAGTCCTAGTTAGTTCTACGCGACGTATATTAGGGTCCCTGTAGAATATCTCCTCATCGGGAACTCTTGCGTTTGCCATCTCCTCAAGCTCCTCTTGATTTCTTGGAAAATATCCAGCGCGTTTACCAAGCCTCTCATGTACACTAAGTCTGCCCCCCAGCCGATCATGCACTGATGCCCTGCCTCTGATCGGCTCGTTGATAGACAATCCCTGATTACCACGTTGAAACCTCCTTTCTGAACGATTGACTCCGTAATAACCATTACACTCAGGGCAATTTTCAACAGTTGGCAATTTAATACCTTCTTCCCAGCAATGGATGAAGAACGGACATCTCCAATGATCTTTATGTCGATTCCACTCTTCCTGACGTCTCATTTCTTGCTGTTGCCGATATCGGTCATTACGTTGACGCCAACCCTCCTGCTGCCTTCGATGAGTAATCACAATGCCAGGTCGAGGAGGTTTTTTGGAACTACTGCTTTCCCCTAGCAAACCCTTACTCTTTGCATCATCGGTAGTTATCCGATGTTGGGGGTCTACTGACGCGTTTTTCTCAGCAGCCTCTGATGTCAATACCTTGGTCTTTCCTTTGGCATCCAACATATTTGCTGGAAAAGGGTGTTGATCAATTTTCATCGGCTTCTGGGTCTTGGAAGTACCAAACTTAATTCTCCCAGATTCAATAGCCGACTGTAACTGTTGCCTGAATACCTTGCACTCATTTGTACTGTGTGAAGTTGCATTGTGCCACTTGCAGTACAAAATCTTCTTCAACTCTTCTGCCGATGGGATCACGTGATTAGGTGACAGCTTAATTTGGCCCTCTTGAAGCAGAAGATCAAATATTTTATCGGCCTTGGTGATATCAAAGGTAAACTTTTCTGGCTCTTTTTGACCAAAGGGACATGATATCGGCTTTTTATTCTTAACCCACTCAGCTAAGCCGATAACTGGTTCTTCATCAGAGTCAGAATCTCCTACATCTTCAACAAATGATACCTTTTTACTCCAGTTCTTTTTAGGTTCAAAAACCCTAGTATCTTGATCAGAAATCCTTTGCACAAGATGACTGAGGCTTTCAAATTCCTGAGAAGCATATCTGTCCTTAAGATGTGGCAATAACCCCTGGAAAGCCAAATCGGCAAGCTGCCGATCATCCAGCACCAGGCTGTAGCACTTATTTTTTACATCTCGTAGCCTTTGTACAAAGCTCTCTACCGATTCATCATTACGCTGTCTCAATTTTACTAAATCGGTAAGCTTCTTTTCATGGATTCCAGCAAAGAAATACTTGTGGAATTGTTTTTCTAGATCAACCCAAGTAATAATAGAATTTGGTGGCAATGAAATGAACCATGTAAATGCTGATCCAGACAAAGATGATGAAAATAATCGAACTCTTAATTCATCTCTGTTAGCTGCCTCTCCACATTGAATAATGAAGCGATTGACATGTTCCATTGTCGATGTATCATCTTGCCCAGAGAATTTAGTGAAATCCGGTACCTTATACCGATTTGGGAGAGGAATTAAATCGTATGCAGGAGGGTATGGGGTCCGATAAGAATAAGTATTGACCTTGGGCTTTATCCCAAACTGATCCTTCATAATCTCTGCTATCTTATCGGCCCAAAAAGCATCAGCCTCCTGCTGACGAACTGGTTGAATTTCTACAGGAGGTGCCTGCTGACATCCTTCCACATATCTTTGTGGCCCACGATCTCCAGCAATCGGCATATTTGCCGCTACTTGTGGTCCATTAACCTGTTGGAAAGGATTCATCGGCTGGGCTGCCGATGCTTGATTCTGGAAACCAGCTTGCATATGACCTTGTTGAATCCCTGCAACCTGCTGATTTCGCTGAACTGTATGTTGAACAGGTAACTGTCCTGACCAATCATTATTAGAACTCATCGGCACAAAACTTACCGATGGCTGGTAATTTGCTGATATTGTTGGATAATTATAACTGGTTTGAGGCATGAACTGAACCCCAGTTTGACTCATAGCAGGGGCTTTCTGCTGCATCGGCAGTACGCTCACCGATGGACTTGAATTGAATGTTTGAATCATAGGCATCTGGAAACCTCCTGGAGTTGGTTGTACAGAAGTAGTTGCGGCATATTGAGGCACTTGAGCCATCGGCGAAACGGCCGATGATATAGGCGCTCTTGCTGCTGCATCAAATACTTGAGGTAATCTAGGATTGAAAGCAGATGACTCTGGAGGCATGCCATATCCCCACCAATTAGTAGGAATCTGGTTATTCTGAGACACAGGACCTGACATAGCTGATGCCGATAGATCTGTATTAAGTTGAACTCGCCCTCCTGGTAACACCTGATCTGATTGTATCGGTGTAGATTGTATATTAGGTGAACTTGCCAATACTGGAGGGGAAGTAACTTCTGTACCCACAACGGCCGAAGGAGCCGATGGAGTTTTGACAGATGCCGGCTCTGGTTGATGATAGGCAGGCCCAACGTAATGCGGTGCCGCTTGTCCTTCTTTGAGAGTTCGAACCACAGCATTATGAACAGTATTGGATAGCACATTGGAATGATTAATCAAAGCATGATTTACTGCAGAATTAACCATCTCTTGAAGTTTACCAGGATTGGAGTCAAAGGTAACCTGCCGAGGCAACGGCAAATCTTGCTTCTGGATGACTTGTCCACTCTTGTTCAAGCTAAACGATCTCAGACAAAGCTGCTTGTATTCTTCTACAGCCTTTTCCATAGCCTGCCTCTGTTCTTCCTTGAGATCTTCTTCTGATACTGCGATAATGTTCCCTGGATCGATCTCGGAGTTGAACATATTGGTTGAAGTGTCCCACCGGGCGTGCCAAAAGATGTATTGATGCAAAAGTGATCTGCAAACACAAAGGGCTAATACCCGAATCGATATCCAAAGCGTGCCAGTCGATTTGACCTGCTAATCGACAAGGATGAAGAAACGAACACTTTGGTCCTGACAACAGCGATACGCCCGGAAGTCACGGCCAAGAGGTGCTCACGCGGAACTCGAGAATCGCCGAAGATCGCACTGAAGCGATGCAGCTCGCCGAATCAATGAGAACTCGTAAAAAGAAAAATATGCAAATTGACGAAGTCGCCGAAAAGTAGATGTAAATAGGAGTAAAAGTTGGTTTTGATATTGATTGATGTTATCTATTACATTGCCCTTTACTCCATATTTATACCCTGATCTAAAGAGACACAACCAAACACAACTAGGACACCAATCCCGTATCTAAGGAAACACGTGACTCTTACACGAATCATAACCTAACAAATACAGAAAAGGAAACCAACTCCTATCTATTTCCCTGTCCGCCTTAATTACGATGGAAATCTCACTGTCCTCCTTCCCATCGGCATACTCCCTATTTCATCGGCAGCAGGCTTCAAGTCTTCCTTCATCGGCATACTCCCTGCTTCATCGGCAGTAGTCTTCAAGTCTTCCTTCATCGGCATACTCCCTGCTTCATCGGCAGTAATCTTCAAGTCTTCCTTCATCGGCATACTCCCTGTTTCATCGGCAGTAGTCTTTAAGTCTTCCTTCATCGGTATCGACAACAACTCCTCCAACCTCATCGGCAACGCCCGAGTCCAAATCAACCTTTCCATCAATCATCACCAACTATCGGCAACCATTTTTACAAACTGGCTTTCATTGGCTATCAAAGTATTCAATAACTTTCCCCTTGCCGATTGGTCCACTCCGATTATTTTGACATGTGCAAAAAACGGTGTCAACAGAAACATATGCCCCGGTTGCAAGATTGGAAGCAATTAGGATCTTGTTAGCCTATGCTTGTGCCCACAATATCAAATTCTACCAAATGGATGTGAAGAGTGCATTTCTCAATGGGTACATCAATGAGCTTGTGTATGTTGAGCAACCTCCCTATTTTGAAGATGAGAAGAAACCCAACCATGTTTACAAGTTGAGAAAGACTTTGTATGTATTAAAACAAGCACCTAGAGCATGGTATGAGAGATTGAGAGATTTCCTACTCTAAGGGATTCAAGATGGGAAAGGTTGACACCACTCTCTTCACCAAGAAGATTGAAAATGACTTGTTTGTAATGCAAATCTATGTCGATGATATCATTTTTGGGTCAACAAATCAAGGTTTTTGTGAGGAGTTTGGCAAGATGATGGCAAGTGAGTTTGAGATGTCCATGATTGGAGAGCTTAGCTACTTCCTTGGTCTTCAAATCAAGCAAATGAAGAATGGCACATTTATGAGTCAAGGCAAGTATATCAAGGACATGCTCAAGAAGTTTGGAATGGATGATAGTAAAGCTATTAGTACACCAATGGGGACAAGTAGAAGCTTGGATAATGATGCTAGTGACAACATGGTGGATCAAAAGATGTATCGGTCTATGATTGGAAGCTAACTTTATGTGACCGCATCAAGGCCGGATGTGATGTTTAGTATATGCATGTGTGCTAGATTCCAACCCTCACCAAGAGAAAGTCATTTGAAAGCAACAAAGAGAATATTGAGGTACTTGAAGCATACACAAAATGTTGGATTGTGGTATCCCAAAGGAGCAAGATTTGAGTTGATTGGATATTCGGACTCTGATTATGCAGGATGCAAAGTTGAGAGAAAGAGCACATCGGGCACATGTCAACTATTAGGAAGATCACTTGTATATTGGTCATCAAAGAAGCAAAATAGTGTAGCACTTTCAACCGCCGAAGCGGAGTACATTTTGGCCGGTAGTTGTTATGCTCAATTACTTTGGATGAAGGCTACTTTGAGTGATTTTGGAATTAGGATCAAGCAAGTGCCATTGCTATGTGACAATGAGAGTGCCGTCAAACTCACCAACAACCTGGTGCAACATTCAAGAACAAAGCATATTGATGTCCGCCATCATTTCATAAGAGATCATCAACAAAAAGGGGACATTTGCATAGAGAGTGTGGGCACCGAAGATCAACTTGCTGACATATTCACCAAGCCACTTGATGAAAAAAGGTTTTTCAAGCTAAGGAATGAATTGAACATACTTGACTTCTCAAATATGTGTTGATGCACCCCATTATATGACATGCCTCTCCTTTGAGCAATTCAAGGTATAAATTGATTGGCATGGCATACATCCTTCCTAAGGACATGATTGGTGCATCAAGACATCTTTCACATTTAATAGGTTCATTCATGAAAATCAAATGAATTTGATGCTTGTATGGTACTACTATTGCTTGTATGTTTGAAATGATCTAGTGGTAGCATATGACATGTTTGTGGGCTTGTAAACCTAGTGTTTAATCTATAAAATGAGCTATAAGTGTTTAACTCAACATGGTACAAGATAACCCTTATTTGAAAGTGTGAAGAAGCTTGTCCTTGGATCAAACCGAGTTAAATAACTTTTGCAAGTAATCTAGATTGAACCAAATTTGAACATGATCCTCATTTCACATGGTTTTCACCCCAACCTATCTATAATTTGAACCTATCTATACTTTAAGCCTTTATGGTCATTAATGACAAAGGGGGAGAAATAGTGTACAAAGATAGTGAAAAGATGAAAAGATAAGAGTGAGATAAAATATGACAAAGGAAGGGGATCAATTAAAAATTTGAGCATACAAGTAGGGGGAGCAAGCTCATAAACTTGTATGATGCATTTAAATGTGCATTTCATATATTTGCTTGCATGGCACAAGTTTTAAAGTTCAAGATCCATGCTTGTGTGGTGTATGCTAATTGTAGATTTGAATGATGAAATGAAAATCTAGCATGCATAGGTCATCTAATGTTTTCATTTCCATGTATTTACAAGTGGTATCTAGCTATCAAGTGGTATCTAGCTAAAGTAACTAGACTTATGTTCATCATATGGAAATTAGACCCTTACTTGTAATATGGATCTCATGGGGTATTCTAGTTTTTATGTATGTCTAGTTACTAATGGTGCTAAGGATGGTATAATGGTGCACTCTGATTGGTATCACGCTTCAAAGGTCCATCTCTTATACCTTAGCATCATTTGGTAGAAATTGTCTCATATGTTTCCTATCTAAGCATATGTGCAAAGCTACAATCCAAACTCTTAGCACATATATAGGGGGAGCAATTGCTACCATATGGAGTTCATGAAACTTGTCCATATCCTTTACACATGGTAATATGCTTGGGCAAGCAACATGGATTCAAATGAACTTTAATTCATATCTTTGTATAAGGGTTGTCATCAATTACCAAAAAGGGGGAGATTGAAAGCTCTAGTTTGGTTTTGGTTAATTGATGAAACCCTAAGTGCTAACCTAGTTTATCAAAGTGATCACAAGATAGGTAGCACTACTCTAAGTGATGAAGCAATGATGAAGATCATGACAATGGTGATATCATTGTTATGATCAAAGGCTTGAACTTGGAAAAGAAGAAAGAGAAAAACAAAAGGCTCAAGGCAAAGGTATAAAATGTAGGAGCCATTTTGTTTTAGTGATCAAGACACTTAGTGAGTGTGATCACATTTAGGATAGATAGCCATACTATTAAGAGGAGTGAAACTCATTTAGAAATGTGGTTATCAAAGTGCCACTAGATGCTCTAATTCATTGCACATGCATTTAGGATCTAGTGGAGTGCTAACACCCTTGAAAATATTTGTGAGAATATGCTAACACATATGCACAAGGTGATACACTTGGTGGTTGGCACATTTGAGCAGGGGTGAAGTAGATAGAGATGAAAGAGGGTCAGTCTCGCTATTTTACAACTGACTGGACATTGGACTCAAGGGGACCGGTGCGTTCGGTCAGGCATGGCAGTGAAAACCTGGCGTCGGTCATGCGACTGGACACTGGGCCTCTAACTGACCGGACGCTAGAAGGCAACGTCTGGTTAGAACTGATGTAGCTACACAAAAATTAGGGTAACTGGCCGGACGCTGTTTGTGTCTGGTCGAAGAAATGCGTCTCTAGGAGCATACTGGAAATGACCGGACGCTGATGTCCAGCGTCCAGTCACTTTCTAACTGACACGTCCGGTCATCACTATACCGTTGAGATCGAGCGATCGACGTTTGAAGCCAATGACCCGAGCACCATGTATTATGTTGCGACACACCGTTTGATCTTCTTTGGCTAATGCAGTCTGTCTTCATGCCATCTCCAACTGGTTGAAACATTGACCAAGCAAATGTGCTAGTATTCTGGTCAGCACAGAGAGCAGTAGACCACGATTATAGCCGAAGATTCCGGTTGTCCGAAGAATGCATGGTGCTCTAAAGAAAAAAGAAAAATATTTCTTTCCTGATCAAGTGTGCCCACTTGTATTTCTAAAAAGAAATGTAAGTGACCCTTGTACAGTAGTAGTTATGGCCAACAGTCAGAGCGTAGGGGTCGATAAAATGAGCACATTCACTATAAGGTGAAGTGTGCCCACTTAGTCCTTGAGCCTGGTAGTAGGTGACGTAGACACATGGTGCCAGGGTCTAAAAAGAATTCCCAGTTAAGTTGAGAATCCAATCGTCATACAAGCAATATGAGCTACACCAGCAGGTGCATCGTACCGATGTAGTCCTCGAGCTTGCTGGAAGGCGAGGTATCAGCCTTGTAGCAAGGTCTAAGTGAGAAAAAAATAAATGCCTCTCAACTATATGTGAGTACAAATCACATGTAGCCGAGGAGAGCGGTCCTGGAGCAATGGTCAGTGAGTGGTCGGGGCAAACCCTGAGCGTAGCATGGGGAAAAACGATGAATCCCCAAGAATAACCATAGTTGGGATAGTCCCCGAGCACAAAGGTAGTCGGGACAGTCCCTGAGCATGAGGGCGGTCGAGATAGTCTCGAGCACGAGAGTGGTCGGAATAGTCCCTGAGCATGATGGTGGTCGGGACAGTCCCCGAGCACAAGGATAGTCACGACAGTCCCCGAGCACGAGGGTGGTTGGGACAGTCCCCAAGCACAAAAAGTGTGGCAAAAAACCATATGCCATCGTTAATCAGCACTCTATCGAACTGAACCTTGTTGATACAAGGATCGAGAACTAGAGGAAAACGCCCTAGGTTGTCGGCATTGGCCACGTTTAAGCAAGCGTGGGCGAGCAGCTTGCGCTCTCGTTTGGTCTTGATGGACACTCTACCCCCAATGATGGTGTGGACGCGGTCGGTTGGCTTGACATACTTGTGACGGGGATCTACGTCTTCATCATCATTGTCCTCGTTACGCTGCTCCCCTATGTCGTTAGGCTTGTCGAATTTATCCAGAGCCTGTTGGCACGTGTAGATGGATTTGAGAACACGACAATTCTCCATGGTATGGTTTGACTTGGGATGGAGCTGGAAGGGTCCTTTCAATGCTTTGGCATAGTCTTCTTCATAGTTGTGACGTCCGCCACCTTTTTTAACGATGTTGACTTCACCGTCATCTTCCCGAGCACGCTTGCCCCTGTAATCGTCATGGCGATTACGCCACTGATTACGCTGGTCATGGTGGTCGCAAAAATCATTGCGCTAGTTGCAGCAATCAAAATTGTCATCCTGACCATGGTTGCCGCGGTAGTCGTCATGGTGTGGGGGGTGGTTGGAGCGTGGAACCCTTGCTGCTTCTTCGATGATTATCTTTTCAGCATCATCGGTGTCCGCATATTTTTTAGCAGTAGCTAGGAGCGTTGTGACCGATTCAGGTCTTTTGTGGAGGAGCTTGTCCCTTAGGGCATCATGGAAGCGGAGACTAGTGATGAAAGATTCGATTGCCTCGTTGTCGGAGATTGATGGGACCTTGATGCGCATCTCCAAGAAGCGTCGGACATAGTCGCGCAGTGGCTCATCTTTGTGATCTCGAATCCGCTGTAGATCATATTTGTTGCCGGGTTGTTCGCAAGTAGCAATGAAGTTGTTGATGAATGCTTGCTTGAGCTCTTGCCAAGAATCAAAGTAATTTGCCGGCAAGCTGACCAGCCATTGGTGGCCTGCATGGCCGATGATGACTATGAAGTAATTAGACATGACGTGCTCATCAGCCATGGCTGATCTGCATGCGGTTTCATAGAGCATGACCCATAACTCGGGGTTCTTGTCGTCGTACTTCTAGAGTTTTTCGAGCTTGAAGTTTTTTGGCCACACGACTTGGCGAAGGTGAGGAGTAAACTGCTTCAAACTTAGAGGGCCGTGGGTAGTATCATATTCCATACGGCGATAGCTTTTGTGGGATGCACGATCATTGGCTCTTTGGTTAATGCGATCGTGCAGATCACGTTCTCTGAGGGAATGGCGGAGATCGTTATTGCCATCACAGTGATCCCGATTGCCACCTTGGTTGACCCCGCAACCACAGTTATCACAGTGATTGTCGTGGTTGTCTCATCGATTATTGTCCCGGTTGTCATGGCGGTTGTCGTCCCGACCACCATCATGACCACTGTTTCCGCCTTGATGGTTGTCTGGTGGGTCATTGTTGCGCGAGCCACGTTGGTTGGGTGGCTGTGGGCGACTTGAGTACTGGCGATTGTGGCTTGATTTGACTAAGACAGACGGAGCCTAGGCTTGGTTTGCAATCTCTATGGTCTAGGCTATAGCAGCCGTCAGGTAGGCTTGTACATCATCACGAATTGTCTAGATTTCCGGGGTATTGGGCAATCGTTGCATTGTCATCATAGCAACAACTACGTTGGCGCTTGGAGTCCTAAAGACCTGTTTTTTCCCTACCCTATCAAAGGCATTGTTGAGATCGCATGGCTGGAACCTTATGCGTCGTGCCTCCTCTTTTGCCTCGGCTTCGGCTTGTCTGCGATTAAACCGGTCAATATTGCGTGCTTTGCGTGCTAGCCTTTCTTGTTCTGTTTTGCCAACTGCCAGTGGTTCGTCATTACTGACAACATTGATCAAGTCTCCTTGCCTTGGTGGGAAGGATGGGAATCATGGGAACCCCGAGGAGTGGTTTGGGATATCCAGATTGTATTCAACTTCTTCATTGTCACGATGCTGAAGCTCAGTGTGGACGGAGCCAATAGATGCGATGCTGGACGAGGAGCTTGAACCGCCCTCTTGAACTGTGTGGACCGATCCTTCTTGATACTCCTCAATCCAAACCATGTTGATGAAGTTGCGTGGCTTTGGCCGAGATCGATGTATAAAACACAGATCCGAGCAGTGTTGTATATTGTACGCATAGTTGGAAGCAGTGTTTTGTAGGCCATAGGGATGAGCCTGGTAATTCTCCATCAAGGCTTCACACTCAGAGAGCCAGAGACCCGTTGCGGGGGCTGGTCAGCGATGAACGGAGCGCCCTTCAGGAGTAGATGTGACCACGAGATCCATACCGAGTCGTGCAGGACGACTGGCCTAAGCTGGTCGGGTAGATCTGTTGTGGGTAGTGGTTACCTGCTTAGTTGGTTGATTTTGAATCAAATCTACCAGAGCTAGGGTTTCAGCAAGCTTGGTGCTGACCTAATCGATGGAGTCGAGCAGGTCGGTGTTGTTGATCTACCTCCCTTTGTAGCGAGGAAGCGAACGATGGGTTGTCGGCGTGGCTGAAGACGATGTTAGTGTGGCTAGAGCCAGATCCAATGTGGTCAGAGCCATAGCTGATGCTGGTGAAGTAGTGGCTGACGCAGATTGGATCTGCGCCTCCTCTATGGTCATGGCGATGAAGTTGTCGAAGCTAGTGGTCTAGGTGATCTGGCCGATGGTGAACGTGAGGCCATTCGACGTAGCCATGGAACCAGGGATGATGACCATCTTGTTCGTCTAGGGAGCAGTACGCACACCCCCTACCTGGCACGCCACTGTTGACAAAATATGGTCGACAGTCTACCTAGGGGTATGCTCAAGGTAGTAGATTATCGGCAGACAGGTGCGCAAGCTACGAACAAGATGGTGACGCAAGACAGACATGAGGTTTTATCCAGGTTTGGCCGCCGTGAAGGCATAATACCTATGTCCTGCGTCTGATTGTATTGCTATGTGTAAATGAGATGATTTTCGAGAGGGGTCCCCTGCCCGCCTTATATAGTCTGAGGGGTAGGGTTACAGATCTGGAAACTAATCCCAACCAATTACAATTGCCATAGGTAGCTGGATAAGGATTCCTATTCTAACCAACCAGGATCTTGCTTGATCTCCAAGTCTGCCTTGATTCCTTGCGCGGGACTCCGAGCAGATCGGCTAGGCCGCGCGTCATCTTCTAGTGGGCCGACCCCCTGGTCCGAGCCGGTCCAAACCTAGCCGTAAGGGTATAGGGGTTAATACCCCCACAACGCTTGTCTATACCGCGCCGAGCTAGATGACATCGAGAAGGAGGTGGCCCCCCTAGTGCATGACCTTTTTGCCAAGATAGAATATGAAATCATCCCCCCGAGGGGTTAGTTTAGTCAGATAGATCAGGTGGTGCATTTGTAATAAGCGGACAAGTTCCAACCCTTTTGTTTTGTTTAAACAAGCTTGTTCTTTTGTTTTAATTGAACAAATTTGTTCTTTCTCCCTTTTTATGTGTAAAAAGGGTTAATGTGTTCTGACTCTTCCTATTGTTAAGACTGTAGTGCTCGAGGTATGGGTGAAAAACTTTGATCACGCTAGTAAGCAAGAGTGTCGTAGCTGCTGGGGCGTAGGTTTCTTGCAGTCCGACCAATTTTACTCAGTGTTTGTTTCCACAAACCTTGCCTCTAGGTTTTTAACATGATAAAGGGTCAGGCATGATGATAGTTTCAGAAAGGATATATATACCCTTATCAGCCCCTAAGTGAAGGCAGAGGGCCACAAGCGCATGGTGGCGCCTTGTTTCTCATGCCCAGCGTGTGGTAGTGGTGGGCCATACCCAGGCCATGTCTCGTCTGACCAGGCGCCATTCTGTTGGGTAGGGTGCATCCCATCGGTCAGGGTGCGTCCCATCGTATCCTGTCCGCATTGAATGGGGGAAGGGAGAGGGTTTTTTGCCCCTATCGTTTTTCCTTTCCCCGATCACCGTGCCTTTCCCTAACTGATGTGCCTCTTTCTTTAAGTAGGGGAAGGGAGAGGGCTTTCACCCCGTTCCTTCACCCATTCCTCATCTACCGTCTCTTCTCTTTCTTCCTTCTCGCCAAGAGCATCTAAGTGCCATGGTGGTTCCTCGGAGAGAAAAGGGGAGAACGAGGGAGAGGAGAAAACTCATAGATCCATTTGCGAACCCAGAGCGAAATGTCGAGCTAGAGGTAATCTACTATGAGGGAGTCAGTGCTAGTTGCCTTCGCCGAGAAGGGGTTTCTACCACCGAAGGAGGTGGCGCACTGGAGGGCTCCTGGGAGGGAGGATTTCTCACAACCTCGGGCTAGCAAGGTTGTTTCCTTCCTCGCCTTCCATGAGGCTCCTCAATGAATGGGGCCTGGAGCTGTAGCACCTCAATCCAACTGGGGTGCTGCATATCACCGGCTTTATCACCGTGTGCGAGGCTTTCCTTGGGATGGAGCCGCATGCGGACCTCTTTCGGCGGATGTTTTCTAGGTGAGCTTTGTTGGAGGGGAAGCCGCACATTATTGCGCCGGTTGGAGCTTCGCGCTGCAGAAGAAACCGAGCGCGTTGGGCTCGTACCCCGTGTACACCCCTTGTGACTCCAATCGAGGGTGTCATGGGGAGTGGTTCTACATCAGGAACCCAATGGAGGCGTTGTTTCCACCTTTCACGGCAGGAGGCTAGAGAAGCAGGAGAGCTGGTCGTGGGGCCCCACTAGCAAGTAGAAGAAGAAGGTGGAGATCATCGAGGTGGAGCTCCAGAAGCTTGTGTGGCGTGGCCTTGATGGAGTGAGGGTTTTCCACACCCTCTTCTGCCATTGGGTTGCTTCGCTAGTAGAGAGGACACGACCGATGTGGAAGTATGGTGGACTGACAGACCCTAACCGTGTGTTGCCAGAGGAGCTACCAAACAACAAGGTCTAGAGTCACATTGACCGGGTGCTGCAGCTGAAGCCCAAAGAGACCCTCGATGGAAAGCCCAAACCTCTCAACGCCGTGACCATGTCCAAACTGGTATGCTCCCCTTCTCCTTACTCTATGTTTTTCCCTCTGCCCTTCTGTTCTTTGATTTTGAGTCACCTGTTTCGTAGGGACTTGGAGTTTACAAGTCCTGGCCACACCTTCTGAAGGGGCCAGAGGGCGCAGCATGGCAAGCCACCCAGAAGGAGGTGGCAGTTGAGAGGAAGAGGAAGAAAGCCGAGGAGGCTCGGTAGAAGCATGAGAAGGAGATAGAGATAGCCTGACGTGTGCGGGCTAGGGAAAATAGGAGCAACATTGAGTTAGAGCTCAAGTCAGAGGACCCCACAGAGGTGGAGGATGACATGATCTTCTCCGAGGAGGAGAGCCGGGAGGTTGTTGCGACCTCGGTAGAGCATTGTGATCCTATGACTACATCCATTAGCGGCGAGTAGGAGGCAGAGAGGCACAATGACGTTCCCATGCCAAGGAAGCTCACTGTGAGCACGGACGCTGTCGGTGAATGGGAGGCTAAGCGGACACGGTCACCATGCCCTTCTGAGGTGTCAACAGCCTCGTCCTAGCCTATCATGGGTGCGGCGAGATAGGCTAGGTGGTCAGAGGAGCGGGCTCGCACCCACGCGTCGTTGGGGCCAGCACCAGTATGCGATCCACAATAGGAGGATGCCCCACCAGCTACCCCGGTCGGCGTGCCTCGAGCCGAAGGCCATGGTGATTCATGGGCTGAGCAGAAGCCGATTGGGTCGACTCCCCCCAGTTGAAGTGAGGGGCGTGGGTCACAACCTGGGAGCGGTCCTTGCCCTGTGGGCCCATTGACGTCGGGTTGGGGCTTCAGAGTCATACCGCTTACATCTCGGTATGCCTTTCTTTGTTTCTTTTTTGATCTCACTGTTGAGTTTTTTGGAGTATGTCTGACCTATACTTTTTTGATAGTGGCCGGATGCCGACGGGGATGAGCATCGCCCCAACTCCCATGTGGGAGGATTGGAGGCCCACCTTGTAGCGCGCCATGGCGAGCGGTGGGGAGAGCAGGGTGGTGGTAGTGGGTCCTTCCCTTCCGAGGGCAATGCCCCTTGGGTTGGTCGCTAGTACGGCAGCAGCGGTAGTGGAGGCAGCATCGGCGTTGGCTGTGATCCCAGCGGTGATGGCGGAGGCCACGTCAGAGGTAACCCATGCGTCCCCTCCACCGACTACGGTGGAAGAGGAGAGGGAGGCCGGTGATGAAGACATGGCACCTTCGGATACGAACAATGATTATAAGGTGCGCTCATTCCAACATTTGCATAGTGGCTTTGGTTATAATTCACTTGGTTCCACATGTACATGTCACTATTTGATTGTAGGTTCAAATGTGTTTCATAATGGAAGTTCATCAAAGTTGAACTTTCGGTTCATCGGCAGCCCGACAGTGCCTCATTGGGAAGGCCATAACTCATCCATCCGGAGTGCGATCAAGGTCAATGAGCACTTGATGGAAAGCTTGTTTGATAAGCTTTCAAATAGATCTGGTTCCATCTCAATATCACATCAGCAAGACCTCCAAATCACCAATATATTCTGTCGCCATTTCTGCTGGGAGCTACACTGTCGTTATGGGCTTGTTATTCATCCTTGGGACCCTGGCCCAAGTGGGAGCACACCCCAAGGACTTGGAGAACCCACCAAGAAAGCCCTTGGACGTCCTCCTCCTTGGCCACCACCTTAGGAGGCCAGCAAGGATGTCCAAGCCAAGCCAGAGGCCCAGTCCAATCCGAGTTCGAGTCTGCCTCGGCCGTCAGGACCAGTCTGCAATAAAATGGACGCCCAGGACGCATCCGAACTCCGTTTTTGATGATCCATATATGGATGGAAAGATAAATTCATAAGGAAACCAATGGAAGTGGTCCCACATCAAAATTCCATCAGAATCAATGGGAATCGTCGAAACAAGTTGATGTCCAGAATCTATCACGGCGCTACGTCGTCGTCTTTTGGTCCGTTGGGCCTTGTAATGTGTTGGGATACCTTTAGGACGTGAAGATGGATTCTTAGATGTCCCTTAGGCTATATAATCAGTAGTCACCACCTACTTTAGGTTTTGGGTTTTGTTTTAGATCAATCTGTCATTGAACAGTCACCATTATCGGTTTGCAAGACCCCAACTTCGAGTGCTTAATCATTCATCTGTAATTGTCACTTTAATTGAGTTGCTTTTTATCTTGTTCTTGCTTGTGTTCTTCGATTCGCAGCAGGGATTAGCCTTCTTGGCGAGGTCAACCGGATTGTGACACGGTTGATAACCAGAGGAGACGTAGTGCTAAGGTTGCAGGGTTTGGGTCTTTGTGATCTAAAGCCGGATTGGTGTGTTGCTCTCCGAACAAATCATTGTTTATCTTGAACCTGACGGAAGATCAGGACCCTCATCTACATCAAGTGGTATCAGAGCCTAAACCGAGGTCAGTTTATTGTTAAGAAGGGGAGGATGATGAGGATATGGCACCTTCGGATACGAACAATGATTATAAGGTGTGCTCGTTCCAACATTTGCATAGTGGCTTTGGTTATAATTCACTTGGTTCCACATGTACATGTCACTATTTGATTGTAGGTTCAAATGTGTTTCATAATGGAAGTTCATCAAAGTTGAACTTTTGGTTCGTCGGCAGCCCGATAGTGCCTCATTGGGAAGGCCATAACTCATCCATCCGGAGTGCGATCGAGGTCAATGAGCACTTGATGGAAAGCTTGTTTGATAAGCTTTCAAATAGATCTGGTCCCATCTCAATATCACATCGGCAAGGCCTCCAAATCACCAATATATTCTATCACTATTTCTGGTGAGAGCTACACTGTCGTCATGGGCTTGTTAAACATCCTTGGGACCTAGGACCAAGTTGGAGCACGTCCCAAGAAGATGGAGAACACCTAAGAGATGGCCTTGGATGTCCTCCTCCTTGGCCACCACCTTAGGAGGCCAGCAAGGACGTCCAACCCAAGCCAGAGGCCCAGTCCAATCCGAGTTCGAGTCTGCCTCGGCCGTCAGGACCAGTCTACAATAAAATAGACGCCCAGGACGCATCCGAACTCCGTTTTCGATGATCCACATATGGATGGAAAGATAATTTGATAAGGAAGCCAATCCTAGTGGTTTCATGTCAAAACCTCTTCAGAATCAATAGAAATAGTCAAAACAAGTCAGAATCCAGAATCTGCCAGGGTGTTGCGACACCTACTTTTGGTCCGTTGGACCGTGTATCGTGTTTGGGCCCATTAGGGGGCGCGTCTAGGGTAGGCGATGACCCTAAGACCTTTATAATCATACACCGCTGCTGTCATTAGGTTTTGGGTTTTGTTTTAGATCAATCTGTCATTGAACAGTTGCCGTTATCGGTTTGTAAGACCCCAACTTCGAGTGCTTAATCATTCATCTGCAATTGTCACTTCAATTGAGTTGCGTTTTATCTTGTTCTTGCTTGTGTTCTTCGATTCACAATAGAGATTAGCCTTCTTGGTGAGGTCAACTAGATTGTGACACGGTTGATAACCAGAGGAGACATGGTGCTAAGTTTACAGGGTTTGGGTCTTTGTGATCTGAAGCCAGATCGGTGTGTCGCTCTCCGAACAAATCATTGTTTATCTTGAACCTGACAGAAGATCGGGATCCCCGTCTCCATCAAGTGGTAATCAGAGCTTCAAGTATACCATCAAGTTCGCATCTTACCCTTAGTTTGAGTGTTTTTGCTTTTATCCCATAGTCCAATGCCATATTTGTTTCCTATCCTATAACCATCCGCACCATAGCCTTTGCATGATTCAGTTTCAGAGTCCGCTTTGTTGAGTTTGTGTCCTAGGTCAAAATCTTGTTGATGGTTTAGATTGTGTTCTTTTCTAGTTTATGTTGATCCCTCCACCCGCTGCTATTCTGTATCACCATCGGTTTGCATTTTGTGTCCACTAAAACCCTTATTCGAGCAGCTTCCTTAAAACAGTCATAACTTTTGCATCCGAACTCGAAACGGGAAAAATTTTATATCTACAGAGAACGCCAGAAAAATTTTAGATCTATTTCATCCAAGCATAGCTGGGTTCGCAAAAATTAGATTTACGAAATTCGATTAGGAAAATTGAGTTTCTGGGCCCACAAGTTTTGGTATGCTTTTTAGAGCACAGTCCTAATTTTCTATAGGCCACATCTTTTATTCAATTGAGCTCAAATTTTTTGTGGTTTATTCTTGTGTGCTCCTTGCTGAGAAAAAAAATATCAAAAGAGCAAAAGCAAGAAAAAAAAGATTGGACAAAAAGAATAAAAGAAAAAAATAGTAAAAAAGAATAGAAGATATCGAAAAGGAGCACATTAGGAACACTCAATAGCTCTATTGTTTGTGGTACCTTTTGCCTTATTCATATCCGTTGCTACCTTTAATACTTGTTTCCTTTCATCCTTGTTTCCTCTCTTGTTTATCACAACTGGTGATAGGAACACGTATAGGCCAGCAACTAGGACAAGTGCTCTAGACATTTATTCAGTATTACTATCTGTCACTGACTTGTGTGCCACATATATATATATATTTGTTTTTTTTCGTGCCTCCCAAGCTCCACATATATACTTCAGATCAGTACAGAAAAAGGTCCTTGTAATCTTGGTACCACTACCTCATAGGTATCACGAGCCAGCCACCGGTTGTACCGCCCACTGCTTGCATTGGTAAGAACTTTGTAAGAGCTTGGTAAGACGCTTCCACTTGTTGTCAAAAGTGACACCACTACAACCACGTAGTAATTTGATAGGGATAATATTTTGGTATTGTCTTTTGCTATCTTCTAACAATGATAGGTTGTTCGTATCCAACGACTTATGATGGTATAGGTGCTGATGAGTACATGGAGTGGGAAATTGCCATCGACAACATATTTGCTACTCGCTTTATGTGTCTAAGGAGAAAGGTAAAAAATGCAGCTAGTGTTTTGCTACATTCTGCTTTATCTTGGTGGGAGTCTTTAGATCCTTCTGATAAGCCTCAAACTTGGAATGATATAAAACTTCTTATGCGAGAAACCTTTGTTAATCCACCTCCTGTTTTGACTTCATATGATGAGGTGCACCATTTAGAGGAAGAGTCTGTTGTTATTCCTCCTACTATGCCTAACCTTTTGTAGGACAATGTAGAAAAGAGCAAGGATGATGTGACAGAAAATGAGAAGCTCACAGCCTCATGTGAAAATTCAGAATCATCAACTATTACCCCTACTGAACATGAGAGCAAAGGTAATGCCCATGATGCTAAACTTATAGAAGGTGAGAGTTCTCTTGATGTGCTGAATTTTTCCACCAATCATGCTATGTTAGAGCAAATTTTAGTGGAGCATTCGCTTGATTTACCTTTATCACAAGATGATTTGATTGATGTTTCTTATGATGAAGATGACTTGCATGATGATATTTATGTTATACCCATGCAATCATTGAAGAATGATCATGCTATATGTGTGCTGAAAATGAGCACTTATGCTGAAAATAGACTTGTTATTCATAATGCTAGTGAAGTTGATGAGCTGAAATTATTGTCTTCTTTAAATACTTTGGGTTACATTGAATTTGATGTTCCATGTAATCTTAGTTCTTTAGAGGGGAAACTTTATGCATATGCTGATTTGCCATGGTTCTCTAGACATACATATCATTTTATTGGAAAATATAATTGTAAAGGAGAGTATATGGTGCATCGTGTCTATATTTGTTCAAATCTGAAATCTCCTTGTATTGTGCTAAAGTATGATCAACCAAAGGATTGCAATTGCTATAATCTTGTCATGTCAAGTTCCCCTAGTTTTGTTATAAAGAAACATGTTAAATTTCAAGAAGGGGAGCAATGTTGGCTACTACCGACAACTTGTCCACCAGCTAAGCTCAAACCGAGGACGGTTTGTTGTCAAGAAGGGGAGGATGATGAGGACATGGCACCTTCGGATACGAACAATGATTATAAGGTGCGCTCGTTCCAACATTTGCATAGTAGCTTTGGTTATAATTCACTTGGTTCCACATGTACATGTCACTATTTGATTGTAGGTTCAAATGTGTTTCATAATGGAAGTTCATCAAAGTTGAACTTTCGGTTCGTCGGTAGCCCGATAGTGCCTCATTGGGAAGGCTATAACTCATCCATCCGGAGTGCGATCGAGGTCAATGAGCACTTGATGGAAAGCTTGTTTGATAAGCTTTCAAATAGATCTGGTTTCATCTCAATATCACGTCGGCAAGACCTCCAAATCACCAATATATTCTATCGCTGTTTCTGCTAGGAGCTACACTGTCATTATGGGCTTGTTATTCATCCTTGGGACCCTGGCCCAAGTGGGAGCACACACCAAGGACTTGAAGAACCCACCAAGAAAGCCCTTGGACATCCTCCTCCTTGGCCACCACCTTAGGAGGCCAGCAAGGACGTCCAAGCCAAGCCAGAGGCCCAGTCCAATCCGAGTTCGAGTCTGCCTCGGCCATCAGGACTAGTCTGCAATAAAATGGACGCCCAGGACGCATCCGAACTCCGTTTTTGATGATCCACATATGGATGGAAAGATAAATTCATAAGGAAACCAATGGAAGTGGTCCCACATCAAAATTCCATCAGAATCAATGGGAATCGTCGAAACAAGTTGATGTCCAGAATCTGTCACGGCGCTGCGTCGTCGTCTTTTGGGCCGTTGGGCCTTGTAACGTGTTGGGACACCTTTAGGATGTGAAGATGGATCCTTGGACATCCCTTAGGCTATATAATCAGTAGACACCACCTACTTTAGGTTTTGGGTTTTGTTTTAGATTAATCTGTCATTGAACAGTCATCGTTATCGGTTTGCAAGACCCCAACTTCGAGTGCTTAATCATTCATCTGTAATTGTCACTTTAATTGAGTTGCTTTTTATCTTGTTCTTGCTTGTGTTCTTCGATTTGCAGCAGGGATTAGCCTTCTTGGCGAGATCAACTGGATTGTGACACGGTTGATAACCAGAGGAGACATGGTGCTAAGGTTGCAGGGTTTGGGTCTTTGTGATCTGAAGCCAGATCGGTGTGTCGCTCTCCGAACAAATCATTATTTATCTTGAACCTGACAGAAGATCAGGACCCTCATCTACATTAGCTGGGCTCCCTACCTCACCGGGCGGAGGGCCACATGGCTCACCCTCCTAGTCGAAGCTGATGGTGCTGGGGGAAGATGCGGCCGGGCTAGAACTAGAACATCTGCTGGTGGCCCGTGAGATTGAGGTGGTGGAAATCCCCTCTGACGGTGAAGATGGTGACGAGGTGGAGCCATTGGCACCATCGTGGGAGCTGGCAGTGGTTGGACCATCAGCTAGGCCTTCTAGTGGGCTAGAGGCCATCGGCCTGGTGTGGCCCTACCCTGAGGACCCAATGAAGGTTCGGTTTATCCTTTGTGATGTGCAGGAGTGTTAGCTCTAGGATGTGCTTGGGGGGAGAGGATTCACCATGGAGTCCGATCTCGCCAAACTATCAGTGAAGCTTGAGGAGGCCTAGGAGTGGGTTAAGTCTGTCCAGCCAGCGGTCAAGGTCGACCTGCCCCATGCTATAGCGGTGAGTTTTCTACGTTCATCCTTGACCCCTTGGTCTTTTGTCGGTTGCCTTAGCATGCTCGCTTCTCGTTTTTGTAGGGTCTAGAGGAGATGTCGAGCCGCAAGTCTCATTTTCTCCAGATGGAGCCCGCCCGGATGGAGGAGCTTGAGCACCAGCTAGAGTTCGCTTGCTGCGAGTCCTAGGACCGAGCGGTCGAGGCGATCGAGGTGCGGGCGATGGAAGTGCTTGCGGCGGAGATGGTGACTGCCGCCAAGTGGGGATTCGATGCGGTGATGGCCCATGAGGCGGCGCTATAGAAGATCCTAGTGGACCCTAGAGACCTTGGAGACAGAGCAGAATGCCCTAGGGTTGAAACAGAAGGCTCAGTCGGAGGCCATCCAGTAAGTGCTCGCACTTTGGGGCTGGGTTATGGTGACGGAGGAGGCAAACGCCCAACTGCATGAGCAGGTGACTCAGAAGGGGGAGGGACTCTTGCTCCTCGAGAACACCCGCCTTGGTAAGTACCATTTCTGCTTTTTGACGTGTTGGCTTCTTCCTTTAGCTTGCTTCTAAGCTTGTCACCCTTCTCCCAGAGCTGGGTGGAAAAGTGGAGTCGTTGGAGCGGGACCTAGAGACAGCCAAGGCAACGATTGGCCAGAATGCAGAGGCACTGGGCAAGTCCCTTGAAGAGCAATGTGCTCTCGAGGGGGAACTCAACCAGATATGCAATGTTGCCTAGCTCATCGTCTCGGAGGTCTTTGGGTTGGCGCCAAGTACCAGCGCGCCCGCCATCCAACTAGCGGAGGTTCTAGATGAGGTTCGGGCCCTCGTCATCGATGGGCTATTCTACAGGACGTTAGGGGTGTTGACTTTGGTGGTGACATACCACCTAAACCTAGACTTCACTGCCATCTGCAGTGGGTATGCCGACGGCTGGAGCATGAAGGACATCTAGTCGCTCGAGGAGAGCTTGCTGCCACACACAAAGTTGGTGGCCGAGCAAGTCTCCGCATAGTGGGTGATGGATGCTCGCCGTGCGGACAAGGCCACAAGCGTGCATCAGGAGGACATCACCCAGCCTGTGGATGGCGTGGAGCCTAGGTCAGACACGGGCATCGCCCCACCTCCGACCGAGCCAAATGTTGCCTAGTCGGAGGACGAGCAGCCCCTACCCTTGCCGGTCGAGCCGGTAGTCGATGCCGTCGGGGAGCCATAGTAGAAGTTTTTAGAGTAGAAATACTTTAGTAGATGTAAAAGATAATGTTGTGGGGGAGCCCCCTATGTAAAGTGTTTTTTTTGTATTCATGAATACAGTAACTTTGTTTTTGTGATGGGACTACTTCGTTTGGGGAAGCCTGTCCTGTCCGTTCCTTATTTTTATTTTAGCATAACTTTGTTTTTTATTCTTTTCTTTTTCATACCTGCCTATTCGTACCGTAGGCTACAACCTTAAGAGTCTAAGCATGGCCCGTGAGGCTTAGCTGCTCATAACCATAGGTAGAGGTGGGGTGCGATCGGTTGGAATATTTAAAGCAAAGTTATGTAAGGTAATTAAAAGAACAGACTTCCCTTTCGTTTGGGGAAAAATATATTTATCATATGATAGTAAAAAGAGAGGTGGCATTGCACCCCCGTAGAGCACCCGAGCGACCCAGGCCAAAAGTGTTTGGGTTGGGGCGCTTTATAGGAGCAAACGTTAAGTAAAAAATGGTAAGACTGAATTTTAGAGGAAGAAACAACGTTGTTCGCTGTTCCAAGTGTTGGTGAGAATATTGCTGTTGTTGTCCTTCAGTTAGTAGGCACCCAGTCAGATCACCTCGGTCGTCGTATAGGGACCTTCAGTCATCTAGATCCTTGCCCGCTACACTCCCTTTCTTGGCCGCTGCCTCTTTGCCTTTTCCTTCCTTCGGCCCACTGGCCTATTGCAGAAGGCACTTGAGGAGTTCATAGTCCTTGTAGAGGTGTTTGACGGGGTAGGCGTGGTTGGTGCACCGGCTCTCCATGAGCTCATTGAAGTGGTCTAGAAGGCCTTGTTAGGGCTATTTGCTCGTGTGATCAGCCGCGGCGACCAATGCGGAGTTGGTCAGTCGACGCCGATCTTTCTTGTTCTTTTTGCCCCTCTGCGTGGAGGGGCCCTCATCCTGATCCTCGCGCTTGGCCTTGCCTTTGTCCCAGCCTCCGTAGAAGCACTATGGGAACAATGCTCTTTGGATGCATCGGCCAAAGGCCCATGGTCCCAGGCCATCTAGGCTAGGACTCTGGTTGTCCGGCCGGCGATCATGCTTGGGGTGCGTTTCACTTCTCACGATGATCTGGCTGGGGTCTATGTTGCCTGCCATTAATACCGCTCGACGGACGTCATCATCATGCTAGGACCGATGCTGGTTGTTGATGATGCTATGAGCGTCTCGATTTAGCCCGAGCCGCTCGTGTATAGGCGGTCGGTGCAAAGCGGGCGCTAGGTCAGGCCAAGGCGTAGATGCGGCCTCCTGTGCTATGCTCGGTGGCTGTAGCAGTGAGCGAGTGGAGCAATTCATTTGGTGCATCCCCACTCCCTTGGTTAGGAGAGAGGCTACGAGTCAGTGTCGTGATGCGGAGCTCTCCGCCTGTTGAACGGTGGTGGTTTCCACCAGTGCCCGGAGGTTCTAGTGGATCGCCTGTTCCTAGAGGTCATTTAGCTCAGGAAGTTCACATAGAAGCATTGCCATGGTGGTGATGTTCGAGCTTCCCCGAGCAAACTATGGGGGATCATTCCCCCCATCCATGATGTTGCATTGGACCTGCATGTGCGACCCTAGGTGCTTCTTGCCAGGTTACGCACATGGGGCGCGGCGTGGTGCACCGAGCATGTCAGTGCATGTGGTGGCTAGTCCTGCCGCCGTTGTCATAGCTCATTGTTGTGCTTTTGTGTGAGCACGAGGGCCCCTGCACGAGGATTCAAAGGGGTGTAAGTCTACAAGGACTCCGCTACCACTGGTAGCTGTCCTGGAGCATCCGCCATAGCGCACTCCTGGGACAGATGGTGGCTAGGTGCCACGTTGCCGATGCTGGAGCCGTCGCTCTCGACATCGTCATCCATGAGGTCGAGGAAATAGGTGGGAGCATAGCTCACCATTCCCACAAATTTGGACATGAGAGGGGGCAACACTAGCATCCTTCGGAGCCCCTGGGTGCACGCGTCTGCAAGGGACGCGAGGCCATAGGGGAACTAGTCGTATGGTGGTCGCGGTGCAGACAATGAAGTCCCTCCAGATAATCGGCGGAAGATAGTAAATAGCGAGTAAATAATAGTATGTACATTACTCACAGCGGGGTCTGAGTAGAGAGTTTGGTTGGATTGAAGCATAGGCGCCTCATTGTTGAGGTTGTCAGGTGCTCTAGAGCTGATGGAGGGCACCCCTCCGACAGGCGCCGAAACAAGTGCCTCCTCATGGAGGTGTAGTACACCGAGCCGGTCGGCGACGAACTCCAGGCTTCTGAAGAGGATGGTCTAGGATGGCTTGAAGACGGGTGGAACTCATGTCCCAATAAGTGGGAGTGTGGGAAACTCTAGTAAGCTGAAGCGAGTCGTATCGCTTGAGCCTGCCATGGCAAAGGTGGTGGAAAAGTGGGCCATCCGATGACCAAAAGTGTGAACGTACAATGTCTTCCCCACGGACGGCGCCAACTATCGATGCAGAAAGTGACCAACACATAAATATTTGTAGTTTTGCTATACGTTGTGATCGGAGGCGGCCTAGCACTCAATGACACAGGGTTTATACTAGTTCAGGCAATATGCCCTATGTCTAGTTTGAGTCGGTCGGTGACTTTATTCCTGAGCCTAGGTGCTCAAAGTTTGCTGTGGGGTTATAAACGGAAGGGAGAAAGATGGGGGGTGTAAGAGGTCCTATCAAACTCTGGTCTGAAGGGCCGAGAGTGACAGGAGCTCCACTATGTGCTAAGTGTTAGAGCGTGCGCTCTATGTAGCTTTTAGAGTGTCTAAAGCTACAACAGATGAATCGATGTAAGTGAAACGAGGGATCTATCTGTTGGGAGAGAGTGCATCCCCTTTTATAGATGAAGAGGATGGCCTTACAAGTGAGAGAGAGAGAGTACATATGCTACTAAGTCTTGTTGCCCACGCCGACGGGTACCAGATAATGGTAGGCGCCCACAATACTGTTTAATGTCAGATGCACATGGGAGGTTGCGTTGTCTTCTTCTTGTATGGCAGACGTCGGTGCCTACCATATTATTGATGCCCAGAGGCATGTAGGGGGTTTTACCATGTTAGCCTAGAATGGTAAATGCCAGCACCCACAATACTATTGATGCCCAGAGGCATGTGGGGGAGCCTTACCGTGTTTGTCTGGTATGTGAGTTGATGGTGCCCACAACACTGTAGGGAAATGTCAGCGCCTACACATTGCTTGGGTTCTATCATGCTAGGAAGGTCATAGGGTACTATCTTGTAGGTGTATAAGGTAGGTCCTTGGCATTGTGGTTGACTTGCCTTACTTTGTCCGTCCTTTTCCTGGTCCTTACCGAGAGGGCATCCCCGGTCAGTTGGTCCTAGTCGGCTCTGATTGCGCCAGTTAGAGAAGAGCTATGAGCAAGGGTTTGGCACATCCCTGGTTTGGAGACGTGGGTTAGAGTTGGAAGTGGTATTTGGCTAGGCCTTCTAGTTGGAGAGGCCATCCGAAGGTGGGCCGGGGTCGGAAGTGACCGCTATTCCTTCTTAGCGAGGCCTTCTGGTCAGAGAGGTGGGCCAGGGTCAGAAGCGGGCATCGTTCCTCCTTGGCTAGGCCCTTCGGTTAGAGATTGGATTGCCCTTCTAGCCTATCATTTAGGTTTTTGGGCTGGCCCATGAGTTGCACGTCATTCGCAATGTCATCTGTTGGGCCAAGCCTTTGTTGGGAAGTCGGTCCATGAGGGACCCTGGGTTTATGAACCTGACACCAGGGTTTGTTTTCTTGGAGTATTTTGGGATGTTGGTCGGTGGTCGGTACCACGATGGGAAGACAACATTGAGGATGCATTGGCCAAAGGCCTAAGGTCCTAGCAAGTCGGGGCTCGAGCTTCGGTCCTCGCCGCTGTCATAGCATTCGCCACGATGAGGGTGGTAGCCATGGCTAGCCTCCTCCCTCTCATTACCATGGGCATGCCTGCAGGCATCCAGGGTGTCATGTGTGTCATGGTGGAGACCGAGACACTCATGCACCAGGACCATGGCGCGTGACCTACCGCCTCGCTGTGCTTGGTGGACTGACACATCCCTGTTGGGTTGCTCTAAGGGCTCATAGTGAGCTCTTAGCCTGCTGTGCTACCACACGCTCGAGTAGCATGCTAATCTCGTGATGGCCCTGATGATCCTCGGGTGTCACGGGCTCCGGAAGCCCTGGTGAAAGGTCCTAATATGGCTAGAGGGGGGTGAATAGCCTATTTAAAAGTCTACAAATCAACTAGAGCAATTTTATTAGTATGATAAATAGCGAAATGTAAACTTGCTCTAGGTCTATCAGACGCAGGACCATGGGGCTTAAATAGAACCCCCCCCCCCACGAAATAGAGCCGTTGTACCCCTTCACTAGGCACAAAAAGGGGTGATCAGATGCTCCGGTCAGATCGACCAGACGCAGGACCCCAGCGTCCGGTTGCCCAATGCTTGCCACATGTCATCAGCTTCAAACGTCGATTGCTCGATCTCAACGGTCAAGTGATGACTGGACGCATCAGTTAGAAAGTGACCAGATGCAGGACCCCAGCATCCGGTCGTTTCTAGTAAGGTTCCAAACACGAAATATCACGATCAAACGTGTCTGGTCATGCTTGACCGGACACACTCGGCGTCCGGTCACTCAATGTTTCCTCTGTGCGCCACACGTCAGTGTACGTCAGCACTGACCAGACTCGGACCACGAGCGTCTAGTTAGTTTACACACCAGTGTCTGGTCACAAGACCAAGACCATGTGCTTACTGCTGTCACTGGGATGAAAACGGATCAGATACGGACGGATATCACCGATATTACATTTATTTTCATATTTCTGTCTAGATTCGGATTCAAATACGGATAGTGTCAACTATGTCGGATACGATACGATTAGATATCGACATCATAAATATGCGATTTGAGCATTCGAATATGGATACGGTATCGGATGTTGGATATCTGGATTTGGATACGGACAGATCTCAACCCCTCTAAACAAATTCAGTTTCGAATATAGTCGGAAAATATCCGTACCGTTTTCATCCCTAGCTGTCACTGACCGGACTCTGAACCCAATGTCCGATCACTGCACCACTAGCGTCCGATCACTCTGTGAACCCCTATCTTTTCTATATAGGGCACCGGTGAAGTTTCTAACCCTTGCTCAAATATACCAACCACCAAGTGTATCACCTTGTGCACATGTGTTAGCATATTTTCACAAGCATTTTCAAGGGTGTTAGCACTCCACTAGATCCTAAATGCATATGCAATGAGTTAGAGCATCTAGTGGCAATTTGATAACCACATTTCAATACGAGTTTTACACCTCTTAATAGTACGACTATCTAACCTAAATGTGATCACACTCGCTAAGTGTCTTGATTACCAAAATAAAATGGCTCCTACTATTTATATCTTTGCCTTGAGCCTTTTATTTTTCTCTTTCTTCTTTTCAAGTTCAAGCATTTGATCATCACCATGCCATCACCATCATCATGATCTTTGCCATTGCTTCATCACTTGGAATAGTGCTACCTTTCTCATAATCACTTTGATAAACTAGGTTAGCACTTAGGGTTTCATCAATTAACCAAAACCAAACTAGAGCTTTCAATCTCCCCCTTTTTGATAATTGATGATAACCCTTACACAAAGATATGAATTGAGATTTAATTAAATCCACATTGCTTACCCAAGCATATTTACCATGTGTAAAAGAATATGAACAAGTTTCATGAACTCCAAATGGTAGCAATTGCTCCCCCTACATATGTGCTAAGAGTTTGGATTGTAGCTTGCACATATGCTTAGATAGGAAATATAGGAGACAATTTCTACCGTATGATGCTAAGGTATAAGAGATGAACCTTTGAAGCGTGATACCAATCGGAGTGCACCAATATACCATCCTTAGCACTATTAGTAACTATACATACACAAAAACTAGAATACCCCATGAAATCAACATTACAAGCAAGGGTCTAGTTTCCATAAAATGAACATAAGTCTAGTTACTTTAGCCTATGCATGCTAGTTTTTCATTTCACCATTCAAGCATATAACTAGCATACACCACACAAGCATGGATATTGAAATTTAGAACTTGTGCCATGCAAGCAAATATATGAAATGCACATTTAAATGCAACATACAAGTTTATGAGCTTGCTCCCCCTACTTGTGTGCATTTTTTATGATCCCCTTACAATGTCAATGTCATTTCATTTTATTTGTTTGCTCCTTCTATCTTACTATCTTTATGAATTTCTCCCCCTTTGTCAACAATTGGCACAAAAGGTGAGCTCAAATTATAGATAGGTTGGGGGTGAAAACCATGTGAAATGAGGATCATGTTCAAATTTGGTTCAATCTGGATTACTTGCAAAAGTTATTTAACTCGGTTTGATCCAAGGACAAGCTTCTTCACACCTTCAAATAAGGGTTATCTTGTACCATGTTGAGTTAAACACTTATAGCTCATTTTATAGATTAAACACTAGGTTTACAAGCCCACAAACATGTCATATGCTACCACTAGATCATTTTAAACATACAAGCAATAGTGGTACCATACAAGCATCAAATTCATTTGATTTTCATGAATGAACCTATTAAATGTGAAAGATGTCTAGATGCACCAATCATGTCCTTAGGAAGGATGTATGCCATGCCAATCAATTTATACCTTGAATTGCTCGAAGGAGAGGCATGTCATATAATGGGGTGCATCAACACATATTTGAGAAGTCAAGTATGTTCAATTCATTCTTTAGCTTGAAAAACCTTTTCTCATCAAGTGGCTTGGTGAATATGTCGGCAAATTGATCTTCGGTGCCCACACTCTCTACGCAAATGTCCCCTTTTTGTTGATGATCTCTTATGAAATGATGGCGGGCATCAATATGCTTTGTTCTTGAATGTTGCACCAGGTTGTTGGTGAGTTTGACGGCACTCTCATTGTCACATAGCAATGGCACTTGCTTGATCCTAATTCCAAAATCACTCAAAGTAGCCTTCATCCAAAGTAATTGAGCACAACAACTACCGGCCGAAATGTACTCCGCTTCGGCGGTTGAAAGTGCTACACTATTTTGCTTCTTTGATGACCAATATACAAGTGATCTTCCCAATAGTTGACATGTGCCCGATGTGCTCTTTCTCTCAAATTTGCATCCCGCATAATCAGAGTCCGAATATCTAATCAACTCAAATCTTGCTCCTTTGGGATACCACAATTCAATATTTTGTGTATGCTTCAAGTACATCAATATTCTCTTTGTTGCCTTCAAATGACTTTCTCAACTTGTAAACATGGTTGGGTTTCTTCTCATCTTCAAAATAGGGAGGTTGCTCAACATACACAAGCTCATTGATGTACCCATTGAGAAATGCACTCTTCACATCCATTTGGTAGAATTTGATATTGTGGGCACAAACATAGGCTAACAAGATCCTGATTGCTTCCAATCTTGCAACTGGGGCATATGTTTCTCCAAAGTCAAGACCTTCAACTTGAGTGTAACCTTGAGCCACTAATCTTGCTTTGTTCCTTATTATTATCCCATCTTGATCTTGCTTGTTCTGAAAGACTCACTTTGTTCCAATCACATTATGATCCTTAGGCCTCTCAACTAACTCCCATACTTGGTTTCTTGTAAAGTTGTTTAGCTCTTCATGCATAGCATTGACCCAATCAACATCCTTCAAAGCTTCATCTATCTTCTTAGGTTCAATGGATGACACAAATGAGAAATGCTCACAAAATGAAGCCAATCTTGATCTAGTTTGCACACCTCTTGAAATATCACTAATGATAGTGTCCAAGGGATGATCTCTTGCAACATTGGTTGGTTGAAGCACTTGCACTTGATTGATTGCATTTGATAGATCACTTGGTTGAGATGATGAACTAGCCACTTGTTGTTGATCTTGCACTTTGTCATCATTAGTTCTTGCTTGAACTTGATCATGAGAACCACTAGCTTGCACATTTGAGTTAGAGAGCACTTGATTCTTGTCATCTTCAACATCAATCACCTCTATAGGCCTTATATCACCAATGTCCATGTTCTTCATTGCATTGACTAATTGAGTGCCTCTTACATCATCTAGATTCTCATCTTTCTCATGGGAACCATTTGTTTCATCAAACTCCACATCATGAACCTCCTCAAGAGTACCACTAGCCAAATTCCAAACTCTATAAGCCTTGCTAGTAGTGGAGTAACCAAGCAAGAAACCTTCATCATATTTTTTTTCAAACTTGCTCAATCTAGTGCCTTTCTTCAATATGTAGCATTTACAACCAAAAACCAGAAAGTATGGTATGTTGGGCTTTCTTCTATTCAAAAGCTCATAAGGTGTCTTCTCCATCATGGGGTGACAATAGAGTTGGTGGCTATAATAGCAAGCCATGTTGATTGCTTTGGCCCAAAATGAATGACTCACATTATACTCACTCAACATTGATCTTGTCATATCAATCAAAGTTCTATTCTTCCTTTCAACTAAGCCATTTGATTGAGGAGTGTACTTGGCTGAGAATTGATGTCTAATTCCAAATTCATTACACAACTCATCAATTCTTGTGTTCTTGAAACTCACTTTCATTGTCACTTCTCACTTTCTTGATGATTGTTTCAAACTCATTGTGAATGCCCTTTACAAATGATTTGAATGTTGGAAACACATCACTCTTATCCACTAGAAAGAATACCCATGTGTATGTAGTGAAATCATCCACAATCACAAATCCATATTTGTTTCCACCAATGCTAGTGTATGTGGTTGGTCTAAACAAGTCCATGTGCATCAACTCAAATGCCTTAGATGTGCTCAGTCATGCTCTTCTTAGGATGTGTGTTACCAACTTGCTTTCTAGCTTGACATGCACTACATAGCTTATCCTTCTCAAATGTGACATCTTTTAAGCCTCTAACTAAGTCATGCTTAATCAACTTGTTCAATTGTTTCATTCCAACATGACCAAGCCTTCTATGCCATAACCAACCCATACTAGACTTGGTGATCAAACATGTCGTCAATTGAGCTTCTCTAGCATTGAAATCAACCAAGTATAAATTTTCATATCTAAATCCTTTGAATATCAAGTTAGAGCCATCTACACTTATAATCTCTACATCATCCACACCCAATATGCACTTAAAACCAAGATCACACAATTGAGCTACCGATAAAAGGTTGAAGTTCAAGCTTTCTACTAGTAGCACATTGGAAATACTCAAGTCATTGGATATTGTAATCTTACCAAGCCCTTTGACCTTGCCTTTGCTATTGTCACCAAATGTGATACTATCAATACCATTGCTCTTGTTTTCATTGATTGAATTGAACATTCTTGGATCACCGGTCATATGTTGTGTGCACCCACTATCAAGCACCCAATGCCTTCCTCTGGCTTTATAATTGACCTACAAAAGAAGATCAATTCCTTTTAGGTACCCAAATTTGCTTGGGTCCTTGAAGGTTAGTTACCAAGGTCTTCGGTACCCAAATGGCCTTCTTCTTTAGGCCCACAATTGGTGTATCAATGAACTTAGCCTTCATACCATTGGCACCCTTAACAAGCATGTAACAAGAATCAAATTTAATTGAGGATACAATAGGTAGTTTGTTCTTGTTAATCTTGCAATATTGCTCTACATGCCCGACTTGCTTGCATCTATTGCAAAACCAACCATTGCCCTTCATAAAGTTAACTTTGGGAGTGACAAAGGCTGCCTTGCCTTTCTTAGGGGTATAGACTAATCCCTCTTTATTGAGAGAAAACCTTTGGCTACCCAAGCACTTTAGTAAGCAGGCATCTCCACCATAGGCATTGCCTAAGGCACGAGTGAGCTCATTCACCTCCTTCTTGAGGGTCTCATTTTCCACCATTAATGAGGCATCACAAGTGAGACCATCACTCAAAGGTGAAGTAGAAGTAGTAGTGCTACAAGAAGTGTTTGTGGGAGCAACTATAATTGGCTTATAAAAAGATTCATCAATAAGATCACATGTTAGTCCCACATCACATGATATAATCACCTGCTCCTTCTTGGCTTCCTCTTTGACTTGCTCGATGAGAGAGGAGTGAGCTTTCTCAAGCTTAGAGTGAGCTTTGCCAAGCTTCTTATGGGCTTCCATTAGCCTCTCATGAGTGCCATTGAGCTCATCAAGAGATTGCTCAGGAAATTTGACTTTCTTGTTCAAATCCTTGCACTACTTTCTCTTTATCTTGGTAGGTTTTGCCATGAGGCATGTCGAAGGAGTGTCGAAGATGGAGGGCTTGTTATTGATGGTGATGCATGCTAGTGCTTTCTTGATAGATTTCTTGCCATCATCACTAGAGTCATCACTATCCAAAGAGCCAGCACTATCCCAAGTGACCACATAGCCTCCACCCTTCTTCTTCTTTTCGAAGGTCATTCTCTTCTCCTTCTTCTCTTTCTTTTCTTTCTTATCCTTTTTGTGCTTCTTCTTCTCATCCTTATCATTATCACTATTGTAGGGACAATTTGCTACAACGTGATCGGGACTCCTGCAATTGTAGCATCTTCTCACATATTCTTTGCTTTGGTGTGATCTCTTCTCTTTCTTGCACCATAGCCCTTCTTCTTCATGAATTTTCCCATCTTGCGTATAAAGAGGGCCATAGCTTCATCATCAATATCACTAATGATCATCATCATCACTTGATTCTTTCTTGGACTAGCCCTTGTTCTTGGATGATGATGAGCTAGCCTTGAATGCTATACTCTTCTTCTTCTTGTCTTCTTCTTCCTTCTTGTCATCCTTGTCATCCCCCTCCCTTTTCACACGGTATGTCTCTTGGGTCATGACATCACCTAGTACTTGGTTAGGGGTAATCTCCTTCAATCCTCCTCTTATGATAAGCAATCCCAACATCTCAAATCTTAGAGGTAAGCACATCTAGAATCGATGAGAGACATCATCATCCTTGATCTTCTCTCCCAAGGCCTTCAAGTCATTTACAATCACTTGCAACCTATGGAACATTTCCAGAATGCTCTCATCTTCCTTCATCTTGAAGCTTGTCAACTTATCCTTGAGAATGTACAACTTAGCACTCTTCACTGCCGGTGTGCCCTCATATGTTTCCTCCAATCTCCTCCATACCTCATTAGCTCTTTCATAATCCTTGATTTGCTCAAATACCTTGGAATCAATGGCATTGTATATGGTGTTGAGAGCCATTGTATTGCATTGCTTGTTGGTCTTGTCTTGGTTGGTGGGGTCATCAGGATCAATGATAGCATAGTCATTCTCAGTCACCTCCCATACTTGATCATTGATTGAACCAAGATACATCCTCATCTTTCTCTTCCAATAATTATAGCATATGCCATCAAAGAACGGTGGTTTGTCCCCCACAAGGTTGAACACAACTTGAGTCATAATTTGACACCAAGGTTGTTAAGCCTTCAATCAAACGGTGACCATAGCTTCGATACCACTTGAAAGGTCCTAATATAGCTAGAGGCGGGGGGTGAATAGCCTATTTAAAAGTCTACAAATCAACTAGAGCAATTTGATTAGTATGACAAATAGCGAAATGCAAACTTGCTCTAGCTCTACAAGGATTGCAAGCCACCTATCCAATAATTCTAGTTGCAATGATTACTAGGCATACAACTTGCAATGTTACTACTCACTAAGAGCTCTCAATCTTGCTACTCTAAAGAGCTCCACTAGATGAACTTAAAATAACAAAGCAAGCTCTCAATTCTAATTACATGAAAGAGCTTGACACAACTAGTTTGCAAGAATATAAATAAGTAAGTAGGGTGATTATACTGCCGTATAGAAGAGTGAACCAATCGCAAGATGAATACTAAATCAATCACCAGCAGAATACCAAAGGGCAAGAGACAACCAATTTTTCTCCTGAGGTTCATGTGCTTGCCGGCACGCTAGTCCCTGTTGTGTCGACCAACACTTGGTGGTTCGGTGGCTAAGAGGTGTTGCACGAACCTCGTCCACATAATTGGACACCGCAAGAACCTACCCACAAGTGAGGTAACTTAATGACACGAGCAATCCACTAGAGTTACCTTTTGGCTCACCACCGGGGAAGGCACAAAACCCCTCATAATCACCACGATCAGAGCCAGAGACAATCACCAACCTCCGCTCAATGATCCTCGCTGCTCCAAGCCATCTAGGTGGTGGCAACCACCAAGAGTAACAAGTAAATCCCACAGCGAAACACAAATGCCAAGTGCTTCTAGATGCAATCACTCAAGCAATGCACTTGGATTCTCTCCTAATCTCACAATGATGATGAAACAATGATGGAGATGTGTGGGAGGGCTTTGGCTAAGCTCACAAGGTTGCTATGTCAATGCAAATGGCCAAGAGAGTGAGATTGAGCTAGCCATGGGGCTTAAATAGAAGCCTCCCACAGAAATAGAGCCGTTGTACCCCTTCACTAGGCACAACAAGGGGTGACCGGATGCTCTGGTCAGATCGACCGGATGTAGGACCCCAGCGTCCGATCGCTCGATGCTTGCCACGTGTCATCAGCTTCAAATGCTGATCGCCCGATCTCAACTGGTCAAGTGATGACCAGGACGCTGTCAGTTAGAAAGTGACCAGATGTAGGACCCCACTGTCTGGTCGTTTCCAGTAAGATTCCAAATGTGAAATATCACGACCGGACGCATCCGGTCATGCTCGACCGAACACACCCAACGTCCGGTCACTCAACATTTCCTCTGTGCGCCTCATATCAGCGTATGTCAGCACTGACCAAACTCAGACCATGAGCATCTAGTCAGTTCACATGCTAGCATCTGGTCACAAAATCGAGACCATGTGCTTACTGCTGTCACTGACTGAACTCTGAACCCAGCGTCCGGTCACTGCACCACCAGCGTTTGGTCACTCTGTGAACCCCTATCTTTCGTGTATAGGGCACCGGTGAAGTTTCTAACCCTTGCTCAAATGTACCAACCACCAAGTGTATCACCTTGTGCACATGTGTTAGCATATTTTCATAAGCATTTTCAAGGGTGTTAGCACTCCACTAGATCCTAAATGCATATGCAATGAGTTAGAGCATCTAGTGACACTTTGATACCCACATTTTAATATGAGTTTCACCCCTCTTAATAGTATGGCTATCTAACCTAAATGTGATCACACTCACTAAGTGTCTTGATCACCGAAACTAAAATGGCTCCTACTATTTATACCTTTGCCTTGAGCCTTTTGTTTTCTCTTTCTTCTTTTCAAGTTCAAGCATTTGATCATCACCATGCCATCACCATCGTCATGATCTTCGCCATTGCTTCATCACTTGGAGTAGTGCTACCTTTCTCATAATCACTTTGATAAACTAGGTTAGCACTTAGGGTTTCATCAATTAACCAAAACCAAACTAGAGCTTTCACCCAGGAGCAAGGCCACCGCTGGCAGTGATGTTCTGGCTTGCCTGAGTGAAGTGTGGGAGGGCTTTGTCGTCCTTGATGATCCTTTGATTGATGTCGTGGGCCATGGCTCACGCATGTCGTGGTGCTCGATCTCTTGCTCGAGCTCCACGTGTTCCTGCTTGAGCTGAAGTCATGCTTCTTCGAGCTCTTGGTGCCGCACCCTCATCTGCTCTACCCGTAGGTGAGGTGGGCCCCCTGCATCCCCCTCGACCTCATCGCTGAGTTCGTCTATTGGGGTAGCCATTCCCTAGTGGATGCTTTTGATGTATCCCTTGGGGGTACCTACCATGAAATATTCTTACAAGGGGTGATGGCTCCCCCTGCTAGAGTCAGAGTCGAAGAGCGACTCTGATTCTCCCACAAGAAGGTCGTGGAAAGATTCTGCAATGTATTCAGTCATCCCTACGTACTCATTGTTCATAGGGAATGGGGGCGTGTGCTATGCCACAAAGTTGCCAACGGTCTCTGCGGCATTGCGTAGACTGAATGGGAGCACTGTTGGGGCGCTCCGGATGAGATATTTTGGGGAGAGCGGCTCTCCTTCGGCAAGCTATGTTATGACGTTGGTGAACAAGAAGGTGAGGTGGTGTAGGTCCTCTTGGGACGGCCAGGGTCCCATGAAGGCTTTGAGCTAGCACTCTAGCCTCCCATAATCAAAGCCGAGGAGCTGGTCACTCCTGGGGGTACGGACCTCTGGTGCATGTAGCTATAGCTCCTCAAGCGCCTCAGCGATCGCATCGAGGCCGGCGAAGTGGAGAGGTTGGAGGGCGGCGGGAACCTACTCCAACTCTCCCTCCATCGTAACGATGAAGTCTAGGTTCTCGAAGCGCACGTGCGTGCTTGGGACCTAGCTGACACCATGACTAGCCATCCAAGGCCTAATGTGGATGTTGAGATGCGTAAAAAGCCCCTACCTGGCATGCCAACTATTGGTGTTTTCGGACCACCCATGTGTAAATTTGTATTTGGGCATCTGGCTCGGATGGTGTGCTCGGAGGACACAAGGGTTTATACTAGTTTGGGCAAAACATCCCTATGTCCAGTTTACTGTTGCTCATGTTACCGGCACTTGGTTTGTAGTAGGGGTTACAAACAGGCGAGAGAGGAAGTGGATCCCAAATCTCTGGTGGAAGGAGTGAATGGGTGCTGAGAGCTCGCTTGCCGCTCAGTCGTGTGCTCATGTCGTGTTCTTGTCTTAAGATCCCCCAGCGTGAGGCGCCCTACTTCCCCTTTTATAGGCGAAGAGAAAGCATGGATTATAGAGGAGGAAAAGGAGAAGAACGAGAGAGAGAGAGAGAGAGAGAGAGAAAAGGCTTCTAGGGTTGCCAGGGTCCTTATTCTCCTTCATGCGGTTCCCACCGATCATGTAGATGTCAACAGGGATGGCTCCATGTGCGACCCTATTTGTCATCGACACCATGCATAGATATCATCTGCTGGTCATGGCGTTCCACTCTGTCCTGGCAGATGTCGTGGTGAACTAACGTGCCTATCAGCGTCCATACGAGGATTAGGCAGAACAGCACCAACACGTTCGACACTATTCTTGATGTGAATCCCTAGGTATGGCCTATCATGGCCATGGGTTACATCAAGGCATGTTAGCCTCTTCCCTAGCATTAGAGTTTTGACCTAGGCCTATACGCTTGGACCTAGAGTGGTTGATGGTGCCTCATCGGATGAGACAAAACCCGCATCTGGTCACTGCTATGACCCAGAGTCTGGTCACCTCGTCAACTCTGCTGGCTGTGACAGTACTGGACGCATCCGGTCACACCGCGACTAGCGCAACTACATCCTTTTCAACTCTTATCTTCTTTACCCTTGCTCAAATGTGCCAACCACCAAGTGTATCACCTTATGCACATGTGTTAGCATATTTTCACAAATGTTTTCAAGGGTGTAAGCACTCCACTAGATCCTAAATGCATATGCAATGAGTTAGACCATCTAGTGGCACTTTGGTAACCATATTTCAATATGAGTTTCTCCCCTCTTAATAGTATAGCTATCTATCCTAAATGTGATCACACTCGCTAAGTATCTCGATCACTAAGCCAAAAAGCTCCTATCAATTTCACCTTTGCCTTGAGCTTTTTGTTTCTCTGTTACTTCTTTTCCAAGTTCAAGCACTTGATCATCACCATGGTATCACCATCATCAAGTCATGATCTTCATTTGCTTCACCACTTGGAGAAGTGCTACCTATCTTATAATCACTTTGATAAACTAGGTTAGCACTTAAGGTTTCATCGATTCACCAAAACCAAACTAGAGCTTTCAATCTCCCCCTTTTTGGTAATTGATGACAACCCTTACACAAAGATATGAATTGAAATTAAATTGAATCCATGTTGCTTGCCCAAACATATTTACCATGTGTAAAAGGATATGGACAAGTTTCATGAATCCCAAATGGTAGCAATTGCTCCCCCTACATATGTGCTAAGAGTTTGGATTGTATCTTGCACATATGCTTAGTTGGAAAATATAGGAGACAATGTCTACCAAATGATGCTAAGGTATAAAAGATGGACCTTTGAAGCGTGATACCAATCGGAGTGCACCAATATACCATCCTTAGTACCATGAGTAACTAGACATACACAAAAACTAGAATACCTCATGAGATCAACATTAGAAGCAAGGGTCTAGTTTTCATAATACGAACATGAGTCTAGTTACTTAACCTATTGCATGCTAGTTTTTCATTTTATCATTCAAACCTACAACTAGCATATACACCACATAAGCATGGATATTTGAAATTTAAAACTTGTGCTATGCAAGCAAACATATAGAATGCACATTCAAATGCATCAATCAAGTTTATGAGCTTGCCCTCCCCCTACTTGTGTGCTTAAAATTTAATTGATCCCCTTACTTTGTCATTCTCCTATGTCAAAATCTCCCCCTATCACTTACATCCTTGTTTCTCCCCCTTGTTGTCCTTTCACTATCTTTGTACACTATTTCTCCCCATTTGTCATCAATGACCACAAATGCTTAAATTATAGATAGGTTAGGATTATCAATGTCAATCAATGGGGTGAGGATCATTCTTCCAAATTTGGTCCAATCTAGATCACTTGCCAAAGATATTTAACTCGGTTCGATCCAAGGACAAGCTTCTTCACACCTTCAAATAAGGGTTATCTTGTACCATGTTGAGTTAAACACTTATAGCTTATTTTCTAGATCAAACACTAGGTTTACAATCCCACAAACATGTCATATGCTACCACTAGACCAAATTAAGCATAGAAGCCATAGTGGTACCATACAAACATCAAAATCATTTGATTTTCATGAATGAGCCTATTAAATGTGAAAGATGACTAAATGCACTAAACATGTCCTTAGCAAGGATGTATGCCATACCAATCAACTTTTACCTTGGATTGCTTGAAGGAGAGGCATGCCATATAAGTGGGGAGTGCATCAACACATATTTGAGAAATCTAATATGTTCAACTCATTCCTTAGCTTGCAAAACGTTTTCTCATCCAATGGCTTGGTGAATATATCAGCAAGTTGATCTTTTGTGCTTATACTCTCAATGCAAATGTCCCCTTTTTGTTGGTGATCTCTTATGAAATGGTGGCGGACATCAATGTATTTTGTTCTTGCATGTTAAACCGGATTGTTGGTTAACTTGATTGCACTCTCATTATCACATAACAATGGCACTTTCTTGAACTTAATTCCAAAGTCATTCAAGGTGGCATTCATCCAAAGTATTTGTGCACAACAACTACCGGTGGGTATGTATTTGGCTTTGGCGGTTGATAATGCAATACTATTTTGCTTATTTGATGACCATGAAACAAGTGATCTTCCCAACAATTGACATGTGCCCGAGGTGCTCTACCTTTCAACCTTGCATTCCACATAATCCGAGGCGGCGTAACCAACTAGCTCAAACTTTGCTCCTTTGGGATACCACAAACCAACATTTTGTGTATGCTTCAAGTACCTCAATATTCTTTTTGTAGCCTTCAAATGACTTTCTCTTGGTGAGGCTTGAAATCTTGCACACATGCATACACTAAACATGACATCCGGCCTTGATGCGGTCACATAGTGTAGGCTTCCAATCATAGACCGATACAATTTTTGATCCACCATATTTCCACTTGCATCACTATCCAAGTTGTCATTTGTTCCCATTGGTGTACTAATAGCATTGCTATTACTCATGCCAAACTTCTTGAGTACTGTCTTTGATTGTACTTGCCTTGACTCACAAATGTATTATTCTTCAATTACTTCATTTGAAGACTAAGGAAGTAACTTAACTCTCCAATCATGGATATTTTAAACTCATTAGCCATTATCTTTCCAAATTCTTCACAAAAGTCTTGATTGCTTGATCCAAATATGACATCATCAACATAGATTTGCAACATAAATAAGTCTTTGCTAATATTTTTGGTCAAAAGAGTGTTATCAACCTTTCCTATTATGAACCCTTTAGAGAGTAGGAAGTCCCTCAATCTCTCATACCATACTCTAGGTGCTTGCTTCAAGCCTATACAATGCCTTCTTCAACTTGTATACATGGTCGGGCTTCTTATCATCTTCAAAACTAGGAGGTTGCTCAACATATACTTCTCCATTGATGTAACCATTGAGAAATGCACTCTTGACATCCATTTGATAGAGCTTGATGTTGTGGGCACAAGCATATGCTAGTAAGATTCTAATTGCTTCTAATCTAGCAAACGGGGCATATGTTTCTCTAAAGTCAAGACCTTCAACTTATGTATATCCTTGTGCTACCAATCTTTCTTTATTCCTTACTACTATCCCATCTTGATCTTGCTTGTTTCTAAAAACCCATTTGGTTCCAATCACATTGTGTCCCTTTGGTCTCTCTATTAATTCCCATACTTGATTTCTTGTGAAGTTATTCAATTCTTCATGCATAGCATTCACCCAATCAACATCCTTCAATGCTTCATCTATCTTTTTTGGTTCAATGGATGACACAAATGAGAAATGCTCACAAAATGAAGTCAATCTTGATCTAGTTTGTACACCTCTTAAAATATCACCAATGATAGTGTCCAATGGATGATCCCTTGCAATATTGGTTGGTTGGAGTATTGGAACTTGATTGCTTTCACTTGCTTGATCATTGGGTTGAGATGATGTACTAGCCACTTGATTTTATTCATTGTCACGAGAGCCATTTGTACTAGCTTGATTTGTATCATTTTGCGCATTTGAGTTAGAGAGCACTTGCACTTGATCATCTTCATCATCATTCACTTGCCTATGCCTCAATTCACCAATATCCATATTCTTCATGGTATTTGAAAGTTAAATGCCTCTAACATCTTCCAAGTTCTCATTCTCTTCTTGTGAACCCTTGGTTTCATCAAATTCAACATCATGAACTTCCTCAAGAGTACCACTATCCAAATTCCAAACTCTATATGCTTTGCTAGTAGTTGAGTATCCAAGTAGGAATCCTTCATCACATTTCTTGTCAAACTTGCCCAATCTAGTGCCTTTCTTCAAGATATTACATTTACAACCAAAGACCCAAAAATATGCAATGTTGGGCTTTTTACCATTTAAGAGCTCATATGGTGTCTTCCCTTTCAATGGGTGACAATAGAGGCGGTTGCTACAATAGCAAGCCGTGTTGATAGCTTCGGCCCAAAAAGATTGACTCACATTATACTCACTAAGCATAGACCTTGCCATATCAATAAGTGTCATATTTTTTCTCTCAACAAAGCCATTTAATTGTGAAGTGTACTTGGCCAATAATTAATATCTAATTCCAAATTCATCACATAGCTCATCAATTCTAGCGTTCTTGAACTCACTACCATTGTCACTTCTAACTCTCTTGATGGTTGTTTCAAACTCATTGTGAATGCCCTTGACAAATGATTTTAATATTGCAAACACGTCACTTTTGTCTACTAGAAAGAATATCCAAGTGTATCTAGTATAATCATTCACTATCATAAAGCCATATTTATTTCCACCAATGCTAGTGTATTGTGTTGGCCCAAACAAATTTATGTGCAATAACTCAAATGCTTTACTAGTGCTCATCATGGTTTTCTTAGGATGGGTGTTTCCAATTTGTTTGCCAGCTTGACAAGAGCTACAAAGCTTATCCTTATCAAACACAACATCTTTCAAGTCTCTAACCAAGTCATGCTTAACCAATCTATTCAATTATTTCATTCCAACATGACCAAGCCTTCTATGCCATAACCAACACATGCTAGACTTAGTGAACAAACAAGTAGATAATTGAGCTTCACTAGCATTGAAATCAACCAAGTACAGATTCTCATATCTAAAGCCCTTGAAGATCAAGTTAGAGCAATCTACACTTATGATCTTTGCATCATCTACCCCAAATATGCATTTAAATCCAAGATCACACAATTGAGCTATGGATAGCAAATTAAAGTTCAAGCTCTCTACTAGCAACACATTGAATATGCTTATGTCATTGGATATTGCAATCTTACCAAGCCCTTTGACCTTGCCTTTGCCATTGTCACCAAATGTGATACTATAATAACCATCATTGCCATTGGTATTGATTGAGTTGAACATTCTTGCATCATCGATCATATGTTGAGTGCACCCACTATCAAGAACCTAATGCCTTCCTCCGGCTTTGTAATTGACATACAAAAGAAGATCAATTCTTTTTAGGTATCCAAACTTGCTTGGGTCCTTGAAGGTTAGTCACTAAGCTCTTTGATATCAAAATGGCTTTCTTCTTTGAGCCCATCTATGGTGCACCAATGAACTTAGCCTTCACACCATTTGTACCCTTAGTAAGCATATAGAAAGAATTAATCTTAATTAAGGATACATTAGCATTTTTGCTCTTGTTCTTGCACTCATGCTCTTTATGACCGACTTGCTTGCAACTAGTGTAAAACCAACAATTGTTCTTCACAAAACTAGTCTTATGAGGAGCAAAGGCCACCTTGGCTTTCTTGGGGGTATAACCTAATTCCTCTTTATAGAGAGAAAACCTTTGGCTACCCAAGCACATAAGCAAGCTGTCCTCACCACCATAGGCGTTAGCCAAGGTGTGAGTGAGCTTATTGACCTCCTTCTTGAGAGTCTCATTCTCAACCATTAGTGAGACATCACAAGTGAAACCATCACTATTAGATGAGGTAGAAGTAGAAGTGCTACAAGAAGAGTTAGTGGGAGCAACAATGATAGACTTATAGAATGATTCATCAATTATATCACAAGTTAAGCCTACATCACATGTCTCAACATGTTGCTTCTCATTTTGTTCATTAAGCAAAGAGGAATGAGCTTTTTCAAGCTTCTTGTGAGCCTTGCCAAGCTTCTCATGGGCTTCCTCTAGCCTCTCATGAGATGCATTGAGCTCATCAAGGGCTTGCTTAAGGGCTTTTATTTCCTTATGCAAGCTTTTGCATTCCCTTCTCTTAATGTCAAAGTGTTCTTTAGCATCATCTAGCATGTCAAGTAGTTCATCCTTAGTTGGTTCATCATTATCACTATCACAATCACTTTCATTTTCATCTTCATTATGATGTTCCTCATCACTTCCATCATCACAAGTTTGTACCTTAGTGGCCTTAGCCATGAAGCATGATAGAGTGTTGAAGAGAGAAGGCTTCTCATTGATAGCAATGCTTGAAAGTGCTTTCTTCTTGGTGGTCTTGTCATCATCACTATCATCATCATCACTTGAGGAAGCATCACTATCCCAAGTGACCACATAAGTTAGTGTGCTCTCAAAGGCTAACTAAAGAGCCACACTGTCGATGTTTTACCACTGATAGCCTACCACGGGGGTACCCGGGGCAGTATGTTCGGGCTTCGGTGTATGCCGAACTCGATGGTTTACGCAAGAGACAGCCGATTTATCCTGGTTCAGGCCCTCGATCGTAGATCGAGTAATAACCTTACGTCCAGTCGGCCTTAGCCTTTGCGTTGGATTGATTATGATCTGCTCTCTTTTTTTGATAGGAGCATTGCCCTCCTTTATATAGTCAGGAGGCCAGAGTCCTAGTCGGTTTACAATGAGATTTCCTAGTAGGATTACTTGATAGTTCTACTACTAAGATTTACATGGGAAGAATCCTAGTTGAACTAGATCTTCTCTCTCCCTTGCGGGGTATCCTGTGGGTCCCGTATCGACAAGCCCCCGAGCACTTCATGGTTGAGCTCTGAAAGTCTCGCTCTGCCCCTTCAAGTCTTGTTGAGTAGGAATAAGATGTCATCCGAGTGCTTTCTGAAGTGAAACCTTGTAGCGCTTCTTAGGATCTTTGAGTGGTGAGTGCTTTTCTGAAGAAAAAATACATCCATCTGGTTATAGCCCCCGAGCCTCTTGCTATTTGGAACAAGGAGCTGGAGGATCTTGTCTTGAAGTTGTTCCGATTGTTCGTTGAAGTTTTATCAAAAAGAACTCGAATATGGCTCGTTCCGGGTTCTTTTTGTCATAATGTTTTGAAATGGTCTGTGTTGAGGAAGTCTTTTGGTGACGTGCGCTTTTTCGAAGAAAAAGTGCACTCACTGAGTGTAGCCCCCGAGCCTCTTGCTATTTGGAACAAAAAGTTGGAGGGTCTTGATCCTTTATGTTGTTTGAAAATTTGTGTTCTGAAGTAGTCCCCAAGACTTGGATTAAACCATCGTCCGAGTAGTCTCACGGCATCCTTCCGAAGCGGCCTTTTAGTCTTGGATTAAACCATCATCCAAGTAGTTTTGTGGCATGCAGTCTCCGAGCTTATGTCTGGGTTCCTTTTTGGTGAAATTGCACTCACTGAGTGTACGAGCCTCGTGCTTTTGGGTTTATCCCGCAGCTCCACGCTTTCTCCAAGTTCTTCTCTTTAGAAAAGAAGTCGGATGAAGAGTCTTGATGTATCGTCGTCGTTGTAGTCTTGAGTTTCTTGTATTCTTGGTCCTTTGTCTTTGGTTCCGAGCCTCCGGAAGTAGTTGAAATGAAAACCGGGTTCCCTAGCTTAGTGTTGATTAGGCTATGGTGCTGGTCGAGCCTCCGAGCGTATATCTGTGTTGTTTTGTTCAGGAAGAAATTGGATGCGAGGTCCTGGCGTATTCTTTGATGGTCTGCTATTGCCAGATGTAGTTGTATGGTGGTGGTTGAGTGTAAATGCCTTTTGTTCATGGGTTGTACTATGCTGGTATATTCTTCTGAATATGCCCATCTTCGAGTACTGCTTCCTCTCGCCTGAGTCATCTATTATTGAATTCTGTCTTTTCACTGTGTCCTATGTTAGGCTTATTTCGTTGGTACTCCTAGTCCATGTGCGCCGATCCTTTGGTCTATAAATACTGTCCCGGAGTGCTTGTTTTCATTCATTGGATATTCTGTTGAAACCTTGGTGGTCATGAACATGGTAGTTTGTGAAGTAGAGCAGCCCCCGGGCATGTTTTGTAGTTCCTGTGTGTCTTGTCGTAGCTGGAGGAAGTCTTGTGATAGGGATTAGAGGTAGGCTAATCCCATGATAGCATTGTGTCAGGATGTACGTGGTGGTAGTTGGAGGAAGTCTTGTGATGTGGGCTTCGTTCCTTCATCCGGCAGTTCTGGGTTGATCCTCGTCGCCTGTCTTGAGACCGTCCGGTGTAGATCAACACCATATCCAGCATCACATCAGTCTTGGGTAGACAGATGCCTGCCGGCCTTCTATGCTCCATGTTGACCTGCCGTGCTGTCGATTTCTGCCTTGGATGCACTGCGTCCGTCCTTTGAAGAAAACAGTGTAACTGATGGCGGTTTGTCCTTTCGAGTAGCAATTTGGGACATGTAGTCGTTCCAGAGCCTAGTCGTGTCTGTGTTCCTCTTTGCTACTTTGCTTTTCGTGGTGCTGAGTTTGTTGGGTCTTGTAAGATTTGTAATCTCTGTCGATGTTTTACCACCAATAGCCTGCCACGGGGGTACCCGGGGCAGTATGTTCGGGCTTCGGCGTATGCCGAACTTGATGGTTTATGCAAGAGACAGCCGATTTATCCTGGTTTAGGCCCTCGATCGTAGATCGAGTAATAACCTTACGTCCAGTCGGCCTTAGCCTTTGCGTTGGATTGATTATGATCTACTCTCTTTTTTTTGACAGGAGCATTGCCCTCCTTTATATAGTCAGGAGGCCAGAGTCCTAGTCGGTTTACAATGAGATTTCCTAGTAGGATTACTTGATAGTTCTACAACTAAGATTTACATGGGAAGAATCCTAGTTGAACTAGATCTTCTCTCTCCCTTGCGGGGTATCCTGTGGGTCCCGTATCGACACACACTAACCAAACTAACAAGCTCTCACGACTAGCTACACTAAAGAGCTTGACAACTAGTTTACGGTAATGTAAAGAGAGAGAGCAAGATGGTTATACCGCCGAGCCAAGGAATGAACCTATCAATCACAGGAATAAATACCAATGAAGACCAATCACCTTGGAATCAAATGATGACACAATGATTTTACTGAGGTTCACTTGCTTGCCGGCAGGCTAGTCCTCGTTGTGGCGATTCACTCACTTGGAGGTTCACATGCTAATTGGCATCACATGTCAAACCCTCAATAATAGCTCATAAACTTGATTGATGCATTTGAATGTGCATTTCATATGTTTGCTTACATGGCACAAGTTTTAAATTTCAATATCCATGCTTGTGTGGTGTATGCTAGTTGAAGGTTTGAATGATAAAATAAAAAACTAGCATGCATAGGTTAAGTAACTAGACTCATGCTCATATTATGAAAACTAGACCCTTACTTCTAATGTTGATCTCATAGGATATTCTAGTTTTTGTGTATGCCTAGTTACTAATGGTGCTAAGGATGGTATATTGGTGCACTCCGATTGGTATCATGCTTCAAAGGTCCATCTTTTATACCTTAGCAACATTTGGTAGACATTATCTCCTATATTTTCTATCTAATCATATGTGCAAGCTACAATCCAAACTCTTAGCACATATGTAGGGGGAGCAATTGCTACCATATAGGATTCATGAAACTTGTCCATATCCTTTTACACATGATAAATATGCTTGGGCAAGCAACAGGATTCAAATGAAATTCAATTCATATCTTTGTGAAAGGGTTGTCATCAATTACCAAAAAGAGGAAGATTGAAAGCTCTAGTTTGGTTTTGGTGAATTGATGAAACCCTAAGTGCTAACCTAGTTTATCAAAGTGATTATGAGATAGGTGGCACATTCCAAGTGGTGGAGCAAATGAAGATCATGACATGATAATGGTGATGCCATGGTGATGATCAAGTGCTTGGACTTTAAAAGAAGAAAGAAAGAAAAACAAAAGGCTCAAGGCAAAGGTATAAGTGGTAGGAGCCATTTCGTTTTAGTGATCAAGACACTTAGCGAGTGTGATCATATTTAGGTTCAATAGCCATACTATTAAGAGGGGTGAAACTCGTATCAAAATACAGTTATCAAAGTGCCACTAGATGGTCTAACTAATTGCATATGCATTTACGATCTAGTGGAGTGCTAACACCCTTGAAAATGTTTGTGAAAATATGTTAACACACATGCACAAAGGTGATGCATAATGTGTTTAGCACTTGGGAGCAAGGGTTTGAAACTTCACCGGTGGAGTATCACCGGCGCCCTATACAGAAAAGACAGAGTTTCACAAAGTGGACCGGACGCTAGCCTCAACTGGACCGATGCATCCAGTTAGTGGAAGCAGTGGAGACGCTGGCATCGGTCTTCGACCGAATGCTAGGTCACTTCATGATCGGACGCATGATGTGTCTGATCGTGATCGACCAGACACGTCCGGTCGTAGTTGAGCAGCTCTAGAAGCTCTTTGGACTCGACCAGATGATGCCCCTCCTATGTTCAGTCATGATCGAACTGACATTGTCTGGTCATCATTTGGCTCTCTCGGGACCTCTCTGGAAACAACCAGACTCGGCAGAGGTGCATTCGGTCTTGGCACTGTGTTGCGTCCGGTCATGACTTAACCATTGAGATCGAGCGCTCATCATTTGAAGCGAGGGATGACGTGGCAGTGATCCATTGATTGGATGCTGGCAGGGTGTGTCCGGTTGTTCTGACCGACGTGTCCAGCCGCCCTGATTTCTTAGTGAACAGAGGAGCCAACGACTCTATTCATGGGGGCTCTCTATTTAAGCCTCATGGCCAGCTCAAGCTCACTCTCTTGGCCATTTTGCATTGATATAGCAACCTTGTGAGCTTAGCCAAAGCCCTCCCACTCATCTCCATCATTGATTCATCATCTTTGTGAGATCGGGAGTCAATCCAAGTGCATTGCTTGAGTATTTGCATCTAGAGGCACTTCGTGTTTGTGTTTCGCTATGGGGTTCACTTATTACTCTTGGTGGTCGCCGCCACCTAGATGGCTTGGAGCAGCGAGGATCGTCGAGCAGAGGTTGATGATTGTCTCCGGCTCTGATCGTGGTGATTGTGATGGGTTCTTGACCTTTCCTCGGTGGAGAGCCAAAAGGTACTCTAGTAAATTGCTCGTGGTTTGTGTGATCCTCATCTTGTGTTGGTTGTACGACATTCTATTAAGGGTTTGGCGTGTGATGACAATTAGTGCGTGAACCTCCAAGTGAGTGAATCACCACAACGAGGACTAGCTTGCCGGCAAGCAAGTGAACCTCAATAAAAAATTATTATGTCAACATTTGATTCCAAGGTGATTGGTATTCACTCTTATGATTGATTGGTTCATTCCTCAACTCGACGGTATAACCATCTTGCCCTCTCTCTCTCTTTACAATACCACAAACTAGTTGTCAAGCTCTTTAGTGTAGCTAGTCGTGAGAGCTTGTTAGTTTGGGTAGTGTGGCTCTTTAGTTAGCATTTTAGAGCATACTAACATAGTGTAGTCACATAGCCATTGTGTAGATAGAGACTATAGAAAAACTATAATTGTGGTAGGTGGCTTGCATTTTTAGTAGGCTAGCGCAATACTCGCTTCGTCTCATATTTGTCTAACCGATTTGCTAAGTGTTGTTGTAGAAATTTTAATAGGCTATTTATCCCCTCTAGCCATTAGGACTTTTCAATAGTGCTAGGACAAAATAAAAAGTTTGGACTGGGATTATAGGTGGATGCCATTTCCATCATAAGCCCACTATTTTAAGCATCCAGATGATCAGTCTGTGGCCACATACAGAGGCCATTCAGTTCTGCCAACACTTATTCATTGCTATTTCTTCCCTGTGCATAGGTCAGGAAGGAACAACATATATTTTTATTTAATCTGTGGTGAGAAACACCAACTTTCATAAAAATGGGTTCATCAACACAAGCTCATCAATATGATCAGAACACATAAATGGGTTCACCAACACAAGTAGTTAACATTGACAAGCTTAATGCAGATCCGCTTCTGACCATAACACACATAAAGGTTCAGAAGCATGTACCAGACTACCTAACATCTAGTTCACATGCACATAGGCACAAATACATGGTTGTGCCTCATCTAGTTCACAGGCACACATGCACAACTACATGTTCAAAAGATTACATGGCACAATTTCAACTTTAGAAGACAACGTGCAGAACTTCATCTTCAAAAGACATGGCCTGTTCACTCATAAAGGTCCAGGTATTGTATGGCATCTAGAGCAAACTCATAGACATGGCCTATAATAAAGGTCTAGGAAATTGTTTGGGCACTTGTAATACACATTGTCAGCCTTGCTCTTGCGCCTAACGACCTTGATCTTGCATTTGGGATAATCAATCAGTGGAAGACAACGAACACAGCTGGCCGCTGTGCTCGCCATCACCACAGAGCTGATGAAAGGCACTCGAGAGGGATGGAGAATGGTAGATGGGGTAGGGTGAAAGGTCCTAATATGGCTAGAGGGGGGTGAATAGCCTATTTAAAAATCTATAAATTGACTAGAGCAATTTGATTAGTATGACAAAAAACTAAATGCAAACTTGCTCTAGCTCTACAAGGGTTGCAAGCCACCTATCCCACAATTCTAGTTGCAATGATAGCTAGACACATAACTTGCTATGATACTACTCACTAAGAGCTCTCAATCTTTCTACTCTAAAGAGCTCCACTAAGCAAAATTAAATAGCAAAGCAAGCTCTCAAATCTAATTACACTAAAGAGCTTGCTACAACTAGTTTGCAAGAATATAAACAAGTGAGTAGGATGGTTATACTGCCATGTAGAGGAATGAAACAATCACAAGATGAATATGAAACCAATCACCAGGAGAATATCAAATGGCAAGAGACAACCGATTTTTCTCCCGAGGTTCACGTGCTTGCCAACATGCTAGTCCCCGTTGTGTCGACCAACATTTGGTGGTTCGGCAGCTAAGAGGTGTTTCACAAACCTCGTTCACATGATTAGACACCGCAAGAACCTACCCACAAGTGAGGTAACTCAATGACACGACCAATTTACTAGAGTTACCTTTTGGCACTCCGCCGAGGAAGGTACAACTCCCCTCACAATCATCAAAGATGGCCACGAACAATCACCAACTCGTGCTGATCCTCCACCGCTGCACCAAGCCATCTAGGTGGTGGCAACCACCAAGAGTAATAAGCAAAATCCATAGCGCAACACGAATACCAAGTGCCTCTAGATGCAATCACTCAAGCAATACACTTGGATTCTCTCCCAATCTCACAAAGATGATGGATCAATGATGGAGATGAGTGGGAGGGCTTTGGCTAAGCTCACAAGGTTGCTATGTCAATTAAAATGTGCAAGAGAGTGAGCTTGAGCTGGCCATGGGGCTTAAATAGAAGCCCCCACGAAATAGAGCCGTTGGGCTCCTCACTGCACTAAACACGGGCCGATCGGACGCTCCGGTCAGATTGATCGGATGCTGGACCCAGCGTCCGGTCGCCCGATGCTAGACACGTGTCATCTTGCATTCAACAGGAGTCGTCTGATCTCAATGGTCATGACATGACCGGATGCTTCGGCACAAGTGACCGGACGCTGGACCCCCAGCGTCCGGTCGTTTCCAATAAGCTCCCAGAGACGCATTTCTTCGACCGGACATAGCCAGTGTCCGATCAGTCACCCTGACTTCTATACAGCTATGTTAGCTCTAACCAGACACTACCTTACAGCATTTGGTAAGTCAGAGGCCTAGCATCCGGTCGCATGACCGACGCTAGGTTTTCACTACCACGCCTGACCGGACGTACCGGTCCTATGAGACCAGTGTCCGGTCAGTTGTAAAATAATGAGACTGACCCTCTTTCATGTCTATCTCCTTCACCCTTGCTCAAATGTGCCAACCACCAAGTGTATCACCTTGTGTACATGTGTTAGCATATTTTCACAAATATTTTCAAGGGTGTTAGCACTCCACTAGATCCTAAATGCATGTGCAATGAATTAGAGCATCCAATGGCACTTTGATAATCGCATTTCAATATGAGTTTCACTCCTCTTAATAGTATGGCTATCTATCCTAAATGTGATCACACTCACTAAGTGTCTTGATCACTAAAACAAAATGGCTCCTATATTTTATACATTTGCCTTGAGCCTTTTGTTTTTCTCTTTCTTCTTTTCTAAGTTGAAGCCTTTGATCATAACCATGCCATCACCATTGTCATGATCTTCGTCATTTCTTCATCACTTGGAGTAGTGCTACCTATCTCATGATCACTTTGATAAACTAGGTTAGCACTTAGGGTTTCATCAATTAACCAAAACCAAACTAGAGCTTTCAATCTCCCCCTTTTTGGTAATTGATGGCAACCCTTATACAAAGATATGAATCAAAGTTCATTTGAATTCATGTTGCTTGCCCAAGCATATTTACCATGTGTAAAGGATATGGACAAGTTTCATGAACTCCATATGGTAGCAATTGCTCCCCCTACATATGTGCTAAGAGTTTGGATTATAGCTTTGCACATATGCTTAGATAGGAAATATAGGAGACAATTTCTACCAAATGATGCTAAGGTATAAGAGATGGACCTTTGAAGCGTGATATCAATCGGAGTGCACCATTATACCATCCTTAGCACCATTAGTAACAAGACATACATAAAAACTAGAATACCCTATGAAGATCAATATTACAAGTAAGGGTCTAATTTCCATATGATGAACATAAGTCTATTTACTTTAGCTAGATACCACTTGATAGCTAGATACCACTGTAAATACATGGGAATGAAATCATTAGATGACCTATGCATGCTAGATTTTCATTTCATCATTCAAATCTATAATTAACATACACCACACAAGCATGGATCTTGAACTTTAAAACTTGTGACATGCAAGCAAATATATGAAATGCACATTCAAATGCATCATACAAGTTTATGAGCTTGCTGCCCTTACTTGTATGCTCAAAATTTTAATTGAATTGATCCCCTTCCTTTGTCATATTTTATCTCACCCTTATCTTTTTATCTTTTCACTATCTTTGTACACTATTTCTCCCCCTTTGTCATTAATGACCACAAAGGCTTAAAGTATAGATAGGTTCAAATTTTAGATAGGTTGGGGTGAAACCATGTGAAGTGAGGATTATTTTCCCAAATTGGTTCAATCTAGATTACTTGCAAAAGTTATTTAACTCAGTTTGATCCAAAGACAAGCTTCTTCATACCTCTAAATAAGGGTTATCTTGTACCATGTTGAGTTAAACACTTATAGCTCATTTTATAGATTAAACACTAGGTTTACAAGCCCACAAACATGTCATATGCTACCACTAGATCATTTCAAACATACAAGCAATAGTGGTACCATACAAGCATCAAATTCATTTGATTTTCATGAATGAACCTATTAAATGTGAAAGATGTCTAGATGCACTAAACATGTTCTTAGCAAGTATGTATGCCATGCCAATCAACTTTTACCTTGGATTGCTCGAAGAAGAGGCGTGTCATATAATGGGGGTGCATCAACACATATTTGAGAAGTCAAGTATGTTCAATTCATTCCTTAGCTTGCAAAACCTCTTCTCATCAAGTGGCTTGGTGAATATGTTGGCAAGTTGATCTTTGGTGCCCACACCCTCTATGCAAATGTCCCCTTTTTGTTGGTGATCTCTTATAAAGTGATGGCGGACATTTATATGCTTTGTTCTTGAGTGTTGAACTGGGTTATTGGTGAGCTTGACGACACTCTCATTGTCACATAGCAATGGCACTTGCTTGATCCTAATTCTAAAATCACTCAAAGTAGCCTTCATCCAAAGTAATTGAGCACAACAACTACCGGCTAAAATGTACTTTGCTTCGGCGGTTGAAAGTGCTACACTATTTTGCCTCTTTGATGACCAAGAAACAAGTGATCTTCCTAATAGTTGACATGTGCCCGATATGCTATTTCTCTCAACTTTGCATCCCGCATAATCAGAGTCTGAATATCCAATCAACTCAAATCTTGCTCCTTTGGGATACCACAATTCAATATTTTGTGTATGCTTCAAGTACATCAATATTCTCTTTGTTGCCTTCAAATGACTTTCTCTTAGTGAGGCTTGAAATCTAGCACACATATATACACTAAACATCACATCCGACCTTGATGCGGTCACATAGAGTAAGCATCCAATCATAGACCAATACAGCTTTTGATCCACCATGTTGCCACTAGCATCACTATCCAAGCTTCCACTTATCCCCATTGGTGTACTAATAGCTTTAGCATCATTCATTCCAAACTTCATGAGCATGTCCTTGATATACTTGCCTTGACTCACAAATGTGCCATTCTTCATTTGCTTGATTTGAAGACCAAGGAAGTAACTAAGCTCTCTAATCATGGACATCTCAAACTCACTTGCCATCATCTTGCCAAACTCCTCACAAAAACATTGATTTGTTGACCCAAATATGATATCATCAACATAGATTTGAATTAGAAACAAGTCATTTCCAAGCTTCTTGGTGAAGAGAGTGGTGTCAACCTTTCCCATCTTGAATCCCTTAGAGAGTAGGAAATCCCTCAATCTCTCATACCATGCTCTAGGTGCTTGTTTTAATCCATACAAAGCCTTTCTCAACTTGTAAACATGGTTGGGTTTCTTCTCATCTTCAAAACCGGGAGGTTGTTCAACATACACAAGCTCATTGATGTGCCCATTGAGAAATGCACTCTTCACATCCATTTGGTACAACTTAATGTTGTGGGCACAAGCATAGGCTAACAAGATCCTAATTGCTTCCAATCTTACAACCAGGGCATATGTTTCTCCAAAGTCAAGACCTTCAACTTGAGTGTAACCTTGAGCCACTAATCTTGCTTTATTCCTTATTACTATCCCATCTTGATCTTGCTTGTTCTGAAAGACCCACTTGGTTCCAATCATATTATGATCCTTAGGCCTCTCAACTAACTCCCATACTTGGTTTCTTGTGAAGTTGTTTAGCTCTTCATGCATAGCATTGACCCAATCAATATCCCTCAAAGCTTCATCTATCTTCTTAGGTTCAATGGATGACACAAAAGAGAAATGCTCACAAAATGAGGCCAATCTTGATCTAGTTTGCACACCTCTTGAAATATCGCCAATTATAGTGTCCAATGGATGATCTCTTGTAACATTGGTTGGTTGGAGCACTTGCACTTGATTGCTTGCATTAGATTGATCACTTGGTTGAGATGATGAACTAGTAATTTGTTGTTGAACTTGCATTTTATCATCACTAGTTCTTGCTTGAACTTGATCATGAGAACCACTAGCTTGCACATTTGAGTTAGAGAGCACTTGATTCTTGTCATCTTCAACATCAATCACCTCTTTAGGCCTTATATCACCAATGTCCATGTTCTTCATTGCATTGACCAATTGAGTGCCTCTTATATCATCTAGATTCACATCTTCCTCTTGGGAACTATTTGTTTCATCAAACTCCACATCATGAACCTCCTCAAGCGTACCACAAGCCAAATTCCAAACTCTATATGCCTTGCTAGTAGTGGAGTAACCAAGCAAGAAACCTTCATCACATTTCTTTTCAAACTTGCTCAATCTAGTGCCTTTCTTCAATATGTAGCATTTACAACCAAAAATCTGAAAGTATGCTACGTTGGGCTTTCTTCCATTCAATAGCTCATAAGGTGTCTTCTCCATCATGGTGTGATAATAGAGTCGGTTGCTATAATAGCAAGCCGTGTTAATTCTTTCGGCCCAAAATGAATGACTCATATTATACTCACTTAACATTGATCTTGCCATGTCAATCAAAGTTCTATTCTTCCTTTCAACTAAGCCATTTGATTGAGGAGTGTACTTGGCCGAGAATTGATGTCTAATTCCAAATTTATCACACAACTCATCAATTCTAGTGTTCTTGAATTCACTACCTGAAGCGACTAGATTTCCACGAAGGGAAATCCACAGAGTCGAAGCGTATTATGACCATTGTAGATCATATTACCCAAATTCTAGTTGAATACCACTCCATACAACGATAATATCATAGTACAAATAGTATGGAATTACATAAATTATTGCATCGCCGTATTAGCGGATCCAAAGTAGCATTCATTCAGAATAGCTTGAAGATAAGATCACCAAACTCGAGCATAGGAACGAACCCCTCAACCGTTAAACTCCCCGGAGCTATACTCCTCAGCAGAACCTATGTGCCAAAATTTATTAGTATGATTTGTACTGGCCACTTCCACCCTATGAGCATTGCTTTGTGGAAATTGGATGCAAGTTGGATATAATCAAAAGGAACCTATAAGGCTGGAGTTTCCTATGTATTAGCATATTAAGTGTATAATAATAGTTGGTCAAGTTTTAACACCATTCCCACACATATTCCACCCCATTCCCTTTCCAAAGCCAGGTTTCGATCCTAGGATCGATATACCACCATCTCCACATCATCACCATACCATTGCTCAGTCGATAGGCCAACTCCCTCTTGGCACTGTCTCAAGGCCCGTATCCCCTAGCTATGACCGACACTCTCTCACGGGGGAAGAAGAGAAGGACTCATCTCTCTATCTAGTTTAAGAGAAACCCAGAAAAGGTCTATAGCCAACAAGTCAGCACATGTATCGATCGATCAACCATACACTCTGTAGAGGTTTTACATAACCACAAGATCTGCCTTCTTCGTTGACCGTCATCAACTGGGCTGATTCCGGCCGCTTGCTAGCCTAGGATAATGCCACTCTACCATTCAACCCTGGTACACCCCAAGTCTAGTCTAGGGCGGCTGAAACTGTGAGTCATGAGCTGGGTCCACAAGGTCTCAGAAGGGTGTGGGGGAAATCCTCCATGCCCCATACCTCCTTACATTGTCCGCTATCAACCTAGCAGTAGTGGCAATCTCCTACCAAGTAGTCCGGTCGTCCCGCACCATATAGGGCGAGTGGTACGTAAGGCTTCCCGATGAATCTGAGTACTAGTAAGTTCTTAGAGATGACCAAGCCAGAATGTCTCCATCGGGGTTTCCATTTATCGTGCCACCACAGCACCTCCATCCTAGGCTCCTCCTATCACAGGTTCACACCTAGGGCCACCTCATATACCATTTACCCACCATAGGTATCCATTCTAGGGGTGCCCAGGTAGCACCCCACAGTAAGACTTGCCCTAGGCTTGTCGTATACTCCAACTTGGTCGACACAACCCTTGCCCTCCACACACTCAAGTCACACACGTAGCACTCTTGCCAAAGTCTAGATAACTCTAGTTTCCACCACGCATCAATGTAGTACAAGCATAGTAGAAGTATAAGTAATGAAATATAGCAGCAAACGTGTGTCTAGCCTAATAGCAGGGTAAGCAGGGGTAAGGTTGCGTCAAGGTAAAGGCCATCAAGTAAGCATACTACCATGCAAGTCCTATTATAGTGTGAATATAACAATAAAGTAAAGCATTAGCAGCTCTATATTAGTCATGCATAATAGGTGCTACGAGGTTGGGTGGGATGTGACACCTTTAGTGTAGTCATCTCCATACTCCTCACGGTACTCACGATCCTCATCCATCTGGTTCTCCTCCGAGTCTGCATACGATCGAATTATAGTCGTGTTAGCGACGTCTATAGAATAGCACAAAGAAGCAATGAAAATTTAAAAGAGCCAAATGCACTCAAACATGGGTTCATTGCGTAAAGCTCGATTTTAGATGAATTTTGGTCCTAGTTTCGTATTTTTTTAGGTCGTATGAATTAGTTATGAATTTCTGAAGTTTTAATCATTTCTAAAAATGGAAAAGACTGAATTAATCCTGGGCTAACACATGTCACACTGTGACTGGTCCACGTGGCATGCTGACGTCAGCGTGATGTCAGTGTGATGTCATCAACGTCATTGTTTCTGACAGGTGGGGCCAGAGGCTCTTGGGTCACTGACTTGTGGGTCCGGTCAAAGTCAACATCGAGTCAACGGTCAACAGGTCATGTCACTAACATGGGGGGCCAGAGCTGCTGTCGTCATCAGCTGATGTCATCGTGACATCATCATGACGTCACCTCAACTGTGTTGTTACTGACAGGTGGGACCCGCGTGACGTCGTCATGACGTCAGCATGACATCACTTACTGACAAGTGGGTACAGAGTCTCTGTGTCGCTGACATGTGGGTCTAGTCAATCGGTCAACATTGACTGGTCAACGGTCAACACAGATCGGGTTCAAACTGGGCCGGTTGGGCCTGGATATGGGCTAGGCTTTGGCCCACCATGTGGCATGCTGTGGCACTGCCACGTCGTAGCCAAGGGCCTCCACTAGGCTTTGTCCATAGCTCGGCCCACACTGCATGGCTCATGGTGAACTCATGTTCACGGTCCAAGGACCATTGGCTAGGTCTTCGGTGGACCGAGTCCACCCTTCTTCCCTCTGGCCTGGTCTATGTGCACCGGGTACAGGCGTGTGTGGCCGGCGAGGAAGGATTCCTCTGCTTCCTTCCTCGACGTGCCCCCGCCGATGGTGTGCTCTCCGGTGAGCTCCCACAGCGGCGTTGGCGTCCAATTAAGGTGGGGAAAAGCTTTGTCAGGCCTCAGCGAATATGGTAGTGGGGTCAAGGTGGCAGCTAGGGCTTCCCAGGGCATTGGCCATGGTGGTCGGTGGCTTGGTCGTGGCGGTGCTCGCCGGCGGGGCATCTAGGGGCTATTCCAGGGGTCCTGGTGCCCCGTTCCCATTTAGACGGCTAGCAGGCAACAGGGTAAAGTGTCGACTATGACCAAAGGGCGTGGCGGAGTCTACACACGGTGGTGGTGCATGGTGGAGCTCCAGCCGGTGGTCTAGTGCTTATGGCCAAGGCGCTGCGGCTGGCTAATGGGGTCTCGGTCTACGTGGCTATCCTCCGGGCATCACGGTGGTGCTATGTCTACTTCCTAGTCCGGTGAGGCGGCCGAGTGTGCAAGTGGTGGCCGCGCCATGACAGCGGCATCATGAGCATGGCGTGCGCGTGCTCTGCTATGGCGTCCAAGGGCTAGGAGGAGGTCTCAGCCAAAAGAATCACCGAGTGGTGCTGGCGGCGTTTGGTGGTGGTGCGGTGGCGAGGCGCGTTGTCGGGGTAGGCGCTTAGGGCGGCGCTCTGGCTCTGGTGATCGGCATCTCTGAGCTCACTGCTCGCCTCCCTCTTCCAAACTCCTTCTCGATCCTCTTCTCTCAGTGCGGTGCAGACTGTTGGGCCACCGAGCGGCGGCATCGTGGGCTGAGGAAACCCTAGGGCGCTCTGGCGTTGCTTTATAGCCCCGGTGCCTGAGCTTCATCCATGGCGGACGGCTGGCGATGCGTCGAGGGCATCGAACGGTATCGCGGGCACGGGTGGTTGGCGCGGAGGTTGCATGGGCGCGGCGCCAAGGGAGCAGGGCTAGGTGATTCGTGTGACCCCGGGCCTACGCCTGTCACTTTTGTCGGGACTCGGTCGGAGGCGGTGCTGGCGTGGGGAGGAAGATGACACTGTGGCGGGGGGTGTCTGACACGTGGGATCAGGCTGGCAGCGACAGCAGGCGAAGCAGGAAGGCGCGTGGGCGTGAGCAGCGCGCTGGGCTAGCTAGCGGAGCCGGGTGCTGCCACGCGCAAGCTAGGCTAGCTTGCTGGGCCGGGTGCTGCTGCGCGCTAGCGGGCCAAGCAGGCCGAGCTGGCTATGGGCCTTCTCCCTTTCTTTCCTTTTTCTATTTTTATTTTTCTTCTCCTTTGTTTAAATTCAAATTTGATTTTGGAATTTGAATTCAAAATTGGTGTACCTTATTCATTGGAGTTTTAGGTATGAGGCCCACAACACTCTTTTATATATATTAGGAACTTTATTTAGCTATTTTGTATAACAAAAATAGGTGTAGTTTTGTTATACAAAAATAGAAATAGTTTTCTCTTTAAGCATTTATTCTTTGGTTTGATTAATAATTACTTTATGGTTTATTTCTTTTAAAGGAGTTGTCATAAAGCAAATGGAAATCCAAATCACCATTTGAATTAACAATGTATGCTATATTTTATTTGTCAGTATCTAAATAAACATAATTAACAAATGACATGCCATGCTCATGAAATTGTTTAGTTGGGTTACAATTAATGCAACACCTAGGGTTAGCTTCTACAGATGTCACTCAACATTGCATGGGGTTACAACAAAAATTTTGTAGTTGTGATTTTTGGTGTGTGGATTTTTGGGTTGTTACAGTCCTACCCCCTTAACAGAATCTCGTCCCCGAGATTAAAGCGTAACGTTCTCTTCGAAGAGATAAGGATAATGTAGCCGGAGGTCAGACTCTTTCTCCCATGTTGCTTCTCTCTCAGTGTGGTTGCTCCATTGGATCTTACACATAGGAATAGTTTTGCTTCGAGTCTCTTTGGTATCTCTTCCTAGAATTCTGATAGGATGTTCTTTATACTCAAGTGTATCTTGAATGTCAAGTGTATTAGTTGGAACTACTTCATTGGGCACTCTCAAACACTTGCGTAGCTGTGAGACATGGAATACGGGATGTACACCCACCAATTCCTCAGGTAGCTCAAGTTTGTAAGCGAGCTTTCCAATCCTCTTATGAATCTTGTATGGCCCAACAAATCTAGGGGCTAGCTTTCCTTTCACATGGAATCTGACAGTTCCACGTAGCGGGGATACCTTGAGATAGACGAAGTCTCCCACATTGAACTCAAGTTCCCTTCTTTTTTTGTCAGCATAGCTCTTGTATCAACTTTGAGCAATCCTCAAATTCTCCTTCACTTGAGCAACTCCTTCTTCTGCATCTTGGATCTTAGCGGAATCAAAGAATGATCTTTCACTCGGTTGAGACCACATCAAAGGTGTCTTACAAGGTCTGCCATACAGAGCTTCAAATGGCAACATCTTGATACTGGCTTGATAGTTGTTGTTGTAAGAGAACTCTGAATAGGGTAGGCATTTCTCCCAATCAGAGCCATAATTCAGCACACTAGCGCGAAGCATATCTTCTAAGATCTAATTTATTCGTTCTGTCTATCCATCTGTCTGTGGGTGATAAGTGGTACTAAAATCAAGTTTGGTTCTAATGGACTTATGCAGAGCTTCCCAGAATCAGGACACAAACTGAGGACCACGATCAGATACAATACTAGAGGGAGCTTCATGCAGTCTGAGAATATGCTCAACATATAGATCTGCTAATTTTTTGGCATTGGTCTTGGTCTTAAATAGTATGAAGTGAGCAATCTTGGTCAAATGATCAACAATCACCCAGATGGAATCATTGCTTTTCTGTGATTGGGGCAATCCAACTATGAAATCCATGGATATGCTCTCCCATTTCCACTCGGGAACGTCAAGAGGCTTTAGCAATCCTGCAGGCCTTTGATGTTCAGCCTTAACTCTATTACAGGTGTCACATCATGCCACATGTCCTGCAATGTCTGTCTTCATGCCTTTCCACCAAAAGTGTTTCTTCAAGTCTTGATACATCTTTGAACCCCTAGGGTGAATACAGTACTTGGAATTGTGAGCTTCTGACAGAATTTCCTCTCATAGTGCTGGATCAGAAGGTACACAGATTATGTTCTTAAACTAGATGGTTCCTTATTCATCTTCATGGTGGTTGGTCTTGTAGCCTAGTTTCATCAGACCACGGAGATATTTGATCTCTTCACAATTTTTTTTGAGCTTGACGGATGTGATCTATGAGATCATACTATATGCAGAGCTCATTCAACAAGTCATACAGTAGTATCTCAAGTTAGAAATCTTTAATCTCTTCCTTGAGCTCAGGTGGTATGGATTCAGTGATCAAAGTGTGACAGTAACTCTTGCGACTGAGAGCATCTGTGACTACATTAGCCTTTCCCGGATAATAGTGAATTTCTAGGTCGTAGTCCTTGATCAACTCTAGCCATCGACGTTGCCTCATATTTAGATCTTCCTAAGTGAAAAAGTACTTCAAGCTCTTGTGATCTATATAGATATCACACTTGTTGCCTATCAAGTAGTGTCTCCAGATCTTCAAGGCATGCACAACTGCTGCTAACTCAAGATCATGGGTTGGGTAACGGTTCTCATGTTCTTTCAACTGTCGAGACGCATATGCAATCACTCTTCCATCTTGCATCAGTACACAACCAAGTCCTTGATAGGATGCATCATAATAGATCATGAAATCTTTGCTGATATCAGGCAATGCTAGCACAGGGGTTATGGTAAGCTTCTGTTTCAATTCCTGGAAGCTTTGTTCACACTCGGGCGTCCATTCAAACTCCTTAGTCTTCTTTAGAAGGTTGGTCATTGGGCGGGCTATCTTGGAGAAGTTTTCAATGAATCGGCGATAATATCCGGCCAATCCCAAGAAACTTCTGATTTCTATCACATTACAGGGTTGATCCCACTCTTTCATAGCTTCAATCTTGGCTGGGTCAACTACGACACCTTTGGCTAATAGTACATGTCCTAGGAAGGCAACTTTTTGTAGCCAGAATTTGCATTTACTGAACTTTGCGTAGAGCTGATGTTGGGCTAGTTTCTCAAGTACCGTTCTCAGATGATGTTCATGTTCTTCAGCGGTGGGTGAATAGACAAGGATGTCATCAATGAATACCACCATGAACTTATCCAGTTCATTCATGAAAACCTTATTCATCATGTTTATGAAGTATGCGGGAGCATTCGTGAGTCCAAAGGACACCACGGTGAACTCAAACTGCCCATACCTAGTCATGAAAGCTATCTTTGGGATATCACTCTCTTAAATCTTCATCTAATGATAGCTAGATCTGAGATCAATCTTGGAGAAATACTTGGCACCTCAAAGCTGATCAAGCAGATCATTGATTCTTGGCAGAGGGTACTTATTCTTGATGGTGACTGCGTTCAAGTTCCGGTAGTCAATGCACATTCTCATCGAGCCATCCTTCTTCTTAACAAATAGAATAGGGGATCCCTAGGGTGAAGCACTGGGTCTGATATATCCCTTTGAGATGAGCTCATCAAGCTATTTCTTGAGCTCGGCTAGTTCATCCACTAACATGCGATAGGGTCTCTTGGCAATGGGTCCTGTTCCCAACAAAAGATCAATGATGAACTCTATATCACAGTCTGATGGCATACCCGGTAATTCTTCAGGGAATACATTAGGATAGTCTCTAACCATAGGCACATCATGAACTGCCTTCTCCTCTTTCTACGATTCTAAACTTGCTTTAAGGGCACATAGGATAGAAGTGGACTTTCCAGACTGGGGTTCACATCTAATGACTTGGCCCGATGGGTGGGTCACTTGGACGTATCTAGGTGAGCAAGATATGATACCTCGGTGAATGGTTAGCCAATCCATACCTAGGATGACCTCTAGGCTTGTGGAAGGTAATAGGGTTAGGTCGGCTTCAAAGACAAGACCTTCAATGGTAAGACTCACTCCCTTATAGATGTGTGTGCACTTTAGTTCTCCTAAAGGTGAACTGGTGATGATAGGCTTTTCACATGGGGTTACAAGCAGGTCATGCTCTCGTGCAAACTTGGATGATATGTAAGAACAAGTTGCTCTAGAGTCAAATAGAACTGATGCAGTATTGTCATTAACTAAAAACATACCGTATACAATGTCAGGGGAAGCATGTGCTTCCTTGGCATCCAGATGGTTGAGACACCCACGGGTAGTAGATCCCTTGAACTAAGACTTCTGAGCAGCTGAGTTCTGTGGGCACTCAGTGGCTTTGTGACCTGATTGGCCATAAGCGAAGCAGGTGAAAGGTGTACCGCCTGTAGGGGTTAGCGTGGGTGCCTTCTAGTTTCCAGTGCTTGGTGTAGAGCGGTTCTGTGCTGGGCATTCATTCACAGAGCGGGAATGGTTGAAACGGTCCTGAGTGTTGCGGTCCTGAGCATAATGGTCCTAGGTGTAACGATCCTGAGCAGGGCAGGAGTATTTGGCGGTGTAGCCTCCACTACCCCTACTCGATCTAGGGTTGTCATCCCTATTGTGGCGAGAGCGTTCTCTAGATGGTGCATCTCTGCGGAACCTCTTGTGATCATGGCTACAGAAAGACTCCTCAGGCTTACGCTTCCTTTCCCTATACTCCTCTCTAGCTTCAGCATGGTCTTTCTTAATCTGGATGCAGCGATCCACCAGCGCACGCAGCGTGCTACTCTCAATATCGCCAAACTTTAGCTTGATATGTGGGTTAAGTCCCATGTGGTAATAGTATAGCTTCTCCTTCTCAGAGTTCACAACATAGGAAGGTGCATAGCGTAGAAGGTTGGTGAAATGAGTAGTGTACTCAGTCACCCTGTCCTTTCCCATCTTGATGTTGTGGAACTCCTCAGCTTTGGCCTCCATGATACCCTTAGGAATGTGATACTCAGTGAATGCTTCGACGAACTTATCCCATGAGATGTTGGTAGGGTCCTCATGGGAAACACTGAAATTGTCCTACTAGGCATGTGCTGCACTTGTGAGCTAGGGTGTGGCAGCTCCAACACACTCATCATCAGTGAAAGTAGTGAGGTCAAGCTTCTTCTCCATCTCCTTGAGCCAGTCATCGGCTACAAGCGGGTCATGGTTGGTGCCATCATAGGTAGGTGGCCTTAGCTTCAGAAATCCTTCCAGCTTCCTTTGGAAGTCATTCTACTGGCCTCCCTGGCAACGGTTTGCTCCATTAACAAGAGCTGCAAGAAGTTGGGTCTGTTGTGCCATCACTTCTGCCAGGTTCGGTGGTGGTGGGGGTGGAATGTTCTCCTCAGGCGATGGGGTATTCTCCAGGTTGAAGGGTATCCCTCCAAATCCATGGACATGGCCACGGCCATGGTTGTTGCCACCACACCCCCATTTGGTTCGACTAGTTCGGGGTGGGCGCACATCCACGGTTCATTAGACGATTAGATCGGTGGTTCAGCATCTACAACACGGATCATATAAATTTTAGTGTTTGTGCCATAAGTGCTTATGATTTAGTATGATTACATGATTTTGATGATTTAAAGAAAAACATTTATTCTATCCAACACTCAATACAAAGAAGCAATAAGGTCCATAAAATGCAATAAGATCCAAAACATTCATTACATGGGTTTTATTATATAGCATCATCTCCAGCAGCTACACTTGAAGACTTGCAAGAATCGTACTACGCATAGTGTCTCATATCACATCTCATAAGGGGTACATCATGGGGTACAACCTATGGAAGCCACTGACATGACTCATGACCACACAGGGTCATCTTCTCTAACTTGTACACCACAGCTGGGATACGACTGTTCTCGATCTCCTCATCAGACTTGTGAAGTCAGGACATGTACTTCAAGGCCTCGATGAGCTCCTCAGTAGGCTTGGCTCTAGGTAGGGTAGGGCAGGCGTCTAGGTTGAGGTGAGTCAGGGCTAACTCAAACTCCTCTATCCTAGGCTTCGTCTTGCTGCGAATCTCCTTGGGTAGCTGATCCCACATACTCTTCATCTCCCTGAGGCGCTTCTTGTCAAACTTCTGCCAAGCCTACCAAGTCCTCTCACACTTGTCCTGTAGGTACTCATTCTGCCTGAGTGCCTCGATCAGGTGACCCTGGTTGTGAACGGCCTTCTTCCTGAACTCCTCTAAATCCTGAGTCATGGTCTTATTCCGAGATTGGATTTTTAGCATATCGATCCCCTTGGACCTCTCTCTGTCTCCTCTACGGTTGAACTCGGCCTTCTTGTCATCCAACTCTCTCTGCAACTCCAAGACCTTGCTGTCGAGGTAGCAGTTCCTATTGCCTAGGTCGGTGGCTTTGTCTTGTAAGTCTGCGACCTCGGTTCTATGGACTTCTTCACAACGGTTGAGCTTGTCCTGTAGCTTGGCAACTGTCTCAAGTAGACTAGCTCACTCCTGTGCTCCCTACGAGTCTCGCTCCTGGTACTCCCATAGAAGGGCCTGGTCCTAACATCTCCTCTGCTCTAGCTGGGTCACACACCTGTCCTGCTCCAGTAGGTGGATAGCCGAGATGTGAAGGCATCTGTCCTCCTCGGCAAGGATAACTCTATCGACTGCGAAACTTTGCTCACTAGAAGTAAGGCTGAGGTCAAGGGCCTAGGGAAGTAGATAGAACTCTATCGTCTTCAGGTGCTCATAGTGGTCCCTCATCACTCTGCGAAGTGCCTTATGTGAGATAGCTTGCAGTCCCTCCTCGACTATGTCCTCCATAGTCAACTCGGTGAAAGCTGGGACAGAAGGTAAGGTAGTGCTAGCTGGGAACTCGACTAAGGTGACAATCGGTCCTTCGATTCCTCCTTCCTGAGCTGGCTTCCCGGTGCAGGTGACCTTGACAAGCTCGTTAAGGACTCCTAACATGACAAGAACTCGATAGAGGGTCTGTGCAAAATGCCCGAGCTCATATAGGTCGAAGGTAAGCCTTGCGTGGTCCAGAGGTAGCGGTCCTAGGGGTGACCAGTCGACGTTCGTTGCCATCTGCATGTTTTTAAGGAACAGGTGTTAGCAGGTCAATAATAGATAAGCCTTGCTTAAAAGTAAATACAAGGTCGGTATATAACCAAAATAAGGGCTATTCACGTCCTATTCTATCGTCCATTTCTGAGGGTTTCGTCCTATGGTCAAGTATGGCTCTGATACCAACTAAAGCGACCAGATTTCCATGAAGGGAAATCCATAGAGTCGAAGTGTATTATGACCATTGTAGATCATATTACCCAAATTCCAGTTGAATACCACACCCATACAATGATAATATCAGAGTACAAATAGTGCAGAATTACATAAATTATTACATCGCCGCATTGGCGAGATCCAAAGTAGCATTCATTCAGAATAGCTTAAAGATAAGATCGCCAAACTCGAGCATAGGAATGAACCCCTCAACCGTCAAACTCCTTAGAGCTATACTCCTTAGCAGAACCTGTGTGCCAAAATTTATCAGTACGATTTGTACTGGCCACTTCCACCCTATGAGCATTGCTTTGTGGAAATTAGATGCAAGTTGGATATAATCAAAAGGAACCTATAAGGGTGGGGTTTCCTATGTATTAGCATATTAAGTGTATAATAATAGTTGGTCAAGTTTTAACACCATTCCCACACACATTCCACCCCATTCCCTTTCTAGAGCCAGGTTTTGATCCTGGGATCGATATACCACCATCTCCACATCATCACCATACCATCTCTCAGTCGATAGGCCAACTCCCTCTCGGCACTGTCTCAAGGCCCGTAGCCCCTGGCAACGACTGATACTCTCTCACAGGGAAAGAAGAGAAGGACTCATCTCTCTATCTAGTTTAAACGAAACCCAGGAAAGGTCCATCGCCGACAAGTTAGCACATGTATCGATCGATCAACCATACACTATGCAAAGGTTTTACATAACCACAAGATCTGCCTTCTTCGCTGACCATCGTCAACTAGGCTGATTCTGGCCGCTTGCTAGCCTAGGATAATGCCACTCTACCATTTAGCCCTAGTACACCCCAAGTCTAGTCTAGGGCGGCTAAAACTGTGAGTCATGAGCCGGGTCCACAAGGTCTCGGAAGGGTGTGGGGGAAATCATCCATGCCCCGTACCACCTTACACTGTCCGCTATCAACCTAGCAGTACTGACAATCTACTACTAAGTAGTCCGGCCGTCCCGCACCATATAGGGCGAGTGGTACGTAAGGCTTCCCAGTGAATCTGAGTACTAGTAAGTTCTTAGAGATGACCAAGCCAGAATGTCTCCATTAGGGTTTCCATTTATCATGCCACCACAGCACCTCCATCCCAGGCTCCTCCCATCATAGGTTCATACCCTAGGCCACCTCATATACCATTTACCCTCCATAGGTATCCATTCTAGGGGTGCCTAGGTAGCACCCCATGATAAGACTTGCCCTAGGCTTGTCGTATACTCCAACTTGGTCAACACAACCCTTACCCTCCACACACCCAAGTCACACACGCAGCACTCTCCCCAAAGTCTAGATAACTCTAGTTTCCACCATGCATCAATGTAGTACAAGCATAGTAGAAGTATAAGTAATGAAATATAGCAGCAAGCGTGTGTCTAGCCTAATAGAAGGGTAAGCAGGGGTAAGGTTGCGTCAAGGTAAAGGCCATCAAGTAAGCATACTACCATGCAAGTCCTATTATAGTGTGAATATAACAATAAAGTAAAGCATTAGCAGCTCTATATTAGCCATGCGTAATAGGTGCTACGAGGTTGGGTGAGATGTGGCACCTTTAGTGTAGTCGTCTCCGTACTCCTCATGGTACTCATGATCCTCGTCCATCTAGTTCTCCTCCGAGTCTGCATACGATCGAATTATAGTCACGTTAGCGACGTCTATAGAATAGCACAAAGAAGCAATGAAAATTCAAACGAGCCAAATGCACTCAAACATGGGTTCATTGCGTAAAGCTTGATTTTAGATGAATTTTGGTCCTAGTTTCGTATTTTTCTGAGGTTGTATGAATTAGTTATGAATTTCCGAAGTTTTAATCATTTCTGAAAATAGAAAAGACTAAATTAATCCTGGGCTGACACGTGTCACGCTGTGACTGGTCCACGTGGCATGCTGCATGATGTCATCATCTTGGCTCTGAGCTGACAAGTGGGGTCCTACTGACATCATCTTGACGTCAGCATGACGTCATCAACGTCATCGTTTTTGATAGGTGGGGCCAGAGGCTCTTGGGTCACTGACTTGTGGGTCCGGTCAAAGTCAACGTCAAGTCAATGGGTGAGTCAACGGTCAATGGGTCATGGTCACTGACATGTGGGGCCAGAGCTGCTATCATTAGCAGCTGACGTTATCATGATGTCACCTCGGCTGTGTTGTTACTGATAGGTGGGACCCACATGACGTCAGCATGACGTCACTTACTGACAAGTGGGTACAGAGTCTCTGTGTCGCTGACATGTGGGTCCAGTCAATCGGTCAATGTTGATCAGTCAACGGTCAACACAGACCGGGTTCAAACTGGGCCGGTTGGGCCTGGATATGGGCTGGGCTTTGGCCCACCACGTGGCATGCTATGGCGCTGCCACGTCATAGCCAAGGGCCTCCACTGGGCTTCATCCACAGCTCGGCCCACACCGCATGGCTCACGGTGAACTCGTGTTCACGGTCCATGGACCATTGGCTGGGTCTTCGATGGACCGAGTCCACCCTTCTTCCCTCTGGCCTGGTCTATGTGCACCAGGTGCAGGTGTGTGTGGCCAGCGAGGAAGGATTCCTCTGCTTCCTTCCCCGGCGTGCCCCCACCGGTGGTGTGCTCTCCGGCGAGCTCCCACAGCGGCGTTGGCATCCAATTGAGGTGGGGAAAAGCTTTGTCAAGCCTCGGCGAATACGGTAGTGGGTCAAGGTGGCAGCTAGGGCTTCCTAGGGCGTTGGCCACGGTGGTCGGTGGCTTGGTCATGGTGGTGCTCGCCGACAGGGCATCTAGGGGCTGTTCCAGGGGTCCTGGTGCCCCGTTCCCATTTAGACGGCTAGTGGGAGACAGGGTAAAGTGTCGACGATGACCAAAGGGCGTGGCGGAGTCCACGCGCGGTGGTGGTGCATGGCGGGGCTCCGGTCGGTGGTCTGGTGCTCGTGGCCAAGGCGCTGCGGCTGGCTAACGGGGTCTCGGTCTACGTGGCTATCCTCCGAGCGTCATGGTGGTGCTACGGCTACTTCCTAGTCTGGCGAGGTGGCCGAGTGCACAAGTGGTGGCTGCGCCATGATGGCGGTGTCGTGAGCGTGGCGTGCGCGTGCTCTGCTACGGCGTCCAAGGGCTAGGAGGAGGTCTCAGCCAAAACACTCACAGAGTGGTGCTGGCAGTGTTCGGTGGTGGTGCGGTGGCGAGGCGTGTTGTCGGGGTAGGCGCTCAGGGCAGCGCTCTGGCTCCGGTGATCGGCATCTCCGAGCTCACTACTCGCCTCCCTCTTCCGAACTCCTTCTCAGCCCTCTTCTCTCGGTGCAGTGTGGGCTGTTGGGCCACCGAGCGGCGGCATCGTGGGCTGAGGAATCCCTTGGGCACTCTGGCGTCGCTTTATAGCCCCGGTGCCCGAGCTTCATCCATGGCGGACGGGGCGGACGACTGGCGATGCGTCGAGGGCATCGAACGGTATCACGAGCGCGGGTGGTTGGTGCGGAGGTTGCGTGGGCGCAGCGCTAAGGGAGCAGGGCCAGGTGATTCACATGACCCTAGGCCCGCGCCTGTCACTTTGGTCGGGACTCGGTCAGAGGCGGTGCCAGCGTGGGGAGGAAGATGACACTATGGCGGGGGGTGGCTGACACATGGGGTCAGGTTGGCAGCGACAGCAGGCGAAGCAGGAAGGCACGCGGGCGTGAGCAGCGCACTGGGCTGGCTAGCGGGGCCAGGTGCTGCCGCGCGCAAGCTGGGCTGGCTTGCTGGGCCGGGTGCTGCTGCGCGCTAGCGGGCCGAGCAGGCCGAGCCGGCTACGGGCCTTCTCCCTTTCTTTCCTTTTTCTATTTTTATTTTTCTTCTCCTTTGTTTAAATTCAAATTTGATTTTGGAATTTGAATTCAAAATTGGTGTACCTTATTCATTGGAGTTTTAGGTATGAGGCCCACAACACTCTTTTATATATATTAGGAACTTTATTTAGCTATTTTGTATAACAAAAATAGGTGTAGTTTTGTTATACAAAAATAGAAATAGTTTTCTCTTTAAGCATTTATTCTTTGGTTTGATTAATAATTACTTTATGGTTTATTTCTTTTAAAGGAGTTGTTAGGCATTACATAAAGCAAATGGAAATCCAAATCACCATTTGAATTAACAATGTATGCTATATTTTATTTGTCAGTATCTAAATAAACATAATTAACAAATGACATACCATGCTCATGAAATTGTTTAGTTGGGTTACAACTAATGCAACACCTAGGGTTGGCTCCTACAGATGTCACTCAACATTGCATGGGGTTACAACAAAAATTTTGTAGTTGTGATTTTTGGGTTGTTACACTACCATTGTCACTTCTAACTTTCTTGATGGTTGTTTCAAACTCATTATGAATACCCTTGACAAATGATTTGAATATTGCAAATACATCACTCTTGTCAACAAGAAAGAGTACCCATGTGTATCTAGTGAAATCATCCACAATCACAAATCCATATTTGTTTCCACCAAAGCTTGTGTATGTGGTTGGTCCAAACAAGTCAAATGTGACATCTTTCAAGCCTTAGATGTGCTCATCATACTCTTTTTAGGATGTGTGTTACCAACTTGCTTTTTGGCTTAACATGCACTACATAGCTTATCCTTTTCAAATGTGACATCTTTCAAGCCTCTAACTAAGTCATGCTTGATCAACTTATTCAATTGTTTCATTCCAACATGACCAAGCCTTCTATGCTATAACTAACCCATGCTAGACTTAGTGATCAAACATATTGATAATTTGGCTTCTCTAGCATTAAAATCAACCAAGTATAGATTCTCATATCTAAATCCTTTGAATATCAAGTTAGAGCCATCTACACTTATGATCTCTACATCATCCACATCGAATATGCACTTGAAACCAAGATCACACAATTGAGCTACCAATAAAAGGTTGAAGTTCAAGCTCTCTACTAGTAGCACATTAGAAATGCTCAAGTCATTGGATATTGCAATTTTACCAAGTCCTTTGACCTTGCCTTTGCCACTGTCACCAAATGTGATACTATCAATCCTATTACTCTTATTTTTATTGATTGAATTGAACATTCTTGGATCACCGGTCATGTGTTGTGTGCACCCACTATCAAGCACCCAATGCCTTCCTCCGGCTTTATAATTGATCTACAAAAGAAGATCAATTCTTTTTAGGTACTCAAACTTGCTTGGGTCCTTGAAGGTTAGTTACCAAGATCTTTGGTACCCAAATGGCCTTCTTCTTTGGGCCCACAATTGGTGTACCAATGAACTTAGCCTTCACACTATTGGCACCTTTAAAAACATGTAACAAGAATCAAATTTAATTGAGTATACATTAGGTAGCTTGTTCTTGTTAATCTTGCAATATTGCTCTATATGTCCAACTTGCTTGCATCTATTGCAAAACCGAGTTTGCCCTTCACAAAGCTAACTTTGGGATTGACAAAGGCCGCTTTGCCTTTCTTGGGGGTATAGCCTAATCCCTCTTTGTTGAGAGAAAACCTTTAGCTACCCAAGCACTTTAGCAAGCGGACATCTCCACCATAGGCATTGCCTAAGGCACGAGTGAGCTCATTTACCTCCTTCTTGAGGGTCTCATTTTCCACTTTTAGTGAGGCATCACAAGTGATTCCATCACTCAAAGGTGAAGTAGAAGTGGTAGTGCTATAAGAGGGGTTAGTGGGAGCAACTAAAATGGACTCATGAAAAGATTCATTAATAAGATCACAAGTTAGTCCCATATCACATGATACGATTACTTGCTCTTTCTTGGCTTCCTCCACTTTGACTTGCTCAATGAGAGAGGAGTGAGCCTTTTCAAGCTTAGAGTGAGTTTTACCAAGTTTTTCATGGGCTTCCATTAGCCTCTCATGAGTCGCATTGAGCTCATCAAAAGATTGCTCAAGAAATTTTACTTTCTTGCGTAATTCTTTACACTTCTTTCTCTTCATCTCATTGCAAGCGTGAACTTGCTCACACATGTACAAGAGCTCCTCCTTGGTGTACTCCTCATCATCATCATCATTATCATTCCTATAAGAGTCACTTTCACATTCATCATCATCACTCTCATCATATTTTACCTTGGTAGGCTTTGCCATGAAACATGTTGATGGAGTGTCAAAGATGGAGGGCTTGTTGTTGATGGCGATGCTTGCTAGTGCTTTCTTGATAGATTTTTTGCCATCATTACTAGAGCCATCACTATCCGATGAGCCATCACTATCCTAAGAGACTACATAGCCTCCACCCTTCTTCTTCTTTTGGAAGGTCATTCACTTCTCCTTCTTTTCATTCTTATCTTTCTTGTGCTTCTTCTTCTTCTTATCTTCATCATTATCACTATTGTAGGGATAATTTGCTACAACATGATCGGGGCTCTTGCAATTGTAGCATCTTCTCACATATTCTTTGCTTTTGGTGTGATCTCTTCTCTTTCTTGCACCATAGCCCTTTTTCATCATAAATTTTCCCATCTTATGGACAAAGAGGGCCATAGCTTCATCATCAATATCACTAAGATCATCATCATCAGTTGATTCTTTCTTGGACATGCCCTTGTTCTTAGATGATGATGAGCTAGCCTTGAATGATATACTCTTCTTCTTCCTGTCTTCTTCTTCCTTCTTGTCATCCTTGTCATCCACCTCTCTTTCCACACGGTATATCTCTTGTGTCATGACATCATCTAGTACTTGGTTGGGGGTAATCTCCATCAATCCTCCTCTTATGATAAGCAATCTCAACATCTCAAATCTTAGAGGTAAGCACATCAAGAACCAATGAGAGACATCATCATCCTTAATCTTCTCTCCCAATGCCTTCAAATCATTGACAATTACTTGCAAACGATGGAACATCTCCAGAATGCTCTCATCTTCCTTCATCTTGAAGCTTGTCAATTTATCCTCAAGGATATACAACTTGGCACTCTTCACCATCGGTGTGCCCTCATATGTTTCCTCCAATCTCTTTCACACCTCATTTGCTCTTTCACAATCCTTGATTTGCTCAAACACCTTGGAATCAATGGCATTGTATATGGTGTTGAGAGCCATTGTATTTGTATTGCTTGTTGATCTTATCTTGGTTGGTGGGATCATCGGGATCAATGATAGCATAGTCATTCTCAGTCACTTCCCATACTTGATCATTGATTGAACCAAGATACATCATCATCTTCCTCTTCTAATAATCATAGCATGTGCCATCAAAGAACGGTGGTTTGCCCCCCCACATGGTTGAACACAACTTGAGCCATAATTTGACACCGAGGTTGTTAAGCCTTTAATCAAACGGTGACCACGGCTCTAATACCACTTAAAAGGTTCTAATATGGCTAGAGGGGGGTGAATAGCATATTTATAAATCTACAAATCGACTAGAGCAATTTAATTAGTATGACAAAAAGCTAAATGCAAACTTGCTCTAGCTCTATAAGGGTTGCAAGCCATCTATCCCACAATTCTAGTTACAATGATAGCTAGACACATAACTTGCTATGATACTACTCACTAAGAGCTCTCAATCTTTCTACTCTAAAGAGCTCCACTAAGCAAACTTAAATAGCAAAGCAAGCTTTCAAATCTAATTACACTAAAGAGCTTGCCACAATTAGTTTGCAAGAATATAAACGAGTGAGTAGGATGGTTATACTATCGTGTAGAGGAATGAACCAATCACAACATGAATATAAAACCAATCACCGGGAGAATATCAAATGGCAAGAGACAACCGATTTTTCTCTCGAGGTTTACGTGCTTGCCAACATGTTAGTCCCCGTTGTGTTGACCAACACTTGGTGGTTCGGCAGCTAAGAGGTATTTCACAAACCTCGTCCACATAATTAGACACCGTAAGAACCTATCCACAAGTGAGGTAACTGAATGACATGACCAATTTACTAGAGTTACCTTTCGGCACTCCGCCGAGGAAGGTACAACTCCCCTCATAATCACCGGAGACGGCCACGAACAATCACCAACTCATGCCGATCCTCCACCGCTGCACCAAGCCATCTAGGTGGTGGCAACCACCAAGAGTAACAGGCGAAATCCACAGCGCAATACGAATACCAAGTGCCTCTAGATGCAATCACTCAAGCAATGCACTTGGATTCTCTTCAAATCTCACAAAGATGATGGATCAATGATGGAGATAAGTGGGAGGGCTTTGGCTAAGCTCACAAGGTTGCTATGTCAATGAAAATGTGCAAGAGAGTGAGCTTGAGCCGGCCATAGAGCTTAAATAGAAGCCCCTACGAAATAGAGCCGTTGGGCTCCTCATTGCACTGAACACGGGTTGACCAGACGCTAGACCCAGTGTCCGGTCACTCGATGCCAGCCACATGTCATCCTACTTTCAACAGGAGTCGTCTGATCTCAACGGTCATGACATGACCGGATGCTCCGGCACAAGTGACCGGACGCTGGACCCCCAGCATCCGGTCGTTTCCAGTAAGCTCCCAGAGACACATTTCTATGACCGGACACGTCCGGTCGCACTTGACCGGATACAGCCAGCGTCCGGTCAGTCACCCTGACTTCTGTGCAGCTACGTCAGCTCTGATCGGACACTGTCTTCCACCGGTCAGTCAGAGGCCCAGCGTCCGGTTACATGATCGACGCCAAGTTTTCACTGCCACGCCTGACCGGACGCATCGGTCCCCTAAGACCAGCGTCCGGTCGTGCGTCCGGTCAGTTGTAAAACAACGAGATTGACCCTCTTTCATCTATATCTTCTTCATCCTTGCTCAAATGTGCCAACCACCAAGTGTATCATCTTGTGCACATGTGTTAGCATATTTTCACAAATATTTTCAATGGTGTTAGCACTCCACTAGATTCTAAATGCATGTGCAATGAATTAGAGCATCTAGTGACACTTTGATAACCGTATTTCGATACGAGTTTCACTCCTCATAATAGTACGGCTATTTATCCTAAATATGATCACACTCACTAAGTGTCTTGATCACTAAAATAAAATGGCTCCTATATTTTATACCTTTGCCTTAAGCCTTTTATTTTTCTTTTTCTTCTTTTCTACGTTCAAGTCTTTGATCATAACTATGCCATCACCATTGTCATGATCTTCGTCATTTCTTCATCACTTGGAGTAGTGCTACATATTTCATGATCACTTTGATAAATTAGGTTAGCACTTAGGGTTTCATCAATTAACCAAAACCAAACTAGAGCTTTCATAGGGAAGGAGGAGCAGTTGCTGCAGCAGTACTCGTTGTCGTCACCATTGGGACCGTCGTCGTCGTTTGGGAGGGAGAGAGAGAAGGTGGGGAACGGCAGCGACTCGATCGAGTCGGCGGCACGGGCGTCTAATGCGGAAGGCAGGGGTATAATGGACCATACGGATTTGGGGTACGTCTACATATGTCTGCATGTAGGCCACAGGCAAGCATAGAAATTGACATTTCTCTGTTGTACGAGGAATTGTAATGGCACGATTCAAAATAGATGAAAAATAATGGCATTTGTCAGACTGTGTTTTTTTTAATGGCTTCAATTCGATTAAGGCCCTGTTTGGTTTCCATAAGTTAGGTGACTTATTAAGTCAGGTGACTGAAAATCAGTGACTTATAAGTTATGTATATTTGGTTGTAGATGACTTATAAGCTCATTAAAGGTGTGGGCCTCACGCGAAAAAGGGTGACTTATAAGTTTTAAGCAGGGGTGAACCAACTTAAAACTTATAAGCAGGGGTGACTTATAAGTTGGTAGTATTTAACAAAATAAGTTACTTTTTTTTCACTTTTCAATTTATAAGTAGGTGACTTATTTGCAAACTGGGCCTAACCCACACAAAAACCCATCCGCAGTTGTAGCGGGGAGACTCTCCCCCCGTGCCCCGGACGACAATGACTGTCGACGCGGCGCTCCTCGCCATCGTCGTCGCCTTCCTCCTCCCGCTACGCCTCGTCTCCCTCGGCCTCCGCCTGGCGTCCGGGCACCACAGCACCAGCGCCAGACACCTTGGCCGTTCTTGTGCTGCTTTGGCCGTCGCGGCCGCGCTCCTCGCAGTCATCTTCGCCCTCCCGCGTGACCACGCCAGGGAGTGCGCCGCCCCGGTCGCCTCCGTCTACAGCGGCGGGGATGATGACGGCGGTTTCCGCGAGGAGCTGCGGTCGGAGGTCGAGCAGCTTAAGCTGCAGCTGGCGCGGCTTGGTATGTTGGGAGATTAGACGCCCCATGTCCTGTTAGGGCTAATCCTGTTTGTATCAGAGCATGCGCTTGTTTACCCGTGTTCAAGTTTTGTGCCTCGCGATTGACAGTCTTGCGATTGCGATAGTTTAACAACTGAACTTTGGTCTTTAGGGTTAATGGTTTTTATTGAATTCTGCTTATTAAAAAATTGTACTTTATTTTTAGACCCCGTTTGGAAGATGGAATTTTCCCCATATCCTGTGTTTTGTGTGAAATTTAAACTAATTACAGTTAAATTCCTATATTCCAAGCGTAATTTAAACTAATTCCAGTGAAATTCCTACATTCCAAGCATAATCTACTTGTCCTATGATGTTAACGGAGTTTCTTGTGTTTTTTTTTCTTCTTTTGTATGCTGATATATTTTGAACTATGCTTGCAGAATCTCTTTGGGATAGTAAACCTAAAGTGGTCGATGAGAAACTTGATCCTTTAGAGGAGGAGAATGGCCGTGTAATGAGAGCAATGGAACTTGATATCCAGTCTCTGATCAATGAGCAGGAAAATATCAAGGTATGTTCTGTGTGTCTGGTGACTTGTTCCTTCTCGATTGTATCACATCAATTCCATGGAGTTCCGGTAGTCATTGAGTGTTACTACCTTACTAAATTGCACAAATTTTTATTATATTACTAGTATAAATAAACAAACAAATATTCTGATTCTACAATGTAGTTCATACATGTAGATCATGATCAAGCACCCTCTAAGCTTGAACTTTGGTGATGGTAGGTCAAGATAATTAGATGGTCTAGGTGGGTACAATGTGCTCAGCAATAGTGCTACTGCATGAAGAAATCATAATATGCTGTACTAGCTGCTGCTGCCATGTATCACGAAGGCAGTGGAGATTTTGTATTGATGAAAAATATGGGAGTTGTTCAAGTTAAATTTTCTTGCTCCATTCGTGTGGCATTTTGATTGGATCTTGGTCTTTTATGGGTGGGTGGGGAGGGGGAATGCAGGCACATGTACTAGGCATTAGGCAAGGACCTGTCACAAAAACAATGTTAGTTTCTTCATTATTGCTGTAGTAGTGGACAATGAAGCTGAATATGAGTTAGTAAGCTTATGGTTTGGTCAACCTAAATAAAATCTGTTTTTTTCTGCTTATTGTTTTATTGTGACTAGAATGAAACTAGCCAACTTCTTTACATTTACCATTTATGTTCTTAAAAGAAAAAAAAAGGTTCTTAAATAGCATGTATTTTGTGCTGTTTTTTCATGCAGATTCAGGAATTATTATGCAGCTCATATTTTGGTGATAGTATCAAAGCAATGGAAAATGAGGTGCCTCCCACACAGAAAAATGTTGGATGTATTTGCTCATGTTCCTACTAAAATAGGACTACTGTTAGTTTGGACAAACAACTGTCTGAGTCAGAATTTTTTCTTATGTAGATTGCCTCTTAAAAGCTCTATTAGAATCTGAATACATCACCAGAACTATTCAAATATTAGCTGGATACTCTGTTCATCTCGTCTACAGGGTCAAAACTCTTTAAGTCTTCATATATGCCTAAAAATATTGCATGCTTTTGATATTTATATATATGCACTGCTACTGTTTACATCGCTGCTTTGATTCCTGTTTTCTTCATTGATACACCTTTTGTGAACCTTAAAAATTATTAATGCCTGATCGTCATAGGTGTTATTTTTTACAAATCCAGCAAACCACCTACCTGTCTTTTATCTGTTTCCGTAGAGTGTTAATTTTGCTAACTTATTTTGTATGCAGTCTTATATTGCCTGTTATGTGTGGTAAAGAAAATATTATTCCAGCTGTTCTTTTATGTGCTATTGGGCCTCCTTTTCTGAAAGCTGTTTCAGCTATTCACCTTATGGAGTTATGATTTATGAAATAGGTTCAAATTCTAAAAGATGGATCAAGAAAGATGAATTCAGATATATTGACAGTAGCAAAGGACACAACAGAAAAGGTCGAAGCTCTGCATTCAGCTATCAAGAAGGTATCTTTCTATAGGTTACTGTTTTCTGTTTCATCAAGGAACCTTTTAGCTGCATGACCTTTTATGTGCTACTTGTTTATTTATAAGTTTTATTTTTATCTTTTGTGACTTGGGGCTCTTGGTGGGTTTCAACTCTAGCCTACCCCAACTTGCTTGGGACTGAAAGGCTATGTTGTTGTTGTTGTTGTTGTATTTTTATCTTTTGTCTGGTAATACACCTTAAAATTTTAATCTATCTGGTTAACCATTTTTCTCAGACCTTGTGTTGTTGAAATTTAGGCCCACTTTGTATATGTAAGCAATATAATGATAAGCTTTGGTGTGACAATAATGTCACTATTGTGATACTATTTTGACATTTGTCAACTCCATATCTTTCAATTGCAACCCAATTTTTTTTTCTGGAAATTCAGACACAATACTCACACAGCATCAATGGCAAATAACCATTTTGCTACCAACAATTTTTTTCTCTCGAACACGCAGGAGTGCTGCGCGTCATTGTGTTAATAGAAAGAAGTGCTACCAATCAAATTAATAAAGGGACATTTCTCAAGTGAAGCATATTGACCCGCCATCATGTGCCATCCGTCACAATCACTATGATAGTCACACGGTAGTTTGATCGTGGTGGTGGTCGGTGGTACATGAAGTTGTTGCCGTGCTTCTCTTCACCATTGTTACCTGTAATGTTGGGCCTGTCCTACTACTGCAAGAAACATGAGGCAGCAGAGGGCTAGGAGGCTGCGGCAACAGCTTACTTAGCAATAAACATTTTTTTATCTATCTACAAGAGTTGTTCTTAAGCAAGTTAGCAAGTTTTAGCCACCACCTCTCATCCAAAATGTTATTTTAGCCTTCCCCACTCTTCGTCGCAAACTATAGATTATTCCACATTGAATCACTTTTCTCACCTTTTCAATAAGAAAGCAATAGGGATCCAATCTCCCTCAGCCACCAGAAATTTAGGTTGCCCGGGCAGGTTGGGTTCGAGGGACGTGGGTTGTGGGTGTCTAAAAACACGGGTTGAAGGGGTTAGTTTGAATTGAATGACCCCAACTAATCTGAGTCGATGAGCTTTGATATGCCATGTATGAGTAGTTACAAAAGACCAATACAAAGTAATAAAAATAAAAAGAACAAGATAGTTTAAATTGAGCTGTGTACAGTGGCCCATTTAGCCAAGCTCGATGAGGTATATAATACGGCTATGCAATACAAAAGTAGATGTAGAAGATCCATTGTAAAGTTAAAAAAAAAAGAAAAGGTAAATATTAGATGGGCTTCTGCACTCTGGCCCATCCAGCCTACCTAATGTTCTGCCCTAAGAAGTTAAGAGCATAACCTCTAGTCTCTCTCTTTGCGAATGCATGCTGCCAGCAGTTCCTTTCTTCCTCGTTTCTCTCTGCTCTCAAGTCCCAACTCCAACAATGCTGCCAGCACTAGATCCATCACCGCTGGCCAAAACTGGTCTTCCATCTGGGTAAAGTCGTCTGCTCTTGTTCTCGTCTTTGCTCTAGTAGTTTCAGTTTCACTGAAGACATCCGTATCCCGCTGTGGCTGCTACTGCACCAGTGTGGTGCTGTCACTGCCGGTGGCTGGTGGTCGATGGTCCTCATCAGTGCTGGGTCTGGGTGCCTCCCACACCTTAGCAACAGCATCCTCCTCCATATCTCCCCCCTCCCCTTACCAACAGCATCCTCCTCCATATCTCCCCCTTCCCCCTTTTATTCCTTGATACATCTCATTCCATGTGGCAACAGGACAGTGACCATCATTGATTTCGACCCGTGAATCAGGACAGTGTTTCTGGCTCACAGAATGCGGAATCGTCCCAGATCCCTGTGACCACGATCTCTCTCTCTCTCTCTTTCTCTCTCTCTAGCCACACCTTACCTCCCAGGATTTCCCTCTTATGATCTTATCCAATCCATGCACAGATATTGCCTAACATTATGCTACCACACAGGGTAGAGTCCTATGCCATAGTTACGACTTATATCATCCTGCTTCTTCTCCTTGCTATTGTGACCTCTATATAATCTATTCATGTTACTTCCCACGCCAACCAAGCTTGTTGCAGCTGTGAACACAAACCACACTTGAGCATGCCACTGCCTTCCCCACATCATACCTCAGCCACATTGCTCTCCGTGGCCACACCACATCTCAGTCCAATTACCGATTTATCATTGAACAGCATCCTATTGACAGTGACAGCATGCTGGTGGCTGGATTTTTTTTTTTTTTTTTTTTTTTTTTTTTTTTTTTTTTTGCGGGGAAGGGTGGAAGTGGTAATACCAACCCCAGTGATCAATGGGCTGGTGGGACAAGCACGATTTGGAAGATGATTAATGGGGAGACTTAAGGGGTATGTTATGCCTGTTTATAACTGGTGTCTGTGGTTATGAAGGAACCCCATTTCCCTCTTCTGAAGTGATGTGCATCTATGCTCCTTTTGCTATCCAGAACCAATATGACATACTTTTGGTCAAAGTGCTTTTTTAGGGGAAAATTAGACTGGGAAGTATAATAATATGCATTCTACCTTAATGAACAGAACTGGATTGGCATGGAGTTTGGGTCACCAATATTGTACTTGAAGGAATCCCTTCAAAATTTGTAGAACCAGAAGAAAATTACAGCCCTAAGAACTAAAACATTGACTTTATTTCCAGCATCTTCATCCACCGCATCCTAGAAAGGACATCATAGTACACTTAGGGGGCGTTTGGTTCCCTGCACGAGGACGAACCAGGCCCATCTAGTGCGAGCACAGCATGATTGGTTGGCTGCACGCGCCTTCTAGCCAGGCTGAGTTCGTGCAAAAGGCTGTCGTTGGGCCTGGCTCTCCCCATACGGGATTTTCCTGCGTTCCAATCGAGCCAGGCCGGAGTGGTGCGAGAGCAGGTGCGTGGATGAGTGTTTGAGAGTGCAAAAGCTGCAGGAGTCAGGCAACCAAACAAGTTCTTTCATGAGCCAGGCTACACGCATACGGGAACCAAACAGCATGCACCTGCACCTTCAAAGCCTGGCCACCCTCAGCCTGTATCTCTGCTACGGGCCTGCTCGGAAGGGAACCAAATGCCCCCTTAGGATTTTAAGCTTCAGTATCCAGTTGCCTTATAGCTCCTTTGGCACTTTAAAGCTTTGTTTTACAACTTTCATGGTTATGTGCTATTGTGCTGTAAATATGGTTGTAGCTGTAGGTACTTGTTTTCAGGTGGTCATTTCATGGTCATACTACTGCAGGTTCAAGTTATAGCTGATGAATGGGTCAAGATGAACTCTACTATTAACAGAATATGGTCATTCACTAAGGAGACAGAGCAAAGGGTGGAAGGTCTATATTCAGATTTAAAGAAGGTATGCTTATTTAGACTATCAAGTATCAACTTTTCATTATCTAAAAATGTCCATGTTGCGTAAATGTCATCCTTGTTTCGCATTTGATTTATTATATTATTTTGCAGTATAATTTGAAATTGAATACATTGTAAGTCTTTTTTTTTTTTTGAAAAGTCTTAGTATATGCTAATACTTAAGACAACCTCTCCTTGTTAAAATACTTGGACAACATTTCTTCACTAAATAGTCAAGCAATTTCAAGGTTTGCATTGATAGTCTTACATTTTCAGTTTCCACATGTGCACTTTTGTAACAGAAGAAACAAAGATACATAATTCATATTCAGATGCTAGGAACATTTGTCACTGGAACAAATTTGTTTAGTAGATAACAGTGCCATATTACCTCTGTATGCTGCAGTTACACATGTTATGGGTACAAATGAATCACAACGGGAAGTGTTTGATGGGGGGAGTTCACCTAGAATGTTCCAAATGCCTAGTATATTTTGGAGCATATACCATAAAATAAATAATCACACGTGGAACTACTATGTAATAAGACACCAAAAGGAATTTTCTTTGATGAGGATAGCAACTAGAACATAAAATTTGAAAACATTCCTTGTTTTATCACCATTGGCACTAAGGATTTAATGATTTATGCACAGGGCTTCAAGCAGACGAAGAGAAAAGTGCCATTCTGGAGAGATTGATGATGCTGTGGACCTGATGTTTGACCACTGTCATTGATGCTCCGCTTGGAATTGTCACACAGAAAGCTTTTAGCAACTTGATCCGCTTGTGTCCAGTGTTAATATTTTCGCGTCCTTATTACTTGTCAGACTTCAGTGCAATGCTGTGGTTGTTGAGACCTTGTGCGACCCGACTTGCTAACTGCCTTTGTGCCGTCATGGTCGCATGACATCCGTCGAAATATGAATTGTTATGTTTTTCCTATATATAAAATACGCAAGTAGTTCTCCGAAATAGCCCCATGACTCGGGGTCTCGGGGCCTGGGTTCAAACCACACCGGTTCCGGTTTGGTTTGCGGTTTAAACCAACCCATGAACCAGGTAGTTAGTACTCCAGTACTAACACTTATCCTCTTTTTTTTTCTGAATGTGAAAAATGGCGCCGGTTATAACGGCAACGGCAATGCTGTGGTTTCTACTTTCTAGTGCCTCCAGTTGTATGGACGGTGTGACTCATTGCGTAGTTTCTCCTTGACCTGGGGCTACAAGTGCAGGATGGCTACAGGAAGCGATGAAGCATGCCTGCTTTTCTTTGTAACAAACGAATTTGAGCGCAAGGTTAACAAACGAATTTGAGCGTAAGGTGGCGACCTCAACGCCTCTCGGTGAAGATGTCACCCAACACGAGTGGGCTCATCTCCATACGTTCCTCTGTCAAGCTCCGCACCGTGAAGCTTCCCAAGGGCCAAAATCTTCGTGGGGGTCTTTTTTTTTTGGTTTTGGGATAAAGAGGGATGTGATGGATGCATTTTAGTTTTTTATTAGATGGAATTGTTTTACCTCAGTGTTTAGTTAGGAGGACGGAGACGTCTATGTTACGTGTTTTGTGCCTGTTTAGTTGCACTTCATTTTGTAAAATTTTTCAAGATTCCCCGTCACATCGAATCTTTGGACGCATGTATGAAGCATTAAATATAAATAAAAAATAAAACTAATTACATAGTTTAGACGAAATTCACGAGACGAATCTTTTAAGTCTAATTAGACTCTGATTAGACACTAATTGCCAAATAACAACGAACGTCCTACAGTACCATTTCCCAAAAAATTTCGCCAACTAAACAAGGCCTTTGTTGGAGAGATGGGGATGAATAGGATAAGTCACCGTTTATGATCTGTTAGGCATCCCTTAAATGGTGCTCACATGTCATCCTCTCTCTTACCTTCTTCTTCCTTCCACCACCACTCATCCCTATCCACGGTCCTCGCCGTCGCTGCTTCCTACAGTGACCATGTCAGCCCACCGCGACCATGCCACCAACCGCCACATCTTGCCCCTGGCCACAACCAGCCCCGGCCCCGGGGGGGGGGGGGGGGGGGGGGGGTTGAGCTGTGCCCACGCACAGGGCCCTTGAAGCCTAGGGGCCCAATCCCAGGTATGTAAGCTATAGTTGGCCCATAAGAAAGAGTCCGTCGATTTTCCTTCCGTCGCAGCCGCTCTCCTTCTGTGTCATCGCTGCGCCTTCGCTCCGCCGTCCGGCGTCGCCGTCACCGTCGCCGATCTGGCTACTCCGTTCGCTTGCTCCGTAACTCCATTCCCAACCAAGCGAGTACGACTATACGAGACGTCCTTACTTCCAGACATGTTCAGGTAAAGTGCCATGCCCAATTGCCCCTGTTCCCTTAGTCCCTTTGTTGATTGTTTAATCAATGTTTAATTTGTCTAATTGCCTTTGCCCCTTGTCGTTATTCTTTAGAATAGAATATATAAGACTCAGATTCTAATTTGGGATTGGAGAATCCCTAACAGTGTAGGGCAGTGAATAATTATTATCCTTGTTCTCCACTCGTCTCTCGCCAAAAAAAAATACTTGGTACTTTACTAACACTCATTTTTATTTTAACGTTAAACTGAATCTAGTATTATTTCTAAATTTCCAGTGTCCTCGTGTTGCCAAAAGGCTTGCATTTATATAGAAGTGAAAAAGAAAAAAAAATAGAGATGGATAGAATTTTTATGCATATTATTATAATTAAAATGAAGGCCCATCTTCCAAGCTTCGCTCCAGGCCTATAAATTGACAGGACCGGGCCTGGCCACAACCCCTAGTTCACTCTGTTGGTGTCTCTCCTGTCCTGGCACTCACGCCAACCCTACCCGTTGCTCACGCATGGTGCCCAACGCTTGCACCCCGGGCTCTGCCTCTCCCCAGTCGTGGCATGGAGTCCGCCCGATGTTCGTACCGACCCCACCCCAATCTCGCGCAGGAGCTCCGCCAAAACTCTGTGGCACCTCCCCTGGATCCACGACCGCTCCCATCGCCGCCCGCCCGCACTAGATTTGCCGGAGTGCTCGCACATGCAAAGAGGAAGATGAGGCGACAACGGACAAAACCAGACGCCATCTGCAGGGGACGAATGTGTAACTGATTATTTGAGGGACCAAGGGAGCCCCTAGTCTAGAGGAATATTCCTCTCTGGGATGCTCCCATCCTCATGTCCTCAAACTAAACATTGGGACAAAGTGGGATGTATATCCCACTTCATTCCTAGTCTTGTCCGCAAACCAAACATATGGTATGTCTAAGGATGAGTGATCGCATACTATAACGTTGGTGTAGGACCAAACGGGTGATGAGTGGTTTAGTCACTAGCTATTAGCTAACCTACTTCCTAAGGTGCTTACTGGAAACTCATCTCCCTCGAGCTACCAAAATAAGCTATATAAGCTTATTACAATTCCGGGCACACCGTTTTGTCTCATTCTTTCATATCTGCTCTTTTTAAATGCATCCTGATCAGTGCAGTCTTGCATTGTAAGCTACAAAATTCTAGATGTTGTAAGAAAAATGGTACCTAACAAGGGCCATTAGTGATTTCTATGATTGAATAACAACATCACCATTCGGACTAATGTTGTTTAAATACAAGGTTTTGGTCCTACGGTATGCAACTTGCAAGGATGGACTTGAGCGAGGAGACGATGAAGATAAAGTGATCAAACACCTCAAGCAAAGGATAATGAGCTGCCATGGAGACTGTAGAAGAGATAAAATAAGCTCAAGACATTAAGTAGAAAGGGTCGAACGAAAAGACACGCTGAAACTGCTCTCAGTAAGCACCAGAGGGTGCACCGGAGCTTCTCGGTGTGCACGGGATAAAGCGGGTGAAGCCCAACCCAAGGCAAGCTCAAGCTGTGCACATAACTCTCGGGTGAGCATTGAACTTAGGCACGGGAGCTTCAAACTGAGAACAGTTCACAAGCGCAGTGGAGATGGTGAGCACCGGAAGGATAGGTGCTGTCTAGTGAAAATTTGAAGTCTTGGACTTCGCATCAGAAATCTCCGATGTGGGATTGGAGAAACCACTGGAGAATAAATCAACAACGGTTGAAAGGATTTAGATGGCTAGAGAGAGGGTTGAATAGGTTATAAAAAAGTTCTTCTATAAAAGCACAACAATAGAGCAAAGGCGACTAGTACAATAAATGTTTCTAATAGCCTAGCTCTAATTCATCCGAGCAAACCCCTTCACAATCCTAGTAGCAAGAGATTTCTAGTCTAAACCACAACCCGCACAGAAGCTACTAGCTACACAAGCAAACTAGAGAGAGAGCTAATTACTACTAAAACTACAACTACACTACTCTAGCAACTACCACTCACAAGCACAATAAGAAAGTAAATAGGAGAGTAGTAGTAGCAAACTAACGAGGGAAAGTGATCAACACAATGATTTATCTCCATGGTCCGGTTGCTTGCTGGCAACCCACTACATCTACATTGTAGTGAGTACCCAAGTGATGATTTGCGCACTAACTAGCATGACAAGCTAGACCCATAAATTAGGTGCCACAAGAATCGAGCACATAGTGCACTCCAACTAGCCATGAACATTCCATTAGAGTATCCCTTTACAACTCCGCGAGGTGGGATCAATACATCTCACAAATCACCGCCTAGAGACAGAGAACAATCGCCAACACTCCCCTCAACAATCACTGCTGCTCCAAGCCATCTGAGTGGCGGTAACCACCAAGAGTAACAAGAAAACTGCAACCCAATCAAAGAACTAGTGCCACTAGATGCAAGACAACGAAGCAAATGACAGTTTAGATATGTATTTAGGGTTATTTTACGTGACATATACGGGTAATTATTTAGAAAATAAAATAGATCTAATTGCTATTATTATTATTATTATTATTATTATTATTATTATTATTATTATTATTATTATTATTATTATTATTATTATTATTATTATTATTATTATTTTATTGTTATTATTGTTATTATTATTATTATTATTATTATTATTATTATTATTATTATTATTATTATTATTATTATTATTATTATTATTATTATTATTATTATTATTATTATTATTATTATTAGAGTCTACCAAATTGATGGTCAAGTTTCTTGAATTTTGCGATAATTTCTAGGATTTATCTTTTCTCTAACACATGTCGTGAGGATTAATTCAAAGGCTCCGTTTCAGGCGTCCAGTTAGCATATCTTTGATATGTATTTAGTTGAAACCTAAGCTTAAGTTATACTTCCTCTATCCTGAAATATAAGAAATTAAGAGGTCAAAATTTATACCAAAATATAAGGAATTCTAGGTGAACAAACATTCTAAAAGGCAATATTCATATACATACCTACCATTAATGTCTATCACCAAACCAAATATAGTAATTAGGGAGAGTTATATGTGTTATTTGTTTTACCATATAATATGTCCTAAAATTATTTGGGTTGGTTATATTTTAGGATAAAGGGAGTAGAAGCTCTTGTTGCAACATTTTCTTGTGACATCATTAATATATATTTTGGCTTTTAACTTTTGATCTTATTAGTTGATGCGATTTTTTATCCACATGTTAAGTTGAAACACTTTTAATTGTTGTATATTTCATTCAAATTTTACTTTTGTGTTCTATTTAAAATATATTCTAGTTCCTAAACTTCACTCTTAGATATAAACTGCATAACAATCATTTCAGCCTACAGACACTCAAGATGTTGAATTGCTATATTGAGAATTTATATGTGTGATAGTATTATTTGATTAAAAAACATAAAATACTTAAATTAAATTAGCAGTATTGATGTGATATAATGTTTCAGTCACAATGTACGAACTTATTTAAAGTAAGAACTTATAAATTTATTACATGGAGTATTAATATAATTTAAAGTGAAATATTAGTGTCACTATTATTTGGTGAAGATATTTTTCCTCTCTTAGTAAACTACTAAAATAAGTATAGCATATGCATGTCACTACTACAATAAACTCAACGGAGGAGGGCGCTTTTTATTTTGTGAGGCAGGCAAAGGCAACCGCCTCCGTCCAAAGGTCACGGTTAATCCGTGAACTATGGTGGTAGTTGCCTTGCCCACCTCGGTTAAACGTTTAACCAAGACGAGCGCCTTATAAATGCCCGCCTCGGTTAATGGATTAAAAAAACAAAAAAAAATCCTAGAGCCTACCAGCGAGCCTGTTTTTGTGCCCACTAACGAGTCCATTTCCGCCACCGTGAACCGCAGCGCCAGCGCCCTCCACCAGATCCGCCGCTCAGGGAGTCGCCACTCGCAGATCCGCCGCCCTCCATCGAATCTGTCGCTCCAGGAGTCACAACTCCTAGATCCGTGCCGTGGAGGTCGATCCGTGCTGGAGAGGTCGATTCATGCCGGGAGGACCTCGATCTTGTCGGGAGGAGCCGCTACCGTCCGTCGCCTAGAGTACACCAAGAGTGAGAGAGAGAGAGAGTAGATTGAAGCCGTATGTCTGCCCGTCGTGCCGCCGTCGCCTTGGATCTGGATCTGAATATGCAAGGAGACAGAGTGTGAGAGAGGCAGATGGAGAGTAGACCGAGAGAGATGAGACCTGCTTGAGGACGGATCTAGCTGCTAGGTCTCGCTCGTCGGACCATCACCGGTTCCTGAGCGCCGCCGTGAGGGAGCGGGTCGCCTCGCACGTCTGCGTTGCTGGGAGGAAGCTGGCCGACTCACGCGCCGCCAAGACACCACACGCTAGGGCCCGCGCACTGCTGGGGTAGGGACATGTACGAGCCATATGCCAGGGTTGGAACATCGGGGTAGGGCCACGCTGAAAGGTCCTAATGGCTAGAGGGGGGGTGAATAGCCTAATAAAAAATTCTACAACAACACTTAACAAAATGTTAGACAATTATGAGGCGAAGCAAGTGTTGCGCTAGCCTACTTAAAATGTAAGCCATCTACCACAATTCTAGTTTAGATAGTGTCGATCCACACAAAAGCTATGACACTATCCTATGTTAGTGTGCTCTCAAAGGCTAACTAAAGAGCCACACCAACCAAGCAAGCAAGCTCTCACAACTAGCTACACTAAAGAGCTTGACAACTAGTTTGCGGTAATGTAAAGAGAGTGATCAAGAAGATTATACCGCCGTGTAGATGAATGAGCCAATCAATCACAAGGATGAATAACAATGAAGACTAATCACCTCGGAATCAATGATGAACACAATGATTTTTTACCGAGGTTCACTTGCTTGCCGGCAAGCTAGTCCTCGTTGTGGCGATTCACTCACTTGGAGATTCACGCGCTAATTGGCTACACACGCCAAACCCTTAATAGGGTGCCGCACAACCACCACAAGATGAGGATCACACAAGCCACGAGCAATCCACTAGAGTACCTTTTGGCGCTCCACCAGGGAAAGGTCAAGAACCCCTCACAATCACCACGATCGGAGCCGGAGACAATCACCACCCTCCGCTCAATGATCATCACTGCTCCAAGCCATCTAGGTGGTGGCAACCACCAAGAGTAACAAGCAAAATATGCAGCGAAACACGAACACCAAGTGCCTCTAGATGCAAACATTCAAGCAATGCACTTGGATTCTCTCCTAATCTCACTATGATGATGAATCAATGATGGAGATGAGTGGGATGACTTTGGCTAAGCTCACAAGGTTGATATGTCAATGAAAAATGGCCAAAGATATGAGCTACAGCCGGCCATGGGGCTTAAATAGAAGCCCCCACGAAATAGAGTTGTTATACCCCTTCACTGGGCATAACACGGGCCGACCGGACGCTCCGGTCCAACTGACCGGACGCTGCTCCTCAGCGTCCGGTCACCCGATGGCGTCCACGTGTCTCCTGCATTCAATAGTGAACGTTTGATCTCAATGGTCAACATGTTGACCGGACGCTCCGACAGAGCTGACCGGACGCTAGACCCCCAGCGTCCGGTCATTTACTGTAAGGGTCCAAAACATGTTTTTGCCGACCGGACGCGTCCGGTCATGCTTGACCGGACACAGCCCAGCGTCCGGTGCTTAACCCTAATCACTATGTCGACCGACAACACGACCGGACGTAGCCCTTCAGCGTTTGGTCGTAGAGTGACCCAGCATCCGGTCAGTTGACCGACGCCAGCATCATTGCGACCAACTCCATTTCACCTCTAACTTCTTCACCCTTGCTTAAATGTGCCAACTACCAAGTGTATCACCTTGTGCACATGTGTTAGCATATTTTCACAAACATTTTCAAGGGTGTTAGCACTCCACTAGATCCTAAATGCATATGCAATGAGTTAGAGCATCTAGTGGCACTTTGATAACCGTATTCCGATATGAGTTTCACCCCTCTTAATAGTACGGCTATCAAACCTAAATGTGATCACACTCTCTAAGTGTCTTGATCACCAAAAACAAAATAGCTCCTATGGTTTATACCTTTGCCTTGAGCTTTTTGTTTTTCTCTTTCTTCTTTCCAAGTCCAAGCACTTGATCATCATTATGATATCAACATCATCATGCTATGATCTTCATTTGCTTCATCACTTGGAGTGTGCTACCTATCTCATAATCACTTGATAAACTAGGTTAGCACTTAGGGTTTCATCAATTCACCAAAACTAAACTAGAGCTTTCAATCTCCCTCTTTTTGGTAATTGATGACAACCCTTTCATAAAGATATGAATTGAAATTCAATTGAATCCATGTTGCTTGCCCAAGCATATTTACCATGTGTAAAAGGATATGGACAAGTTTCATGAACCCCAAATGGTAGCAATTGCTCCCCCTATATATGTGCTAAGAGTTTGGATTGTAGCTTGCACATATGCTTAGATAGGAAATATAGGAGTCAATGTCTACCATATGATACTAAGGTATAAGAGATGGACCTTTGAAGCGTGATACCAATCGGAGTGCACCAATATACCATCCTTAGCACCATGGTTAGCTCAATATCACTTGGAAACAATACTTGAAATGAAGGTTATCTAGTGATTTCATTTCATCATTCAATCTTATAACTAGCATACATCACACAAGCATGGATGTTTATATTTAAAACTTGTGCTATGCAAGCAAACATATGAAATGCACATTCAAATGCACCATACAAGTTCATAAGCTTGCTCCCCCTACTTGTGTGCTCAAAATTTTAGTTGATCCCTTTCCTTTGTCATATCTCTCCCTTTATGATATTTCTCCCCCTTTTTCACTATTTCTACTACTATCTTTGTTTCTCTCCCTCTTTGTCATCAATGATCACAAATGTTCTAATTATAGATAGTATTACTTATAGGGTCGAGATTATCAATGTCAATCAATGGGGTGAGAATCTTTTTCCCAAATTTGGTCCAATCTAGATTATTTGCCAAAGATATTTAACTCAGTTTGATCCAAGGACAAGCTTCTTCACACCTCTAAATAAGGGTTATCTTGTACCATGTTGAGTTAAACACTTAGAGTTCATTTTCTAGATTAAACACTAGGTTTACAAGCCCATAAACATGTCATATGCCATCACTAGATCAAAGCAAGCATAGAAGCAATAGTGATACCATATAGACATCCAAATCATTTGATTTTCATGAATGAGCCTAATAAAATAGAACCACTTGAAAGGTCCTAATAAGATTGAAAATATGACTAGATGCACTAAACATGTCCTTAGCAAGGATGTATGCCATGCCAATCAATTTTTACCTTGAATTGCTCGAAGGAGAGGCATGACATATGAGTGGGGGTGCATCAACACATATTTGAGAAATCCAATATGTTTAACTCATTCCTTAGCTTGCAAAACCTTTTCTCATCCAATGACTTGGTGAATATATCGGCAAGTTGATCTTTGGTGCCTACACTCTCAATGCAAATGTCCCCTTTTTGTTGGTGATCTCTTATGAAATAGTGGCGGACATCAATGTGCTTTGTTCTTGCATGTTGAACCGGATTGTTTCTCAACTTGATTGTACTCTCATTGTCACATAGCAATGGCACTTTCTTGAACTTGATTCCAAAGTCACTCATAGTGGCCTTCATCCAAAGTACTTGTGCACAACAACTACCGGCGGATATGTATTCGGCTTCGGTGGTTGATAATGCAACATTATTTTGCTTCTTTAATGACCATGAAACAAGTGATCTTCCCAACAATTGACATGTGCCCGAGTTGCTCTTCCTTTCAACCTTGCATCTCGCATAATCCGAGTCAGAGTAACCAACTAGCTCAAACTTTGCTCCTTTGGGGTACCACAAACCAACATTTGGTGTATGCTTCAAGTACCTCAATATTCTCTTTGTAGCCTTCAAATGACTTTCTCTTGGTGAGGCTTGAAATCTTGCACATATGCATACACTAAACATGATATCTGGCCTAGATGCGGTCACATAGAGTAGGCTTCCAATCATAGACCGATACAACTTTTGATCTACCATATTGCCACTTGCATCACTATCTAAGTTGCCATTGGTTCCCATTGGTGTGCTAATGACTTTGCTATCAATCATGCCAAACTTCTTGATCATGTCCTTGATGTACTTGCCTTGACTCACAAATATACCATTCTTTAATTGCTTGATTTGAAGACCAAGGAAGTAACTCAATTCTCCAATCATGGACATTTCAAACTCATTAGCCATCATCTTTCCAAATTCATCACAAAATTCTTGATTGGTTGATGCAAATATGATGTCATCAACATAGATTTGCAATACAAATAGATCTCTTCCAATCTTCTTGATGAAAAGAGTGGTGTCAACCTTGCCCATTGTGAACCCTTTAGAGAGTAGGAAGTCTCTCAATCTCTCATACCATGCTCTAGGTGCTTGCTTCAAGCCATACAATGCCTTCTTCAACTTGTACACATGGTTGGGCTTCTTGTCATCTTCAAACCCGGGAGGTTGCTCAACATATACTTCTTCATTGATATAACCATTGAGAAATGCACTCTTGACATCCATTTGATAGAGCTTGATGTTGTGAGCACAAGCGTAGGCTAGCAAGATTCTTATTGCTTCTAATCTAGCAACCGGGGCATATGTTTCTTCAAAGGCAAGACCTTCAACTTTTGTATATCCTTGTGCTACCAATCTTGCTTTGTTCTTTACTACTATCCCATCTTAATCTTGCTTGTTTCTAAAGACCCATTTGGTTTCAATCACATTGTGTCCCTTTGGTCTTTCTACCAACTCCCATACTTTATTTCTTGTGAAGTTATTTAATTCTTCATGCATAGCATTCACCCAATCAACATCCTTCAAAGCTTCATCTATCTTCTTTGGTTCAATGGATGACACAAATGAGAAGTGTTCACAAAATGATGCCAATATTGATCTTGTTTGTACACCTCTTGAAATATCTCCAATTATAGTGTCCAAAGGATGATCTCTTGCAACATTGGTTGGTTGGAGGATTGGAACTTGATTGCTTGCACTTGCTTGATCATTGGGTTGAGATGATGTACTAGCCACTTGATCTTATTCATTGTCATGAGATCCACTTGCACTAACTTGATTTGTATCATCTTGCACATTTGAGTTAGAGAGCACTTGCACTTGATCATCTTCATCATCATTCACTTGCCTAGGCCTCAATTCACCAACATCCATGTTCTTCATGGCATTTGAAAGTTGAATGCCTCTAACATCTTCCAAGTTTTCATCCTTTACTTGTGAACCCTTGGTTTTATCAAATTCAACATCATGAATTTCCTTAAGAGTATCATTATCCAAATTCCAAACTCTATATGCTTTGCTTGTAGTGAAATAGCCAAGTAGGAATCCTTCATCACATTTCTTGTCAAACTTACCCAATCTTGTGCCTTTCTTCAAGATATAGCATTTGCAACCAAAGACCCAAAAATATGCAATGTTGGGCTTTCTACCATTCAAGAGCTCATATGGTGTCTTCTCTTTCAATCGGTGACAATAGAGGCGGTTGCTACAATAGCAAGCCATGTTGATAGCTTCGGCCCAAAAGGATTGACTCATATTGTACTTACTAAGCATAGACCTTGCCATATCAATGAGTGTTCTATTCTTCCTCTCAACAAGGCCATTTGATTGAGGAGTGTACTTGGCCGAGAATTGATGTCTAATTCCAAATTCATCACATAACTCATCAATTCTAGTGTTCTTGAACTCACTACCATTGTCACTTCTAACTCTCTTGATGGTTGTTTCAAACTCATTGTGAATGCCTTTGACAAATGATTTGAATGTTGCAAATACATCACTTTTATCCACTAGAAAGAATACCCATGTGTATCTAGTGTAATCATCCACTATCACAAAGCCATATTTGTTACCACCGATGCTAGTGTATTGTGTTGGCCCAAACAAATCCATGTGAAATAACTCAAATGCTTTACTAGTGCTCATCATGCTTTTCTTAGGATGGGTGTTTCCAACTTGTTTACCAGCTTGACAAGAGCTACAAAGCTTATCCTTTTCAAACACATCTTTCAAGCCTTTAACTAAGTCATGCTTAATCAATCTATTCAATTGTTTCATTCCAACATGACCAAGCCTTCGATGCCATAACCAACCCATGCTAGACTTAGTGAACAAGCATGTAGATAATTTAGCTTCACTAGCATTGAAATCAACCAAGTATAGATTTTTATATCTAAAACCTTTGAAGATCAAGTTAGAGCCATCTACACTTATGATCTCTACATCATCTACTCCAAATATGCATTTGAATCCAAGATCACACAATTGAGCCACAGATAGCAAATTGAAGTTCAAGCTCTCTACTAGCAACACATTGGATATGCTCATGTCATTGGATATTGCAATCTTACCAAGCACTTTGACCTTGCCTTTGCCATTATCACCAAATGTGATACTATCATAACCATCATTGCCATTGGTGTTGATTGAGTTGAACATTCTTGCATCACCGGTCATGTGTTGAGTGCATCCACTATCAAGAACCCAATGCCTTCCTCCGGCTTTGTAATTAACCTATAAAAGAAGATCAATTCTTTTTAGGTACCTAAACTTGCTTGGGTCCTTAAAGGTTAGTTACTAAGCTCTTTGGAACCCAAATGGCTTTCTTCTTTGAGCCCATCCATGGTTTACCAATGAACTTAGCCTTTACACCATTTGTACCCTTAGTAAGCATATAGCATGAATCAAGCTTAATGGAGGATACATTAGCATTTTTGCTCTTATTTTTGCATTCTTGCTCTTTATGACCCACTTGCTTGCAATTAGTGCAAAACCGACCATTGTTCTTCACAAAACTAGTCTTGTGAGAAGCAAAGGCCGCTTTGCCTTTCTTGGGGGTATAGCCCAATCCCTCTTTGTAGAGAGAAGCTCTTTGGCTACCCAAGCATATAAGCAAGCGGTCCTCACCACCATAAGCCTTAGCTAAGGTGTGAGTGAGCTTAGTGACCTCCTTCTTGAGGTTCTCATTCTCAACCATTAGTGAGGCATCACAAGTGAGACCATCACTACTAGGTGAGGTAGAAGTGGAAGTGCTACAAGAAGGGTTAGAAGGAGCAATAATGATAGGCATAGATAGTGATTTATCAATTATTTCACAAGTTAAACCTACATTGCAAGTTTCAACATGCTTCTTTTTATTTTGCTCATCAAGCAAAAAGGAATGAGCCTTTTCAAGCTTTTTGTGAGCTTTGCCAAGCTTCTCATTGGCTTCCTCTAGCCTCCCATGAGATGCATTGAGCTCATCAAAGGCTTGCTTAAGGGCTTTTAGTTCCTTACACAAGCTTTTGCATTCCCTTATCTTGATATCAAAGTGTTCTCTAGCATCTTCTAGCATGTCAAATAATTCATCTTTAGTAGGTTCATCATCATCACTATCACTATCATTTTATTTTCATGTTCATCATCATCAACATGTTCTTCATCACTTTCATCATCACAAGATTGTACCTTAGTGGCCTTAGCCATGAAGCATGATGAAGATTCGAAGAGAGAAGGCTTCTCATTGATAGCAATACTTGCAAGAACCTTCTTCTTGGTGGTCTTGTTATCATCACTATCATCATCATCATCATCACTTGAGGAAGCATCACTATCCCAAGTGACTACATATGAACCACCCTTCTTCTTCTTGAATGCCATCTTGTCCTTTTTCTCTTTCTTTTCCTTCTTGTCCTTCTTCTTGTTCTTCTTGTTGTCATCATCATTGTTGCTATTGTATGAGCATTGAGCAACAAGATGATCTTTGCTTCCACACTTGAAGCACCTTCTTGACTCCTCTTTGTTCTTGAATGAAGATTTCTTTCTTCTTGCACGGTAGCCCTTCTTCACCATGAACTTGCCAAATCTTTTGACAAAGAGAGCCATCTTCTCATCATCATCATCATCCCAAGATTCATCTTCTTCACTTGATGTTTCTTGCTTTGCTTTGCCCTTGGATGATGTGGCTTTGAATGCCACGCTCTTCTTCTTCTCATCCTTCTTCTCATCTTTCTTCTCCTTCTTTTCTTCCTTCTCATCATCATCTCTATAAGTATCATCGGTCATTATATCTCCCAATATTTGGTTTGGTGTCATGGTGTCCAAACCGCTTCTTACTAGAATAGTGACTAATGTACCAAATCTTAAAGGTTAGCATCTCAAGAACTTGTGGGAGAAGTCCTTATCCTTCACTTCTTCTCCAAGTGCTTTGAGATCATTGATAAGCACTTGAAGCCTATGGAACATCTCTGGCATACTTTCATCATCCTTCATCTTGAAGCTTGCAAACTTTTCTTTGAGAATGTAAGCCTTTGCACCCTTCATGGCTTGAGTGCCCTCAAATGATTCTTCTAACTTCTTCCATGCTTCATGAGCCATCTCAATGTTTTTGACTTGCTCAAATGTTCTCTCATCAATTGCATCATGAATAGCACTTAGAGCAATGCCATTGTTTTGGAGAAGTACTTCTTCGGCCGCGGTGGGATTCTCTAGATCTTCAATCTCAATTTTTGTTTCTACTACCTTCCAAACCTTTCTATTGATTGACTTGATATAAGTTGTCATCTTGGCCTTCCAATAGGGATAGTTGGAGCCATCAAATTGGGGTGGCTTCTTGGTGTTGTTGATTTGAGCCATTTTAACACCGAAGGTTGTTAAGCCTCAAATAACGGTGACCTCGGCTCTGATACCACTTGAAAGGTCCTAATGGCTAGAGGGGGGTGAATAGCCTAATAAAAAAATTCTACAACAACACTTAACAAAAGGTTAGACAATTATGAGGCGAAGCAAATGTTGTGCTAGCCTACTTAAAATGCAAGCCACCTACCACAATTCTAGTTTAGATAGTGTCGATCCACACAAAAGCTATGACACTATCCTATGTTAGTGTGCTCTCAAAGGCTAACTAAAGAGCCCCACCAACCAAACAAGTAAGCTCTCACAACTAGCTACACTAAAGAGCTTGACAACTAGTTTGCGGTAATGTAAAGAGAGTGATCAAGAAGATTATACCGCCGTGTAGATGAATGAGCCAATCAATCACAAGGATGAATAACAATAAAGACTAATCACCTCGGAATCAATGATGAACACAATGATTTTTTACCGAGGTTCACTTGCTTGCCGGCAAGCTAGTCCTCGTTGTGGCGATTTACTCACTTGGAGGTTCACGTGCTAATTGGCTTCATACACCAAACCCTCAATAGGGTGCCGCACAACCAACACAAGATAAGGATCACACAAGCCATGAGCAATCCACTAGAGTACCTTTTGGTGCTCCACCGAGGAAAGGTCAAAAACCCCTCACAATCACCATGATTGGAGCCGGAGACAATCACCACCCTTCACTCAACGATCCTCGCTGCTCCAAGCCGTCTAGGTGGCGGCAACCACTAAGAGTAACAAGTGAAATCCGCAGCAAAACACAAACACCAAGTGCCTCTAGATACAAACACTCAAGCAATGCACTTGGATTCTCTCCCAATCTCACTATGATGATGAATCAATGATGGAGATGAGTGGGAGGACTTTGGCTAAGCTCACAAGGTTGCTATGTCAATGAAAAATGGCCAAAGATATGAGCTACAGCTGGCCATGGGGGCTTAAATAGAAGCCCCCATGAAATAGAGCCGTTATACCCCTTCACTGGGCATAACACGGGCCGACCGGACGCTCCGATCCAACTGACCGGACGCTGCTCCTCAGCGTCCGGTCGCCCGATGGTGTCCACGTGTCTCCTACGTTCAACAGTGAATGTTTCATCTCAACGGTCGACATGTTGACCGGACACTCCGATAGAGCTGACCGGACGCTGGACACCCAGCGTTCGGTCATTTATAGTAAGGGTCCAAAACATGTTTTTGCTGACCGGACGTGTCCGGTCATGCTTGACCAAACATAGCCCAGCGTCTGGTGCTTAACCCTAATCACTGTGCCAATCGACAACACGACCAGACGTAGCCCTTCAGCGTCCGGTCACAGAGTGACCCAGCGTCCGGTCAGTTGACCGACACCAGCGTCATTGCGACCAACTCCATTTCACCTCTAACTTCTTTACCCTTGCTTAAATGTGCCAACTACCAAGTGTATCACCTTATGCACATGTGTTAGCATATTTTCACAAATATTTTCAAGGGTGTTAGCACTCCACTAGATCCTAAATGCATATGCAATGAGTTAGAGCATCTAGTGGCGCTTTGATAACCGTATTCCGATACGAGTTTCACCCCTCTTAATAGTATGGCTATCAAACCTAAATGTGATCACACTCTCTAAGTGTCTTGATCACCAAAAACAAAATAGCTCCTATGGTTTATACCTTTGCCTTGAGCTTTTTATTTTTCTCTTTCTTCTTTCCAAGTCCAAGCACTTGATCATCATTATGATATCAACATCATCATGCTATGATCTTCATTTGCTTCATCACTTGGAGTGTGCTACCTATCTCATGATCACTTGATAAACTAGGTTAGCACTTAGGGTTTCATCAATTCACCAAAACCAAACTAGAGCTTTCACGCGCGCGCTGAGGCCCACTGCCCACTGGAGAGAGGAAGGGGCACACCGGCAGGATCTGAGGGAGAGGACTTTGGGCTAGCTAGGATCTACTCGGGAGGTGCAAGGGAGAGAGTGGACTAGTGGAGGGAGGGAGTGCGTGAAGGGAGGGAGGGTGGAGTTGTGACTCGCTCGGCTACAAGCATCGCTGAGAGAGAGATGGCTGAGAGAGAGAGAACAAGTGGAGGAGAAGAAAACCCTAAGTCTTGAATATATAGTGGGCTAGTGTGGGCTAGCGGGCTAGGCCTGATTTGCTGAGGCGGTTGCATTACAATGCCCGCCTCGGTTAATGATTTACCGAGGTGGTTATGTTACAATGCCCACCTCGGTTAATACTTATTAACCGAGGCGGTTATTCTACAATGTTCGCCTTAGTTAATATATTAACTGAGGTGGTTGTTGGCCTAGCTACCCTGCCTCAAATAACCGAGGCGGGCAAGCGGGTCGCCTGCCTCCGAGGCCATTTTGGAAATGCTGTGCAAAAGATTTTGTGTAGTAGTGTGTTTACATGGTGCTGCATAGCATTATGCTTACTTTTAATTTAACTAAAAATGATCGAAGTGTCTAATTTAGAAACATATATAACGTGCTTTATGCCTATTGAAAGTGTAATCAAGCTCTAATTGTGGGTTTTGGTGATAATGACCACGCAATTAGAGAACTAATGAGATTTATCGAGATGACAAGCATGGAATCTATATTTGAGGATGTTACACGAAATGGAGGAGCCCCCAATTACAAATGTTGATGGCTTCAAACTCAAAGGAGGTTTAAATTCTTTTATATTTTGAATTTGAGTATAAGAAAAGCCATACTATAAAGGGGGACACAATGCTTAAGCTAACATGTGCTACAAAGTACTCAATCTTACACATACATCCTCAGTTACTTAGCTAAGACAGCCAACACTTTACTCTTACCCTTGCTATCTTGCCTGGTGCGGCTATGCCGCACATGGAGAGAGGCACTACCGCACTTGACCATGACACTGCCGTGACTTAAGTGACCATTGGGGCTGGCGGGTACTTATACCTTTCCTCTTCCTCCCTAATGTCTCTCTTCTCTCTCCCACTCATTCAGCTCATCTAATAACAGAAGAGTGCCTTTCTCTCTCTCCTCCATTGGTGACCTTGAGCTCCTAAGTATTCTCCCTTGATTTTCCTATCAATCCTTGAGAGAAAAAGGTCACAAACTCAATTAGAGATCAGATCCTTTGATTCCCCAACTCAAAAGAGCACTTGGTTCACGTTTTGGCCACGCGATTGTGTTTAGTACTCTTGGAGCTTTGCTCCTAGCTGGCTAGAGCATCACCTATGGAGTTTGTCAACTTGTGTGACAGTCTCAGGAGGTTTGTAACCATCTCTTAAAGCTAGTAAACTCACCCCTCATCTCAAGAGTTGAGTCTCTTAATTTGAGAACGAGGAAGGATTGCAAAACCCTAAGCCTTAGTGGCTAACCTCAATAATGTGGATGTAAGCAAGCCTTGGTGGTGAGCTGAACCACGGGTTAAATCATCGTATCACCTTGTGCTTGATTTACATCATTTGCATTTCATATTGTTGTTGAGATGATTTCTAGGGTTTGTGGTCAATCTGCTTGTGTGTTGTGTTCCTACCACTTTGAGCTCTCAATCTGTGAATCACATACCTATAGGAAGCTAAGAAATTTCTCTGATTCAAGTTTACATTCATTGATTTTGAACTATGACTTGAAGTTGTCTGCAGGTGTGGTAGTGCCGCTATTCTGGCCTGGCAGTCCCGCTGTCCGGTAGTGCCGTGAGGTCAGAGTAGCAGTGCCACAGGTTGAATTTGATAAAAGTTTAAGTGTTTGTTTTGACAAGCCTATTCAGCCCCTCTAGGCTAACCAGAGATCCTGCAAGTGGTATCAAAGCCTAGTTACCTCATGTGTGCTTCATCGCGTGAGATATGGAGCCTAGAGGAGGAACTAGTGGCATGAAGCCCATGGATGTTGACACCGACAGCAGTGAGTTGAGCACATCAATAGCAAGCAACACCACGCTACCACATCTTGAGGCTACTGATGCTAAAAGAGCTCTTAATGACAATGAGAGAAGAAGAAGGATGGAGGCAAAAAAGCTCAAAAGAGAAGCAAGAGAGAGGAAGAAGGAGCAGCAGTAGTTAGAAGACAAAAAGCAAAGAAAAGAAGAAAGAAAGCTCATAAGAGAATCAAGAAGAAGGAGAGAAGCTAGGAAGAAGAAGGAAGAAGAAGAGAAAGCAACAAATGCATCATCAAGTGACATATCAAGTAGTTTCGAAGATGGAGATGATGATGAGTCTTACCAAGTGTCGAAGGGGGACAAGAAGGAGAAGAGAGGAAAGGGCAAAGCCAACAACAACAAATATGCCACTATATCCTTTAACTACTCTTCTATACCTATGACTAACCATGATTGGAGGTCTTTCATCAATATGCCCATGGGCAAGCTACCCCATTTGAATAGGACTAACTTTGCCAAGTGGAAGCACTTAATGAGAGCCTATCTTATAGGTCTTCACCCTAGCATTTGGGAGATTGTTTGCAATGGATTTGAGCCACCGGTTAATCCCAAGAACCCAACACTATAAGAGATGAGGATCATTCACCTCAATGGTCAAGACACAAGTGTGTTACTTAGTGCTTTGGATCATGATGAGTACAATAGAGTGATTGGGGTTGATATTGCCAAGCAAATATGGGACACTTTGCACCTAACACATGAAGGCGTTGACAAAGTGAGAAAGGCAAGAATTGATTTGTTGATGTCAAAGCTCAACCGGTTTGTAATCTTGGATGGAGAAGGGCCACAAGAGACATTTGATAGGTTGATGACAATGGTGGGCAAGATTAGAGGCTATGGTTGTGATGAGCTAGATGATCATAGTTGTCAAGATTATGTTGGAGGCTTATTCACCTAGAAATAAGATTGTAGTGACTCTAATTAGAGACAAGAAGAAGTTTGAGTACTTCACACCAAATGATGTACTTGGGAGAATCTTGACCTTTGACATGCAAAAAGAAGAAGCAAATGAGAGGAAGAAGCTTGGTGAATTGATAGCAAAGCTAGAAGGCAACAAGATCAAGGATGTAGCTCTCAAGGCCAACAAATCAAGCAAGGCTCTACAAGCAAGTCCAAGATCAACAAGCAAGCTTCAACTAGCAAGCCCAAAGCAATCAAGCAAGTCCAAGAAAGAGTAGAAACCTCATCATCTTCAAGTGAAAGTGAAAATGATGATGTTCAGTATGAGAAGGTTGATGATGTTGCTCTCTTTATGAAGAGGTTTCACAAGGGGCTAAAGAAGCAAGGCTACAAGGTAGTAAAGAGAAACTTTCCAAACAAGAAAAAGAGGACATGCTACAATTGTGGTAGCACCGATTCCTTCATTTCTAAGTGTCCATATGAGATCAAGGACAACAAATATAAGAAGGACAAGAAAGAGAAGAAGGCCGACCATAGAAAGAGCAAGAAGTACATGGGAGAGGCTCATATTGGGCATGAATGAGAGTCAACTAGAGAGAGCACAAGTGAGGAGGATGAGAAGGTTGCAACCATTTCTATTCACACATCATCCCCTATACCAAGGCTCTTCAACAACATGTCCGACGATGACTACTACTCTCCTCACATTTGTCTCATGGCAAAGCATGAGAAGGTAAAATCCAAATCAAAGGCCAAATCTCCTCCACCTCCTAGTGATATTTCTAGTAGTGATATTAGTGATAGTTCTAGTGATGATGAATCTAGTGATGAAGAAATAAACATGATAATTTAAATTTTAGATGGAAAGACCAAATTATTCATCACTAAGCTAATGGAGGATTTAGAGTGTCCAAGCTGAGATAGAATCTAGAGAAGAGACTCTTATCCAATAAGAGGATCTCTACATTGCTAGCAAATAAGTTCTTGCATTAGAGAGAAGTGAGGTGGAATCCGTGCGCAAGGCTTTGGCCAAAGAGCAAGAGGACCATGCTATGACAAAGAAAGCAAATAAAGATCTCAAGAAAAAGTATTATGACTTGGATGAAAAGCACAAAGAACTTGAGATACAATATGGTATTCTTTGGGATAGCAACTCACATCTCCCTAAGGCAAAAGAAACCTCTACTCCCTCCACTAGTCAAGGTCGTGGAAAATGTTTTAATCTTGATTTGAATGTCTATTCCACTAACCTTGCAAACATGGAGGCTATGAGAAAGGAGATTGCTAGGCTCAATGAAATCATTGGAAAATGGTGGATGGGTGAGAACCAATCTAATGACAAGAAGAATGATGAATCAAAAGGGCCACAATTCAAGCAAGGAAGACATCCCTCAATCAAGCATGGGCTTGGACACACAAAAGGAGCCATGACAAATAGAAGAAGGATAGTGAATGGCTATGAGTGTGTGCAGTTTGAGAGGAAGGGAAAAATTGGTACAGATCAGCCTACATAGACCACGGTAGTGCAGCACTCCTGAGCGGCAGTACCACGCAGCGGCAGTGCCGCAGTGAAGGGTGGCAGTGCCGCGCCCCGCAAAAATAGGAAGGCTACCAATTTTGTTCCTGATCAAACTAAGCCCAAGAAGTAGGTGTACCAGCAGAAATAGGTTTCCTAAAAGCCTAAGGAATCAATGTGGGGCAATAAGAACAAGTATGCATATCAACCAAAGACCTATGCACCTCAACAAAGCTTGACATCATGCTTTGTTTTGAAGAACAACAGTAGTGGAAAAGTGGTTGCCAAATATGTTGGAAAGGAAACTAACATATATAGGAATACTTCTATTTGGGTTCCTAAGTTTCTTGTGACTAACATTCAAGGCCCTAAGTCAAACTAGGGACCTAAACCTAGCAACTAAACTTGTTTTGTAGGCATACTCCTCCGGTGGATCAACTTGGGTGCTTGATAGCGGAAGTACAAATCAGATGACCAGAGAAAGGACTATGTTCTCATCATATTCCCCGATGACACACTCAAATGAAAATATTGTCTTTGGAGACAATTCAAAGGGGGATGTGATTGGTCTCAGTAAAGTTGCCTATAACCCTTGAGCATTCAATTACAAATGTATTACATGTTGATTCGTTAAGTTACAACTTGTTGTCTGTTTCTCAATTGTCTGAGATGGGCTACAATTGTCTCTTTATGGATAAGAGTGTGGAAGTCTTTAGAAGGGAGGATTCCTCTATTACCTTTATGGGTCGATTAAAGAATAAGCTTTACTTAGTTGATTTCAACAAAAGTAAGCTAAGCTTGAGACTTATTTGGTGGCAAAATCTAGCATGGGTTGGCTTTGGCATTGCCGACTAGCTCATGTTGGGATGAAGAACTTGGCCAAACTTCTAAAAGATGAACACATCCTTGGACTAACAAATGTTTATTTTGAGAAAGATAGGATTTGTAGCGCTTGTCAAGCTAGAAAGCAAGTTGGCGTACCTCACCCACCAAAGAGCATCATGACCACCAAACAACCATTGGAGCTAATATATATGGATCTCTTTGGACTGGTCGACTACCTAAGTATCGAGGGTAACAAATATGGTCTTATTATTGTTGATGACTTCCCATTTCACTTGGGTATTTTTCTTGCATGAAAAGTGCCAAGTTCAAGAGAAGGTGAAGATATTTGTTAAAAGAGATCAAAAGGAGTTCGGTCTTCCTATCAAGAAAGTAAGAAGCTGACAATGGGACCGAATTCAAGAATACTCTAGTTGAGGAATTTCTTGATGAAGAGGGCATCAAGCATGAGTTTTCACCTCCATACACCCCTCAACAAAATGGTGTAGTAGAGAGGATGAATCGTACACTCATTGACATGGCAAGGACAATGCTAGATGAGTACAAGACACCGGACATCTTTTGGTGCGAGGCCAGTCAACACCGCTTGCCATGCCATCAACCACCTCTACCTACACAAGAAGTTGAAGAAAACTTCATATGAGCTTCTAACCAGTAACAAGCCTAGGGTGTCTTATTTTAGAGTGTTTGGGTGCAAGTGTTTCATACTTAACAAGAAACCCAAAGCCTCTGAGTTTACACCTAAAGTTGATGAAGGTATTCTTCTTGGTTATGGATCAAATGAACATGCCTATCATGTCTTCAACAAAACCTCCGGGAGAGTTGAGATTGCGGTAGACATGACATTTGATGAATCTAATGGCTCTCAAGTGGAGCAAGTTAATTCAAGTGTTGTAGGAAAGGAGGATCCACCCTATGAAGCAATCAAGCAATTGGCCATTGGTGATATTAGACCACAAGAAGATGAAGTCACTGAAGCGGAGGTTCCTCAAGTTGCTGCTGCACCTATTTCCACTGATGTACCTGATGCTAAACAGCAGCAGACACCTACTGCAACACATGCATGCAGGTAGTGCCGCACCTACATAGTCAGCAGCAACTGATTCTACTCTAGCTCATGGACAAGACCTACAACCCATATTGGAGCAAGAAAATGATGAAGGTCTAGAAGATGAACAAGAGGCCTTTGAGCATCCAAGGCTAAGGCAAATAATACAATGGGATCATCTCGTTGACAGCATCCTTGGGAGTCTTCAAAAAGGGGTAGCAACTCATTCATATTTAGCAATTTTTTGCCAATATTACTCATTTGTTTTCTCTTTGAAATCTCTTAAGGTAGAACAAGCACTTGGAAACCCGGATTGGGTGATGGCCATGCAAGAAGAGCTCAACAACTTCAAAAGAAATCAAGTGTAGGACCTTGGTGGAATGACCTAATACCAATATCATTGGCACCAAGTGGGTCTTCCGCAATAAGCAAGATGAGAATGGAGTGGTGACAAGGAACAAAGCAAGATTGCTTGATCAAGGTTTCACTCGAGTAAAGGGCTTGAACTTTGAAGAAACATATGCACCAGTGGCAAGGCTTGAAGCAATTCGAATGCTTCTAGCCTATGCCGCTCATCACAACTTCAAGCTATATCAAATAGATGTGAAGAGTGCATTTCTCAACGGCCCTATTCAAGAACTTGTCTATGTTGAGCAACCACCGGGCTTTGAAGATCACAAGTTTCCCAACCATGTCTACAAACTCCAAATGGCACTCTATGGGCTTAAGCAAGCACCAAGAGCATGGTATGAATGCCTTAAGGAATTCTTGCTTAAACAAGGCTTTGAAATAGACAAAGCCAATCCTACCCTTTTCACTCACAAAGTCGACAAAGATATATTTATGTGCTAAATATATGTCGATAACATAATATTTGGTAGTACTAATAATTCTTTTTGTGAGGAATTTAGTAGGATCATGACTAAGAGATTTGAGATGTCCATGATGTGTGAATTAAAGCTCTTCCTCAGATTTCAAATCAAGCAAGTGAAGGATGGAACTTTTATTAGCCAAATGAAGTACACCCATGATATGCTCAAGAAGTTTGACATGGTGAATGCCAAGCCTATCAAAACTCCTATGCCAACCAATGGACATCTAGATCTCAATGATGAAGGGAAAGCTATGGATACTAATGTATATCGCTCCATGATTGACTCTCTACTTTATTTGTGCGTATCTAGGCCTAATATTATGCTTAGTGTGTGTGCATGTGTGCTAGATTTCAAGCTAACCCAAAAGAGTGCCACTTAGTGGCCGTCAAGAGAATCTTGAGATATTTAGTACATACTCGTAACCTTAGCTTGTGGTATCCTAAGGGCTCTAAGTTCGATCTACTTGGGTATTCAGATTCTGATTACGTCGGTTGCAAAGTAGATCGAAAAAAACACCTCAGGGACATGTCAATTCCTTGGACAGGTCCCTAGTATCTTGGAGTTCTAAGAAGCAAAATTGTGTAGCTCTTTCCTCCACTGAATGCCGAGTATGTTATAGCCAGGTGCATGTTGTGCTCAACTACTTTAGGATAAGGCAAGCCCTTCAAGATTTCGAATGTCACTTCACCAAAATCCCACTCTTGTGTGACAACAAAAGTGCCATAAAGCTCGCCAACAATCCCATAAGCCACTCAAGAACTAAGCATATAGACATCGACATCATTTCTTGAGAGAGCACGAAACCAAAGAAGATATCAAAATTTGCCATGTGAGCACCGAAAAGCAACTAGCCGATATCTTCACTAAGCCTCTCGATGAGTCAAGGTTTTGTGCTTTACGTAGTGAGCTAAATATACTTGATTCTCATAACGTGGTTTGAACTATAGCACACCTTGATTGATGAACTAGCATGGATAGGAGAAATGAATTAGAAATGTTTAAATATTGTGCTTCAAAATGATTTATCATAAGAAATAAGTACATTATGATAATTGTTTATATTGATTATCTGCTGCTGATCATAGTGTGTTTGAGATATGCGTCCATATCCTATATATACAGAGCTATTTAGTTAGTAGCTAAATCTTGCTGTTCTAGGGAGTGCGATAATGCCGCGCCTGCCTTGCGGCAGTGCCGCACTTTGAATTCCAATTGGAATTTGGCCCACAACATCCAGTTACCGCGGGGCCCATCTTACCTCCTTAACCCATCTAGCCCTAGGGTAACTCCCTCTCTCTTCCTTTCTACCCGACGCTGCGCTTTCTCTTTGTCTCGCGCGTCCACCGTCGCCACGCCATTGCCCAGTCGTGCCACCACCATCCGGCAGTGCCGCGCCGACCACCGGTCTTCTCCCTCATCACCAGTGGTCGCTAAAGCTCTAGGGCAGAGCCATTTCATCTCTTTCCTCCCTAATCCATGAGAACCAAAGGTGAAACCCTAATCCTTCCTGATCTATGCAATGTGTCGATTCTAGTTGTCTTAGAACCGATTGGAAGGTAGATAGTAGTTTGGATGGTGCTTTGAGGATTGATTGAAGTAGAAACCATGATTCAACCTTGGAGCCAAATTAACTGCTGCAGCAGTGCCACACCTCTGTGGCAAAGCTAGCAGTGCTAAACTCTTGGTTCGATGGTTGACTCACTTTATCTATTTCACTCAGCTCTCAATGCTAAGATTCATGATTACTAGGCTTTCTTCCAATCATATCTAGATGAATCAATGATATAGACATGTTTATACTTGCTGAGATTGTATAGTGGGCTAGGGGTTAAATTATGAAGTAAGTTTAGTAGACAAGAAGATGCAAAATGCAATCTTGGTGAAACAGCTGGTGTGGCAGTGCCGCTCCTAGGTGCGGTAGTGCCACATGTCTAGGGGTAGTACCACATCCGCTGCTTCCCTCGCTTGCACGTTGACTCTTCTTGAGTATTTAACTTGCTTTATAGGGTAACTTCTACTCTCCACTTGTATAGTTTCTCATTTTGGTCTATGTTTTTGTGTAGATGGCTTCCAAAGGTGAAGATGACCGAAGGGGGAAGAGGAAGATGACCAAGCCTCATGACAAGGCCATTCCTCATTGTGGTCATGGCAGAACAATAGCAGACAGCAGTAGTGCAGTAGGTAGAGGGGATGCTAGTGATAGGGGAAGAAGGGATTAGTTGATCCAGGAGGAGGAGAACTTAGAGAGGGCTGGCTGCACTATTCCTCTAGGTGCTTGCCTAGATACTCCACCTCACCTTGAGGAGTTTGACAGAGGTTGCATCAGAGAGTATTATGAGGAAGTGGTCATGAGATGTCCCGTTGACACACGTGCTCATCCCATGCTCAACTATGCAGGAAAGCTAAAGATGGTGGAAGAAGCACGTGAGAACAATCCTTATGAGCAGCCAAAGGATTTGGGGGTGGACTATAGGTTCTGGAATGAGTTTCATTTTAACTTTTATGCCTCAGTGATTTTCAACTCCAAAAAGTCAAAGATTGTCAAGATGTAGTACGTTGATTGGGAGGAGATGAAGGGGAATAATGAGCCTGAGTTCAATAAAGTGATCAAGGCTTATGAGCTATTTGGCCTCATTGATATCATGAACTTCTGGTACAATTGGAATGAGGAAGTGCTAGCCTAGTTTCATGCCACCTTCTTCTATGACATCTACACTGATGAGATTCACTGGATGACTGAGGGACGACAATATATGATTGACTTTGTGACTTTTAGCTGGAACCTTGGTTTTAGAGAGGATGAGCGGGGGCTTCACTTATATACATGATGAGGCTAGAGCTGAGATTCGTGACATTGCCTATGTGTGGATTGACAGGAGAGGTACAGATGGCAAGGTTAGTGGCTTGAAGAGCTACTACTACATTCTGAACAATTTGATCAGGCACACAATAAATCCCAAAGATGGAGCAGCTTCAGATCTTAATGGCTATGTGAGGAATATGCTTGCTAGGTTTGCCCCTAGAGGTGACAGGTTCAATGTCCCTCGCTTCATGTGGCGTGAGCTAAGGAATGCCATGGAGTATGGGATAAAGGGGATGCCCTATGCCCCCTATCTCATGTTCATGATTGAGAGGGTCACTGGTTACAGGTTTGATAAAGATGGTCTCCACACCGTCTATAAGATTGAGAAGACCCAAGCCTCAGGTGCTAGTAGGGCAGTGAGACGCTCTCTATCAATTAAGGACGTGCCTGAGTCCTCTCGCTCTAGGCCTCGCAAGGACAGGAAGATGGAGAAGTTTAGAAGATGGATTAAAGCCATTTTCACCACTTGCACCTATGCAGCGAGGACCGCATATGAGGACTGGTTGGAAAACCATGAAGCCAACCAAGAGGCTAGAGAGCGTGCAGGACTACCATCTCTTTCTCTAGTGCAGTCACCGTCGAGGTTTGACAACCTCCCTAGCCTCTTCGACATAGATTCAGAGGCTAATAAGGAGGAGGAGGAGCAGGAGCAGCTAGAGCTTGACCCTCACATGAGGTTGAGCTCCACCTTGTAGTCCATGAGGAGGAGCACCAGGCATGAGCGCCACACTTTGACCACCCATTGCCAAGGGAGGGCGGTGGTGTCCTCTTTCTCCTCCGACGACGATGATGATGGTGGTGGTGAAGAGGATGTTGCAGGAACTAGTGGAGCTACTGGTGGGGATGAAGTCGATTGGGACACCATCCAAGAAGATGAGGAGTGAGTGTTGGTCTTTCTTCATTTCTTCTCTTTTTGGTGCTTTATGCCAAAGGGGGAGAAATTAGAGAGGGGTCAACAACTTTTTTGACGCTGTGGAGAGGAGATTACTGCAGCTAGAGCTTCATGTTCTTATCTGTTTAGAGTAGACTTCGTTAGGTTGAGAGTTTGTGAGACAATTTAAAACTTTATTTATGTAATAATGCTACCTAAGTACTTTATATGTGTGGGATATGGACATGAATTAATTTGTACTGTAGCTAGTGATAAAATTGTGCTAGAATGTATATCTTTATATGTGTTACATGCTGTGTGGTGCCTGTTCTTATCTGTGTTGTTACAGCAAGTGCGGCAGTGCTGCACCCAGCTGTTACAGCAAAACTTGTTGTGCATGAACTGTCATTCGCATCATGTCTACATACCTGACATAGTATGCAGCACCCCATAGGAGCATGGATATAGGGGGGAGCCCCATCACTTTCACTAAAATATGAATCTTGGCTTCTTATGCCAATTTGAGAATTCAATTCTCTATTCACACATTTAGGGGGGGCTCTACACCCATAGCTCGAAAATCTCAGTATTTATTTTATATCTTTTGTAAGTTCTAATTGGGTTGTCATCAATCACCAAAAAGGGGGAGATTGAAAGTGCAATCAATCCCTAATTGTGGGTTTTGGTGATAATGACCACGCAATTAGAGAACTAATGAGATTTATCGAGATGACAAGTAGGAAATCTATATTCGAGGATGTTACACGAAACGGAGGAGCCCCCAATTACAAATGTTGATTGCTTCAAATTCAAAGGAGGTTAAAATTCTTTTATATTTTGAATTTGAGTATAATAAAAGTCGTACTATAAAGGGGGGACACAATGCTTAAGCTAACATGTGCTACCAAGTGCTCAATCTTACACATACATCCTCAGACAACCAACACTTCACTCTTACCCTTGCTGTCTTGCCTGGTGCGGCTGTACCGCACCTAGAGAGAGGCACTGCCACACTTGAGCCGCGGCACTGCCGCGACTTAAGTGACCGTTGGGGATGGAGGGTACTTATACCTTTCCCTTTCTCCCCAACGTCTCTCTTCTCTCTCCCACTCATTTAGCTCGTCCAAGAACTGAAGAGTGCCTTTCTCTCTCTCCTCTATTGGTGACCTTGAGCTCCCAAGTATTCTCCCTTAATTTTCCATCAATCCTTGAGAGAAAAAGGTCCCAAAGTCAATTAGAGAGCAGATCATTTGATTCCTCAACTCAAAAGAGCACTTGGTTCATGTTTTGGCCGGCGGTTGTGTTTATTACTCTTGGAGCTTTGCTCCTAGCCGACTAGAGCGTTGCCCGTGGAGCTTGCCAACTTGAAGCTAGTAAACTCACCCCTCATCTCAAGAGTTGAGTCTCTTGACTTGAGAATGAGGAAGGATTACAAAGCCCTAAGCCTTAGTGGCTAACCTCAACAACGTGGACGTAGGCAAGCCTTGGTGGCGAGCTAAACCATGGGTTAAATCATCGTGTCACCTTGTGTTTGATTTACATTATTTGTATTTCATATTGATGTTGAGGTGATTTCTAGGGTTTGTGGTTGATCTACTTGTGTGTTGTGTTCCTACCACTTCTAGCTCTCGATGTGTGAATCACATACCTGCAGGAAGCTAAAAAATTTCTCCGATTCAAGTTTACATTCACTGATTTTGAAATATGACTCGAAGTTGTCTGCAAGTGCGGCAGTGCCGCTGTTCTGGCTTGGCAGTGCCGCGAGGTCAGAGCGGCAGTGCCACAGGTTGAATTTGATAAAAGTTTAAGTGTTTGTTTTGGCAAGCCTACTCACCCCCTCTAGGCTAACCAGAGATCCTACATCTATTGAATTATTTTTTATAATAGTTTATATTAATATTTATATGTAGATTTGATGGACATTTAAGTTATGTGTACTTTAGATAAAATTAGTGGTGTTACTAAATATTATCATTCATAATGTAGATAGATGTAGGTAATTTAGATGCAACATGCAAGTTACTTTGCATTATCTTTCATAGTATTAGAGTGGGTAATTTAGTTACAAATTTATAGGGTTATTTTAAAGGCGCTATCTTTCATAGTGGCAAATGTGGGTATGTGAGAGCAAAGAGATTATTTTAAATTATCTTTCATAACTATACTGGCTAGAGATGATAATTAGAGTCTACGAAATTAAAGTCCAGGTGTTTCTAATTATTACAAGAATTTGTAGAATTTATCTTTTTTTTCTAGTGCGTCACTGAGGGGCCCTCAATTAACAATAGCAAGATTAAGATATATAGTTTACTCAAATAATGATTTGCTATACTGTCAAAATATCATCGGCATCATAAAACATCCAACCGGCAGACATGGGTTTACCAAATTAAACATGATGGCTACCAACTTTCAAAGACTATTGAAATCAATCTGAAAAGGGGCAATAATATTCAGATCATATGTAAGGCTGAATTTGAAAAGAGCAATTTTCTTTTGGCTGTAGCAAAACTATTTCTTCCTGAAGTAATTTTGCCCCAAGAAAAGTATTGCCCCATTTCGAATTTTTTAGATCATTTTTTCCTTTTCTAAGTAGTACATAGCTTTTACTATACACCTTAGCTTTTCTAAGTACATATCTAGGCGTATATAGCTTTGGACTGGAAGAACAGGCAAAACTTGGTGACAGTGCTCAAATTAAACTGGGAGCCGTAGAAAACAAGCTGTAGCAAAATTTCTTGTAGGTGGCTTGCATATATCAACGATGGTGTACGTCCATGTCGGCGACCATGCAGCCAGCAACCCGGAGGCCAGGATCCTCCTCCGCAGCGGCGGCGACGTTCGTGCTCCTGATCGATGTGCATGCACATGCCGCATGCGATGAGACTGGATCTCGGACGGGTCAAAGGGCATCTGGCAGTGCTGCGACTGTACAGGGAGGCAGCATCGATCCGGACATCCGGTATTTTTGTTAGCTAACCAACTGTATATATGTAGGTCATGTGATGAGCACAAGATCTGAAGATCTATCTCGACGTCTAGCTGCTTACCTAAGAATTTAATTTAAATGGTACAATTAGAGGCCTGCATGCATCTGCTGAAGTGATGATCAGCTAGAGCAGTGAGGAGTCCTTTCAGTCACTAGTTTATTCCACTGCATCTGGAGTAATTTTGCTGCACAGTATTATATTGTAAATAAACATAACACATTAGTGAGGGATTAGATTAGTATGTTCTTGAATTTACCTTAGTCATGCTAACTGTAAGATATTAAGCTGTCAATTACTCACCTTAGGCGCAAATGAAGTGATGCTTTGGATGCACTTAGCCCCTTATAAATGCAAATCCAACTTACTTAGATTAGCATGAAAGTATCTGAAGATGCCTATTCTCTATGTATATTTCATTTTTGTACCATCAGTATATATGGAGTGTATATCTATATATAGAGTATAGCCTGAACAGTAAGGTCTGCCTAAAAGAAAATTCACATGGTGTAACTGCAGTCATCCACATATACAATGACATAAAGATCACCTCTTTTTTCCCTTTACCATGAAACAACAAATTGATGCGTCGAATTGGAAAAGCTTTCAATCTATTACTGTGAAGTCGATCTCCACAGCTTGTCTATATGTTTTTGGAGTCTCGCGAATCGTCGTCAGCATGTAATAATTGTAATTAGACCGGAAACTCTAGTCATTCTTGTTATGAAACAAGCGAAAACAATCAAGAAATCGTGTCAGCGAGCCAACATCTCACTAAGCACAGCGGACAAGAGAAATTAACTGCATACCTTCTGATGTAGAGGCACATGGAAATTAACAGCCATACGAGACGGGAATTGATGGACGATGCAACATCCGATGAAGCAAGCGGTAGAAAGATGTTGTAATGTCTAGGGGAAGCCTCCAAAAGGATCGCATGATCCGTCGAGAAGTCCTTTGTAGACGACGACCAGCCATGAAAGAATGGAAGGAATGATGGATCAATGCGATCCCTTTGGATGCTTCCTCCAGGCATTGTTGTCTCTCTCTCTCTCTCTCTCTCTCTCTCTCTCTAAAGAAGCGTGCGAGAGGTGTTGTGCAAGAAAGCTCCAGTGAGGTCCTTATATATAGCTAAGCAACCTTCCTTTGCCCATCATGGTTGCTTAACTCACCTCCCAAATAGAACAATAGTTTATACTACTATTTTCGCAGTTTAGCCCATTCTTCAATCAATTTTTTGGGGGTACCATATTGGCACCCAGAGTTAAAGATTATAGTCTTAAAAATTTTATAATCTTGATGATCTCTTGCTTGTGTGCCCAAATTTTATGAATTATATATTACAAATGTTTATCAATCTGCTAGCACTTAACAGCATTTTATATAACAAATTTGCGTGCTTTCTGGATGGCGCATAAGCATTTGCTTGATAACATTGTTAATCAGCATATATATATTATACGCTAATGGTTTCTTTACGCTTTAATCAATTATGGATGCATCATTAGACGAACCGTATAAACTGGGGCTTCTTCTCTCCCCAGATGGCAGATGCCCTCGCCTTTCTCCAATTTTAAATATACCGGGTTGCGAAATCGGCTTTACAAGCAACACTCACATGATTGATTATGGAAGCTAGGGGAGCCGGATGACTGTATGAGCACCTGCAGGATCTTTTGGTGATTGGGGACACAATTTTCTTAGGGTAGATTAGAGATGCATGTGTAGGCCTGGGAACAACTAATTGCAGCCATTCAATCATTAAAACGTACGCATCCATTACTGTGATCCCCCCTAACCGCCTTTCTAGCAGCTATGCTTTCAGCAGTTGCGAGGCTTAAGCATCTTTACGTCTATCTTAATGACAAGTGCTTCCCTAGTCTTTTGCATTGTAGCTAGGCTTGATAAAATAATCAAAAGTCCTAGATTTTGCTAGTAGCAGGGACAAATGTCCTGCAGATCTGAGTACCAATCAAGCCATATATATCAATGTGCAGTACATTCTTCTCTTGCAATGTTACCGAGGTTGATACAGTGTTGTAACATGCTTCAACAATATCCCTCTGTCCTTTGGTTGCTTTGCTAGGTGGTCTTGCTGCAGTGCTGTAACATGCATCTATCCGTACCGAAATTTAGACAAAGGAGTGCACATTTGGCAAATCCTTTTGGGCGTATATACAACCGTAGAGTGCTATTGGTACATATATATATATGCACCATGCATGTATAGTCTAGTACAGAGAACTTTCCTATTATTTGATCTATGCATGAAAGTTGGAAGAATGCATTGAACCCAGCTATAGCTTGGTGTAACAGTTAATTGTTCAGAAAGAGAGAGAGGATTATGTGAGGATAACCAAATTTGGACCAACAAATACAGCTGTGTAGTCAAATTAATAGACACTGTAGGGGATTTTCTTCTTCTATACATACAAGATCAAGGTGTATGTAGCCTTGTCTCACTCACTATGGGGAAAGCCTAGCAATCAAGTCCTTCTTAATACTGCTTTACTCAACTGTCTGTGAGTGTGAGGTAGAGGACATGCAGTCATCATGCATTGACAGAAGGCATACACATAACCTATTCCCAAGTGCAGTGCAGTGCAGAGTTGAGGTGTGAATGATTCAGTGGGAAAGTTCACCTCAAGGATGGAAGAATTCTATGCTTATTCGTCAGATATCATGTCATGAATCATGATTGGACCAGTATTTGTAGCTTTTGGTCACCCAATGAGGCTGGTGCATTGCATATATGTTGCCGGAAGGTGATGAATAATCTGCCGGCCGGGCAGTAACTAAAGGTAGCTCTCACAATGCCGTGTGTGGTTTTCATGGCATCTAGCACTGCTGATTTGTTTCCCTATGGCTCTTTATTTGTCGATGCCGAAAGATGGAAGAGAGAGATGAATATATGATCTGCCAGCATGTGCATCCATATGATTCCTCCGGACAGTGCAAGGCCCAGACATTCTTTTTGTGCGCGCGATCAGTTAGTCGATCGATCGCCGCCAGAGCTGCAAATCTTATCTTAGCTACAGCACCTTCTAGCTAGGACGACAGCTCCTTCTAGGACGCTGCTCACATGTCTGCAATCCAAGCAATCAAGGGCCCTTCGTCTCCTGCACTCCACTCCTCTGGTCCTCCTCGCCGCCCCTCCCCCAACAAAACCATTTTTCAATGCTGCCGCCGCCTGCAGCTTCATTCATTCAGCAGCATGTATGCCATGGGCTCACATGTAAAGATCCATACGACTCCGTCACATGCGAGGCATACATGCCCATGTTGCGGTCTCTCCTTCGCTCATGCTGTGTGTGAACCGTGAGAACGCCGTTTGCGTGGAAGAAACAAGGAAAGATATTGCCGCCGAACGTAGTACGTCCTTCGACGCAACAATCATTGGAGAAATTCAGGTGAAATGTCAAATGTGAATGCACTGGTCCTGGAGAGCACTGTTCATTCTGAATTGAAGGCCTACTCTCCTTTGTTATCTAATATTTTTCGAAAAAGGTATCTTATAGCAAAAATATATTAAGGAAAACAGGACCAAAGAAAGACCATGCTAAAAATGAAAACCACAAACAAAATCTAATAAAGTCTACCTCCGCTGCATCCACAAACTTCACGAGCCTTTCACTATTGCTAGATAGAACACTAGTGAGGCGGAGAGCGAGAGAGAGAGAGAGAGCGCCGAAGGGCCGTTAGTAAAAAGAATGTCACCATCAGCTACACCTAGATAATGATGTTGTGGGTAAGATCACGCTGACAATCTAGGATATCTGGAGAGAAAGAAACAACCATGTATTTAGAAAACAATGCATGGCTGTCAAACAAGTGGTGCACCGAATTAAGACGAAGTAAGGTTGTGGAGCTACGCAGGCAACAAGGGGCTAGGACTTCTACTGTCGACTCCAAAGCATGGCTGTCTGATTGTCTCGTAGGTCGCAGACTGTAGAATCCTTATTTGTTTTTCTTGTAAATCTGAGATGTCATGGGACTCAGAAAGCTAGCTGAACCCCATGTAAAAATCGGGCTGAAGCAGCTTGTGCTGCTCATAGGCTTTGTAATTATGCTCTTCTCTTATAAATGAAAGCCAATAACTCAGATCTTAAAAAAAAAAGATGTTGTGGGTACAAAACCTACAACCAATCATACTCATGAAGAAACCATCAAAGCAAGATGGCCAAGGGACCAACCACTACTACATTCAGACCTATCACAAGCGGTTCGTAAAGCCCATCATTAACGCTTTTCGGTCTCGGCAGTAAGCTGTCGGTGGTGATGACATTCTCATCACAGGCGGTTTGCAACCAGCGGTGATAATAGCTTATCACAGTCGGTTCGTATTACCAGCCGGCGATGATTTGAATTTTCAAAATTCCCAAAAACAGGCAAAAAAAAATAGCAAAAAATTTTGTTTCAATCTTGGGAAGCCCCCCACTAGCTCCAGCTTCATGGTACCGGGAAGCTGGGAATCGAACCTGAGACCTGCTTGAAAAATCCATGACCTTCGTTGAGCATTTTGGTGAAGAACGACCGCAACAATGGTGAATAAGAAGAGGGCGCGACAATGAGTGTGCTCCGGATGGGAGAGAAGAGCACCGTGGAAAATCACTGCCGGTGGCTATTAAGCCAAAAACTAGCAGTAAAATCTACATTCTGCCGGTTTGTGGCTGGAACCGGCAGTGGGGCAATGATGTGGACTTTCATTGCCGGTTTTTGGAGGACTCCCGATCATTTTCTGATTTTGAAGCTCAGAACCGACAATGAAGAGTCATCACTACCTGTTCAATAGAAACCGACACTAATGGGCCGGCACTGAATATCGATTCCATAGTAGTGATAGGATGGGACTAATTACAATTTAGACATTAGGCTGGCTGCTGAGTGTAGATGCCACATCGAATCTAAGTACCAAACGAAGAGGTATGGATCTCTAGTGCATGGATCTCTAGTAAACCACTTAAAAAATTTAGGGAGTCAAAACTGCACTTTCAAAAGTTATAGATCTAGGTGACACACAAGCAAAATTTATGAACCTAGGATGTATTTAGCTCTTTTGTATTTGATATAAACCTTGGATAGGAATATGAGAAGAAGCTAAAACTGCAGCATATGCTTGCGGTTCAACAAACATTGGGAGCAAAACCACCTGTGCATATGCCTTCAAGAAATCGTTGGGAGGATCCCGTTGGCCGTTTGGTAAACAAAGATTTCCTTCACCTAAAAGGCTGGGTGGGCATGTCTCAGGGAGGAACGGCACCGTCCTCACATAGTCACATGCCTGAGCCGCATGCACCATAGCAGCGGCAAGAAAGAAACAGTGTGTCCTCTCCTCTCGCCATTTGTTTCCTAATAACCAGTAACCACATGCCATCGAAGAGGGCACGCAAGTACGCACGTTGTGGACCCACAGCATCTCTTTCCTTCCTTCGTCACCAATGATTGACGACGAGTGCACGCCACAGCGAGATATGGATCGCCGCGCCGCACAGCAAGATTTGGTTGGGTTAGAGGTTATATATAGGCCTGGCTTAGTCGGCGAAATTTTTTAGGAAATGGTACTGTAGTACTTTCGTTGTTATTTGGTAATTAATGTCCAATCATAGTTTAATTAGGCTTAAAAGATTCGTCTCGTGAATTTCGTCTAAACTGTGTAATTAGTTTTATTTTTTATTTATATTTAATGCTTCATGCATGCGTCCAAAGATTCGATATGACAGAGAATCTTGAAAAATTTTGCAAAATTTTGAAAACTAAATAGGCACAGTACTCCCTCCGTCCTAAGTCTTCTATTTATTCTGACCTCTATACCTCGATCGAGATAGTGGACATAGGATGCCACTCTTTAAAATAAAAAAGGAGTAATCAGCTGTGACACGAAAAAAGGAATCCTTTTGTAGCTCGTCATTTATTGGCAAAAATCGAAAAGGTCAATATGAAGGAGGAGAAAGAAATAATAGTAACGTGGTCCCGGGCATCTAGCATTCTACCCGCAATGGTTGGCCATACGATTCATAATGGAAAAGAACATATACCTATTTACATAACAAATCATATGGTAGGTCGCAAATTGGGGGAATTCGTGCCTACTCGGCATTTCACGAGTTATGAAAGTACAAGAAAGGATACTAAATCTCGTCGTTAATTGAATTAAGAATAGAAAGATGGAATAGGTGCAGGTTAAATTTCTCAACTTTGAATAGGTTTATAGAAAATACGTGCAACATTTATATCTCCAAATAAATTTATTATGAATGTATATTCAACGATACTAATTTTGCATTATAAATATTAATATATTTTTTTATATATAATTGGTCAAAGTTAAAAAAAACTGATTTCTCGGGAAGCGAGAACGACTTCTATTTCGAGACTGAGGGAGTATCTCTTGCTTGCTTTCTTGGAGATCAGTCAAGCTGAAAAGAAGCAATCGAATAGTACGACGACGACGACGGGTCGTTGTGGAACGTGGGACTGGCCTGAGATCTGAGATCTGCTGATTTAGACGGACAGCGCTAGCTAGCGGCGGCCCAATCATCTGTGACGATGATGAGGGCGATCTTGCGTTATGGGGTGCTGCTGGACTGCCGGCCGGCTCATGATCCTGGCATGTGTGTGGTACCATATACCACACGCCTGTGCATGCCCAAGTGGGCAACTGGCCATGTAACGCAAGCAAGAGGGTGTTTGTATAGTAGTATATATTCTTGCTTCGTGTTAGTTTTATGGCACGCATCGAGTGGTGACCGTCATTTGAGCTGTTTGGTTTGTTCGTTCCCTAGGGTTTACAATGACGCGACTCTCAATATCAATGTGGGACGCTTTACTAATTACCATGTCAGAAATGAAGGAATAGTAAGGGGACTTAGAGGGGGAATTATGTGACCTCGCCTAGGGATCAGCAGAGGCACCCTTGCATCCTACCATGCCCCTCAATTCTGCGCCTCCTTATCCCACTCCTGCCTCGAGAGCCCATGATCGTCTGCCTAGTTGACAGTTGTCCGGGAGGCCATAATCCAAACACGCCCGAAGTCTGAATCCTCAGCCTCCACGACAGCACAAGCTCTCTGTCAAAGCAGGTCTCGATGGACTTCAGCAGCTCGTCCCTTCAATCAAGCACTGCCCAGCGCCCCAACCTCAGTGTCTGACGCCTTGATCTGCGCCACCCGTCTTCCCGACACAAGTTGAGGAACGCGGTTAATGGAAGCGGGTCGCGCTAATGTACACTCCAGGTCTGCATCCCAGTGTGCTCGTCATGACCTGATGTTTCATGGATAACAACGACACACGTTTCAGGATATGCCATATATACGCAAAATGTTACTAGTAGAAGAAAAGTAAGAGACGATCTTATGATCGACCTCAAGTTTCATGATGCCTTCCAAGCCTACAAGTGTGTAGCTAGAGCTATCTACACTACCATCTCCCTCGCTTGCGTTGCTATTTCTGTGTTGGATGAGGACACCGTTCATTTCATTTTGCAACCTCAGGAGTGACAGAACCGATAGTATTTATAAGGTACTCTTCTTCCTGAGAACCCTGGGCCCTTCAAATTGACATTATTTCAGATCGTCCCTTCAGCATTCTTGAGATAGTGCTTTCAAGTTTAGTACTTTTCTTTGGTAATCAGTTACATCACATGACTTCTGTAGTCGGTAGTGATGATGAAGTCCTTTTCTAAAGGAAACTTTCATTTTTTTTTCATGTAATAATATGCTGCGAGACTGCTAGTTGTACAGTCAGGTAATGTTTCACTGAACCACTACGTCCTGCAAGTACAGAGGCACCGATCTGTATTCATGAAGAAAAAAATTATACTACATATTGATTATTAGTCCTTAGAAACTCTGAGAAGGACAATATTTCAAAACACAATCGTAAAAAGGGAGCAAATTTTCTACTCATGATTGGCCTCTTCCATAGTCTAAGAACTCAGTAAAACCAACCCATGAAGCATCTTGGCTCATCCGGCATGGAAAAATATCCTAAGAGTTGGCTGCGTGCTCATAAATTCAGTCAAGTTCGCATAGGGCTGCACGGCCGAAATTCTTTTTCTCTGAGTTCAAGAACAAAATAGTTTGTGTATTCACGGTATCAGCATGCAATGTTGTTATTATGAAACTGGCGCAAGATAAAAACCTTCACACGATCTCAAGTCACAAAAACTAGGCTGAACTGTCTCGGCCTTATAGAATTGGAGACAGTTATTTACTTATTTGTGACGAGAAATGAAACCCATAAATGCTCAGGCCCACGAATTTCCCTGAAAAATGAAAGTACGTCTAGTTGGTTTTCGTGGACTGAGTTTCGGTACAGGAAAAAGCATCTCATTTCCTTCTGTTTTTAAAAGAAAAAGGAAAATTCCATTTATTGCACTGCAGAAATTGATGCTAACACATAAATGAAAGGCGCATTAATCATTTTCAGTACACATGGACAGTGGGTTTATCCCTGGGACTAAAAATGCCTTAATTTCATTGGATAACATGGGAATTTTTAAGCCTCCAGCTCCAAGACTGAATTAACAATGTTTGATGGGAATTCAAACTTTTAAACCGCCGTGATTTGCTAATGATGTCACCAACACACACGCAACCGTTCCTCCCTGCGGCTTACCTGGATATGAAATCTGAATTCCCAGCCTTCACAACAGCACAATCTCTCTTTCAAAAGCTGGGAGTGTTGGATATCAGCAGCTCGTCTCTTCAAGAAGAAGGCACTGCCCGGCGCCGCAGTCTCAGTATTTGACGCATTGATCTGCGCAACAATGCCACCTGTCTTCCTGGCTGAAGATCAGTAACGAGGTGAACAGATGAGCAGTGCCGGTCCCCTGGCCATCTCGTCGCAACGGCTTCCTCTTGACCATATATAAAATCTTATAATATATAGCCACTAATTTTACTTGCAAAACGAAAACAAATTCAATAACATATTTTTAATTTAACATGTCTGATAATTATCAAGGAACAATGTAGATTAAGCAATATATTTATAGATGTATGATAATTATTAAGAAACAATGTAGATTAAAAAAGTAATATATTCGTTTTCTTTTCTCACCATGACAAATATTTCTTAGGTAACATTCTAAAATTCTAACACCTAAATTAGAAGAAAATATGACTATATGAGTATAAAGTACTAGAAGTCTAAATACTATACAAATAATTAATTTGGATTAAAAATAAAAAGAAAAAAAAATACCTTGGGCCTAAACAACTGATCGGTGATCGTAATTCGTAAGAAGCCAAGAATCAAGATGTCGTCGTCGTGGAGCCCTGCCTGGTTGTCGTCCTCGTGCGTCGTGTCCGTGTCTCCGGTAGTCTAGCTCTTCGCGGCGGCGCAGCTCGCCAGCTCCGCATGTGTAAGGCGCACGTCGCGAACTCACGATCAGAGTGTGCTGTGTGCAGCGTGATTCCTCGCCTCCTCTCTACCCGAGGGCTATGGGGAAAGGAAACTAGGAAAAAAATGCCGATGTTGTCTTTTTGGGCCACCTGGCCAGTTTTATGTCTCTCTTCTCGTTAATTTGATAATGTCTAATGGACTATAGGACCTGAGGGTTTGTATATCTGGGCTTTGGCCTCTCCTCGGCTTGGGCCCTCGGCCGTCGCACCTCGTGCCCTACCCCTAAGGCCGACACTGCAGATGAGGGTGGCGCTACTGTACACTCGAGGCCTGCATCCTAGTGTGTTCGTCATGACCTGATGTTTCATGGATGATGACAACAGATGTTTCAGGATATGCCACATATACGCAAAATGTTACTAGTAGAAGTAAGAGACGATCTGATGATCAACCTCGAGTTTCATGATGCCTTCCAAGCCTGCAAGCAGTGTGCAGCTAGCGCCTACACTACCATCTCTCTCGCTCGTGTTGCTATTTCTGTGTTGGATGCGAACAACGTTCATTGCATTTTGCCACCCAAGGAGTGACAGAACCGATAGTATTTATAGAGTACTCTTCTTGCTACGGATCCCTTGTGCCCTGGTCCCTTCAAATTGACATGTATGCATTATTCAGGCCATCCCTTCAGCGTTTTTAAGATAGTGCTTTCAAGTTCAGTACTTTTCTTTGGTAATCAGTTACTCACATCACATGATTTCAGTAGTCGGTAGTGATGATGAAGTCCTTTCCTAAAGGCAACTTTGTTTATTTTTTTCAAGTAATAATATGCTGCGAGACTGCTAGTTGTACTTAGTCAGGTATTGTTTCACACAACAACTACTACGCTCTGTATGTACAGAGCTGCCGCTCTGTGTTCATGAAGAAAAGAACTGACTACATATTGACAATAATGCCATAGCATCGACATAGGGGGCCACATGCCGGTAAGGAGATAAGCGATGAGAGTGACATGCGGACGCACATATCGGTACAATTTCATCGTGCAATCAGCATGGCACACTAGTTGATTAACTCAAGTTAGGGTGATTTGGACCTCATGTAGCACGATTAGTAAGTTTAGGACTTCAAAGTGTACTTCTGAAGTTTAGAACCTAGATGGCATCCCGAGCTAAACTCCAGGACCATTCTACATTTAATTAAATAAAGCTTACTTCATCTAAAAAGGAGGAAACTTTTGTATGTAACTATAATCGGGATTGACCATCAGTAATAGTACTCAATCCGAGTTCCAGCGAGCTCCTTAGGGCCCACATACACTGCTTCTTCGTGATGTCCTGATAATAGTAACTGGGCTGTTATCGACCAGCACGACGAGAAGCCCATAAATTGTTCAGCCACATGAATTTCCCTGAAAAATGAAAGTATGTAAAGTTGGTTTCGTGGATTGAGTTTCAGTACAGCAAAAACCATCTCATTTCCTTCTGTTTTCAGAAGAAAAAGGAAACTTCCTTTTATTGCACTGCAGGAAATTGATGCTAACACAGAAATGAAAGGCGCATTAATCATTTGCAGCACACATGAAATGTGGGTTTATCCCCTGGGACTAAAAAATGCCTTGATTCCATTAGATAACATGCGAATTTTAAGCCTCCAAGTCTGAATTAGCAGTGCTTGATGGAAATTCAGACCTTCAAACCGTCAGGGATTTGCCAATGACACACATGCGCGCAACGCAACATCCCTAACCTGCGGCCTACTTGGATATAGGATCTGACTTCCAAGCCTGCACAACAGCACAAGCTCTCTTCTTCCAAAGTGGCGAATGCTGGACTGGATATCAGCAGCTCCGTCCGTTCCTTCAAACAGAGGCACTGCCCGACGCCCCAGCCTCAGTATTTGACTCATTGATCTGCTCCACCCTTCTTCCTAAAAGATAGTGAGTAACGAGGAAGCGGAATCGCGCGACCGGGTTCTCTCTGTCTGCATCCTAATGTGCTCTTCATGACCTGATGTTTCATGAGTTATGATGACAGACGTTTCAGGATATGCCACAAGATACACAAAATGTTAATAGAAGTAAGCGACGATATGAGGAGCAACCTCAAGTTTCACGATGCCTTCCAAGCCCGCAAGTGTACAACTCGCGCTATCTACATTGCCAACCAATCTACCATCTCGCTCCCCTGCTGTGTAGCTTGCATTACTATTTCTACGTTGGATCATGCTAACACAGTTCATTGCATTTTGCAGCCCCAGGAGTGATACATATTTATAGAGCATTCTTCTACCTGCGGATCCCCGTGTGCCCTGGTCCCTTCAATTGACATTATTCAGGCTGTCCCTTCAGCGTTCTTGAGACAGCGCTTTCAAGTTTAGTACTTTTCTCTAGTATTATCAGTTACTCACATCACATGGCTTCTGTAGTCGGTAGTGATGATGAAGTCCCTTTCTAAAGGAAAGTTTCATTTTTTTTCAAGTAATAATATGCTGCAAGACTGCTAGTTGTACTAGTTAGGTAATGTTTCACTGAACCACTACGCCTTGCAAGTACAGAGGTACCGATCTGTATTTCATGAAGAAAAAAATTTACTACATATTGATGAATGGATAAATGTTATCTTTAAGAATTGTTGGCTGCTCATAATTCAACCAAGTTTGCATAGGGCTACATGGCCAAAATTCTTTTTCGCTAAGTTCAACAAGAAAATAAATTGCATCTAGTTTTACGGTGGTTGAAAAAAAATGAACCGTTTATCAAGACAAATTGGCATAGAAATGGAAGTTGCCTAGAGAAAAGTACCCAAAATATAAAAATGGTAGGGATAGTACAAAAAATGTGGGACCAATAACTAAATTATTGTTTTTTTACTTTTTAGGAGCGCTTCAGTTTACTCAAGGGTAAATTAGTAAATTCTTATAAATTGCATTCAAGGTTAAACATAACTACAGGAGAGTTACCAAATACAAACTTTCTTTACGGCGCCATGATCAGCGATGTCAACAAGGAATTCTTCGTCGGGGGATAGCTCCCAATCCCCACGGGGAGAAAATTTCTCAATCCTCGTCCCCACGAATGCTTGCGGGAGAGCTTTTCATCCCATCCCTGTCCCCATTACAAAAGCAACATTTGGATAGCAAAAGCAAATTCATGATGTCAAATCAATATAAATTGAACCGGCAATATTTCATATTACAAGAGACATCTAATTTAGGGTTTAGTTTGCGATTTATACCACTAGTCTATGTGTTGAACTTTCGGTAGAATTTTAACAAGGCGACAGTAACTCTGAAGTCTGAACCTACGGTTAGGTTGTGTTTTTTTTACTGATGGATGCTGGCAGGCAAGAGGCAAGCGTCTGTTTTATGTATGATGCAGGGATCGCCGGTCTCTTGGGTATGATTGTTGTTTAGTTTACTGATGGAGGCTGGCATCTCTCATCTCTCTCCAAATTCCAATGTGTGTAGTTTCACCTAATATTGTTTATTGCATAGATGTGAAATATTATTGGCGCAGAATCTCTTGGGTATGATTATTTGACGCAAAAGGTTAGGTAGGAGTATGTGCAATGTAAAGTCGAGGACAAATTACACTCAGTAGTAGTCCTGGGGATCTCATACTCCTGTATGGTAGTATTAAGCATTCTTGCATCAGCATGTGTCACGAACACACAATATTCCATCCTCCTGATATATAATAAAAAAACCTGGACCAGAGTAGTACAACAAATCTTTCATGACAACAGTTTATCAATATATTGTTATGTTGGATAATCTTTACTACATACAGAAGTTAAGGATAATCTCATCTCTTAGTTCTTTATATACCAATATGTGCAGAAATACATCAGCCAGAAGGCCACCATGTTGACTTCAACTTCCAAATCAGAAGGAAATTGCAGTTACAAGTTTTTATGCATTCCTATAAGTTTACCCTAGCATGTTCAAAAGGATTTAGGACACAAAGTGAAGTCGATGCACACATCCCTTTGGTGCACAGCAAACATAATTGTTACAAACGAAAACTAAAACCTGTAAAATCATTGATCTTCGTCCCCTTTTTTCCCCTCCATGATGGGCCATTACATTTCGTAACACAAAACAGGAGCATAATGCAGAGAGGAACACACGATGAAGTGCTCATTTGCTATTCTTAGCCTACGGTACAACACAAGACTTAATTCTACACCTCAGGTAAGCTTTGTCCTACCAACAATTACAAAACTGCCACACTGCCGATCGTGTAACCACTCTGATGCACTTACATTCTGATAGTAACCTATGGCCAAAATTTCACTGAAGTTTAGCCTCTTTGTAAAATGGGAAACCTCAGCTCTCATCATCCATATCAATGCTGGAGAGCAAGCTCTTCAATGTCTCATATGTCATGAAGGCAATTCCAACACTAGGAACAACCTTGAGGTACTCAGCTGCAATACCTCTGTAGAAGCCACGCAGACCTTCCCTCTGCAAGATATCATGGATAGTTCTAGTTATGATTGATTTCTGGACAGACACTGTCCCAGCTGCTCCTTGAAGTTGCATCTGCCGTTTTACAAGATCAAGGGGAAATGTGGCTGCAACAATGAATATAGAATTTAACATCCATTGTTGAAAATCATTTCTTTTATGATGTCAGGCAATCAATTTAGCAATGCAAGTGGATAAATTTATGTCTGTCTATCTGCTTTATAAAAGCATATAGCTGCATAAGTGTGCTGCTAGCTCCTTCAACAGAGATCATTCTTGTTGTGCAAGTAATAATATAAGTGCATATCATGGCTTTGTTTATTCAGTAAAGAAAAAATCGACAATGAAAATCATTAGGGATCAAATGTCAGTTCTTACCTGTCGATGATGCAATACCAGATAGACTCCCAGAAAACAAGCTAACAACTGCAGTTGAATCATGGGGACTGGTGCATATATATCCATAGGCATCAGTTGGAATTTTGGACAACAAAATAACAAATCCAAGAAGGCGTTACAATATAAACAAAGAGTAATAATTATGAGCACCTTTCCATTTGCCAATGAGACCTCAGTGATTCATAGACAGAAAAGCTGATTGCTATGCTAGGTCCAACTCCCTGTAATTCCTAAAAGGTCCATGACCTATCAACAATGTGGCCCCAAGGCCTTTGTACAATCCTTTGACACCCTCATCTCTACAAATTGTAGACACCGCATGGAAGATGCCCTTGTAATACCGAGTTGTTTTCTGCAGAAATTTAAGAATAATATAAAACCTTGGTCCATAAACCAACACCGTGCACAAGCTGATTTAAAGGAGTACAAAATTGACCAGGTGTTCATTTTTATTTGGGATATAAGAATAATACAGAGTATTACCTGTGTCGCCAAACGAGTACGGACAACATCCAACGGGTAAGTTAAAGATGCAGCAGTTATTCCCGCCAAACCACCACCAAGCAAACATAAAACACCAACACTATTTGAGTCTCTATCCAAGCCAGGAACCGTTTGGAGAAGCTGAAATACTTATCTAAAATCAGCTCATGAAAATAGTATTGAATGCCGAAGCTCACTATGCAATGTTTTAGTTAAGTGCTAAAGCACAGAATCTTTGGTGCTTACATTTTTGTAGCGCTCGTATGAATAGAAGCTGATGGCAGAATAAGGTAAGCGGTGTACAATTGTCACTAGATTTCCTTTCCAAAAGGCTCCAAACCCTTCTTCTCGAAAAATTCGTGAAGCCTCATGCCATATGCTATACTTCCTTATAGTCGCAACATCTGAATGCATACCAGCTACCTGTCAAATCAGCATGTAACGGACTCGTATAAGAAATCTTAATGTCAAGAAGGTGTTGACTGTTTCTTGTGAATCAATATCAGATCAGACATGCACACACAATTAATTAGTAACAACTGCAGTAGTTAAATATTGTGAAGCAGAAATAAAGAGCTCAGGACACTCATTAAGCATCAGAATGGATTGCTGCAGTAAAAGAGAACAATAAATGCAAAATTGCCTATATGATACTGTGTTGAACATTTATTAAATGTGCGCAATTGGCAAGATTATATAATGTCTCCACCTCTACAAAAAAGTGTTGTGGGTTTCCATATATGATAGGCGGAAACAATTTGAGTATTAATCAGAATGTAGACCATAAAACTCCCTCTTAGCATATTAAGTACAATTCCAATAGCAAATGTAGTATTCATGTTCATTGAAAAGAGATGTCCTGTAACATGCTTGCTTAGTTACTTTCATGATATGCTGTGTACATCACATTGCATGAAGTAAACTCACTGGCTACTAACACAAAGGGAAACCTACTTTTTTTCTTTTAGTTTACACATTCAATGATTATTCATGATAACTTCAGTGCCTGCAAACCAAAAATCCTAGAATGGCAAAAAGAAAACATTGTCCTGAATTGCTAATAACCTTATACAGGTTGAGTCCTATAAGCCTTATAAGTATCCTCAGTCCTATAAGCCTTCTAACTCTACTATGAGATGAAAATACATTTTAAAACATTTGTTTCAATCTTCTATATAATACATCTTTTCTGGAGAATCTATATCTAGTGCATGCAAATACAACGTATAATCAAACAAAAGCAGTTGCAAAAAAGCTGTCTTGCCCCTCTTAGCTTCTGATCCCTAAGACTAGCAAAATGCCTAGGTATCTTGTTCTTAGCATATGATTCCTTTCAACGACCATGAAGTGCAGCGACAAGGTGAACTAACAACATCGCAAAGAAGAAGATATGATTTCCCTAAGTCTCACAATCTCACATCAGATAAGTTCCATTCTTTTTTGGAGCAAACAGAATTTCAAAACAACAGATTGTATTGCTTTTCACCCACTGATAATGAACGTCAGGGCCACACAAAAGGGAGAACGCTTTTTGGGCAGAATCTCCTCCTAAACAATCATTAAAGCACTAGCGAATCAACCAGTAAAAACAAACAAATATACATATCTTTCCCTTTCTTAATTAGCTCCATGTGGCTGCTAGCGTCCACCAACCATTTGTTACTCAAAACAGGGGACGAACTTCCAGGCATAATTATCCCATAGAGTAGAGCAGCAAACAAAAAAGAAAGGGGTAAAGATAAGGACGCCTCTTGCGCGTGGACGTATTATGGTGTAAGCCCCCAATCCCTTCCCCGCCGCTCTTCGATTCCAATCCGTACCATAACGCTTATATATAGCATAAAAACGTAATGTAAAGTCTCATAATTAGAGATATTAAGGCTGGGAGAAATTCCACCTGGAAGAGGATGGTGAGCCGCACGAGGGGCGCGGTGCGCGTCTTGCTGACGGCGCCCGCGAACCCTCCGGCGGAGAGGTGCGCCGCCGTGCCGATGTGGCGCTGCTCCTGGCAGCGGCCCACGGCTGCGCCTGCGCGGCTGCCGCCTCCGTCTGCATCGGGCGCGCGCTCGGACGGATAAGGCTAGGGTCCGCGGTGGCGGTGTGAACGCGCCTCGCGGGGTTGCGGCGCCGAGGTCGAGGGGCGAAGGAGGAGCGGAATTCGAAGCTGCGAGGGTGGGCGCGGTGTGGCTTCCACCTCCGCACGTTTCTCTGCGACTACTCTGCCCCTCTACCTCTGTCGCTCTTCTTTCCATGTTTTTTTTCTTTTTACTTTCAAAAAAAAAGAAGAATTTTCGGACCCGGCACAAATCCGACTCGGATTTCGAATTCGTATATGATTTCATCAGAAAATTAACTGGTATATTCTATCTATAGTACAGTAGTATATAGCCAAGTGGATCACGTGCAGCTAGCTATTTTTTATTAATTTATTTATCCAGGACAATGCCAAGGCCAGGCACATTGAAGATAGTACTAGTAAGCAATCTGAAAATTCTAAATGTTTTTGAATAAAAAAGATGGAAGTTTTGGTCAGCTACTCCACGGCAGCGACAGGTTGTTTAGCGCATTATCTAATTAATACTACTACTAGTACTGCATTGTACGGAGTAGGAGCGAATGGGACTAAGGCCAAGTGGTAGGGTTTCCAGTAAGACTATGGTGGTCGTACCTTTTTTATTTTTTTTAGAAATTTTAGAGTAAATACTACAATGTATGAGGAGCTGGCATGTACCTGGAGCATGGCGATGTAGTAACGGGCATGTGTGGGCCTGTTCGTTTGAGCATATCAGTTAGAATCTACAATATTTCTCTCTCATAATAAAACAGTTTTAGTCGATTTTAATATTAGCCGAACATAACCTAGGATGGCTGAACACCCAGCATGAACATCTTTCGTTTATTCCTTTTTAAAAGAAATTTTCCGCTTAATAATCAACCAAAAAAATGCATGCATACACCATCCAGCTTGTTCATTTTCTGCAAGCCGCTGCTACACCGCGATATGGTTCGCTTAAACTACTTCAGCAGTATTTTTCAGCGAATAAACAATATTTTTCTTTTACAACAAAATAGCATAAACATCAGCGTAAGTTGTTTCAAAGTTCCCAAGTCCCAACAGGATAGGACAGCAGCATCAGCACACAGCACGAAACCATGGAACAGCCCCTAGTTTGTCGAGAAAACCAGAATCCCTGAGACACTAGAGGACATGCAGGCATCACTTGCTAGCGTAGCTGCCACAACGTTACATTCTTCAGGGGGAAAAGCAATAGAGATGGTGCGATGCGATGCGTAATGGATCAGGATTAGCAGCGTAACTTGCCGTGCGACAACGCGATTAGCACTCGCCAAGCAGGCAAGTAGTCTGAGGAAACTATGCACGTTTGCAGGGCTACTCATTTCAATATTCGGGTACGGGTGGCAGCGAGAAAAGGTTTGCAAGTAGACAAAAGGTTTGCTTACAGAGGCCCACCAGCACAAAATTTATTGGGCCTCTACGGAGCGAGAAAAACATAGGCCCGGAAGCCCACTAGGTGAAGACGTTACAAACATTTGATGGCATCAGACCCTCTCCAAGACAGATGCTTCAGAGTTCAGAATATACTAACATAAGAGGATTAATTAACGTGACTTTGATACAATAACATGCGATTGGCGAAAAGGGCCCTGTTCTGCTGCACTACTTCTTTTTTTTCGAAAACTGCTGGCAGGATTATGCCAGGCAAATATATTGATCGGGGAGAGGAAACAATCAAATTACGAGTGAAAAGTCAAAAAGACAAAACAATAATAGGCCCAAATGAGAGATTTAGGCCCTCGAAGCAAAGAGGCAAACGGCCTAAACCATAGGCAAAATTTCTCGTAATCGACCATAATCTAGCCTCTTCTTTGATCTTTGCAATCAGCACCGTCGGCAATCTGTGTCGATTCTCAAAAATCCGTGCATTTCGCTCTCTCCAAAGCTCCTAGGTGACAAGAAGTGTCATCGATCTTACCAGGAGAACCTGTTGACGTCCCAACTATGCGCCACCACTGAGAGTCCATGTTGGTCTAGCCTTCACAGCTAGGAAAATTTCCATTGGTCCAAGAGCGTATTGCTTCCCAAATTCGTTTTGAATATCTACAATGGGCGAAGAGATGGATGGTCGATTCATCTGTGTACATGCAGAGGGGACAATATTGTTGGTTGGGGCAACCGCGAGCTGCCAACCGATCAACTGTCCAAAGTCGGTTTTGTATCGCTAGCCATGCATAAAACTTGTAAGTTGGAGGTGCCTAAGTTTTCCAAATTAACCTGTCAAAATCCGTGTTTACTGCACCTATGAATTGTGCCAGGTATGCCGAGCGAGCTGTGTATTCCCCAGATGCAGTGAGCTTCCATGTAATTTGGTCATGAATTTCCCGATTTAGTTCCACCTCCTGTAGTCCTTGCCAAAGGAGAGTAAATTGGTTGAAGTGCTGTACAATATCAAACCTCAAGATATTAATGTCCCTCACCCAATTGTTTTCAGTTAAAGCTTGTTGCACAGTTCTGTTCTTCCTCTTACTGATTTGAAAAATCAAGGGTGCCACGTCCTTTGGACATTGTCCATTCCACCAGACCGAGTGCCAAAAGGATGCTTTTGCTCCATTGCCGATTTGTGATCTTTGTGGCTGCATTGAAGAGGCGGCGATCTGACTTTGTACAGGATACCTCCATCCCAAACCATGGCTTGTCGTCAGAAGTCCAAGCTAGCCACAACCATCTGATTCTGAGTGCTCTAGAAAAACGTTGATGGTCGAGAATTCCCAACCCACCAAGGTTGGTGGGGTGGGGCGAAGAGCTCGCTTCCATAAAACTTTGCATTTACCTCCGGTGATGTGTGTGCCTCCCGTCCATAGGAAACGTCGTCTATGAGAATCCAGCTCAGTGATGATGCCCTTCGGTGGCTTGAGCGAAGTGAGAAAATAAATTGGCTGCGAAGAAAGAACCGACTTGACAAGAGTGTTTCGATCGGCCTGGGTTAGTAACTTCCCTTGCCAATGTGCAAGGCTGGAGACTGCCTTATCAATCAGCGGCTGGTAATCAATTTTCCTTAGTCGAATTAAGGTGAGAGGCAAGCCAAGGTACTTGAAAGGGAAGGTTGCTCGGGTTGCTGGGAAGTCTGCTAATACCTGCTGTAGGTTAATGCCCGCGCATCTGATGGCTGCATCCGCACTCTTTTCCAAATTTGTGACCAAGCCAAATCGATGAAGAATTTCTCTGAGAGTCGAAACATCCTCCCGTGTCAGAGTGAGGAACACTGCAGCGTCATCCGCATATAGAGATACTCTCAGGTGTGCTTGTCGCTTTTGAAGCGGCGCTAGCCATCCATTTTGGGTCGTCAGGTCCAGTAACTTGACTAGGGGGTCAATCGCAATGACGAACATGAGAGGGGAGAGAGGATCGCCCTGCCTTAGTCCTTTGCCATGTTGGATAGTTGACCCGGGAACGCCATTAATCAACACCTAGGATGTGGAGGTGGCCCATAGTGAGGTTAACCAATTTCTCCAGCGTGACGGGAAGCCACGACGTTGAAGAAGATCAAGAAGGTAATCCCATCGAACGGAGTCGAAAGATTTGGCAATATCAAGCTTGAACAGTAGAGATGGCATGTGTGTACGATGGAATAATCTTGCTAGGTTCCTCACATAGACGAAATTGTCATGTATTGCACGTTTCTTGTTGAAGGCACTCTGGTTGTAGGATACAAGCTGATTCATGTGGGGCTATAATCGTAGAGCGAGGACATTGGTGATGATTTTAGCAACCGCATGAATTAGGCTGATGGGTCTAAAGTCGGAGATCTGTTCAACCCCTTCTTTCTTTGGCAGAAGCACGATGTTTGCTGTATTCAGAAGGCCGAGATGATTAGTGCGTTGGTTATAGAAACTTTGAATTGCACTCATAAATTCATTTCTGATAGTGCCCCAACAAGCAACAAAAAAGGCCATGGTGAACCTATCCGGTCCTGGTGCTTTGTCACGAGGCATCTGCTTAATGGCTTGGACAACCACCTGTTCTGTAAATGGCATGTCAAGAGATTGAAAGTCCACTTGGCTGATCCCCAAGGCATCCCAGGAAAAATCCATGGTGCGTGGGGGTGGCTGTCCAAGTACACAAGAGAAATGTTGCAGCACCACTTCTTCCTTTTCCTCCTTGAGAAATTGCCGAGCCTTGATCTCTCTGTAGACGTGGGATGAACTTTTTTCTGCACCTTGAATTGACTTTCAAGTGAAAATATTTGGTATTTGCATCGCCCACTTTTAGGTTGGTGACCCTTGAACTTTGCCTCTTCCTGGCCCGTTCTAGAACTCCTAAGCCGACCACCCTCTTCTTGAGGTTTTGGCGCAGAATGGTTTCATCATTGCACTACTTCAGCAGTATTTTTTAGCGAACGAACAGTGTTTTTCTCTCACAGCATTTCAGCATAAGCATCAGCATAAGCCAAAATTTCACCGAAACAAACATGGCCCGATCTCATGCAATAAAAACTAGCAGTGAGACTTACTGTACACCGAACCATTATGTGACTTTAAAAGGACTGATCCAGCTCCAGCTTTGCAATTTCTGACGGACGAGCAGTGTTGGTTGCAGATTTGGAGTACCACTCACATGACTATCTTATGTGAATCAATACCGGCTTTGCTAATATGTAGATAGCAAAGCCGGTACTGATTCACATAAGATAGTCATGTGACTACTGCCGAGAGCTATTTGATGATTTGTTTATGTTCAACCACGTGCACATCTTAATTCTTCTTTTTCCCCTTGAAACCAACTGGTACAAGAGCTGTCTGTTACATTAAAAAGAAGACAGGTCTAAGATAACTATCAACAACACTGTTCATGAGACCATGCCCCCAAAGCTAATCTATGTGTAGATAGTGTGATCAGGAAAATTGTAGGAGAGTTACCAAATGTTTTGCTCCCGCAGCCTTCCAAACTCCAAAGCCTCGCTTTATCTCTAATTTTGTTTAATATTGTTGGTTCATTGCGCTGGTAGGTTTGAAAATTTGCACATTTCTTTCTTTCCTCACTACCTAGCACATTAAGATGGTCACGGAGCGCACATCTTTTTCGGCCACACATTGAACACAAACCATGTCACTCCACCATTCAAGGACACTTTCGCAGTGGATCCTAGGGAGGAGGCTGGGTATACCAAGCCAAGAAACAATGCCTTCCCACAACCATCTGCTGAAACGGTAATCTTGTAAAAGATGTAAGCTAGACTCCGGCAACTGACGACACCATTCCACCGTGGAAAGCCTAATTGCGAAAATCAAGGAGGAAGCGAGGTCCTGGTGCCTTGCGGGAGCGAAGAGGCTCAAGGAGATTATCTCGAGAGTAGCCCTCTAGCGGAGCTCTTTGACTTTATGTTTTTTTACTCCAATTTGGAACTTCTAACTTACTCTTCTTCTCTATTAATATATGCGGGGCAAAACTCCTGCCAGTCGTTTCAAAAAGAAAACTGACAACACGGGAGCAATTTTTAGGGTTTGGCCAACCACATGCCCCCGAACGATCAGACGTCCAAACTCTATGTTGTAAAACAACCAGACTGAAGAACTTGTACTTTGGCGATGCCAAAGTCTTCAAAATATGGTATTGTATGGATGTTGTTGGATTCACATCAATCCACATGTGTTGGGATAGATTAGGATGAAATTTAGTTCATGTACACTTTAATCCACCCAACACGTGGGTTGATGTAAATCCGACTACATCCAAAGAAGACGGAGAAAAAATTGTCTTGGTGGAGCCAATAAATTGAGCCTTGTATTTACATTTGTTTATTTATCTTCACATTTTCCCCTCATATTTGTGCAATTGCAGAGGGCAGGACTATTTCCATTTTCTAGAATAATCAGTGAGCACAAACAAATATACTGAAACCACAAACACAGTCACAGATACACAACACAGAGACCACAGTCAGAGCCACAGATTCACAGGTCCACAAGACCACAATCACAAAGTCTACTGAAACCTAATGCATACAGACATCCAGTCTAGTGGCAGTGTGGCATAGTACAACTTATATTTCGATGAAAATTACATATATTGCCTACCAGTTCATACACACCCATTAAGTTACTCATTGCTTTTTGGTATAATGGCATGGCTACATTGAATCGATGGGACTACTAAGCCCAAGCCTAAGCCCAAGTGCTTTTTCGGTGGCACGGAGCCAGAACGGCCACCTTCGGTGCGGCATAAAAACTAGTGCTAGTACTAGTATTTACAGTGAAGCATGTAATGTGAACACAAGGGTTGATCCAGCTGCAGCTTTGCAAATTCTGGCAGACTAGCAGTCTGTTTGCAAGAGACTGCTATATTAGGATCCAGGTAGGTATTGCAAGGACGATGTACACACTAAAGCAGCTACGATTCACATAGCATAGTCTTATGACTACTGCACAGAGCTATTTGATAATCTGTTGAACTATGTACACATCTTCTGAGATGATAAGTTGGCTGGAGAAATGGGACATTCAGAATCTGTCTGCTAAGCCTCATTGCCTTTGGCAGTCTTCTGCCTCTTCGGTTCTCTTTCTTCTTCAGTCTCCATATCCTCCTAACATCAATGGGCAAATTCGAACATACTTGATCAGCAGGCTCAGAAGTTTCTTTCTAGAGTTCACTTTACTTTCAGAAAATTTGATGCAAATTTCCTCTAAAGATCACATTACATCCTACAAATTGCGTTTCATTTCGTTCCAAAAGGAAAGGATAAAAAAGGGATATCATTTTTCTACCTTCTTAACAACTTTTAGAGCACTCGGGCTGCAGGATGCAGAAGAGCTCTCAACCTCTGGCTCTTCACCACCAACGGCTGCTCCCATCTCTTCTTTGATCACCATCTTCTCCTAACATCAATTGGCAAATTAAAAACCAACTTGATCAGAAAACTAGGAGTTTTTCTACTATGCAAACTGTGTATCATTTCTTTTCAAAATGAAGAGACAATTAAAGGGCTGTCACATTCTACCTTCTTCACTTGTAAACTGGAGCGATCGGATGCATAAGAGCCCTCATCCTGTGACAAATCACTATCATCTCCAGCTTCTATGTGAAAACCACTATTGAGCCGCTGCAGCTCATCATCGTTCAGGACGTGCTTCACCACAAAGCACCCATTGCCGCAGGTCACAACGAAGGCACGTCTGTGTTGCGAACTGATGACAGCTGAGATGCCATCACCTGTGACCGCTCCATTGAGCTCCTCTGCCGCAACACCTACAAGCTTTTGTGCTGCATCATCAAATATCATGACATTCACAGAGCCTGTCTCGTCTTCCATCACCGCATGCAGCTTGTACCTTAGCAACAACAACAACATGGTAAGATCTTTCAAAAGGAAAATGCAACATGTGCTGCATATGAAAACTACAAACTGAGCAGCCATGTGGGAATGGCAGCAATAGTCTTTCAGATTCTCACCTCTCAACAGATAGTGGACAATCATCGATGCACAAGACTTTGCTTCCACCCCAACTGATCGAGCGACGGCAGTGAAAGCATGACTGGTATGACCAACCTTTATTGCAGTCTATGCCTTTCAAGGTGGCTCTGCACAACCAGGTACGCTGCTATAGAGAAAAAGGGACAGATAAGTGAGCAAGACATATGGTTTGAATCTGATCAGACGGCGCCACCTAACCTGTAATTCATATGCAGTGAGGCTTGTCAGCTGTTTTATTGTTCGCCAGCTATCAACTAACTCAGTTCGTTTTACAGGCTTTTGTAGCCGACATGGGAGGCGATCGATCGGTTTATGTGGACCATCCAAGCTGCATACACATAGAACTATTAGCTCTGGCCTTATGTAGCCTTGATCAGCATTTCTGCACAAGTATAAATGATTGAGTTGAGTCAGTCCACACCTTGCACGGAACTTTTGCACCTCCTCTACATCCAAATCCAGGTAGTATTTTGAAGCTGATGTTGAGCGAACTATAAATCGTATTTCTAAATAGCATGATGGTGAGATGAGATTTGAAAAACAGGGAAAGGACGATATTATGCAGTTAAAGAAATAACTGAGAGTATAGATCAGACCCTTGTAGTACTCAACAAGCATCCCTGCAAAAATAGCAACAACTGGGACTTTTTGGCCTTACTCAACAAGCATCCCTGCAAAAATTGCGACCCAAATCTCCAAAGAGAGTGACATTCAATTGCTTTCCCCTGTAAACAGTAATACATAAAGTAAGGTGCTGCCACAAAAGTAAAATGATGATTTGGAAGGAAGATTAGTAAACCATCACCACAAATCGCGCAGATGTATGTTGCGAAAATATATGTTACCCAAAGTACCCCACTTCCAAGTCCACCCCTCATCTTCAATGGAAACTATCTGGCCAATGACATCTACCAAACAAGCAAGTTAAAGGGTCAACTCAGACATGTGCAAACAGCAAAATTCATTGCAATTATACTCAGTTCCCAAAACATCTACCTGTAAGCAAGCTCCTGTCATTGTTCCTAGATGGAAGATCACCAAAATCAACAAACTCGAAGCCATGGAGAGGTATCGAAGAACCGGTATGATCGGTTGTCTCATTCACCACTGTCTGTGCTCCCATGCTAATTACTAAACCATTGCTACAGGCCATGTACTTGTCCAGTTTTTCGCGTACTCCGAAATTCGACAAGGCGTAGACCTTCCCTTCAACTAGCTGGTGTTTGAGTCGCTCCATGTCCCAGGGACGCGCACACGCTTGCATAACTACACCCTACAAAATTACAAATCACCAGGGAGAAAAAAAAAATAAGTGTGCTGATACTGAAAAATCAGGCACTAGAGTGTGCTACTTCGATGACCAATGGGTTTAGTTAAAGAACTTTAATTTGGGGAATGGACTGGCTCACCTCGCTGTCGATCAGGAGGCAGCGGAGACTGTATTCCTCGCCAGTATTTGGATTGGAGGCCACCCAAATCCTGGAGACGCGCACCCGGACTCTGCTCCTCCAACCGTGGTATCCGAGGGTTAACTGAGACAACGGGGTGAAGGCACCTTGACCTTGTGATGGACCACGCATTCCGGCGGCATGGGGGCTCAAGCTTGTCGTCATCCCTAACCCTGAGCTGCAGGAGAACAAAGAACATAACACCGTTAACAGATCAGCATAGAGCTAGAGAGTCGCAGAGACAGAGAGAGACACCAAAACCAGAGACGAGCCTTTCTATACTAAAAAAATTCATGCGGCGGTAAAAATAAACCGCCGATTCAAGTTACTGCGCTATCCAGGTTCATCAGTTACAGTTGCTAGTGAAAGGGGAGCGTCGAATCCTAGCCTAGCTAACGCATTGCGCTTCAAGAACTAGAGGCATCGGACTCATCACCGACTGGATTTCAAGAACAAACGATCAAGGCGAGGTTTTTTTTGCTTGAGATCAAGACGAGGTAACAGTCAAGAAACTGGTGTACCTCGCCTGGTGGAGCGACGTCGGCTTGCGCAGCATGTCTCACCTCCACCGGCCAGAGAGGAAGAGAATGCACCCGTTCGTGCAGGCAGAAGTTAGCTGAACTGCAAAGCCCCGTGTCCCGTGGCATCCGGAGTAAACGAGGAGTGCTTCCAAAAAAATAATAAAAGACCTGAGGAGACCCGAAGTGTAGCACGTGGAAGAAGGAACAGGCAAGCGACTGGTGTGAAGTACTGTTAGACGGGACAGGACGATGCCAAGGCAACTGACCCACGTAAAAAGGTACTACTACCCCTATCGACACACTGTTTACTCGCTCGAAAAAACATGATTTTTTTTATTAAGGAGTCAATAATTTTGAGTTGAAATCAAATCTATATAAAATATATTTAATATTTATGAAATCAATTAAGTATTATCAAGGTGATAGAATATATTTTTTTACAATGAACCTATTTAGGACATCTATATCGTGTGGCTAAGAAGGTCCAAGGAAAGAAAGTGCAATGCGTCGACGAGAAGACGTTAGGGCGTTTCCAACAACTATCTAAATAGCTAGCATTGTATTTTATTTCACTTAAAAGAGAAAATGTAGAAATAAACTCTCTACAGTGTGCAAGTAGTACGCTCGCACGTCTGTCGAGAAAACACCCAAGACCGTTTAGGCCTTTTAAATTAAGTACGTAAAGTTTTGGTATCACATCGGATGTTACGTGGAGGTATCACATAGAGGATTTGAATACTAATAAAAAAATAAATTATAGAATCCGCTAGTAATTCATGAATTTATTAAGTCTAATCAATTCATCATTAGCACGTGTGTTACCATAGCACCACATTATCAAATCATAAATTAATTAGACTTAAAAGATTTATCTCGTAAATTAGTCGTAAACTATGTAATTAGTTAAATTTTAATTTATATTTAATACTTTATACATAGGTTCAAATATTTGATGAGATAAAAAGTAACTTTAGAGGAGAAATTAAACAAGGCCTTAGCCTACTTTGCCTATAATGTGCAGCTACTCATTTTATCTCTTTCTTTATTCACTCATGTCTCTTAAAACCAGCCGACGAATCCACGTTCGTTTGAGTTTGTTTAGCTTGGAAGTCGTATTTTTTCAGTCAACGAATAGTATATTTCTCTCACACTAAATCAGTCAATAATACTCTCAGTTATAGCTTATCAGCTATACAAGTAGGGATGAAAACGGTACGGATATTTTCCGACCGTATTCGAAATCGAATCCGTTTAGAGGGGTTAAGATCTGTCTGTATCCGAGTCCGGATATCCAACATCCGATACCGTATTCGTATCCGAATACTCAAATCGTATATTTATGATGTCGATATCCAATCATATCATATCCGACATAGTTAGTATCCGTATTCGAATCCGAACAGAAATATAAAAATAAATATAATATCGATGATATTAGTCCGTTTCGAATCCGTTTTCATCACAATATACCAGCCCCGAACACGGCGCCAAGGGCCGGTAGGCCATGTCCGGCCTCCAATCAATGCTCAGCTCGCGTGCCGAACAACGTGGACTTCCGTCCCACGCGCCATTGATAATTTGCCGACCGGCACGAGCGTAGGGTCCCTGGACCCTAGCAGCCCCCACGGCATCCTGTGAGGGAGATTTGCTCAGGAGGGATGCAAGCGGGGCGGGATGCTAACAGCTCGTACGTCGCCGCTCTGGCCGCAACTTAACTTTGCGGGTTTAGCGGGTGTCCACTTGCTAAAGCAAACAAGCCCGCATGCTTTTGCAGGCTTGGTCCGTTTATCTTATAATCCGTAGTTTTTAATTTATTTTTTTTAATTAGAATAGTGTTTTTTTCTTACAACAAATCAGTTAACAATACTTTCAATCATGGCTTATCCTTGACAGTGGATCCTGCAAGGCAAGCCTAGCAGAGCCCGCATGTCTTTATGGCAAAGACGTAACCTGGTTCGATGGCATCCTTCACCTCCTCGTCCAAGCAGTGGCGTGCAGACAACGGACCTGCTGTTCGCGACACCGTTCTTAGGTCCAGTTTAGTTCCAAAAAATTTTGCTAAATTTTTTAAGATTCTCCATCACATTGATCTTTGGACCCTGCATAAAACTTAAATATAATAAAAAAATAAAAACTAATACACGTTTATACGAAATTCCAACGAGATAATCTTTAATTCTAATTCGCTATGATTGGACACTAATTGCCAAATAACAACGGAAGTGCTACAGTGCATTTTGCAAAAAATTTACCATCTAAACAGGCTCTTAACGAAGACCCGAACTGCATGGCCAACATGGAGTCACTGTGAACCAGCGCGGCCTCGCCATCCCGTCGTGCTGCGAGCGCCACAGAGAGGGGGCGGGAGGTCCTGGATTCAGGCCCCGCAGTGCAACGCCTTCCATGATGGTCAACGTCTCTAGCAGTATGGCTACAAGAATAACTTTGTAACTTCATCGACTACCTCTGGCCAGGAGATGAGCGACGACATGATTGATCTCCGGAAGTTCATCGAGTACCTCCTGCTAGGAGATAGGTGACGACATGATTCGTGATTGTGGTCAGCACATGAGACGTGCCTCACGCTCGCCGGAAGGCTACGGTAGCGACTAGCGACGATGGGGGGGGGGGGGGGGGGGGGGGGGCGGCGCCGGCAATGCGGGTGTATGCGGGATTTCGCAGGCCATGTATGACCGCCCGCTGGGCTTAGCAGGCTAGTCTGCTTGAACTCACACTGAACAGGTTACTGCATTGTCAACAAGTCATTTTGCGGGCGGGCAATGCGGGTGGCCGCGGTTGCATCTAGATTTTGTTGTCTGTTGACACAGTGATGGTCATTATTTACGGACGCACTTTGAGCTTTGCCAGAAGGGTTCGATTAGGCAAGACACCCGACCGGTGCAGCCGGTTGAGAAAGAAACTACAAATTTCTTGCCCTGCCGCTTTCTCTTCCTTCGCCGCCCATGATGCCGCCAAGTGGGCCCCGCCTACCAGCCGCGCCGAGCCGCTGATGCCTCGGCCCCACACGTCAGTGGAAGGCCGTCGTCTTCCCCGCTCCGCATCACGCGGACGCCCGTGCCGCCGTCGATCCGCCCGTGCGCTCAACCCGAGGATGGTCGCGGCCTATAAAGGGCTTGCCCTAAGCACCGTGCCCCCTTTGAAACCCAGCAGAGCCGTCGCCACCGCCTAGACCCCTAACCCTAGCCGCGCCGCCATAGCCGCCGCCCCAAGCTCGGAGCCGCCGCCGTCGATCTCCGTGGCCACCGTGTCTCCACCGACGAGACTGTCGCCGCGAGCTTCGCCTCGAGGTGAGCTATCCGCTGGTGCCCTTCCCGCCCTCTCCCTCGCTTCCGCGTGCCCGCGCACCCTCGTCGTTGTAGCGCCGCCACCGCTGCTCCGCTCTGCCGCGTGCGCTGCCGTCTTCGGCCAACTTCGGCAGCCGTAAACCCTCACAGCGAGATCGCGAGACCGAGCCGCACCTGCCCGTGCCCTCGCCTTGGACCGCCGTGCGCCGTAGTCCCGCGACGCCGATCTCCGGTGAGCTCACGCTGGCCGAACCCCTCAGCGCAGTCTTTGCCGAACTCCAGCGAGGCACCACCGCCTCCCATGGCTGTGTCGCCGTAGGGGCAAGAATGCTATTTCACCGTTGTTCTCTCTCCTTAACCGGCTACAACTGGTCCACGGTGTCCTGTGGCCTAATTTCACCGAACCAGAGTGTCTTCTGTCAAAATGCTCTAAAGTAGATGTCCGCCAGTAAAGGACCGTCACTTTGATGTCCAGACAATTGTCCCTAGATTTTTTTCATTGTTCACCGAGTTAAATAATGCTCCAGCTGCATCGAGCTATGCCGTTGGACCCCCTCGGCTTCTATTTTTAGCAGCACTGTCAGTTACTTGTTTCGGTCAACATGCAAATTGACAAAAGATGCAGTTTCTCGGAAGTTTGCATGCTTCCGCGCCGCGTGAAGTTCGCCAATAAAAATGTGCGGAAGAGTCGAGCCATGAACCAGAGAAGAAGCAAAAAAAAAAAAAAGACAAAAGAAAGATAAAAGAGGCCCACAAAAGTAAAAATGGCCCGATGGTCATACAATAATTTACAGGTCCTAAAACACTTCATCTATAGACATCGCTGTAGCATGATGTCTATTCCCATCTACCATTGTAGCACTGCCAGCGCGTCCACGTCCAGGCATAAATCAAGACGAAAAAAAAGGAAAACATGGAAGAAAGCAGCATAATGGGGATCAACAGAAGAGAAACAGAGATAGAAGAATATGCCTAGGGGGCATCAACATAGAGATCCTCGAGGTATAGGTATAGCTGAGGATCCTTTTCAACCAACACAGAGATGCTTTGAAATCCGATCAACATACATGAAGCAGACCAAAAAAAAAACTAATAATTAACTAGTGAAGCAAAATGAGAGTACGCACATCCTATAGATAAAACTCAGCAGCCGCTATATACATGTGTGTTTTCCCCCAAAGCACCTGATCATCAGCTCTGCATCACGTTTGTTGCATCTGCAAAAAAGGGAAAAGAGTGTTGCGTCTATATGCATGTGTGTTTTCCCAAAAGCTACTTCATTGTATTGCTTGGGCCTCGATTGAAATCTTCGCCTGATAAATCAAATGTCAACAAATCGATAGTTAAATATTGGTTGTCAACAAATTGATAGTGAAAAACTTACATCAGTATACTGTACTTTCACGTCAAAGTTTTCATAAAGTAACTAAGTCTAGACAAAAAGGTAAATTACTTCCTCCGTCCCAAAATAAGTGATGTTTTAGTTTATCCTAAGTCAAACCATTTTAAGTTTGACCAATTTTTTTAGGAAAGAACATCAATATATATGGCACCAAATAGGTAGAATATGAAATATATCATGATGAATTTAATAATACTTATTTAAAATAAAAAACGTTTATACTTTTTTGTATAAATTTGGTCAAACTTGAAACAGTTTGACTTAGTACAAACCTAAAACATCACTTATTTTGAGATGGAGGGAGTATGTGAGAACTGAAAACATAAGGATAAGTAACTTTTATTACTTCCTATGATATGACTAGTTGAGTTTTATGTACTGATGTTACATCCTATTGAATTAACTATACATCCTATCGAATTAACTCATGAAGTAAGATCTACAAATGTTTACATTGTTAACCCCATCGTCAGCTATGCAACAAAATTAAGGGCCTGTTTGGTTGAAAGCTGCTAATTTCTAAAGCAGCTACTAATTTTTAGCAACCCCTGTTTGGTTTGGGTTGCTAAACAGGACTAAACCTGACAACTGCCACTGTAGAATGACCAAAACGCCCCTAATTAATGCTAACCCCTGCCCCTGTGTTTTTGGCGCTAAAAACCATCTGCTGGCCGCACGCGCTGCATTTTGGCACGCTGGCCGCGCTGCTGTCCTCGCTGCTCTGCTCTCTGCCTCAACAGAAACAAGTTAACTCACAAAAATTGTTCAAATCGTTATTACAAGCCACGGGTACAAAATTCTTCATTATTACAAATTATTTTAGTCTCCACAGCTATGACCTACTAAACAAACCATCAACAATCCAATCACGAAATTGATTCATGTGTTGATCTTCGTCCCCATGACGTCTATTGGTTCTATTTGCTATAGAAGAAGTTGATTTATCGTTTGGATCAAAGTTTTCATCTTGATCACACAAGTCAAAGAGGTCATCCATCATACCACTCTGCCTAATGAAATTATGTAATACCATGCATGCCATAATTATTTTGCTTTGCTTGGCCATTGAAAAACTTGGTAAATGTAACAAAATCCTCCACTTCATCTTTAGAACTCCAAAAGATCTCTCTATGACATTTCTAAATGAAGAATGTGCATAGTTAAACAACTCCTTTTTACCTCTTGGACCAGGTCCTTGCCTCCATTCAGGGACATGATACTTTGTAGACTTGTAAGGTACAAGATAACCCGGTCGATTTGGGTATCCTAAATCAACAAGATAAAATTTCCCTACACAACACTATCATTGTATCAGTATCATGCCAAATTACCCAACTAGGACAATGAAAAACCATAGAGCACATGTATACCTTTAGGTGGATATGGAAACTTGCCACTATACTTCTCAAGTGCATCATTGAACACCCTCATATCATGTACCGAGCCAGGCCATCCAACCACCACAAAAGTGAACCTCATATCAAAGTCACAAATGGCCAACACATTCTGAGTTGTGATTCCTTTTCTTCCCGTGTACTGAACTACCTTTTTAGTTGGCACAATTATAGGCACATGTGTCCCATCTATGGCTCCAATACAATTATCAAAGTATGGAGAGAACCGAGCAATCTCAACCTTTGATGCACAGTTCTAAACTCAAGATCCCTAGGCTTAATAATATCAGCAGCTAGCTTCACCACACATTCCAACACTTTATCAAACTTCCTACTACATGTCTCTAGTGATCTCTCGAACCTATTATCTGCTTGTCTCATAGACTATTGGCCACCACACATCCATAAAAACATTGCAAGAGCCTCTACAGAAGTCATTTTTCTAGTGGACTTCAGACCATACCTCTCTACAAGAACATTATGTAGGCTATCAAACACATCCCTGTGCATCCTAAACATGTTGTAACACTATGTCCTGATTCCTAGTGTTCTAACAATCCATTCATACCCACTTTGAACATATACTCTATAAGGAGCTTTGTCCATGTATTTGTCAAAGTGGTACATACCTAGCTTGCATATACTAGTAACAATTCTCCTTCTCTTCTGCTGACTACTTAGGACATGCAACTATAGGGCTTGAATAGTAGCTAACTCCTAAAGAAACCCTCCATTGTCATCAGGTGAGAGAGTATCAGTTGAAGAACCACTATCAGTAGAGGAATCATCATCTGAAGAACCATCATCAGTTGCTAAACCCCCATCACTAGCAGTTACCTAATGCACCAAAGAATCATCATCAATACATCTGACAGCAACATCCAAAAACTAGCTGACAACAACAAAATAATTGGCACCACATATCATCATTAAAAGCAGCCAACATCAAACACATTTCAAAGTTCACATACCAAGGTTCCACAAACATTACAAGGTTCAACAATTATTACAAGTTTTAGACAAATTTAAAGTTCAACATAAAATTAAGGCTACCCATGATAAACATCAAAAGACCATCAATAGATCACTGCTGTCAAGGCCAACATCTGATCACTTCTTGCAGGCTTTCTACAGGAATCCCAACCTCTCTTCATTGTTGTCATAGTGGCAGAATATGTGTCTATTGTAGCTCTTTCTAAACAGTTGTGTAGCTGCATAGTACTCATCTGAGTTTTTGCCTACCCCTAACTCCAAAACCATCTTTAGACAGTGGTTAATCTGATCTATCTTGGCTTGCTTGGCTTGCTTTGCTTCATCTTCTCTTTGCTTGATCTGTGTAACCATGTTCTCTGAAATAGCTTTCAAGACCTTCTCATCCTCTTTAGAAACAATCTGCAATTGTTCCACTAGCCCTTGCATAATGTGAGCCACTAGAACTCTTTTGGCTTAAGGGTGTCCTTTGCTTGGCCTTGAAGCAGTATCTATAGGGTTGCTTGGCCTTTTGTGGCTGCTGTTGGAACTAGGTGGGCTCATCTGAAAGCCTTCTTCATTGTCTCCTTCCTCATCTTCTACATCTCCTAGGGCATCAAAGTTGGACAACCCAGGAATGCATGATGTAGAACCATCAACAACTGTGTTCTAGAATAGCTCCTCCATGTGTGGGAAGTACCACAGTAGACCATACATGAATTTCCTGCGTTCTAGTTTCTTCTGCAATTGAGAAATGAACAAAGATTCATGAGAAACAAAAATAGAAACTAGAGTGGTGCATCAATTGACAAATAAACAAAGCTCTGTCAGTACCTCTGTGTGCCATTCCCACCAGCTGAGAGGTGCATCAATTCCTCCATTTGCAAGCTAGCCAATACCAGTTTGGTTGGTAGCCCACTTGAACCAGGAATACATCCCCTTTAGTTGATTCCATGTATTTCTCAATTGTTTCATATCATGTCTAAGACCAGCCCTAGCTTCATAGCCGAGTTGAATAGCTTCATACCCTCTCTTTGTCATTGTCCTATTGGTTATATTTCCACTTCTCTTTTGCTCAACAACAAGAACACATAACACATATGTATTGATGTTGGACAAATTGGCCTTGTCAAATTGGTAGAGCATTAGATCAACCCAAGACATGTACAAGCTAATAGATCAAACAAATATATACATAAAGAAGCTAGTATGAAGGCAGGTCTGAGTAGATCATAGCAGAACATGGCAAATCAGGGGAGAACAAACAAATATAGACATGTAGAAGCTAGTATGAAAGTAGATCAGAGCAGATCATAGCAGAACAGAGCAAATCAAAGGAGATCAAAACAGATCAGAGCAGATCAAACAAGCTTACCCCTTCTTCCATAGTGAAGTCATCTTCTTCAAACATTATGTCGGCGCCTTCCTCAGCAACTGATCCACGCATCCTACAGTTGGCCATCGTTAGAGCACGACTAGCACCGGTACTAGACCTAGAGCAGCGCCCCACGGTGTGCGCCGCCAGGTGCTTTCTAGATCTGCTCACTCCTTTGGTTGGGCGAGAAGGAACGAATAGGACGGCGCTAGATCTGGTGCCAATGTAAAGAGGTGGAAGCCCTTGGCCATCGGGAATGCCGTCAGTTTGGAGAAGACCCTGGTACGAGTGGATTTGGGGGGTAGCCATCCACATTGGCGTTTAGATCTAGCCCCCCATGTGTCGAGAAGAGAAGCCTAGACCAAACGATGGCGCCTATGAAAGCTCTAGTTTGGTTTTAGTAAATTAATGAAACTCTAAGTGCTAACCTAGTTAATCAAAGTGATTATTTGATAGGTAGCACTACTCCAAGTGATGAAGCAATGGTGAAAATCATGATGATGATGATGGCAGGGTGATGATCAAATGCTTGGACTTGGAAAAGAAGAAAGAGAAAAACAAAAAGCTCAAGGCAAAGGTGAAACATGATAGGAGCTTTTTTGTTTTAGTGATCAAGACACTTAATGAGTGTGATCACATTTAGGATCGATAGCCGTACTATTAAAAGGGGTGAAACTCATATCAAAATGCGGTTATCAAAGTGCCACTAGATGCTCTAACTCATTGCATATGCATTTAGGATCTAGTTGAGTGATTAACTCCTTGAAAAATGTTTGTGAAAAGCTAACATGCATGCACAAGGTGTTGTACACTTGGTAGTGTTGGCACATTTGCAAAGGAGAAGAAACTGGTGAAGAAAAGGAGTTGAATGCGCTGGTCACAGGGTGACCAGACGCATCCGACATGCGTATCGGACGCATCTGGTATCTGTCTCAGACGACAGTGTTCCCAATGAGACCAGACGTGTCTGATATCGAAACCGTACGCGTCCGGTATTCTGGCTAGGTGCGGGTAGAGTTACCGAGGTGACCGGACTCTGGCTCGTAGCAGTGACCGAACGCTGAGCAATCACTATTTAGCATCAGGTCATGGTGACATGGGGTGTAGGTGTTGGTCCAGAGAGAACTGGATGCAGGGGTGCATCCGGTCGGCCACACTGAACGTGTTCGGTGCACACGACCGGTGCGTCCGGTCGTCCCGCAGTCAGCCCAATAATTGAGCCAACAGCTCTATTATTTGGGGTGTCTATAAATATCATTTGACCGACAGTAGCTCATGCTCTTAGCCATTTGCATTAACATAGCAACCTTGTGAGCTTAGTCAAAGCCCTCCCACTCATCTCCATCATTGATTTATTATCTTTGTGAGATTGGGAGAGAATCCAAGTGCATTGCTTGAGTGTTTGAATCTAGAGGCACTTGATGTTTGTGTTTCATTGTGGGATTCGCTTGTTACTCTTGGTGGTTGCCGCCACCTAGATAGCTTGAAGCAACAAGGATCGTTGAGCGGAGGTTGGTGATTGTCTTCGGCTCCGATCGTAGTTATTGTGAGGGGTTCTTGACCTTTCCCCGATGGAGAGCCAAAAGGTACTCTAGTAAATTGCTCATGGCTTGTATGATCCTCATCTTGTGTTGGTTGTGTAGCACCCCATTAAGGGTTTGGCGTGTGAACCTCCTGTAACACCCTGGGTGTTTAAATACTAAAACTGCCATGTCATCATATGCATTACAAGGCATTTGGTCATATTAAAAACTTTGTATGCATACACTAATCAAGTTTATATTTATGTGTTAAGTATTGCTTGGTATTGTTTGAATCAAGTTGAAACCTTTGTATTGATTTGAAATTCCGAAAACCCTGATTTTCAATATTTAAACCCTACCCTGAAAATCCATTTCAAAATCTAAGCATATTTTGGGGTTGAGCCCAAGAGCAAAAGTGTAGAGCTTGATATGTTATACAAAGTTTGTTTTTGGAGTTTTTCAAGTTGTTTAGAAAAATTTGGAGTAATTCAAAAAGGCGTACTTCGCTAAATATCCCCTATTTGAATTTAAAAGATCATTTCAAAATGTAGACCGAATTAGGTGTTGGTTATAAAAGAAAAGTTGTAGAACTTTTGATTTTGAACAACTTTTGTTTTTGGATATTTTTGAGTTGTTATGAAAATTTGAGAGTAATTTGTGAATTTTGGCGAATGGCAAACTTGTAAATACTGTGAACAGTGTTCACCGCCGTAGCTACACCGCCGGCGACCTTCGGTTCGCTTCCAGACGCGCGCGTGGACGTCCTTGGCTTCGTGCTAGCACGGGAAAGGCTCCTGCGTGGCTTCCTTGCGCTTCTGGCCGCTCCTTAAGGCCTAAGCCGTCGCCGTTCTTCGCCGTTTCCCTTCCTCTGTTTTCCCGGCGCCGTTGCCAAAGCTCCGTTGAGCTTTTGCCATCGAACCAGCGCCCACGCCATCGCAGCAAAGCATGTCCTAGCTCCGCTAGTTCCTTGTGCATCCAGCAAACCAGTCCTTGTGGCTTGTCTTCACTGGAACTCACGGTGCACGCTCTTCTTCCTCGCGGCTGGCAGCGTCCCCGTCGTGAGCGCTTCGTCGTGGCCAGCGTGTTACGGTGATCCTCTGCCCCTGCTGAGTCTTGTTTTAGCTTCGCCTTGATGCTGTAGTCCTCCATGACCCATTGATTTCTCATTTTGACCACCACAGCTCCCAGAACATCGCCACCGATGACGATCTGCTCTGCCGTGCTTGCTCGGAACATCGACCCACCTCTCCGTTGCTCCTCTGACCCTGCTCGTTGCTCAGTCGTGTTTGGGGTGAGGTGCTGAACCCTTCTGTGCTAAGCTTTTAACCTCTACCGTGCTTGCATCGCCGACGTAGTGCTACCATGCCATTGTGCCCGCCATGGCCGGCGTAGTGCTCGGTCCAGTCCATAGCTAGTCCCGTTTGTGCCCTAGATCGATGCGCCTAGTCGAGGGGAGTGTTTTGGTGCTTTGGCCGTCGCCGTTGGTCTCGCCGTCGTCGAGATATCGCCGGTCAGCGCCGTCGTTGCCGTGGTCAGCGCGCGAGGTTAGGGATGACAGGTGGGACCCGTTGTCAGTGACTCAGCGTTCAAATGGATTTTTTTCTATTTTCAGATTTGAATGAATAGTGTCTGTTTTTGTTATTTTTGTGTAGATTTATTTATAGCTCCAAAAATTATGAAAATTTTTGTGTGACTTCCCTATGATGTATATTATTTACAAAAAATATAAAATAATGTTTTTCAGTACTTTTTGAATGTGATGAAAATTGCTTAATTAATTAATAAATGGATTTCCATGATTTTTCTAGGCTTATTTAATTGTCCAAAAATTATGAAATTTGTTTTGCCACTTACTTATCATGTAATGAACATTTACTAAAATTTTGAGCTCAATTAGAATAAGTTGATTTATTTCATAATTTTGAATTAAATAATTAATTCATAAAAGTAAATAGTAACTTTTAATGATTTAGGTTTTGTTTGAAATTTTGGATTAAGTGATGACCTTGGGTTATTTGTTGATAATGATCCTTGGCAATTGATGTATGTGTTATGAAAAAGATTTAGTTTGTTTAACTTGCAACTATACCGCGAAGGAAAGTTGTATTCAAATTGTTAAATTTTGCATCCATCATCGAGCATCATGTTTCGTATTCCGCATCATATTAAACATAGCATTGTTATTACGTGTAGTGAATGAAGGTGAACACATGGTAGTTAATCAAGTTGTTGAGGAGGTTAATCCGTCTGTTGAGGTCGGATCGAATACTTATAAAACATCACAGGAACCAGACTTTTCCGTCAACGAAGGCAAGCCCCGGATACATACAACCCTACCTTGTATTTTACAAATTGATTTCGCTTTTGCTTCTTTTTACTGCATTAAGTGATTAGGAGTTAAGTAAGAGCCTAATTGGTGCATTACCAACCTTGTTATTCCATATTTACCATATTACCAGTTTTAAATTCGTATATGCCTAGTTTTGCTTAACTATGCGTAGAACAATGAAGTCAGGTGATTAACTATCACATGCAAGTTTCAAATGGAACCTTGGTTACTTATGTTATCATGTGATATAAGAATGTGGAGTAATAAATCTAGATCGGGCGGACTCGGTGTATGTGAGCCACAAGACATGGAGGTCTTGTGAGCGGGTTCTTTCCGCCTGTGTCGATTAAGGCACGTCCGTTGTTGAATTGCATGAGGTGAGAATTTATAGTACTAACCACATACTCCGGTAAGCCTTAACTTGGTGATTCTAGTACGAGAATGCCTACTCGCGCACTGGGAGTGGAGAGATGTCGGGAATAGCGTGTACCCACGTGGCCATGGGCTGGATTGGTGGAGTACTGTGTTCTCGGGTGGCGCGGACCCATTCTTGTTTTAGAGGATCTGAGTGCAGGTTGGTATATGTAGGTCAGGGACCTGCATATGTCGTGTGGTTTGGAATTCCCAGCTGGGTTTTAATCGGTTCGAATCGTCGTTGCTCCTCGGTTATGGAGACTCAACTCACTGTTCATCATCGTAGTATTAATAACTAGAACTTGAGAAAGGTTTGCGAAAGAGATTGATATGAAGTTCATGATCTCACTACAGATCATGGTAGATTCATATGTGGTACTTATAGAGTTTTACCCTTGAATTAAAGAATTTTGTTAAAAAGCTTTTACGCAAAAGAACTTTGATTATTGTTAAAGCCATACCTTGAATCCCATGAGCCGGCATTCCTGAGTTTATCAGTTAATATTTCGGTTAAGTCTTGTTGAGTACTTTTGTACTCAGGGTTCGTTGACCCTTGTTGCAGGTGAGCCTCATGAGCAGATCTATTTTGGATCGTGCTGCATGACTATTATTCGTTCTAATGATGAGAAGTAAATATGTGATCCTTGGGTAGGATGTTTATTTTGTGTGTTATGTATATGTTAATTATGCCACTCCACTACTACTATGGTTTGTAATAATTATCGAACTTAGTTTGTAAGGTTTGAAACAACTGGTTTGTAAACTATGTTATCGTAAGACTTCCGTTGTTTTTACTCTGGTATTGATGTTTGAATAAATGTTGTAATACTACAATGACTCTGTAACATGATCCTGCTCAGAAATCATGGATGATTTGGGGTTCCCCGAGGACACCCGACAGTCTTTTTAAGTTAATGGAAACATATGCATAAATGTCAAAGGTCGTCGGACAGTGACAGGTGCATGTGGGCCCTATAACTTAGGAAGTTCTGCCACACCTCCAAGTGAGTGAATCGCCACAACGTGAACTAGCTTGCTAGCAAGCAAGTGAACCTCGGAGAAAAAATCATTGTGTCTTGATTGTCTCCTTGGTATTCATTGGTATTCACTCATTGGTCACTTGCCACAGCGGTATACCTCTCTACCACTCTCTTGTATTTCATTATATATTCACTTGGATAGAGCTAGTGGTAGTTAAGACTAGATAGTGTATCATTTAATTGTATTACTCTCACTAGGTTGATCACCTAGGTGTATATTAGTGATATAGTTTTATTGTGATATACTAGAGATCATAGAAAATAGAATTAGGTAGGTGGCTTGCAACGCTAGTGCTAACACAAAATTCGCTTCGCCATCTTATTGACTAATCATTTGTCTTAGTGTTGTTGTAGAAAGTTTTAATAGGCTATTCACCCCCCTCTAGCCATTAGGACCTTTCAAGTGGTATCAGAGTCGTGGTCACCGTGATTTGAGGCTTAACAACCTTCGGTGTAAAAATAGCTCAAATCAACAACACCAAGAAGCCACCGCAATTTGATGGCTCAAACTATCTCTATTGGAAGGCTAAGATGACAACATATATCAAGTCAATTAATAGGAAAGTTTGGAAGGTGGTGGAGACCAAGATTGAGATAGAGGATTTGGAGAATCCCACCGCCGCCAAAGATGCTTCTCCAAAACAATGATATTGCTCTTAGTGCCATTCATGATGCTATTTATGAGAGAACATTTGAGCAAATTAAGAACATTGAGAGAGCTCTTGAGGAATGGAAGAAGTTGGAGGAATCATTTAAGGGCACTCAAGCCATGAAGGGTGCAAAGGCATACATTCTCAAGGAAAAGTTTGGAAGCTTCAAGATGAAGGAGGATGAGAGTATGTCAGAGATGTTTCATAGGCTTCAAGTGCTTGTCAATGATCTCAAAGCACTTGGAGAAGAGGTGAAGGACAACAACTTCTCCCACAAGTTCTTGAGGTGCTTACCTTCAAGATTTGATACATTAGTCACTATTCTAATGAGGAGTGGTTTGGACACCATGACACCAAACTAAGTGTTGGGAGATATAATAATTGATGATACATATAGAAATGATGATGAGAAGGAAAAAAAGAAGGAGAAGAAAGATAAGAAGAAAAATGAGAAGAATAAGAGTGTGGCGTTCAAGGCCACATCATCAAAGAGCGAGGCAAAGCAAGAATCATCAAGTGAAGATGAAGACTTAAGCTTTGATGAGATGGATGATGAGAAGATGGCTCTCTTTGTCAAAAGATTTGGCAAGTTCATGATGAAGAAGGGCTATCATGCTAGAAGAAAGAAGTCTTCATCCAAGAACAAGAAAGAGTCTAGAATGTGCTTCAATTGTGGAAGCAAGGATCATCTTGTTGCTCAATGCCCATACAATAGCAACAGTTATGATGACAACAAGAAGGATAAGAAGGAAAATAAAGAGAAGAAGGACAAGATGACCTTCAAGAAGAAGAAGGGTGGTTCATATGTGGTCACTTGGGATAGTGATGCCTCCTCAAGTGATGATGACAAGACCACCAAGAAGAAGGCACTTGCAAGCATTGCTATCAATGAGAAGCCTTCTCTTTGATACTCCATCATGCTTCATGGCTAAGGCCACTAAGGTACAAACTTGTGATGATGAAAGTGATGAGGAACATGATAATGAAAATGAAAATGATAGTGATGATGATGAACCAACTAAGGATGAACTACTTGACATGCTAGATGATGCTAAAGAACACTTTGACATTAAGAGAAGGGAATGCAAAAGCTTACGTAAAGAACTAAAAGCCCTTAAGCAAGCCTTTGATGAGCTCAATGTATCTCATGAGAGGCTAGAGGAAGCCCATGAGAAGCTTGGCAAAGCTCACAAGAAGCTTGAAAAAGCTCATTTCTCTTTGCTTGATGAGCAAAATAAGAAGAAGTATGTTGAGACATGTAATGTAGGCTTAACTTGTAACCTAATTGATGAATCTTTCTATAAGTCTATCATTGTTGCTCCCACTAACCCTTCTTATAGCACTTCCACTTCCACCTCTTCTACTAGTGATGGTTTCACTTGTGATGTATCACTAATGGTTGAGAATGAAACTCTCAAGAAGGAGATCAATAAGCTCACTCACACCTTGGCTAAGGCCTATGGTGGTGAGGACAGCTTGCTTATGTGCTTGGATAGCCAAAGAGCTTCTCTCTATAAAGAAGGATTGGGCTACATCCCAAAAAAGGCAAGGCGACCTTTACTTCTCACAAGACTAGTTTTGTGAAGAACATTGGTCGGTTTTGCACTAGTTACAAGCAAGTTGGTCATGTAAAGCAAAAGTGCATGAACAAGAAGTCGTAAGCTAATGTATCCTCCATTAAGCTTGATTCTTTCTATATGCTTACCAAGGGTGCAAATGGTGTAAAGGCTAAGTTTATTGGTACACCATGGATGGGCTCAAAGAAAAAAGCCATTTGGGTGCCAAAGAGCTTAGTGACTAACCTTCAAGGACCTAAGCAAGTTTGGTACCTAAAAAATTGATCTTCTTTTATAGGTCAATTACAAAGCTAGAGAGAGACATTGGGTTCTTGATAGTGGGTGCACTCAACACATGACCGGTGATGCAAGAATGTTCAATTCAATCAATACCAATGGAAATGATGATTACGATAGTATCACATTTGGTGACAATAGCAAAGGCAAGGTCAAAGGGCTTGGTAAGATTATAATATCTAATGACATGAGCATATCTAATGTGTTGCTAGTAAATAACTTGAACTTCAATTTGCTATCCATAGCTTAATTGTGTGATCTTGGATTCAAATGCATATTTGGAGTAGATGATGTAGAGATCATAAGTGTAGATGGCTCTAACTTGATCTTCAAATGCTTTAGATATGAGAATCTATACTTGGTTGATTTCAATGCTAGTGAAGCTCAACTATCTACATATTTGTTCACTAAGTCTAGCATGGGTTGGTTATGGCATAGAAGGCTTGGTCATGTTGGAATGAAACAATTGAATAGATTGGTTAGGTATGACTTGGTTAGAGGCTTGAAAGATGTTGTGTTTAATAAGGATAAGCTTTGTAGCTCTTGCCAAGCCGGCAAACAAGTTGGAAACATCCATCCTAGGAAAAGCATAATGAGCACTAGTAAAGCATTTGAGTTATTACACATAGATTTGTTTGGGCCAACTCAATACACTAACATTCGTGGAAACAAATATGGCTTTGTAATAGTGGATGATTATACTAGATAAACTTGGGTATTCTTTCTAATGGACAAAAGTGATGTGTTTGCAACATTCAAATCATTTGTTAAGGGCATTCAAAATGAGTTTGAAACAACCATCAAGAGAGTTAGAAGTGACAATGGTAGTGAGTTCAAGAACACTAGAATTAATAAGTTGTGTGATGAATTTGGAATTAGACATTAATTCTTGGCCAAGTACACTCCACAATCAAATGACCTTATTGAGAGGAAGAATAGAACACTCATTGATATGGAAAGGTCTATGCTTAGTGAGTATAATGTGAGTCAATCTTTTTGGGCCAAAGCTATCAATATGGCTTGCTATTGTAGCAACCGTCCTCTATTGTCACTCATTGAAAGAGAAGGCATCGTATGAGCTCTTGAATGGTAGAAAGCTCAATATTACATATTTTCTGGTCTTTGGTTATAAATGCTATATCTTGAAGAAAGACACTAGATTGGGCAAGTTTGAAAAGAAATGTGATGAAGGATTCCTACTTGGATACTCAACTACTAGCAAAGCATATAGAGTTTAGAATTTGGATAGTGGTACTCTTGAGGAAGTTCATGATGTTGAATTTGATGAAAGTAAGGGTTCATAAGAAGAGAATGATAACTTGGAAGATGTTGGAGGCATTCAACTTTCAAATGTCATGAAGAACATGGATGTTGGTGAATTGAGGCCTAGACAAGTGAATGATGATGAAGATGATCAAGTGCAAGTGCTCTTTAACTCAAATGTGCAAGATTATACAAATCAAACTAGTACAAGTGGCTTTCATGATAATGAACAAGATCAAGTGGCTAGTGCATCATCTCAACCCAATGATCAAGCAAGTGTAAGCAATCAAGTTTCAATACTCCAACCAACCAATATTGCAAGAGATCATCCATTGGACACTATCATTGGTGATATTTCAAGAGGTGTGCAAACTAGATCAAGATTGGCTTAATTTTGTGAGCATTTCTCATTTGTGTCATCCATTGAACCAAAGAAGATAGATAAAGCATTGAAGGATGTTGATTGGGTGAATGCTATGCATGAAGAATTGAATAACTTCACTAGAAATCAAGTATGGAAATTGGTAGAAAGACCAAAGGGACATAATGTGATTGGAACTAAATGGGTCTTTATAAACAAAGCAAGATGAAAATGGGATAGTAGTAAGAAACAAAGCAAGATTGGTAGCACAAGGATATACACAAGTTGAAGGTCTTGACTTTGGAGAAATATATGCCCCGGTTGCTAGATTGGAAGCAATTAGAATCTTATAAGCCTATGCTTATGTCCACAACATCAAGCTCTATCAAATGGATGTCAAGAGTGCATTTCTCAATGGTTACATCAATGAAGAAGTATACGTTGAGCAACCTCCCAGTTTTGAAGATGATAAGAAGTCCGATCATGTGTACAAGTTGAAGAAGACATTGTATAGCTTGAAGCAAGCACCTAGAGCATGGTATGAGAGATTGAGGGACTTTCTACTTTCTAAAGGGTTCATGATGGGCAAGGTTGACACCACTCTTTTTAACAAGAAGATTGGCAAATACTTATTTATGTTGCAAATCTATGTTGACGACATCATATTTGGATCAACTAATCAAGACTTTTGTAAAGAGTTTGGAAAGATAATGGGTAATGAGTTTGAAATGTCCATGATTGGAGAGTTAAGTTACTTCCTTGGTCTTCAAATCAAGTAATTGAAGAATAATACATTTGTGAGTCAAGGCAAGTACATCAAAGACATGCTTAAAAAGTTTGGCATGAGTGATAGCAAAGCCATTAGTACACAAATGGGAACAAATGGCAACTTGGATAGTGATGCAAGTGGCAATATGGTGGATAAAAAATTGTATCAGACTATGATTGGAAGCCTACTCTATGTGACAGCATCAAGGCCGGATGTCATGTTTAGTGTATGCATGTGTGCAAGATTTCAAGCCTCATCAAAAGAAAGTCATTTGAAGGCTACAGAGAGAATATTGAGATACTTGAAGCATACATAAAATGTTGGTTTGTGGTATCCCAAAGGAGCAAAGTTTGAGCTAGTTGGTTACTCTAACCCGGATTATGCAGGATGCAAGATTGAAAGAAAGAGCACCTCAGGCACATGTCAATTATTGGGAAGATCACTTATTTCATGGTCATCAAAGAAGCAAAATAGTGTTGCATTATCAACCGTCGAAGCTGAATACATATCCACCGGTAGTTGTTGTGCACAAATACTTTGGATGAAGACCACCTTAAATGACTTTGGAATCAAGTTCAAGAAAATGTCATTGCTATGTGACAATGAGAGTGCAATCAAGTTAACCAACAATCCTGTTCAACATGCAAGAACAAAACACATTGATGTCCGCCACCATTTCATAAGAGATCACCAACAAAAAAGGGGACATTTGTATTGAGAGTGTAGACACTGAAGATCAACTTGCCGATATATTCACCAAGCCATTAGATGAGAAAAGAGTTTTGCAAGCTAAGGAATGAGTTGAACATATTGGATTTCTCAAATATGTGTTGATGCACCCTCCACTTATATGACATGCCTCTCCTTCGAGCAATCCAAGGTAAAAGTTGATTGGCATGGCATACATCCTTGCTAAGGACATATTTAGTGCATCCAGTCATCTTTCACATTTAATAGGCTCATTCATGAAAATCAAATTATCTTGATGTTTGTATGGTACCACTATTGCTTCTATGCTTAATTTGGTCTAGTGGTAGCATATGACATGTTTGTGGGCTTGGAAACCTAGTGTTTGATCTAGAAAATGAGCTCTACGTGTTTAACTCAACATGGTACAAGATAACCCTTATTTAGAGGTGTGAAGAAGCTTGTCCTTGGATCAAACCGAGTTAAATATCTTTGGCAAATGATCTAGATTGGACCATATTTGGGAAAATGATCTTCACCCCATTGATTGACATTGATAATTCCTAACCTATCTATAATTTAAGCCTTTGTGGTCATTGATGACAAAGGAGGAGAAAAACAAAGATATAAGTGATAGGGGGAGAAATAGTGAGAAATTGATATAGGGGGAGAGATATGACAAAGTAAGAGGATCAATTAAATTTGGGAGAGATATGACAAAGTAAGGGGATCAATTAAATTTTGAGCACATAAGTAGGGGGAGCAAGCTCATAAACTTGATTGATGCATTTGAATGTGCATTTCATATGTTTGCTTGCATGGCACAAGTTTTAAATTTCAATATCCATGCTTATGTGGTGTATGCTAGTTGTAGGTTTGAATGATAAAATGAAAAACTAGCATGCATAGGTTAAGTAACTAGACTCATGCTCATATTATGAAAACTAGACCCTTGCTTCTAATGTTGATCTCACGGGGGATATTCTAGTTTTTATGTATGTCTAGTTACTAATGGTGCTAAGGATGGTATAATAGTACACTCCGATTGGTATCACGCTTCAAAGGTCTATCTTTTATACCTTAGCATCATTTGGTAGACATTGTCTTCTATATTTCCTATCTAAGCATATATGCAAGCTACAATCCAAACTCTTAGCACATATATAGGGGGGCAATTGCTACCATATGGGATTCATAAAACTTGTCCATATCCTTTTACACATGGTAAATATGCTTGGGCAAGCAACATGGATTCAATTGAATTTCAATTCATATCTTTGTGAAAGGGTTGTCATCAATTACCAAAAAGGGGGAGATTGAAAGCTCTAGTTTGGTTTTGATAAATTAATGAAACCCTAAGTGCTAACCTAGTTTATCAAAGTGATTATAAGATAGGTAGCACTACTCCAAGTGATGAAGCAATGGTAAAAATCATGATGATGATGATGATGGCATAGGTGATGATCAAATGCTTAGATTTGGAAAAGAAGAAAGAGAAAATCAAAAAGCTCAAGGCAAAGGTGAAACATCATAGGAACTTTTTCTTTTTAGTGATCAAGGCACTTAGTGGGTGTGATCACATTTAGAATCGATAGCCATACTATTAAGATGGGTGAATCTCGTATAAAAATGCGGCTATCAAAGTGCCACTAGATGCTCTAACTCATTGCATATGTATTTAGGATCTAGTTGAGTGGTTAACTCCTTGAAAAATATTTGTGAAAAACTAACACATGTGCACAAGGTGTTGTACACTTGGTGGTGTTGGCACATTTGCAAAGGAGAAGAAGCTGGTGAAGAAAAGGAGTTGAATGTGCTGGTCATGGGGTGACCGGATACGTCCGACATGCGTACCGGACGTGTCTGGGATCTGTCTCAGACGATAGTGTTTTCGACATGACCGGACATGTCCAATATCGATACCGGACGCGTCCGGTATTCTGGCTAGGTGCGGGAAGAGTTGCCGAGGTGACCAGACTCTAGCTCGTAGCAGCGACTGGACACTGAGCAATCACTGTTTAGCGTTAGGTCATGGTGATGTGGGGTGCGGGTGTTGGTCTAGAGAGAACCAGACGTAGGGGCATGTCCGGTCAGCCACACCGGACGCGTCCGGTCGTAGCTGACCAGCTCTAGGAGCTCTCTGGACTCGATCGGACACTGCCCCTCCTATGTCCGGTCGGCCACACTGGACGCGTCCGATCATAGTTGAGCAGCTCTAGGAGCTCTCTGGACTCAACTGGACACTGCCCCTCCTATGTCCGGTCGGCCACATCAGACACGTCCTGTCGTAGTTGAGCGGCTCTGGGAGCTCTTTGGACTCGACCGGACGCTGCCCCTCCTACGTTCGATCGCTTCGCTGCAGTGCATCTGATGCATCGTGTCAGAGCGTGTCAGAGAGGGATGTTGGGCGGCAATGGTTACTTCATTTGAATGGGAAACATAGCGGTCTAGCAGTGACCAGATGCGTCCGGTGCACACGACCGGCGCGTCCGGTCGTCCCGTAGTCAGCCCAATAATTGAGCCAATGGCTCTATTGTTTGGGTGTGTGTATAAATATCGTTTGGCCGACTCTAGCTCACGCTCTTGGCCATTTGCATTGACATAGCAACCTTGTGAGCTTAGCCAAAGTCCTTCCCACTCATCTCCATCATTGATTCATCATCTTTGTGAGATTGGGAGAGAATCTAAGTGCATTGCTTGAGTGTTTGCATCTAGAGGCACTTGGTGTTTGTGTTTCGCTGTGGGATTCGCTTGTTACTCTTGATAGGTTGCCGCCACCTAAATGGCTTGAAGCAGCGAGGATCATCGAGTGGAGGTTGGTGATTGTCTCCGGCTCCGAGCATGGTGATTGTGAGGGGTTCTTGACCTTTCTCCAGCAGAGAGCCAAAAGGTACTCTAGTAAATTGCTCATGGCTTGTGTGATCCTCATCTTATGTTGGTTGTGTGGCACCCCATTGAGGGTTTGGCGTGTGATGCCAATTAGCACGTGAACCTCTAAGTAAGTGAATCGCCACAATGGGGACTAGCTTGCCGGCAAGCAAGTGAACCTCGGAGGAAAAATCATTGTGTCTTGATTGTCTCCTTGGTATTCATTGGTATTCACTCATTGGTCCACTTAACACGGCGGTATACCTCTCTACCACTCTCTTGTATTTCATTATGCATTCACTTGGATAGAGCTAGTGGTAGTTAAGACTAGATATTGTATCATTTAATTGTATTACTCTCACTAGGTTGATCACCTAGGTGTATATTAGTGACATAGCTTTATTGTGATATACTAGAGATCATAGAAAATAGAATTGGGTAGGTGGCTTGCAACCCCAAGTATAGTGCTAACGCAAAATTCGCTTCGCCATCTTATTGACTAATCATTTGTCTTAGTGTTGTTGTAGAAATTTTTAATAGGCTATTCACCCCCCCCCTCTAGTTATTAGGACCTTTTAGCCTGGGAGAAGAGGCCGAAGTCACCGGTGTTGGGGGCGAAAGATGGGCCAGAGGCCATGCGATCCACCGGAGAAGAGGACTGGGAGAAGAAGTCCATCGAAGAAGACGACTGGGAACCATGACCGTCCATGGAGGATGCGTCAAGGGAGGGGGGCCGGCAGCGGCGTGAGCAACAGTGAGGGCGGCGGCAGGGAGAGCAGAGGAGAGCGAGCGAGCTGTAGAGTGATAGAGCGAGCTCGGGATAGGGTTGGGGTGGGACGGGCAGCGGACAATAATGAGGGGCACCCCCTGTCTAAAGTTGGGTTTAGTCCAGTTTAGGTCCTCCTTGGTGACTAAACTTTAGCTCCCCTTTTAGTCCCATTTAGTCCATGTGTTTGGATAAAAAGTGACTAAATGAGCTAAAGTTTAGTTGGCTAAAGTTTAGCAGCCCAAACCAAACACCCCCTAAGCATCCACGGATAAAAACAACACATTTTTTATGTTGACTAGGTACATAAAGCTATACCAAAAAAATGTCCCTTGATTGAAATGAAGAATAAAGACTTTGGTCAGAAGAAAACTTGCTCATAGCTCCCTACCTCCATTGTTAAACTTAGGCTAATGACTATAATTAGTTGCAGTTATGAACAGAACAAAGAAACAATAGACGTCATCATTTATTTTGAAAATCTCATAGCATAACAAAAAACACCAACAAAGTAAATAAAAGTTGGGCATTACATCTCACGGGCCACATATCCTTGCACAAAATTGGTAGGCTTCATGAGAAGCCAAATGCCCAAACCAATAGATAGTTCAAGCATATTTTATCTGTTGAATAAGTTGAGCTAAACTTCACAAGTAAAAATAAATATATATTTTCCATATATAGGTGTTAGGAATAAAAGAAGATAGAATAACAGTAAATCAGTGTTAAGTCACTTGAAACTACTTCAGGTTATGAATAGTTACATTATATAAATACAGATTTATGGGAGGATACTTCCTAGTTCCTATATTATGTAGTATATTGATAAGTTACTTCTTATATCATATAAATTAGTGACAAGTTATTTACTTTGTCATGTGAGATAGTGACAAGTTACTTTCTCTACCATGTCACTCAGTTAGAGATGGTTACTATCCCTGTGATGACTATTGTATTGAGAAGTTACTTCCTCCGTTGTGCAAATTAGTGACAAGTTACTTCTTTGTCATGAAAATTATTCATAGATTACTTCAGTTCCATATTCACATAAATAGAGACAAGTTACTTCTGCATGTCATATATATTACTGAAGTTTTCCTTACATATCATGTATTAACTAGTTACCTCTTGAACTCATATAATGTATTGACAAGTTACTTTAATGTGTTATAGAACTAACCTAATGTGTTATAGAACTAACTAATGTGGGTCAAAAGATTTTTTCACACAAATATGGGATCATTAATTGGAAGTTGCCAAAGCCACTAACACTAGTTGTATGGTTGCTTTAATATCAGATTGCGAAATACGATGAACTGACACACAAGTTGCAGGTAAAACAAGCACCAAAGATATCCAACATTAACAACTACTTGAAGGTACTAGTTCATGTTTTATTTAGCAGATTCATGTATGGATCACATAGCAAAAAAGGTAGATCAGCCACGTACAATCTCAAGCTTCAAATGGATGCCCTTTTTCAGTACCTCCCCTTGGGGTAATCAGAGTTGAGTTCCAAGGGTAACCAAGGTGAAAAAAAACTCTCTCATCTGTCCCACATGCAAAGCACAGGTCTGTGGACAGCTCATCTTACGGAGTTGTGATGCCGTTGTGTATGGGTGGGCTAGGGGTTCGGGGATTTTCTCAATCTACGCGAGAAAATCTTCTTCTTAAGCCAGAATACCTGAGGGCTGTCTAGCCACCGCGGATCGAGTTTTTTTTAAATCGATGCCCTTTTGGTGGTTATGGTAACCCCGTGCTACAAACACTAATATACTCTGGTTTTGATGAGATCACTCGTGAATAAGTATCTATTTGGAGAGACATCTTGAAAACATGTCTATTCAAAGCTGTCTCTATTTAGAGATACTCTAGTCTTGAACTCTTGATGAGATAACTCGTGAAGATGTCTATTCAAAGCATGAAGCGTCTATTTAGAGAGACATCTTGTAGAGATGTCTATTCAAAGAGATACCTATTTCATATCATATGGTGTAGTTCTATTTTTTTCCAAAACTTAGTTAAGTTAGAGATGTTTAAAATAGATAAAGTGTACATGTATTAGACATTTGACTAGTTAGCGTGCCCGTGCGTTGCTACGGGACAACTAAACTTTTGTACTAAAAACACACAGATCGCACGATAAGATAACAATACTATGAAATTAAATACCGACGTTAAAGTGATATTTAATATCAAAAAAATAAAGTTCATGAAATTAACACAGTCACGTTGAGTAGCGGCGTCACATGCTCACTAAACTCTACTGTATAGACCTTTTCGTGATGCGGCTAAGATAATATTTTATATCGGCAGGAAAAAATCTCCTATATCTATTTCTTTCGTGCGCCAATAAATCTACAAATAAGTTCTATCACATCTCCATACTATCTTTGCGGGTTTCTAAATGCTTCCTCGTCTACCTTGCTTTTGTAGAGTTGTTCGCTATAGGGAAAGAAGGAATCACGCATGATTGAAAAGGAGATAATCGCCACAACCAATACGTAATGTGATTATTTTTTGTTTTTAGAGATTTATTTTTGGAAAGAAAAATTAGAGGGAGGGGCAGCACAGCGAGGCGCGAGACCAGAAGGAAAACTACAAGCAATTCAAGACTCAAATCCGAGCGATCGTGGGGAGGAAGGATGGCAGGATTCGGTAGACCGATGACCAGAGGGATTTTTTCACACGATGACGGTGCCTGTGATTGAGCACGATTGGTTTTGGTTTCATGCCCACACATTGTAACGGGAGCAACAAAACTAACACAATCAAGATGATGGTTCATGTCTATATGTTTCCATGCAATGTTTTTAGTGAACTCTTAAGATTGAACAAGACTACCACAATCAAAATTTTCTTTTTCAAATTAATTTTTTATTGCAAGATGCTTCGTGATTACAATTACAAAATACTGAAACATAACAAAGTGCTACCGTGATTCAACACCTAAGCTGACTGTTCGCTAGGCCTTTTGAGAATGATCTAATCATTGGAGCCTTTCCCTAAGAGGAGGCCTCAAAAACCAGTTTTCTATCGTGCTTCAATCGTTGGGCAGCACCAGCACTCTTGACACGCCTCCCCAGTCGCCATCTCTGTCACCGGTCTGACTGAAACCAAACAACTGTTGCGCTTCAATTGATTGATGTAAAAGAAATGCACTGCATCCTTTTCAAATAGGAAACTCTAGGAAGCACTGCATCAGCATATATTCATTCAATAACCACTGCCATAAATCGTGCACCAAAATATGACACCCGAAAAGGAACTAGCAGAGAAGCACATCTTAGCTAGATAACAACAGTATGGCCCTCTACTCAAAGCAACCAACAAAATCCATTCTAAAGAAATGACAAAAGAGTGCAGTGCAATTAGACAGGCTAGGGAAAATAAACTTGTGAAATTTCATGCCAGTGCCGCCTTCGGCCGCCCAGTCTGTTCATTACCATTAATCATCGCCGTCCAAGCCATGAGATTCCTTGCCATCATTTTATCAAACAGCTCGCGCGCATTCTGCACCAGCTCACACTTACAATAGCCAGCGATGAGTCAAGCAGTCAAGGCATAAAGAGTCAGACGTACTGTACCCCCTCACCATGGATCACATCTCCAATGCCATAAGTAGGCTTTGCTCCATGGGTGTCTTCAATAATTCTGTCCGCAGACTCTCTGCTTACCACAAGAACCATTCTGATGCCCATGAATGTTCGCCGCATCGCTGCATCATCAATGTTTCCAACCTACAGAATATATAATGTTAATATGTTAAAAGGTATCTAGATCTAGGCAGAGATCCAGAGCCATGCAGATGCTAGAAATCATAGTTGAATCTCGTGGGCCATTTGTGCTTGCCTGTTGAAGCTAGTTGAAGATAGGAGGCACTTTCCATGACCCAGTAAAACTTTTTTGCCCTGAGTCCAGATGGAAATACTCTTGGAATATTGTCAGTAAATCCACCACCAGTAATGTGGGCTAGTCCTTTCACACCACCCTTGCTAAGAATCTCAAGCACCCTTTTTTCATTTCAAACAATTTCGATTAAAAGTTCCATAAAATTCTGAAGAAAATACGAAATATAGATACACATCAGCAAAACCAACCTATTTAACATAGATAACAGTTGGTGCCAATAGAGCTTCACCAATAGTAGTTGTTATGCCATCATTTCTTGGGAGCTGGTCACTCAAGGAAAGTCCGCTTTTCTCCAGTACTCTTGAAAATTAAGGATTTTCAGCCATCACTAACAAGATACATATAATGCCCAACAATACAAAGAGATAAAAATATAGATAATTCATAAATCTGGAAGGCAGACCTATCAGGACATCTCCATGAACAATGTTTTTTTTTTCCATCAATGACTTTATCTTTTTCACAATACCCACAGCAAAACCACTAAGATCATATTCACCCTCTATGTAGAAACCAGACATTTCTGCTGTCTGCAATGATCAATTATCAGTTCATATGTTTTTGGATTTTTCATAAAAACGCGTACATATGTAATGCTTTAGGTGGATTAATTTGAGTTTGTAAGAAATTAAAGGTATACAAAGCAAAAAAAATATCAGAATATTTTGTTACACTGGTATTATTATTAATCAGGTTACCAATCACAAACATTTAAATTTTGCTTTAGTAAAATTCAGATAATAATCAAGTAAACAATTATAACAATAAATATGCAGCAATCAAAGACTAGCAGTGCAAGATGTTTGATCAGTTCATATACAACTATTGTGACTTATTATAAGGATAATACTGCAGCGTTGAATTGCTAAGTCATGGTAATTTAATTCAGAATATTTTACCTCCCCTCCTAGGACAGCAAAATCTGATTGCTTTTTTTGTTGTTTGTAGTCAGCGCAGCCTGATTGTTCGCACCCATCCACAATCCCATTGATACATATAATTTATGAAGTACTTATAGGTAATATTGAAATGTCCCATGAGCAGAAACCAAGAAAATAAGTACGAGAAGGGAAAATTTTATTTTGTTTGTGAGAAAATAAAGTGGCTGCACCTTCTCTGCAAGATCAACATCAAGCTTGCTTGTTGCATAGTAATCTAGGAAGAACAACGGTTTTTCAGCTCAAGTTATGATGTTATTGACGCACATTGCCACCTGCCAAAATGGCCTAAATTCATTCAGTTCAGTCAACTTGTGATAGAGATAAGGAAAACAACCTACATTGCAGCTAACCACTTACAAGGTCAATGCCGACTATATCATAAATACCAATTTCGAAAGCAAGCTTCAGCTTTGTCCCCAGTCCGTCAGTGCTAGTAACAAGAAAATCGTCCCAGGAAAGCAATGTTTCAGAAAGTGCAGCCCAAGGATCACGGAATTGATATTATCGCTGCATCGAGTGAGAAGCAGCAAATAAACCAACCAACTACATGGTGCATACTTCTACAATTGTTGCATAGACATGTTTCCAGCAAACAAGAACATTAAATTTGCATGTTTCACAAGCTAAAATCAATATTTAATTTATACTTAAATCACACAACAAGGGCTTAAGTCTTCACCACGACCATTCTTTAATTTTTTTTTTACCAAAAATAGAGGATAAAGCAATGAAGTGATGCCCGTGATTATCCAAGGCGAGGAGGCCGCTGAAGCCGCCAATCCCAGGTGTCATCCTGGCGATGGGGCGCACAAGCTCGGTGCAGGTGTCGATGTCCACGCCGGCGCACAAGCCGGTGCTCGAGCTAAAGGACACGGACGCCCACCGTATCCCCGCACGAATCCGCCGGAATCCACAAGAAAATCACCCCCTGTTCAGAACTTCAGATAAAGGACACCATCAGATGTCATGGATCGGAGTGGGAGCGGGGTAGCAGAGGAGCTATGGTGTCGTTGAGGCCTACCGCGGCGGACGCCGAGACGTGGCGGCGGTAGGGAGCGGGCGAGCGTCAGGAGGGCCGCGAGGAAGAGGAGGCGGAGGTAAGAGAAGAGTGGGCATACCTATTGGGTGCTCGTCGCCGACGAAGGGCCCGATGTAGACCTGAGTACCTTGCGTGCGGCGACGGCATCTTCTCCTCCTCAGTGCTCCGTCCTAGGAGAAGGGAATGACAGGTGCGGGTCGGGCATGGGCGAAGGTGGCGGCATAGGTCGAGGATGGCCTTGCGGCGGTGGCTCGGCCTTGTGGCGGCGGCGCGGCAGAGCGGAACGGGGCACGGCGGCGTCGGCGACGTGCGGCGGTGCAGATAGGCGCCCCGGCCCAATTTCCTGCGGCGAGAGCGACGGCGCGGGCGAGGGCGACGGCGTGACGAGCGCAAGGGCAGAGCGAGGGGAGAGGCGCAGTGGAGAGGGATCGAGACCGGGGTCTGCGGGAGAGAAGGGCGGAGCGAGGGGAGCTCCTCCTCGTTCTTTTTAGTTGCAGAGAGTAAGAGATAAATTCAGTTTGTTCCCATGAAGATTCAAATTAACATGTGTGCGGATTGTGCTTTTGCTATTTCTCAATCCATGAACCATGCTTCTTAATAGCGTTATAAAATTACCGCAGCAATGCACACAGTATCATCTGATATACTTAAATGTTCATATAAGTCGACATTATTAAGGAACAAATGCATTTAAAAAATCACTTGAGTCTTATACTATAATAAATAAGTAAATTAATCAAATACGATTGGCTTCGAGGATTTCTTGCATGACCCGCTTGAGCGCCCAGTCCTCTGTCACAATAGTACCGTGCTCAGCCCCATGAAGTTTGATGGACTTGTACAGCTTGTTCTGCTCCGGCTGCCGACGCATCTTCTCGTCGAACGCCAACATGCTGATCAAATTGATGGCATTGTCTCCGTCGCCATACACTATCTCGGGTTCCGCGTCGAAGTCGCCGTCCCAGTAAACCAGCTGCTCCGGCGTGTCGTTATTGCCCACTCCGTTGATGCACGTCGTCGGCACCATGGGGGCCTGGAAGGAGCTCATCTTCGGGACCGCTCGTCTCGTGAAAGGCTCCACGCCGGCGCCGAAGCCGATGTCGGCCAGGAGGTCCTCCACGTCGTAGGCGGAGTAGTTCCTCCGCGCGGTGACCACGAGCGGCCTGTCCCCGAACACCGCCGGGGACGGGATGTTGACGATGGAGGACTCGAAGCTCCTCCACATGGGCCTCAGAGTCAGCGCGAGCTGGGCGACCGTGGGGATGTACATCAGGTCGGACCCGGAGACGAAGTAGTGCAGCGTCTGCACGAGCCCTTCCGCCGGCACCGGAGCGACGAGGATGAGGTGCTTGATGTACCTGTCTCGCCACGACATGGGCGTGCTCCGCACGAACTCCAGCGCCACCATCCCCCCGAAGCTGTGCCCGAAGAGGATCACCTTCTTGTTCTCGTTCTTCTGGTTCGCGTCCTCGATGAGCCTCGTCAGCCGCCGGAAGTAGCGCGAGAAGACCTCCGATGACTGGCCGGGCACCGGCGGGGCGTAGCGGAGGTCGTACTGGGCGGCGAACAGGGTGTCGCCGTCGCGGTACCCGGCCTTTTCGAGCTCGTGTCTAAGGACCTCAAAGCACCAGGTTGTGTGCTCCGGGTTCCTCTGGAAGCCTCGGGAGGAGCCGAAGCCGCGCACGCGCGTCTCGACGCCGGGGAGGTTCCGGTAGTCGTTGGCGGCGGGGTCGTAGACGAGGGTCATCTGCTCGATGAAGCACTGCACGTAGTGGTGCGCGGGCAGGTCGGAGCAGTTGGCCCAGAGCCCGAACCAGCCCTTCCCCTTCATCGCGCCGCACCGCGGCACGGAGGGGCGGTAGGCGTCCGTGAGCCGCGCCTCTAGCTCGCTGCAGGTCAGCCCGGGAACCAGCACCAGCGGGTGGAGGAGGACCTCGCCGCCGCCGGTCGTTGTTCCGCCGCCGTTGGCAGCACCCTCCGACGGCTGGTGGTCGATCGTCGTCGTGGGCGAGAGGAGCTCCCGGAGGCCAGTGGGGAGCAGGAGGAGGAGGAGCGGCGCCACAACCCGGAGAATCCTCGCCATGATGTTGCCGGCCGGCTGTGTGGTGTCTGTGGCCTGTGGGTAACGTAACCACGTTGGCACTCCACGACGATCACGCCCTGTTTAGTTCCCCAAACTCACAATACGCAAAAAGAAGATTCCTTATTACATCAAAATTATGGTACATATATGGAGTACTAAATATAGATGAAATAAAAAACTAAAGGCACAGTTTGGTTGAACTTTGCGAGACGAATCTTTTGAGCCTAATTAGTCAATGTTTAGACAATAATTCACAAATACAAACGAAAGTACTACAGTGTTTGCCATCACATCAAACACGTGCAAATGCAAAGTTTCGGCCGAACTAAACGGTGCCCTCGTTTCTGAATCGGGGCCTTGTTTAGATTGCAAGAGTTAGAAAATTTTGGCACTGTAGCACTTTCGTTTGTATTTGACAATTATTGTCCAATCATGGACTAACTAGGCTCAAAAGATTCATCTCGTAATTTACAATTAAACTGTGTAATTAGTTATTTTTTTATCTACATTTACTGCTACATGCATGTATCCTAGATTCGATATGATGAAAAGAGAGTGAAAAAACTTAGAACTTTAAGCAATCTAAACAAGGCCCGGCTACCTTTCCTAGTGCAGGGAGATGGATGTGGAGAATAAGAAAAAAGTACGGTAACGTGAAGCACGCCGTCTCCTTCTGTTTCCATCCCTTTCGTGATGGATGTGGAGAATAAGAAAAAAGTACGGTAACGTGTGTTTCCATCCCTTTCGTGATGGATGTGGAGGATAAGAAAAAAGGACGGTAACGTGAAGCACGCCGTCTCCTGTTTCCATCCCTTTCGTAAAAAATTTCAACACTGTTATCGACTTCTACTGGTAGATCTTCACGAGGCGTTTTTCCTATCTCCTCCGATCCCTACCTTTTTTTTTTGTTCGTATACTGTAGTAAGTAGTGTGTCCGTACGTTGGTATAGGACAACTAAACTTTTATACTAAAAATACATGGATCGCACAATAAAATAATAATACTGTAAAATTAAATACTCGTGCTAATGCAATGGCGACCTTTGATAGTACAAATCAAACATTAAAAAAAAATGCATCGGTAACAAAGCATACAGTACGCCGTAACGGCATTTCAGATATGCTTATGAAAACAACCAAACGAAGACACAAGAGATGAAGAGGCACGGGTGATTAAGGAATTAAAAATAATAACAACCGGCAAGGAATCAAACATGAGCAGATTATGTCAATTTTTACTGAAAATCAAACATTAGCTGACTATTACTGAAGAAATAGAGTACCAATGCATTCTTTTAGTGGAACTGTGCATTTGAAGGGGATAAAAAGAAGTATCCATCTCATATATGGTCGAGAGATAAAGCTCTAATAAAATAAATCCACAGCCAAACCAAAATAGAATCAAAGCAATTCAAACATCTGTAAACAGGTACTAACGATGATTCCAGTACAGATTCCTTGTTGGTTTGGCCAAAAGTCTAGCTTTTAGCCGCCAGATATGCATACATCTTTTAACTCAGATATGCATCCATCTTTGATTATGAAAGCATACAATATCTCAAAACACTTTCCAAGGAAAAAACAGATCATGTGTTCCCCGCCCAAGATGTTGTTCTGGCTTTAATTTCCTTGCTAGGAGGCTTAGAATATAAGGACCAACAGGCACCAGCAACCAAAGCGCTGCAAAAATGCTAAATCATAATTAACCTGGGGGACTTAGAACTGAGTACATTGCTAATTGTGTGATTGCAAGACCATGGGGAATCATCTAGTGTCCTAGAAAGATTGTTATGAACAGGGAGAGCCTAAGAGTGCCGAGCTGATTGGTGAAGCCCATAGCAAACAACCCTGGCTTCCTTGCCCTGAAGCAGATTGAAGGTGTAAGGAGATCTCTCACACGATTTCAGCCACAGCCAAACAAGGTGTTCCTGAACTCCAATGACCTGTTGCGAAACCTCCAGTACCTGAATGTGTCGAGCAAGAAGAAGAAATGATGTCAGCACTTTCTCGTCTTGTTCTGAGTTACAGGGGAAGAGGCACAATCCTACCAGTGCAAGTTAATAACTGCAAGGGTGTATAGAACAAGCAGAAAACTGACACTTCCATATCTTGAGCAATAATTCCAAAAAAAAATACTCATGCAAGATATAACAACAAACAATTGAACCTGTTACCCTACTACTGTAAGGACAATAGTCCACAGACACTTTCGTCCAAAATCTCCTTTCATCCTCATATACTGATATGAAGCATTAGTGCCAAATGGAATTGTCGTCTTTATATTAGACGGTTATCAGTGTTATCTGCTAAAGATGAGCCTCTGGCCTATGTACAAAACATGTTATAAGGAAAACTGATAGCTAAATATGGAATGCATTATCCGGTCAACCCAGGTAGAGAATATGTAAACCTCCCTTGTTCTTCTCGATCCAAAATTCCTACTCAAATAACTAGTTTTAGTAAGACCATCGCAGACAAAAAGATACTCCCAGAACAAACATTATTGAAGGCATCAAACATCGAAAGACATAACTGATCCAACTTTTTATTTTTCCAAATTATCATCTAAAGCATTCCTGTTGTTGGAAATTTCTAAAAACAAAATACCATCGTGCCGCCGTCGAACAGGGTGGGCCAGCAGAGGCACGCGTATATTAAGGAAAGCACAAATGTTCGGACCAAAGACCTGCATGGAGAGATAGAGGGATCAACTTCTCGACTAAAACCAGGTGAAAGCATCATTTTTTTCAAAGCACAAGAAAACAAACTCTGGGCTCTCACAACTGGGAAGCAGAAGGGGGAAATGCCAATGGCAGCGGTCAGGAGAAGCAGAGTTTACTTGAATTTTATTCTCAAAATCCTCCACTGACAACTGCATCACTGCATCAAATTGAACTATGGATTCAATTCAAGCTCTTCAAGTTTCAAGCTCTCTCTCTCTCTCTCTCTCTCTATATATATATATATATATATATATATATAATCTCGTAAATTAACATAGTAATTATCATAACTCAAAGTGGCATACTTGTTATCAAAGTTGTGTCAAGTCTAGGTGCTCAGTTGAAAAGTGCAGTGATGATAGACATGGAAAATGGTGCTACAAAATTGTTCTACTATTATCTAACATGTGAATGGATTTATGGAACTGTACAAATAAAGTCAGTTTCTGCAAGATCATACCAAACAATAAATTTAAAAAACGGAACACTCTATGCGGCCACATGGTCAGGAAATTTGGAAAATGTATAGTATATCGCCCATGCTAACACTACAGCGATATCTGGTAATATAAATCAAACAACAAAAAATATTTCAATTTAATAAAAATGGAATGGACATATCTGTTACAAAGGTTACCTGCTATTATTCTCAGCCCCATGGACTCAAGACACGAATCACAAAACAAAGCAAATTTCCCAATGCGGAGTGTGCAAGATAAAGCAATTAAGCAAGCTGAGCAAGGTATGGATGAGGGGAGGAATAACAAACTTTTGCAGGCTTTGCATCTGAATGTTCTCTTTTGAGGTGCTGGGCCTTTTGCCTTCCGTATTGCAGACCGCAACATGTCTAATGTAGCATTTTGTACCTTCCGTATTGCAGACCACAACATGTCTAATGTAGCATTTGTCCATGCCCTCAATACATCATGCAGACTATTTCCATTTTCCAGCAAAAAGTAGTCGGATGGGTGATTTTTTGGTACTCCCAGCATTTACCTCAAAGTAGTAAGGTGAAACAACCTGCAACTCATGTTCTATTGGTTCAATCCTCAAAGCTCGGATAAATATGTGGTGATTTTGAAGAAGAGGAGAAAACTCACTTTTCGGCCTTTGCATGAAGAGCATGAGCACAGTATGCCGATGGCTTTGATAACTCACTAGAGTACTGCTCGCTGAAATAAGATGAGAAATAGATCCTTGGTTAAAATTACAGTAACTACGATACTGACCACAGAATAAGACACGGAAAATACAAGTGCATGGTATGATATCTTGGCCTCCAAAACAGCAAATAGAGATCACATCTCACTTAATGCGTCATGTTTTTCTTTTTTTTATGCCGAAAAGATAATACAGGCGCAGTAGGCCATGCTCATGTCACAGAGGTGCCGAAAAGACAATACAAGTGCACTGTAGGCTCAATTGGGCTCCTGGAAATGAACAGAATGGGAAGAATTAAAAGGGCATGCAATTCCGTATCTCGCAGATTAATAAATTTGTCAAAAACCCAACTCCATGGCAGTTCCCAGGTTTAGATACACTAAACCTAATCTCCCTGCTCATCCTACACAAGAAACAATGCAAACAACTACTGCAATGGGCGGTGTCTTTCCATTCTTGGCTTATAAGCACACAGATTAAAAGATACGGCCACCATGTTTGAAGTAAAAATGCTATCACGGACAAGAAAACAAATTGGCAAAATTAAACAAGCACCTCCGCGGATGAATCGTCAGGAAATTAATAATTTGTCACGCTTGGAATAATTTATGGTACTATGTAGTAATAATCTTTTGTTAGCACGCCTAAAATTTTGGAAACGGATTTGAATCAGACGAAGAGAGAAATCGAAAAGATTAGTTCAATGATGAGTAGCACGAGCAACACGTACATGTTGGCACACGCACCACGCAGGCACATACCTGGATGGGCAGCGCGTCCATGTCGGCCCGGAGCACGACAATGGGCGGGCGGCCGGTGCCAAGCGTGGCGACGACGTCGGTGCGCATGACCAGGTGGCGGAACCCGACACCCAGGGCGTCCAACTCGTCGCGGGCGAGGCGCGCGTAGGAGAGCTTCACGTCGAGGTCGCCCTCCAGCTTGCGCGCCTCACGCCGCAGCTCCTCCCACTCGGACTCCTGCAGCTCCAGCGCCACGGCCGCATCCGACGATGACGACATCATCTCCGGCACCGGCACCGACGAAGCGCGAGATCCAATCCGGTGAGGGGTCCGGGGTCGCTTGTGACGCGAAGAAGCAGGGGAAGTGGGGAGTACCTCCGATCTGGATCCGGCCACGGGGCCGTGCCGTCGTGGGGAGCTTTGGACTCGCAAGGAGGGTGGGCGCGGCCGGCGTCACGGCCAGCTCCGGGCGGGCGTGGGCTGCGTCGCGGCGAGCTGCGGGCGGGTGCGGCGGCGGCGCGGCCAGCTGCGGGTGGGCGACGATGGGGAGGCAGGCGGAGGAATCACAGGAGCGGTTTCCTTTTGTGCGGCGTGGACTCGCGGTGATCGCAGGGGAAGACAGACCCAGAGAGCGACGGGTGCGGGATTGCAGGCATGAACATACGGACGAACCAAAATAAATGTTACATCAAAAAAAATGTTGCGCCTAAAAAATATTCATGTTTTATTTTTTTAAGTTGTAGAAGACTTGGTACTTGTTTCATTATTTTTCAAAAATAGAGGGCGTATTAATCAACTAGTAGAAGTTGCCAACGCATGCATTGGACAAGCATTAGGCCAGCACGGTATTGACGTTTTCAGGTCACGCAAATTCACCTGAATCACTCACAAATGTACGAGCCCACAAAGTGAACACGCATTCGCATTACGTGCTGAGTTCTGCTCGGCAATCACACGGTTTCAATCACGCGGGCACCACCCCCTCACCAAGATTTCATGTCTGACATTAGAGACAGCTGAGAAACTGGACTTCCAATCCTACTTAACCTTTCCAAAACATACTGGTTCCAACTTGCAGATGAACCGGTCGTTATCATACCACTAAAACCATAGCCAAAAAAACGAACTTAAGAAGTTCATGTAAGTGCACAAGCATCTTTCATATTTATCTAAAATTAATCCTGAGCTCTAATTTCAATGTGCAAAGAACATTTGATGCCTGGGAATTGATAGCGATGGTGTAGATCTCTACTGCTTGAAGTAATCCTTCAGCTTCCTCAGCCAGAGCAGGTACTCACGGCTGTCCTTGTTGATCATGTACTCGTGCAAGAAGTTTGTGGTCATTGGTGAAATGCCACGCAGCTCCAGGTACTTGTGGAATGCCCTCTGCAGGTTCTCATCAAGGTCACTGCACATCCAAGAAAATGTAGATTGTCAGCGCCATAAAACGATTTGCTAAAGCATTTGAACACTCAAAAAACGAAAAATGAGTTGGCTTAGGTATTTCTTCTTACTTGAAATCAGGACCCCCATATGCAATCATGTCATGTTCATCATCCCCTGAGGGCTGTGTCACGGACAAGGAGTCGATGAGGACCTCGTCAGGATAGGCAGTGCAGGTGAATTCAAGGACCGGGCCATCACCCTTGGAGATAGTGACTGTGAGAGGAACGCTGGACTGTTCGGGCTTCTGGCCTTCGTCTTCCTCATTGTCATCTCCCTCCTTGTCCTCACCCTCGTCCTCACCATCACGGTCATGATCAGGCTCATCTCCAGTGACGAGGCTGGGCATGTGAGCCACGACCTCAATCTGCTCACCCTGATATGTTCTTTTAAGGGTAACTACATTCGTCCCCTTCTCGTCGCTGATTTTGAAAGGGAAGTTATCTGGAATCTCCTCAACCTGTTTTGAAATGAACTGATGAGAGCCTAACCACAAAACAAATCTACTAAAATGAACAGGCAGACAAGACAATGTTCTCTACACAAGATAAGAACAGGCTGATTGATCCCCAACATGTTTGCCATCATGTTGTATTCACACAGGATGGCTCACACATCAAACTCCATTTCATCTTTGATTACCAGAAATCATATATGGCTGAATTAAACCAGTAAGGCATTGCATTACAAAGGCTGACTCCTCTTCTATCCTACCATGTAGCTATTAGAAATAACAAATAGTATCAAATCAAACAAAAATAAAAATATTCTAAGCATTCTAAAGTACTCCCTCTATTCCAAATTGTAAATCAATTTTGGTTTTATAGCTACATAGTTTTTGTTATGTATCTAGACATAGCATATAGATAGATGCATAGCAAAAGCAGTGTACCTAGAAAAGCCAAATGACTTACAATTTGAAAAGGAGAGTATTGTAAATGGGTAAAGTGGCATCTAATTTATCTATTTTTCTGCTCCCTTGCAACCAGAGAGTAATACTAATTCAGCCGCCATGGTCGCATGGATGCTTAGATTGGAACCACAAGGCCAACCACACTGCTCATACTGATACACAACCACTCCAAGTAGTGGCAAGCATGCATCAGCTTCCCTAAACAGAAACCCAGTATAACAACAAATTAACAAAGGACAAGCGGCAGATGAATCTAAAGAAACCAGGCACTCAAGGCAGTGAAGCTACAGGAAAAAAAACTTTCTTAGGACGAGGTCCAACTGCCCAAGTGTACAAAACACTATAGGATGGGTATATTATATTTATATAGTCACTGAATAAACAAAGGCATCGAAATAAATTAAAATCATAAGGGCATTTAAGAATAACAGATTATGTGTGCCAAAAGTATCACAATTTGAAGATGGAAACTGGCATGTCACAGCCCAAATTCTGCCTCAGTGCAGAAGAATTACGAGCATTGAATAAAGTGGAAACAGGAGTACAGGATCAACGCTACCAATCACAGAATGAGCATATAGATTTGACCAAAAATAGAAACACAACAATACTACCTAAGGTCCTCCGTTTTGGAGGACCCATCAGATTCCAATTCACAGCAGGTGCAACAGAATAAATGACAGGTCATCAAATAATCTACCTAATAACAGGTCATAATATGCCCGGTCGCGTGTCTGAATTTACAGTGACAATGGATCTGGGTGCAACAAACAAGGATTGATTTTTACTCTAAGATCGCAAAATAGACATGCACACATTATAGATAGGGGAATCTGCTCGTTTACCCTGTCGTGGTCGTCGCAGTCCTCGGCGTACTTGATCTCGGAGTGGATGACGCTGAGTAGCTCGGCGTCGGAGCTGGGTCTCGTCGCGGGCGCCGAGGAGAACGGCATCGCGCGGGGCTTCGGCCGCGCCACGGCGGCAGCGAGGGGCCGGTGCAGGGCGGCGCTGCGGTGGGACCCCGAGGAGGCGGAGGCGCGGAGGAGGATGGGCACGGAGGAGGCCGCGGCGCGGCGGGCGGCGGCGAAGAGGGCCATGGCGAAGGAGGAGGAGGCGGCGGTGGCGGCGTGTGAAGGCCTACTAGGGTTTTCTGGGTTTTAGGGGTCAGGAGCCGGGAGTTTTGTAAAGGCGCGGGGTGGCTTAAGAAGAAGCGGTGGTGGGACCCATCTGTCGGTTTGATGTCTAGTCTCCCATTCCATGATTTACGCCCAGGCTGTACTTCTTGGGAAACAAGAAAGAACTGATGTTTCAGATTTGTTTTAGCATCTTAAAAAATCAGTTTTTTTTAAAAAAAAACTAAGAATAAATTGAAGTTTTGAGAGTCCAAAGTATGTCTGGTTTCTGTCAAGTGCCAATCAAAGAAGTCGTCACAGTTATCATGTGTACGTGTACAGGTTTTTGAACAACGAATTTGACTGGATTTCGAACTTGTATGACCTCGGAAACCAGAAGTAAGTATATGCTCAAGCTCACCACACTATTCAAACAAAACAGATATCTTAAGCAAGATTTAGAATGCCCTCATTTCTGCACAACGACAGGCTCATCGCACTGTCGCAGCCACCAGAATTCGACAACGGTCTGTTCGCTTGGCTGAAAAGTCCCGGCTAAAAGTACTGTTCACTGATTTGTCGTGAGAGAAAAACACCATTCGTTCGTTAAAATAGTACGGCTCATAAAACAAGCGAACAGGACCAACATACATCTAGTTTTTTTTTTTGGGAAAGGAGATTACATCTGCTTTTAAGAAAGCATATAAGGCCCTGTTTGGTTGAGCTGTGGCCGTGGGAAAAAGCTGCTGTGGACTGTGAGCTGTGGAAAAACTGCTGTGGGCTGTAGAAAAGCTGAAAGCTGTTTGGTTAAACAAGTATAAAATATACCTTTTATCTTTATCTCTCTTGAAACAACTATGGAAGAGCTTTTTATTCCACCAATTTCGAAAAGCAGAAAGCCAAAAGCCAAAAGCAGGGTCAAACCAGCTTTCAAAAATGAACTACGGAAAAGCAGCTGCTTCTGAAAAAGCACCCTCCAAAAACAGCCCCTTTGGTTGGGCTTTTGGCTTTTGGGGCCAAAAGCCAAAGCCAAAAGCCCAACCAAACAGGGCCTAAGAGTTTTACAACTGGGGATACCAGTTAACACTCACGCATTACAGCAACAGCAACCCTTGCTAAACAACAAGAAAACAGGTAAAACCAACTAGCGTAGACACTAAAGGATAAAGCTCTTCAGAGCACACGCCTAACAGGAAGACAGATATGTATCGTAATACCTAACTGCCACCACTAAACATTACTGGAAATCTACTTGCTCCTGTTTTGCCAGCTGATACAAATACATTGAGGCAGATACGATTCTCCTTTTTGGAGTGCAACCAATTTCGTGTAATCATAGTATTCCTGTAAGGCTGTAAGCCTGTAACACATGCTAAGGCTAGGCTCTACCAAAACTGTCGTTCCTCATTGCTTGACGAAATCCTTCAGCTTAGTCATCCACCGGATGTACTCCTGAGCCTGCTTAGTCACCATGTAGTTGTGCATATAGTTGGTAGCCGACAGCGTTACCCCCCTTTGCTCCAAGTATTTGAACAGGCCTTTCTGAACATTCACAGGGAGCTCGCTGCAATACAAACAAACCAGTAAATGAGTGGATTAGTATCTTGCATTTCATTATTACAGGACTTAAATGCACGCAAAAACTGATATTGCTTACGTGAACTCAGGGCCCTCATAAGGGAACTTCTCTTCTCCATCATCGTCTGTTCTCTCTACTATTAGCATATCATCAATGGTGATCTCCTCACGAAAGGCTGTGCATGTGAACTCAAGCTTTGGGCCAGAGTCTGTGGAAACTACCACCTTAAGAGAAATGCTGCTATCTCCGGCACTCTCATCATCTTCTTTTGCTTCTTCATCATCCTTGGCAGAACTCTCACCATCGCCCTCACCATCCTCATCATCAAATTCAGGGCCTCCTTCTAAATTAGGCATGCTGACAGTAACCTCAATCTTCTCATCCTTGTAGTCCCTTCTCAAAATAACCACGCTCATACCATCTTCATCAATTATTTCAAATGGGAAGTTGTCTGGAACAGGTTCCTGACAAAAGAAGGAAAAAATGAATATAGCTAAGCTAACAACCTTATATATTTGCAAAATCAAGGACCCAAAGTAGGGTGGAACCAGAAAAGAGAATTTTATGTTAAATGTCAAATGTTGCAGAAAGTAACATCTGCCCAAAGTCTTTTCAGGACTGTGCATCACCCGATAAGCAGTCAACCTCAATGTCAGTTTGAACATTGCTCTCACGTGGAGCCTCAAAGTAGTTCAAAACTTGAAGCCGAATTCTCAACAAATTCAATCATTGGTCTTTGGTCCCACTAATTGTGAAGTCACAGTCCCTAAAAATCATTAGAATGATTGGGTGATTTGACATCAGCTGAATGATTGCAGCTGTTCAGAAGAAGAATGATAAAAAAAATATATGCGGGCTTCTTTTGCATTATACAATGAAGAGGCAACATGGTATCGAGCCAGTCTCATTCAAAGAAGTACCAGCAGCATGCTTTATTGGTCATGTATATGTTCATGAAACACAGGAAAAGAAAATACCTAAGACAAGATGGTTTACTTATATAATTAGACTCTTCAGTGGATATTCATGTCAACATCCGAGAAAAAACAAATGCAAGAAAGTCAGGAATCTGGATGATTGAACACAGTGAATAACAGATGCAAGGAACAAAACAGCTCTGAACACTGACTGACTCATATAGCATATTTGCAGTATGATTTCCACTAACAGAATATAGATACCACGACTGCAGAATTTTGATACCGAGTTGTGCAGATGGAAATATTATCCATGTAAGAACACGAAATTGTTTAATCCACTACCACCAAGGTATTAAAATTTCCTTTCAGGAGATAAACCTCCTCCATTTGTATAGTACATAAGTCACTAGAAAACTCTCGGTGTTATTATTAATCAAACCGTTTATGCCAGCATTAAGTGGTCAGATTACCCACAAAAAAAGGCTGTTAGGTCCTGTTGTGAATTGAGCTCTTTCCTAACACACCAAATTATAGATGGATCTTCAAAGTAGTGGTAAATTAGTAGCTAGCACGAGTATTGAGCTCAGTGAGCAGAAGCGATAAATTCCTACCTATCATTCGCAGACATTCATAACACATGACAAATTTCAGTAAAGTTGCCATCTCTCTCCATCACAAATTTCTCTCTAATACCGTAATACGGCCCAATACAATTCTTCTACTCGCGAAATCCCCACTACTTACGTTTACCACATAATTCGACGGAAACTGAACAATTCAAGTCGCAAAGCACGAGGGGCCCACAGTCACCTGCTCGTCGCTGTCGAGGTACTCTTGCGCCTCCCTGATCTCGACGTCGAGGGCTCCGGCGAGGTTTCCGGCGCCGGACCCCTTCTTCTTCTTTCCCTTAGCCTTGCTCTCCAACACCACCGGCGCCAAGTTGGGGCCCTTCGCCGCGTGAAGCGGAGCTGAGAACGGCTGCCGGCGCCGCGGGCAGACGCACGCGCCAACGCTGCGATCTGGGGACAGGACGGAGAGGAAGAGGGTGGCGGAGGCGGAGGCGGCGGCGGTTGCGGAGACGAAGGCCATGGCGGTGTAGGTGAGTGACGCAGGAGGGGATAAGACGAGGAAGAGGGAGTAGAAGCCGAGCAGGGGTTTGCTTTGGGTTTTGGATTGGACGGCTTTATTGCTTGGGCAGAAGCAGAATGCGCATGGGCTGCCGGTTTGTGTGGCCCACACGTCAGTGAGAAGTGACAGTACAAACACGTCAGTGAGACGGTGTTTGTAAATTTGGTAGAAGAACTGAATTAGTGTAACTCGAAAGCCAAAAAAATTGTTGAGAATCTTTCAAGAAAGTGAACAACTTTCGTATGGGAATTCGACTTCTGAAAGTTGAGCTTTTGGTCCTTATTAAGGAAAATGATCTGGGTCTTCAAAAGGTTTTATATGGGAACCATGTATCTGGAGTTGGAATCGACGGGATGTTTCTTTCTCTTTCTCTTCTTTTTCGTGTAGTGCTGCCAGCAGCTTCCATCAGGCACAATCCATGCTGGTTTACTTTTCAAATGATATGCTCTGAAGTGCGAACTTCTGATCAAATGTCTGCTTTTGTCCCTGGTAGATACATTTTAGATGGGGTTGTTGTGATACATGAAGTTCTGCACGAGAGATGGCAAGAAATAAACACAGTGGTATTAATCTGAAACTGGACTTTGAGAAAGCCTATGATAAAGTCAGTTGGAGGTTTCTGGAAGAGGTGTTGAGAAACAAAGGATTTGATGAGAGGTGGATTGAGTGGGTTTTGAAATCTGTTTGTGGGGGTGAGAGTTGCGGTAAACCTTAATGGTGAGCTGGGTCAGTACTTTAGAAGCTATAAGGGGCTCAGACAAGAAGAGCCCTTAGGACTGTTCGTTTGGAGGAATTCTGGAGAAATTTGAATGGTTTGGAAGAATGCTGGAAGAATTTGTGAGAGAAAAACACTGCTCCGGATGAAAAAAGAAGCGGATCAAACCGGGTTTAAGAGCACGCGAACGGAGGTGTCATAAGTGGGGTCACCCCTCACCTGGTACAAGGTGGGCTTACACATTTGCAATATGCGGATGATACGGTGCTTTTCATTCAAAACACAGAGAGCAATATTGCTAATCTTAAGTTCCTCTTATTCTGTTATGAGGAGATCATACGGTGCTTTTCATTCAAAACACAGAGAGCAATATTGCTAATCTTAAGTTCCTCTTATTCTGTTATGAGGAGATCTCTGGTACGAAGATCAACTATCATAAGTCTGAGGTTTTCACAATTGGAATAGGAGAGGACACAATAAGAATTGCTAGTGCTTTCATTTGCAAAATTGGCAACTTCCCAGTGAAGTACCTTGGGTTACCAATAAGCTTTAAGAGGTTATCTAGGAGGAGCTCAGTGAGGCTAAGATGTTTGAGGTAGGCTGGGAGCTGGATCTTAGAAGGAATCTAGGCCCTGAGGAAATAGCTGAACTAAGTGAGATGTAAGAGGTGTTAGAGGCTGTGCAGATTACAGAAGAGGATGACAGGTTAATTTGGGCTCTGGAACAAAAGGGCATACCCAGTGCAGAGAGCGCCTGCTCTATGCAGGGTCTGGAAAAGGGTGTCAGTGGCAAGTCGTACCCTCGCCTGGGCAATGCGAGGAGACCGCGACTCGTAATTTGGACTCTGGAACCTTCAGGTAAATTCTCTAGTAAATCCTTATATAGACTGATGGTCAACCCTGGAAAGGTGGATACAAGAATGAGAGATTTGTGGGAGGTTAAATTGCCTTTGAAGATCAAAGTTTTCATGTGGATGCTGTGGCATGACAGGGTTCAGACAGGAGAGCAACCGAAGATAAGGAAAAGCAAGCATTCAGAATTTTGTAAATATTGTGGACGGTTGGAAACTAGAGATCATCTTTTCTATAATTGCCATATAACCCAGGTCATTTGGGTCTGGATTAGAGTTAGTTTAAGATGGGGGCAAAGACCTATTTCGATGACTAACTTTCAGGATATGCTTAACTCGGGAGAGGTTGAGAGATCTAAGAGCGTGATTTTTTTCATTTTGGCTAGTGTTGCCTGGTGTATTTGGAAGACAGGAATGATTGGGTGTTCAATAGCAAGTTAATCAAATCTCCTAAATCCATTGCTTATAAAGTTCTGGCACTTCTGAAAACAGTGGAAGAAGATGCTCAAGGTCAAGGACCAGATGGAGTTAGAGGACACGCTGCTGAAACTTTAGGAGGGACTACGAGCGTGGTGATCAAGAGCTACTAACGTTGCTGTTCCATGTTAGGCGAGCGTGGCAGGCTCTCTTTTTATGTTTTTGTTTTATGTAACTCCACCTATGATGGGGTGTCTTTGGTGTCCCAGTATAGCAGGTCATAAGCTCTGATAAAGGAGGAGGGTTATGTTAGGTGTGACGAGCCAATATAAAAACTTAGCCACTTTAATGGAGATGAAACCCAAATTGACACTAACAGGCGCTTTGTGCGGAGGATTCAAGAATCGGAGGTCAGAGAAGCCTTAAAAATGATGAAAGGGGGCAAAGCGATGGGCCCTGATGGTATCCCAATCAAGGTGTGGAGATGTCTCGGGGATATAGCTATAGTATGGCTAACCAAGATGTTCAACAATATCTTTCGATCGAACAAGATGCCTGAGGAGTGGAGAAGAAACGTATTGGTACCAATCTACAAGAACAAGTGAGATATCCAAAGTTATACTAATTATCGGAGAATTAAGTTGATGAGCCACACTATAAAGCTATGGGAGAGAGTCATCGAGCAGTGCCTGCGAGGAACGACGCAGTATCAACAAACCAATTTGGTTTCATGCCCGGAAGGCCAACCACAAAAGCGATCTTCTTAATAAGACAGGTTATGGAGCGGTTTAGAGAGCAGAAGAAGGACCTCCACTTGGTTTTCATTGACTTGAAGAAGGCTTATGACAAGATACCAAGAAATATTATGTAGTGATCTTTGAACAAACATAAAGTCCCATTAAAGTACGTGACCCTCATCAAGGACATGTACAACAATATTATGACTAGTGTTCGAACAAACGATGGTAATACAGATTACTTCCCGATTAAAATTAGACTTCATCAAGGGTCAGCCTTAAGCCCGTATCTCTTTGCCTTGGTAATAGATGAGGTTACCAGGAACATACAAGGGGATATCCCTTGGTGTATGTTGTTCGCTGATGATATAGTGTTAGTGGACGAAAGTCAGGCCAGAGTAAATAAGAAACTAGAGTTATGGCGGCAGACCCTTGAGTCTAAATGTTTTAGATTGAGCAGAACTAAAACCGAATACATGAGATGCAACTTTGACGGAGTTGTACATAAGGAGGGAGACGTGAGTTTGGAAGGTCCATTAGTGCCTAAGAAGAGTACCTTTCGGTATTTGGGATCGATGCTACAGAGGGATGGAGATATTGATGCGGACGTTAGCCATAGAATCAAAGCAGGGTTGATCAAGTGGCGACAAGCTTCTGACATTCTCTGTGACAAGAGGGTACCACAAAAGCTAAAAGGCAAGTTTTATAGAACGACGATTAGACCGGCTATGTTGTACGGAGCAGAATGTTGACCTACAAATATTTGACAAGTTCAACAACTGAATGTTGCAGAAATGCGTATGTTGCGATGGATTTGCGGTCACACAAGAATGTACCGAGTTTAGAACGATGATATACGTGATCGCCTAGAGGTAGCACCAATTGAAGAAAAGCTTGTCCAATATCGGTTGAGGTTTGTCCAAATGAGACCTCCAGAGGCACCAGTGCATTATGGAGTCCTAAGCCAAGCTAATAATATGAGTAGAGGTAAAGGAAGACCGAAATTGACATGAGAGAGGCAATAAAAAAAGATTTGAAAGCTTGAAATATACCCAGAGATCTATATTTAAATAGGAGTACTTGGAAAGCAACTATTAAAATGCATGAACCGTGACTTGGGGCTCTTGATGGATTTCAACTCTAGCCTACCCCAATTTATTTGGGACTGAAAGGCTACGTTGTTATTGTTGTTGTTGTTTTCTGTAGTTCTTTCTGGTATTTTGCTTTCTCTGGGAGGATGAGAGGTTTTGAGTGGCTATGAAGTTCACACTGTTATCGTAAGCTGGAACCCTAGCAGTACCCGTTTTGCTTTCAATATAAGCAGAACCAAAGGTCTTTGTTCTAAAAAAAACTTCTGATCAAATGATATATCGATTTGCAGAACAAGAAAAAGAAAATTACCTTACAAAGCAATTATAGAAATGTAAACATCTTGTAAACATTACCGCGGACCGCGAGGGGCAAACAAAATTCAGGTGGGGAAAACTCTCCTCCCCCAATTCCCCCGCGACAAAAAAGAAAAGAAAAGTAGGCCTCGGATTAAAAGGACCAATCAGTAGCAGAAGATCATACACAGGAGGACAAGAACTTCACAAAGCCTTGGCTAATTGATCTGATATATTGCAAATTGCTATCACAAACAATCAAACATGTACATATCAGTAGCAGTTTCATATTCGCCATGGCTGAGAGCCTGCAATTTGGCAAGCACCCAACTGATCACGTATATACAAGATGCAGAGGAGCAAACTTCACAAAGGCCCCCTGGACGGCTGGACCTCATCCATCCATCCACCATGCCTTTATTCCAAAGAGCAAAGGATGGGGGAGAATCTCCAAGAAGCCAAGAAGAAGAGGGAGGAGAATCAACGAGGACTCACATACTCAGCACGCAACTAAAGGAAGGAGCTCACGAGAATTCTTCTTCTTCGCACGCCTCGTATCGTATCGGACCCATCAGCCGGCCGATGATTTGATCGGGCTCACCAGCGATCGTAGTAGCCGCGCGCCGCGGAGGAGAGGAAGCCCGGCACGTCGGCGCCGGCAAGGCGGACGTAGTAGGGCGCTGGCGACTCCGGCGGCGACTCGTTGCGGAAGGGGTTGCCGATGGGCGTCTGCCCGCCGTTGGCGAGGTGGAGGATGGCCCGGTACAGGAACGGCAGCAGGCCCTCCATGATTCCGCTCTGTGGCTCACCAAACAACTCCAAAACCAAGGCAACAGGCCAACGACTACTGTTCTGTTCCCCCCTGTGTTTGGTTGGCCTGGTGCAAGTGCAGCTTCGACTCTGCGAGGGGTTTATAAAGGCGATTGATTAGCGTTAGCGAGACAGAGATGTGCTCTGGACTTTTTTGACTAATCAATTCGATCAGAGGAAGTATGGGAGAACAACCGGATTGAATACAGCCTAAGATATGTTCGGCTGATATTAAAGTCGGTTTGCTGAAATTGTTTTGTTATGAGAGAAAAATACTATAAATTCTAGCTGATAAACCGGCTGATAAGTTGAAGCGAACACGAGGGAAATGGTCAATCAGAGCATCTGGAAGAAGAGGAATGGATAATATGTGCCTGGACGAGCTGAAGCTGAAGGTCAGGAAACTGATATTTATCAGGAGGCACAGGGATACAGGATGGAGTAGTTTAGGCAGTAGCCTGGAATATTGGTTGTGGGAACAGCTCAGTTGGTGGGGACAAATGATTTTTTTTTTTTGGTACCTGCTGCCTGCTCCCTGCTGGTGGCAAATCCGGTGTTGCTCTGGGTTTCAGATTCTGGTCTTGGGGAGAGGACAGACGAGGAAGACCAATCCAATCCTCCGTATACAAGGCCCGGTTTAGTTTCTAAAAATTTTTACCCTAAATTATTACATCGAATCTTACGGCATATGCATGGAGTATTAAATATAGACGAAAAAAACTAATTACACAGTTTGTTGGAAATCGCGAGACGAATGTTTTAAGACTAATTAGTCCATGATTAGCCATAAGTGCTACAGTAACTAACATGCGCTAATGATGAATTAATTAGGCTTAATAAATTCGTCTCGTAGTTTTCAGACGAGCTATATAATTAGTTTTTTTTATTAGTATCCGAAAACCTCTTCCGACATCCCAAAATATCTGATGTGACATCCAAAAATTTTCATTTCACGAACTAAACGCAGCCTAAACAACCGCACCAATGGGCTTCTCGCTGAAGAAATAAAAGGAGGGCCACAGAAAAAGATGCATACATATATGTATGCATCACATATATTCAGGTTGGGGACGGACAAGGGACAAATTACCTGACGTTAGGACAAATTCTAGTGATGTTTGTTATGCATTCATGTATCCGTTCCTTTGTCCGTTAGGTGAAACTTGCGATTGAAACTTCACCATAAAACTTATCATTGGGCCAACAAATTGAGGTTTAATCCGGAATTTGGTAGACCATCTTTCTCTCGTATCTGAAAGAATGGGTCAACTTGAAGCATCATCCAGCTTACTGAAAATGACATCCTACTAAGTCTATCTAGGTGCAGACAAGGAGCTAGTGGCCAAATAGCCCCCTCCTGGATCATCAAGAACTTAGGGCCTATTTAGTTCCCAAAATTTTTTGTGCAGTACCCATCACATCGAATCTTGCGGCACATGCATAGAGTACTAAATGTAGACGAAAAAAAAACTAATTGCACAGTTAGGTGAGAAATCGCGAGACGAAACTTTCGAACCTAATTAGTCCATAATTAGACACTAATTGCCAAATAAAAACAAAACTGCTACAGGCTCGGTGAACACCTGACACACCATGGATAGCAGAGTAGTACAACAGCGTAAAGTCCTTACATATATATAACCCAGCGGGCTCCAATTTGCAATCATTGGTAACACATAATTTAGTTTCCAGAATGAATTTCTAGCAACAAGTGTCGAAGCCTCTCTCTCTCTACATAAGCTAACCTATTGCTGGTGGCTGTCTCTGTTTGTGTGACGATTCCTCCACATGAAAGATGAGCAAGTCAACGGGGGGTAAGCAAAGATGTTGCTTACAAAACTGGTGTGACAACAATCCCAGGTGCTGTGGATGCGCATCACCTTGGCGAACTTAGGTGGAAGATCTGACAGTCTGGTTTGTATTTGTTCTTGGATGTAGCCTCTTCAAATTTCTTCAGTGGCCCTTCGTTCTCTGTCAAGCCAGTCTGGACAAAGTATCGTGTCCACCATGAAGAACTCCGCAATTTTGCCTGAAGACAAACAAGGTAGATTTTTTCAGTGAATGAATCTAATTTGCCGGTCATGAAAAATCTTCACCCAAAAAGATTATGGCCTTCAGTATGCATAGTATATTCCATTATGGTGTGGAACAGACATACTTGGATTAGACAAAAAAATAGCACAACCAACAGTCTCTGATCAACACCAAGTCACCAACCATCAATAGCACTAACAGTATCCTACTACGGTGTGGAACCAACAAAAAATAAAATAAAACCATAACACGACAAAACTGCTAAAGCAAAAGGCTCTAAACAATACCTGCAATCAATATTCAATGACACTAACAGACTTGGCAATAGGTAACATGTGTATCAAATTACGTCATAATACATCCTTAGTCAATATAATAGATCTAATCTAATTTTGAGATGTCAAACATCCATGCTGAAATATGCCATATAAACAATATTACTAGAGCAGTAATTTCTAGACCATCAGTGTTTATACAGTGTTGCTGTATCATGAACAGGAAATACGTAGAACAATAAGTTTGGCTTAGTAAATTGGACATCTTGTAGTTAAGTCATATGCAAAACAAATTTGCATGCTATCAATAGAAACCATCTATGCATACCGGTCTTCCAAATTTTGGTAGTTCTGAGACCTTAGCTTTCTGCTGACCCGGATTGCCTGTAAAGAAATGAAACAAACATTTCTCAGATGATCTAGACCATCCACGTATACCACAAAAAGTTATGTTTAAACATTTGGTAAATAATGGTATAAAAAAGAGTACAGGAGTAGAGCATTATTCAGGGCCTAGGTGGATATTACTAGCAGATTGCCAACTTTGAATGACTACTCAAAAAGGAATATAGATCTGTTTGAGCAGAAAAGTTTCAGCTCCAGTACCCACCACAAGAGTTCAATCATGTACCTAACTACCTACTCCAGAGACCACACCTTAAAAGTTGATAACACTTTGATCTCCAAGACGTTAGTATCATCTGATGTTGCACTACCCCAGATTTAAATCTGACATCTTAAGACAGAAACACATAGTACTTTTAAGGTTCATCCTTGTATCATCTGATGTTGTGCTATCACATATTTAAATCTGTTATCTTAAGATAGAAACACATACTTCTTTAAGGTTCAACCATATGTTTTCTTTTTATTGTTTCCACTTGGAAAGAAAATCCAATTAGTTCAAGACACACAGCTAAGATACATGGAGTTCTTAATACAGTTAAAGAAAGACACGTGGAAAAACAGCATCAAGAATATTTCAAGTAAAAGATGGTTTGTTTCAAATATAACAGCAACCAAAGAAATATAATCAATCAGTAGTGTTTTATTGCCGATAGTAAAAAAGAATGGATGGCCACTTATTAAAAAAAAAGGTATTTACCACACAAAGGTACAACAATTGGTATGTGTAGGTCAAATGAGGGTTTTCCCAGAAAAAGAGGAGGCAGTAAACATTTCAAGAAAAAACACATACCAGCAAAAATAACAAGGCCATCTGTGGAAACCCTTGCTAAATCCGGAAGCGTTTTGTTCAGATACCTTGGGGTCAGATAATCTAAAGCATCTGACACAACAACAAGATTAAAAGAATCTGGACGGTATGGAAGGGGGAACTTAATATCAGACATACGGACAAAGCCCTTGCGCACGAGGCTTTTGCAAGTACTGTCAGTATCCTCCAAATCATAAGGCTCCACTCCCCAAGCTTCAACTTTTCCTTCTTTCAACAAATTAGAAACTACTGTACAGCTATCAGGGCCTACATGGAGAACCTTTTGCATGGCATTGCCATATGCCTTTTTAAGATATGGAAGTGCCCGCATAACTTCTGATGTGCAAGAACCTGGTTGCAGATGTAGATGGAAAGTCTGAGATTAAGAGGAGAACAAACTTCCCTCATCATCGTGTTGGGAAACAAAAATGTGAAGATGAATAAAGCAATTAAATAATCATTCTACTATCCACTGCAATATTGGGCAACTCAACTTGCAGTTTGACTTGTATTACGCTCATAACCAATTTCACAAATCATGCACCTAATGTAGAAAATTAGGTACTAATCTTCCTGATCAAATGGGAGAAAAGAAAAGGTGAAAAAAAAGAAATCTGTTTTGTTTAGTTACCAAGAATCAGAGAACCAAATCATAGTGGCAAAGCAGAGTTTCAGTGTTCAGAGGAGGGGGGGGGGGATCCTATTTATCATGAGGTTGATTACTGTTACTAGCATTAAATGCATTACTAGGCGCGTGGTTAGTTGGGTGAAAGTTGAAAATTTGGCTACTGTAGCACTTTCGTTTTTATTTGGCAAATAGTGTTCAATCATGGACTAATTAGGCTCAAAACGTTCGTCTCGCAATTTCCAACCAAACTGTGCAATTAGTTTTTTTTCCGTCTACATTTAATGCTCCATGCATGTACCGCAAGATTCGATGTGATGGCTACTGTAGCACTTTTTTGAAATTTGGGGTGGGAACTAAACACGCGCTAGATATTTCATAGCCTACTGAAGAATACCAAACATCAAATCAGCTACAGCCGAAATAGGACACAACTGCAGCAAAAGCGGAGGCAGAACAACATAAATGCAGGGTCTCAATAGGATATTGCTCTTAAGGATAAGCATACAGATTGTGTCTGTGAGATTTTAGGGTAACTGCACTACTAAACAATGCTAAGATAACAATAACATAGCCACGAATAAGATATATTGTTAAAACTAGTTGAGCGTCTTAATTGCAAACTACAATAGCAAGTGCAACCTTGTAATCAGAGAGAACAAAAAAAAAATATTTCAGGCTGCAAGTCTAATGACATGTTGAAGAGCAAGTTTAAGAGAGAAATCAGAAATTTGGATGACTAAAGAAATAACATCAGCAGGTGATTTGACACCCAAAAAGAGAAGTGGAAGGGAGGGGGGAAAATATACCTTCAGACCTGGTCACAGCCTCTCTGCTTGTAACAGTTACACCTGGCCATTAAAGAAAGAGTCAAACTAGAAGTACAAGGAAACACTGATTGGCTTTAGTTTGGTCTTTTGGAACAAACCAGTACATGCCAATAACATAGAACGGTCATAATTCATAGCTGTCAATTCAATACATACTAACTCAAGTCAGTTTGCTTTCAAAATTGCATAATAATACATATGCATTTATTACTTTTTTAACAACCAAATAGCAATTGTGCATGCTTGGCGTGTCCCCACTATCAGACCATGTACTGACTACAAAACAATTGATGAATTTGATTTAAAAAGTTACAAAATCTTTCGCCACCCTACAGCAAATAATTTGATTTGTACATGTCACAAGCCATGTTCTATCGCCAAGTAGCAAGCACAGACTTTTCATAATCCAACATTAATCAGGAAAATTGAGTGAGCGAGTCTAACCGAGAATCTTTAACCGACCTGAGCCGCTGTTGAAGTAGGCGATGAGAAGGATGACACCCTGCAAACATGAGCACATAACACCATCAGCATCCGGAAAATTACAACTAGCAGCAGTAGCAGTCGGGTAACAGACAGAGAGCTAGAATTACCAGGACGACGAGGGCAAAGGTGAGCACGGGAGGCGAGCGTGACTTGGGGTGGAACAGGCCGCCGACGGACGGCAGACTCCCGTCCGACACCCGCCGGCTCGGGTTCACCGACCTTCTGGACATCCTCCCCTCCCTCTCTCCCTAATCCGACCACCCAAGCTCTATCTCTCTCCCCCTCGATCACCTGGTCACACGAACACAGCGTCGCTCAGATTATTGGCCACAAAAATTCGAAATAAAATGGGAAATCTCCCACAATGCAGCGGCACGGGATGCATCCGCAGCCCGCAAGGCCCCGCGTCGGCCGTAGATCGGAATCCCTTCTAGCGCGAGGCGGTACCTCTGGCAATGGAGGCGGCGCGGCGGCGGTCGGAGACGAGGAGGAGGAACCCGGTGCTAGGGTTGCCGGATTGGGGGTGGATCTGAGGCGCGGAGGTGGGGCGGAGTGGGGTGGGGGTGGAGGGGCAGCCAGCGGGTGGCGATCCGGCGCGATAGGGACGGCACGGCACGGGCACGGGAATGGGATTAACTTCGCTGAAGCTCACGCACAGGGGAATAAAGCGCGTCCTGCACTCCTGCTGCTATATGCGACGGTGGCAGATCAGCACGCCATTAGCGACCGAGATGAGGGGATTAGTGGAGCGCGGCCCGAATTCCGAGGGTGGGGAGGAGGAGATTTTGTTAGGGGATGTCGGTCGTCGACGCGTCCTGGCCTAGGGGGACACTGACTGGTGGGCCCCTCCTGTCTTTTCTATTTCCTTTTTGTGTGTTGGTTGCCGGCCCGGGTGGGTTTCTGCCCAACCCCATCGTGCTCGTCCAGAATGTTCACTGCTCGTCACTGGTCAACGCACAAATGGCCATTCGTAACCCTGCTATAGCATCATCGATCAGGTTTCAGTGTACCTAACACTTACATAGTTGCGGACTGATAAATTAAATAAAAACACAGTTGCACGCTAAAAAAAAAAAGTGAAAAGAAACACAGCTGAGTCAATGTGCCAATGTAGAAGCCTCAGAGCCCTGCGTTTGCATAAACTAAAATCACTTGTCAGGATCATCTGAGCCTATATCCCAACCTAGAATAGTTGTTTGGTTTGCATCATGAGTTGGAGCGATCTATCATCAACCCATCCTTCATAATCTTCTCCGGTAGCTTAATTTGACGGACTGGTTGATTCCTCAAAAAACGCTACATGACCTGGCTCCGTTCCACGATGGATGAACAAATTGTGGATAGAGCGATGCCGCAATCCAAACAGATTGTAATAGATTGCAATTTAAGATGCTCAAATGTATCACCAAAGAAACACGGTAAGCTTTCAAAGCGTTGGTTTGTTTGGTGATGTCAAAAGGCTACTGGAGTACACGTCGGTGTAAGTATAGATTTGCAAAATCCATATAAAAAATATAAATTTGAAAAGAAACAGAAAATATAAATAAAAAAATTCGAGACGTAGCACCGTTAAAACCAACTGCCTACTTGTGAGAAACTGAGACCGAGAGCAGTGCATGTACAACAGCCGAACCCAACCATGATCGCGTGACATCACGTGAGGAGACGAAAGCAATGTGCGCACCAGAGCCAATCGTGCGGCCCAAGCCCACTACGGTTTCCACTTCAACAAGAACGGCTCGATCCGTGCGTTCAAAAAAATTAATGTGCGTTCAAAGATCCATCGTCCCAACTGACGGGGCTTGTCACACCCTTCGCCGGCGATCGTCGTCGACGTGAGCACGCAAGAAGAACCAGTGACGAGAACGTCGGCAGGGTAAACCCCTCTGTCTTGGTTGTGTTTTGATTTCTGATGAATGTCTCCCTCGTTACAGTAAACGGTGCAGCACTTATGTGCTCTTACAGACCATCAGGACCCACACGACAGTGTCTCACTGGAAAACGTAAATATACTTTTACGCTAACTGTTTACATAACACGGCTTCCCTGCTCACTGTATGTCACCTGGCACGACATCTCCCCCCTGAGCTACCGCTTGTCCCCAAGCCAGCGCATCTGGGAATCTCTTCTTGAGCACATTGTAATCTTCTCAAGTCGTAGCTGATGATGGTAGACCGGTCCAGGTGACCTTGACTTGAGGAATCGCCGTATTGCCTTTCTTGACCAACCGACGCTCCAGAATTGCTTCAGGCTTTGCCGCTACAGCTTCCAAGTTAGTAGTGACTGGAAGTGTATCATACACAGGAGTATAGTCTGCAATGAAAGGCTTTAGCTGAGAAATGTGAAAAACAGGATGAATTAAAGATCCTTCTGGCAATTCAAGCCGATAGGCCACATTTCCAATGCGCTCATGTACTGTATATGGTCCAAAGTACTTGTAAGCGAGTTTTGGAAAGGGTCTGTTAGCCACTGAGGATTGTGTGTATGGCTAGAGTTTCAGCAACACTTGATCGCCAACCGAGAAATGATAATCCTGCCTCTTCTGATCTGCCAACAACTTCATACGGTTCTGTGCTTTGGCTAGATTTGTCTTTAGGGCCTGTAAGTGCAATTCCCTGTTTTCAATGTGTCGGGGGCCTAATACTAGGGTACCCAATGAGGTGGAACTAATAAACATTGAACGTTGGCGCTTCTGGTCAGACAAGAGCGCTACTACGCTTCTTGCCCGAACGACGAAAGATTGGCTCCGCCTCGCTCGGCCCCCGAGGGCTGGCTCCGCCTCACCGACCCCCGAGGACTGGCTCCGCCTCGCCCGACCCCCGAGGGCTAGGCTCCGCCTCGCCCGACGGCCGAGGGTAGACTCCGCTTCACCCTACAAGTACACCCTGCTCCATCATAAGGATGAGCACAGGGTACGACATGACACTCGAGTCAAACACCGTACCAAGGACCATGCCCTGCGCCACGATAGGAAAAGTACCGCCAGGGTATAACGGGATGGACGCTTTAGACCATTCCGGCATTGCAGCGTCCAAAAGTATTGTAGGTGCCGCCTTCAGCCCTCAAATACGGAACCCGACATAGACATACGACAACCACTATGGTCCAGGAAGAGACTCGCGCCCTCTACAATGACGGGTGTACTGTCACTATGTCGTGGTCCCAAAGGAGCGGTGCCCTCTCCATGACCCCTTGGGCCCACCAGATCGGAGCATTCGCTTCTGCCTCCGGATGCCCTATCCGATCGGAAGGCCTTGCCCAAAGCGCTACTTTTGACTCCGACCCCGCGTCCCTTCGACCGGGGCTCGTAGGAACCAGAAGGCGTGCGGAAGAAGGCAGGGCAAGGCTCATAAGTCGAAACCACTATACCAGAGACCATACCCTACGCGGAGCAGTATTCTGTAGCCATCCTGACATTCTACAGTGGCATCGATAGTGTTGTAGACGCCTACCATTATCTGGTATCCACCGGTATGGGCAACAAGGCTTGGTAGACGTGAACAACAAGGCTCGGTAGCATACGCACCCTTTCCCTCTCACTTGTAAAGCCTCCCCCTTCATCTATAAAAGGGGAGGTGCTTCCTCCAACAAGGGGACCAACTCTGGACGGATAAGTTGAACACACACGACACTTCATACACAGCTAAGCAGCGACTAAGCTCTTGGCAACCTTTTCGATCATTCCATCAGAGACTTGGGACCAGTCCCTCTCTCGGTCGTTTGTACCCCCTGCTACGAACCTTTTTTTAGTGCTAATAACACAAGCAGCAACTGACTGGACGTAGGGACATTTAGCCCGAACCAGTATAAACCTTGTGTCCTTTAGCGCACCATCCGGGCCTAGCGCGCATCAATTATAAATTCACTAGCCAGTGTTTGTTCGAAACACCGACAGTTGGCGCGCCAGGTAAGGGCCTTTATGCGTTCCAAATTAGGCCTTAGATGGCTAACCATGCAATCAGCTGGGTCCCAGGTGCACACGTGCGTTTTGGTGACCTAGACTTCATTGTCACACTGGGAGGAGAGTTGGCGCTGGCCCACGCGGCCGTCCAGTCTCCCCCATCAGCCAACTTCAGCTACTGGAGGCTTGAGGGCTAGCCGAGCGTCTCCCTTGGACCCCAGCTGTCCAGAGAGGCCTCGCACCGCATCACCCTCTCTCCAGAATGCTCCACACGGCGCGCCTTGATGGCGTTTTTGTTCGGTCTCTGCAACACCACGGCGACCGTAAGCCACCTTGTGGCCCAGCGCGCGATCCCGTTTCCCACAAACAGCGAGTTCGTGGGGATGATCAAAAGCATTACTGAATCCCTCCACGGCCTCCTCGTGGAGGGCGCGGGGTCGGACTCTGGTTCTGACTCCGATCGGGGGAGCCATCATCCCTCTCGGGAATGCTTCATGGCAGAAACCTCCGAGAGACATGTCGAAAGCGCCTCCGAGGAGGAGGTCACCCTGGCAGGCAACCTCGGTGATGGAGCCAAAGGGGGAGCAGTAGCCCCACCTCATGTAGGGGTGGAGCAGCTGGAAGCCCAAAAACGGGAAATAGATGAAACCGGACAGCAGCTTGTTTGGGAATACAAGAAGATCGACGAGGAGATCAGGCGCCACGGAGATGGAGGGTACGCACGCGCCGTGGCCCATGATGTGAACCAAAGGATCATCGCCGATGATGAAACCCTTCCCCGCTTTGCTCGTGCGAGACAGAACATCGCCACCGCGACGGCCCTACTTCAGGGCCTTCCAGAGGCCGCGACGCCCGAGGATCGCTGGGTCCACCGTGAGATTCGCACGCTACATGAGCGTGCTACAGCATAGCAGGCGGAGAGCTCGATGTCTCGACGACACGAGCCTAATGCCAGCTAGCGTACCCCCTCGGTGTGTCCCGCTAGGGATGCGTCCGGCCACCAAGCACCATAGAGCGGCGGGCAGCGCGCTGTAGTCCCAGTACATCAACGTCTCGGCCATAACCACAACGCACGCAGCACCCTCGACGCCCGTAGACACGCCCACGGTGACCCGGGGGAAGGAGCCCGCTACGGCTATCATCCTCGACACGACGGACGCTACGACAGTGGCGAGGACCGGAGCCCAAGCCTCGGCCTGCTAGGCCCTCAGGCCTTCGGCCATCACATCCTCAACGCTGTGTTCCCACCAAGGTATCAGCCACCAACCAACATCCCTAAGTACTCTGGGGAGACAAACCCTAGACTTTGGCTTGAAGACTATCGGCTTGCCTGTCAAGCCAACGGTGCGGATAATGATGATTTCATTATCCGCAACCTTCCACTGTTCCTTGCTGATTCAGCACGAGCGTGGTTGGAGCACCTTTCATCCGACGCCATCTAGGGTTGGGTGGACTTAAGGGAGATCTTTGTGGGGAACTTCTAGGGCACATACAAATGTCCTGGAAACCCCTAGGACCTCAAGAACTATCACCAAAAGGCCGGCAAAACCCTCCGCGGGTACATCCGGCACTTCTCCCGACAGTGCAATGAGCTCCCTAACGTCGTCAACGCCGACGTGATAAGAGCCTTCCTATCCGGGATGACCTATGAGTCTTTGGTCCATAAGCTAGGATGCAAGGGCTCGCGGACCACCAAGGAGCTCCTGGACATAGTCACCAGCCATGCCTCAGAAGAAGAGGTGGTCGGAGCAATCTTCGACCACTCCAACAGCAAGGCAAGGTGAGACGAGGGTGCCAACGAAGGCACCTCCAATCATTCCACCAAAAGAAAAAACAAGAAGCAACAGCGCGAGGACCCACTCGTGGCTGCTGCTGACCGCAAGGGTGGTCGGAAGCCCACGGAGGGTGCTCCGAACCACTTTGAGAAAATGCTCGAGGGGCCATGCCCAAACCATGCCTTCCCCATAAAGCATCTGCTCAAGGACTACGGCCTTATGTGCAAGTTCTTGGCCAGGAGCACCAATAAGGGGGAGCAGGGGAAGGAACCTACCCCCACTACCGACGACGCCGAGGAGAAGGACGACGGCTTTCCAACGTCGGATGGCTGTCTCATGATCTTTGGAGGCTCAACGGCCTACGACTCCAAACGTCGTCAGAAGGTCACATGTCGCCAAGTCTACATGCCCTAGTCGGCCACACCTCTCTTCCTCTGGTGGTCGGAGTCTGCCATAACCTTCGATCGGACCGACCATCCGAACTCTATCCTGCATCCAGGAAGGTATCCGCTGGTCGTCGACCTGATCGTCGGCCCAAAGCGCCTCACCAAAGTTCTGATGGACGGAGGCAGCGGCCTCAACATCATGTATGCAAAAGATGCTCAATGTAATGGGCATCGACCGAACGCACCTCCACCCAATCTGAGCGCCTTTCCACGACGTCATCCCCGGAAAGCAGGCCACGCCACTCGGACAGATCGATCTTCCCATTACCTTTGGGGATCAGTCCAATTATAGGACTGAGACCCTTACCTTTGACGTGGTAGGGTTCCCCGGAACCTTCCACGCCATCTTAGACGACCATGCTACGCGAAGTTCATGGCCGTCCCCAACTACACATACCTCAAGCTGAAGATGCTAGGCCCACACGGGGTCATCACCGTCAGCACCTCCTTCCAGTGGGCCTACGAGTGTGAAGTCAAGTGCTGCGGCCATGCCACAGCATTCGTCGCCTTTGGGGAACTCGCTGCCCTCAAGGAGGAGGTCGTCGAAGAAGCGCCCGACACAAAGAAATCGTCCAAGTTGTTCGAATCGATAGAGGGCTCCAAAGAGGTCCCCATAGACCCCAGCAGCTCCGAGGGTAAAATGGTACGCATAGGTACCACGCTCTCCTCCAAATAGGAAAGCGCGCTCATCGACTTCCTCCACGACAACAAAGATATCTTTGCATGGAAACCCTCGGATATGCCAGGCATCCCGAGGGAGGTCGCCGAGCATACCTTGAAAATCCACCTAGGCTCCAAGCCGGTGAAACAACACCTCTGCCGCTTCAACGAGGAAAAGCACAGGGCCATCGGGGAAGAGATAGCAAAACTACTTGTCGCCGGATTCATCAGGGAAGTTCACCACCTAGAGTGGTTAGCAAATCCTGTTCTTGTATGAAAAAAGAGCGGGAAATGGAGGATGTGTATTGACTACACTGGTCTCAACAAGGCATGCCCAAAAGACCCGTTTCCTTTATCACGCATCGACCAAATAGTCGATTCCACCTCAGGGTGCGAAACCCTCTACTTCCTAGACGCGTACTCCGGCTATCACCAAATCACGATGAAAGAGTCCGATCAACTCATGACATCTTTTATCACCCCCTTTGGACCGTTCTGCTATGTCTCAATGCTGTTGGGTCTGAAAAATGCTAGGGCCACTTACCAGTGCTGTATGCTCAATTGCTTCGGGGACCTCATCGGGCGGACCATTGAGGTCTATGTCGACGACATCGTAGTTAAGTCCAAACGGACTGACCACCTTATCACCGATCTTGAGCAAACCTTTGTGAAACTCTAGGCAAATTGCATCAAACTCAATCTCGAGAAATGTGTTTTCAGGGTCCCGAGAGGCATGCTACTCGGCTTTATCATCTTCGAGCGTGGCATCGAAGCCAACCCAGAGAAAATCTCAGCCATCACAAGGATGGGTCTGATCTAGAACATAAAGGGGGTTCAATGGGTCGTAGGGTGCCTCGCCGCCCTCAGCCGATTCATCTCACGCCTCGGCGAACAAGGACTCCCCCTTTATCGACTACTAAAGAAAGTCGACCGCTTCAAGTGGATAGCTGAGGCCCAAGAAGCGCTTGACACGGTCAAGCTGCTTCTAACAAAACCCCCGATCTTAGTCCCTCCAAGCGATAGAGAATCCCTCTTGCTATACATAGCGGCCACCACGCAAGTGGTTAGCACTGCCCTAGTAGTAGAACAGGAAGAAGAGGGGCACACCCTCAAGGTCCAGCGCCCGGTGTACTTCATCAGCGAGGTACTATCCAACTCCAAAACCCGCTACTCCCAAATCTAGAAGCTCCTATACATCGTCCTCATCACCAAAAGAAAGCTACGCCATTACTTTGAGTCACACCCAGTGACAGTAGTGATGTCATTCCCCCTCGACGAGGTCGTCCATAGCCAGGACGCCAGAGGAAGAACCACAAAGTGGGCACTCGAGCTGATGGATCAAGGCATCGGGTATACCCCCTAAACAACGATCAAGTCCTAGGTGCTGGCTGACTTCATCACAGAGTGGACCGAGGTCCAGATGCCACCAACGGTCATCGATCAAGAGTGCTGGATGATGTATTTCGATGGGTCGCTGATGAAGAAGGGCGTCGGTGTGGGGCTGATCTTCATATCACCCCTCGGGGTCTGCATGAGGTACATGGTTCGACTTCATTTTCCCTCATCAAATAATGTGGCCGAATACGAGGCCCTCGTTAATGGCCTATGCATCACCATCGAACTGGGCATCCAATGCCTTGACATTTAGGGTGACTCTCAGCTAGTTGTTAACCAAGTCATAAAGGAGTCCAACTGCCATGATGCCAAGATGGCTGCATACTGCCAAGAAGTTCGACAGCTGGAGGACAAGTTCGATAGCCTCGAACTTAATCATGTCCCGAGGCACCTCAACGAGGTGGCCGACGCACTCATGAAGGCGGTGTTCGGTCGAGAGTCGATGCCAATGCGCGTCTTCGCTAGCGACCAACGCAAACCCTCGGTGCGCTATGAAGAGTCAGATCAGGCCAAGGATGGCCCATCTGATCCGGCCCTGAGGGCTGACCCGTCGACTGTTCCGTCCGACCCTGAGGTCATGGAGCTTGAAGAGGATCCGGCCATAGAGCCCAACCCCTCGGATGACTGGAGAATGCCATACCTCGACTACCTCCTTCGCGACACACTGCCAACGGATAGGATGGAAGCTCGATGGCTTGCACGTCGTGCCAAGTCCTTCGTCCTTGTAGAAGGCGAACTCTACCAACGGAGCCACACTAGGATCCTGTAGCTCTGCATCCCCGGTGAATAAGGAAGACTTTTGCTGAGCGACATCCACGATGGGGTCTATGGTCACCATGCCGCGCCAAGAACCTTGATTGAAAACATATTCTGATAGGGCTTCTACTGGCCCACTGCAGTAACCGACACCGAGCAAATCGTGTGCACCTACAAAAGGTGTTAGTACTACGCTCGGTAGACTCACCTCCTATCCCAGGCACTCCAGATGATCCCCATCACGTGGCCCTTTGCGGTCTGGGGGCTCGACCTAGTTGGGCCACTCAAAAGGGCGCCTGGGGACTTCACCCACCTACTTGTCGCCATAGATAAGTTTACGAAATGGATCAAAGCTTGACCGAACTCCACGATCAAATCCGAGCAAGTTGTACTGTTCTTCCTCGACATCATCCATCGCTTTGGAGTACCGAACTCCATCATCATAGACAACGACATGTAGTTCACCGGCAAGAAATTCATTCGATTCTACGATGAACAACACATCCGGATCGATTGGGCAGCCATCGTGCACCCCTGGATGAATGGGCTGGTCGAGCGCGCAAACGGCATGCTCCTGCAGGGCCTTAAGCCTAGGATCTTCAACCGGTTGAACAAGTTTGGCGCGCGCTAGCTCGCCAAGCTCCCGACGGTGCTCTAGAGCCTAAGGACACCTCCCAGCTGGGCCACTGGCTACACACCCTTCTTCATGGTCTACGGTTCCGAGGCTGTTCTCCCAACAGACCTTGACTACGGAGCACCAAGAATCAGAGCATACGACGAACAGGGGGCCAAAGCATCCCACCAAGACGCCATGGACCAACTAGACGAAGCCCGCAACATCGCCCTCCTCCGTTCGGCCAAGTACCAGCAGGCGTTGCGATGGTACCACAGCCGATGGGTGTGGGACCGAGCCTTCAATGTTGGGGACCTTGTCCTCCGCCTTGTGCAGAGCAACAAGGACCGCCACAAGCTCTCCCCACCCTGGGAGGGGCCGTACGTCGTCGTGGAAGTGCTCCGCCCAGGCGCCTACAAGTTGAAAACCATCAACAACGAGATCTTCACCAACGCCTAGAACATCGAGCAGCTACATCGCTTTTACCCTTAAATAAATGCATACTTCTTCTTATCAGTTCTTGTCTTTATAAATCTCTGATCTTTAATGACATCCGACCCCTGCAAACTGCGAGGGGTTGGATCTCACCCGAGGGCTGATACAAATGGTACAAGTACGTTTATCTTTTAGACACTTCTTGTGTTACCTTTGCAAACATTCTCTAAGTTCTCCACTTTTCCCGTAACAAGTCCTAAGGGCTAGGATTTTAGGAGCAAATTCTGAGTATAACTGGTAGGACTGCGGGAATCGCACGCCCCAGTGGCTACGACTTCTTTGCTCACTAGCGTAATCAGAATTAGTTCTCCGCACTCCTAGTTTTTTGCAACTTGAGCCATGGGAAGGGTCGGAGGGCACCAAAATCTCTTCTACAAAAAGAGAAAGCTGAAAAACTGTTTGCCGAAACAAAAGATGAAAATTTGTTTATTTTTGCACAAATTCACCACTTACAAAGTGATTTCATCGCAAGAAGGACTAATGTATTCTTAAAATTCAAAGGACTGTTCATTCGGGCCCCTCCCACAAACTTATTCAATTATAGTCTCTACCTAGCTCTGCTATGAGTGCTACCATGGCCGCCGCGCCACGCTCTCCATCGACAATGTCCAGCCATGTATATGGGTCACTTCATCTACTGCGGCCGCCGCACCATGCTCTCCATCAGCAACGTCCTACCGCTTCCTAGGATCCTCGAAGGCGCCATCATCTGCAACGTCGAGCACCACGCCAGCGACTATGGTGTCCCTCCATCGGGGCGTCCAGGGACTACGCCATCGTCATTAGCTGCAACCCCGACAGCAGCGCCTCTATCGGGGCGTCTAAGGACTACGCCATCATCATCAGCCACAACCTCGACAGCGGCGCCTCCGCCGAGGCGTCCAGGGACTATGCCATCATTATCAACTGCAACCCTAACAATGGCGTCGGGGTAGGAAACGCCTCTCGCTGAAGGAAGGCCGCAACAAACGATGGCAAAGTCAACGATGTTCGGCGCCCTCCAGTGCTCCCCCTCCTTTGGCAGTAGTGACCCTTCCTCAGCACAGGCAACCCGCACCATCTCATCTACGTTGGATGACCTCCGGCTCGACATCATGCTCTAGATTCTTGAGTGGATCTGTGAGTTTTTTCTCTCCCTGGCATTACCCTCTCTTACTTAGGAACCGATGCATTCGGTGGAAAGGAAGGAAAAGATATGGCGGCTCAGAGGCTGGTGAGGAGGTGGGATGAGAATTCCTCTTCCCTCCCACCCCCTATTTAAGGAAGGGGCTCAACAGCTGAGGAAAGGCAAAAGGTTGGGATGAAAAACTCTCTGCCTTCCCCTATTCAATGCAAATGCGAAATCAATGCTGACAGAAATATGAGGGGACGCAACGGAGCCAAAGGGGTGCGCTCTGGTCGATGAGACGTCACCTAGTCAGACGGAACATCATCTGGGTGTGGCTCGCCATTAATGCGCCCTGGGCGCAAGAACCGGGGCACGCTCACATGTAGGCAACTCTCCGTTTCCCCAGGCAGGACCATGGAACGACCCAACAACGGAACCCCCCTCTAGGGGGAGCCTGACGGGCCACCTAGGTCGATCGGGTGGCCTAGGCAAAACAATGAACGAACGACCATTGAAAGATAAGCACCTCTATTTACTTACTTTGAGTGTTAATTTCTTTACCGAGCCTCCGACCCCGGCAACAGCAGAGGCACAGACATTGCTCGAGGGCTGCCGAGGGTGTCTATTTGTTTAGACACCCCCTTCGCCCGACCCCTCCTTACGTTTAAAACCAGAAGCGTGGCGTGTGGGTATAAAACTTTGAATACAGCTGGATGAACCATCGGACCTTATGCCTCAACGGCTACGGTGTTTTATGTTCACCATTATAAACCGAACTCACAGTTCCCCGCACTGCAAGCCTCGTCTCCTGCCTTCCCGAAAAGGGTTTGGAGGGGTCCACCTACAGAACCTCCTTCGAGGAGAAGATGTCAGGTCGACTAAATCAATCGGGGGGGGGGCTCAAATTACCGCCGAGGAACAAGAACAAAAAATAGCGACTCTTATGTAGGTTACGCCAACCTCGTCGCAAACATCGGGTCCAAACCCCGCATGGACACATCTGGCTGGAGCTTCCCATCGCTTGTGTCACCAAGGTAACGTTACCAAACCCCACTTTTGTTTCAATTAAGTAATACATTGAAACCATACATCCAAGCATTGCATATGCAAATCTCTACATCTCAACGCTTCGTGTCGCGTCACGAGGCGGTAGTCGCCTCATTCAACATGAGTGGTGACCGACCGAGGTTCGAAGGCTAGCCCACGAAGGGCTCGAGGCCGCCTTGCATCAAACAGAGCTAGGGGAGAAAAATAGAGACGAGCCCCAGTGGCCTTGCCTGACCCTGCACAGAAGCGGATAGGGACGTCTCGGCCTTTCTCGTTTGATTCTAACCCCGATCCAAACCCATAGAATCTCCGTTGAGGAGAGGCCAATGGGCCACCTAAGCCTATCGAACGGCTTGGGCATCTGCCGGGAGGCGGGTTAAGAAGTAGTGAAATGCCACATGAGGGCTCTACCGATCCTATCAGCGAATGATGGACCCAGATTTCACATGAACATACCCGATAGCGAGCTCATTGAGCGCGACACTCGAGCCATCGAGGCAAGTGTCGTCGACTCAGCCCCTCCGATTGCGGAAACTGAGGATGGGGTAATGCGCAAAAACATGGCCGACCCCCATCAGACCCTAAAGGGCTCGGGGGCTCGAGCTGGATCGAGAAACCAAGGTTTGAAGGCTGACCTGTGAAGGGTCCAGAGCCGCCCCGCATTGAACAACAGCCAGGGGAGAAAACGCAAATGAGCCTCGGTGGCCTCTACCCAACCCGCATTGAGGCAGGTAGGGTCATCTCAACCTTCTAGTTCAATCTAGCCCCTCGCTGATCCCATAGAAACCCCATTAAGGGGGAATCTGTTGGAAGGTGAGGCAAGGAGCAACGGAATGCCACCGAGGGCTTTGCCGACTCTATCGCAAAGTAATGGGATCAGATTCCGTCCGAACATCCCCATTAGAGAGCTCGTAAAGTGATCAATGAGACCGAACATACGGTCACGCAGCGATCGCCAAGTAAAGGGAACGTGCGAATACCAAACGTAAGTTCGCTTCCCTCGCTCTAGTCTCTAGTAACATCCGACCCCAGCAACCACAAGGGGTCGAATCTCACTCAGGGGCTGATAAAGGTACGAGTACCTCATTTCTTTTTTTGAAAAAGTCATTACAGTAAACCTCTTCCTCGCACCAAGACTAGCGGCAAAGTTCGGGGGAACAGATTGGTAAGACTGCAAAAGGCCCATGCCTAGACGGCTACGGTAATTTTGCTCAACTAGCACAATCAAAATTTCCCCTAAACACCACGGGCCCTACGGTCTAAACAAACGGAAGGGTCGGATCGCGTAAATCTTTTCTCATTGCAAAAAAGAAAGAAGGTAAGATCAAACAAATAAAACAAAATTGCGAAACAAAAGCCACGAATCCATTTTCGGACACAAAAGTACTAACACTTGTTCACATATTATAGATAAGTATTTTCAAACTTATTCAATTAACTACTTTCATGAAGGGAGAACCTCTTCTTTCGGCCTATTCGCCAGGTTCCGTGCAAGGGGAGCCACCGCCTTCTCCATCTCGTCCAGCTCAGCATCTTCATAGATCAGCGTGAAGCCTTGGCTCATTACCTCCAAGTTGATCTCCTGATCATAATGAGAACAGGCAACGATGAAGGCCTGGGTGATCCTGGCGTGAAAGGCGTCCTCCTCAAGTTGCCCTACCCGCGCCGTGATACCCGCAGCACGAGTCGCGAGCGAGCTGGTTCCCTTTGGTTGTGCCACCCCTAGGTCGTCGATGACCACCCCGACAGCGGCTTGCAAAAGGTCATGCTCATCACTCTTGGTCTAAAGGATCCCTTGCACTTCAGTAAGCTCCTTGTCTAGCCTGGCAGCAACATCCTCGGTGTCCAACCTTCGGTTCACCGCGGCTCCAAGATCTGCCCGGAGGGACTCGACCACCCAACGCTCCTTGTTGCACTCCCGGATGGCCCAGTCATGATCCTCACGAGCTGTTCCATGCTCCGAGCGAAGTCTTTCCTTAGTTCGGCATAACTCATCCTGCTCCCTACGCAACCGGGTGATCAGCTCGGCATCCCGGTCCGTCCTCTGCTACAACGCCGTGGACCTCTCCTTAGCCTTCAGCTTGAGGCCCCGCTTTGTCTCTAGCTCCGATAAGAGCTCAATGGCCTGCTCACTGGCCGCAGCATCCTTCTAGAGCAGCTCGTCCCACTCCTTTCGAATCCTGGCGGCCTCCTCCCCATCTAGCTTCACCTTCGCCAATAGGCCCTCAAACATCCCATGGATCTCCTCCACGTCCTGACGCACCTCAGCCTCTCATTGCTGGGTGGTAGCTAGCTGTGCCCCCACATCTCCTCATAGCCGGGCCTCCTCGGTGAGGCGGTCCCATTCTGCCTTTTGCTCATGAAGGAACTGGGACTTATTCCGGCTATGAGCAACAATACTCTGAAAAGAAGACCGGTATCTAAAAACACAAAAACACAAAAATGCATCAAGAAAGAAGAAAACAAGGGAGAAGATCAAGCAGATACCCGGCTAGAAGGAATGAGGACTTCGTGCAAGGCACCACTGGCCTCCCTCAGGGCACCCATCACAGCTGAGAACCCAACGTCAAGATTTTCCCGCTCTAAGCTCTCGGCAGCGTCATCAAGCGAAAAAAGAACCAACATTGGGTCCTGAGTGGCCATCCACTAGAGCGGCGGCTCGCCCCGCGTGGGGGAGCGGTTGCCTCCTAACAATAGGGCCAAAGGTGGCTCCCTTCTGGTCCTCCCCACCACCGTCACAATGCTCAAACACCCTCCGGCCATGTCCTCCTCCATCAGGCCCACCTCGGGCGCCGCGGCCTAGGCCACCGGTGGCGCGGATTGCGCCGCTCCCTAGGGCACCACCATGGCGACATCCGGCCCTGCCGGGCCTACTACGATCGTGGGCACCACCGCCTGGGTCTCCGGTGGCATAGACTGTGCTGCTCCCACGGACGCCATCGCGACTGCAACCGGAAGCGCCTGGCTCGTTGGGGTTGGGGACCGTACGATCAGATCCCTCTCTGTCTAGCCCGCATCGAACGCCGTCGTTTGAGCCACCAGAGGCATGGACTGCGCCGGCCCCTCGGACGCCACCATGGCTACGTCCGGCGGCTCCTGGCTAGGCGCAGTCATGACCACATCCACCGGTGATACTGGACTCTCGGCTGGTGGGGTCACACCCACCATGGAAGACGCCGCCTGCTCGGCAACCACCGAGGGCACAGGCATCGCCAGATTGGCCAATGAGGCCGTAGCGTCAGCGCCGCTTCTGCCCAAAATAGGGGTGACGTCGGGCAGCGCGGTCCATCCTGCCTGGAGGGCAAGGCTCTTCTTGGGTGCCAGCCCCAGAGAGCGGCCTGTCCGCAAGAATCTACACAAAGGTGAAGGGCATAAGGTCAAAGCAGGAAAATAAAAAGGAGGAAAAATAGGGAAATTAGTGGCTTACTTTAGCGCCTTTGGGCGGTGGGAGCATTTTGGGGATGAACCCCTAGACCCCCCCGACTCATCTAGGCGGGCCCGTTTCGAGCCTACCCCCTGCTCCCGGGCAAGGGAGCTTGTCTCCCTTATCTCCGAGGGCATGGCAACGGAGCCATCCCTCTCCGTCAATGCCTCAGGTAGGGCGGCAGCACCACTCACTTCTGTCATCTCGTGGGGCATGACAACATAGCCGCCTCCCTCCATTAGCACCTCGGGGGCAGCGGTGGGTTCGCCTCCTCCCACCCACCGATCCTCCGCTAGCACCCCACGTGAACTGGCGGACTCTCTGGCTCCCGCTAGCCCCGAGGATGGGCTAGAGGTTCGGCCCACCTCGGCCGACCTCATGGACTCGCTTCCCTCCATGTGGAACGGGAATTTTCCCTACATGGATGGATGGGCACTTGTTAGCGTATCCTCGTCCTCCAGGATGTCCCAATCCATGTCGATAGCTACCTCATCATCATCGTCATCGTCATCTTCACTACCAGTCTCCTCTCCTCGATCTCGAGCTTGCTGCCTCCGTATCACCTTTTTCTTCGTGAGCTCCCTTGTCCTCTTGTCCCAACCAGCCACGGCGTGGTTCGCTACCGTCCGGGTTGGGTCCTTTGGCAGCGGAGCTGGGCTATCTTTGAAGAACAGTCCCCCAGCTAGTCCCGCTATCCTGAGGTTAGCATCAAGAGGCCAAAAATTCAAATGAAAAGAAAAGCAAGGGAAAGGAAACTTATGAATTCAACAAACCCTGGTTCCGGTCGAATTGGGGGATGCCCCGGCACCGAATACACGAAGTCAAGGACGGCACCAATAGAGTCCTTCATGGGCTCCATGGCCTCCTTGATGCGCTGCACCACTTTAGAGGGAGGGAGTGCTTCTTCAGAAAGCACCATCCCTTCGAACGACGCCCGGGCACCATCTAATATAGGGGAAGCACGCGCACCATTAGCGGCGCAACCCTCCTCGCATGGTAGGCGCCGATAATCCCTGATCCCTTCATGCCCCTCTCCTTTAGGGTTCGGAGGGCGGTAAGAATGTTGTTAAGGTGCTTCTTCTCCTTGCCCGTGACACCCCACCCCCACGACCCCAGGGTCTCCACGATGTAGCACCCGGTGAAAACTAGCAAGGGGGTGGTGGCGTCATTCTTGACATAGAACCATTGCGACTGCCATCCCTTGTTGGAGGTGGACAGACGCATTAGCGGGTACACTCCTGTCTGGTTGCTATGGAGGTGGATGCCAGCGCAACCCACCAGCGCGTGCAGCTCTTGCTTCTTGGCCCGCCTCTTCAGAAGATTGACAGCGAAGAGATACCACCACCGGTCAAAATGGGGACTGATCCCCAAGAACCGCTGGCACAGGGCGACGAACACCGCAATGTGCTAGATCCTGTTGGGGGTAAGGTGTTGAAGCTCCACCTGGTAGTAGTCCAGCAGTCCCTAAAGGAACTGATGGGTAGGCGTGGCGAATCCCTGCTCATGGAAGTGGGCGAAAGACACGACGTACCCTTCGGGTGGCTGCAGTTCCTCCTCTTCACTGGGCAGCCACCACTCCTCGGCGGTGGTCAACGGGCGAAGGAGGCCTCGGTGGATGAGGCCCTCTAAGTGCTGAGGGGAGATGTTGGATTTGTACCCCGGGTCCATTGCGACGGCGAGAGCAGCACGGGGAACAAGGCAGCAGTGAGTTTAATGATGGGAGCAGTGCGTGTATCGGAGGCTCTGGCAATTGACAGCGGAGGTTGGCGATGCGAAGGCGAAAAGGCGAAGTACAGAACCCTAGGGGCGGACCTCGTGGTTTTATAGGGGCGACGGATGCGAGAAGTGCAACCGTCCGCCTCAATCTCTGGGCCTGCCACGCACACTACCGCATCACCTCGTGGGATATGCGCCCGCGATCCCTATCCTTTCCCACTAAAATCGTGCTGGATGGTTCGCCTTCCCAAGCGGACTGGACTCCTTTCCCACAGAGGGGATATGGGTCAGAATGCTTCTTCTCTGGCCCACCTAGGCCCAGAACGCCTCCAGGGATCGGCCCGATGATCTCAACGACCAACCCAATAGGGGATGGGCTCGTAAGCAACCGAGACCTAGGTACACGACCATCAGTAGGGCCTCGATCCAAAGTCGAGCCCCCGGTTAGGCTGACCCTGGACAAAATCCCCGCGAATGGGACACCAGGGTTCCCTTAAAGCTTCTCGGTTGACAAAACCAAACCTCATAGCCTTGCTCGCGAAAGGTCCGAAGCACCCCTGGGCAATTCTGTCCAAATCACCCGGGGGCTCGGGGGCTACACCCATCGGGTGCGCTCGTGCGCACCCTCTGGCAAATCAAAATACCCCCCGGGCGATTCTACCCAAACCACCCGGGGGCTCGGGGGCTACTGTCGGGGGCCTAATACTAGGGAACCCAATGAGGTGGAACTAATAAACATCGAATGTTGGTGCTTCCGGTTAGACAAGAGCGCTACTATGCTTCTTGCCCGAACGACGGAAGATTGGCTCTGCTTCGCCCGACCCCCGAGGGCTAGCTCCACCTTGCTCGACCCCTGAGGGCTAGCTCCGTCTCGCCCGACCCCCGAGGGCTGGCTTTGCCTCGCCCGACCCCCAAGGGCTAGGCTCTGCCTCACCCGACAGCCAAGGGTAGACTCCGCTTCGCCCTACAAGTACACCCTGCTCCATCATAAGGATGAGCACAGGGTACAACATGACACTAGAGTCAAACACCACACCAAGGACCATGCCCTGCACCGTGGCAGGAAAAGTACTGCCAAGGTATGACGGGATGGGCGCTTTAGACCATTCCGGCATTGCAGAGTCCGAACAGTATTGTAGGCGCCGCCTTTAGCTCTCAGATACGGCACCCGACATAGACATACAACAACCACTACAGTACAGGAAGAGACTCGTGCCCTCTATAATGACGGATGTACTGTCACCACGCCGTGGTCCCAAAGGAGCGGCGCCCGCTCCATGACCCCTTAGGCCCACCAGATCGGAGCACTCGCTTCTGCCTCCGGACGCCCTATCCGATCGGAAGGCCTTGCCCAAAGCGCTACTTCTGACTCTGACCCTGCGTCCCTTTGACTGGGGCTTGTAGGAACCAGAAGGTGTGCGGAGGAAGGTAGGGCAAGGCTCATAAGTCAAAACCACTGTACCAGAGACCATACCCTATGCAGAGCAATATTCTGTAGCCATCCTGACATTCTACAGTGGCATCGATAGTGTTGTAGGCGCCTACCATTATCTGGTATCCGCTGATATGGGCAACAAGGCTTGATAGATGTGGACAACAAGGCTCGATAGCATACGCACCCTTTCCCTCTCACTTGTAAAGCCGCCCCCTTCATCTATGAAAGGGGAGGTGCTTCCTCCAACAAGGGGACCGACTCTGGATGGATAAGTTGAATACACATGACACTTCATACACAGCTGAGCAGCGACTAAGCTCTTAGCAACCTTTTTGATTATTCCATCAGAGACTTGGGACTAGTCCCTCTCTCGATCGTTTGTACCCCTTGCTACGAACCTTTTTTTGGTGCTAATAACACAAGCAGCAATAGACTGGACGTAGGGACATTCAGCCCGAACCAGTATAAACCTTGTGTCCTTTAGCACACCATCCAGGCATAGCGTGCATCAATTATAAATTCACTAGCCGGTGTTTGTTCGAAACACCAACACAATGATCTTAGCGACAATATTTGATGTTGTAGCTAGGACATTAGGAACTACCCCCACATTGGGCTCGTAGCCATACAGAGCCTTAAAAGGTGAGCATCCCAGTGCAGTGTGATAGGATGAATTGTACCACAATTCTACTAATGACAGCCACTGAGTCCAAGCTTTTGGGGAGTCTTGCACAGAGCACCAGAGATACATTTCCAAACATTGGTTGACTCTTTTGGTCTATCCATCTATTTGGGGATGGTAGGCAGTGCTTAGTTGGAGATTGACTTTATACAGCTTAAACAACTCTTTCCAAAAGTGACTGAGAAAGACAGTGTCCCTGTCAGTGACTATTGTACTTGGTAATCCATGTAGTTTGACTACATTGTCCATGAAAAGCTATGCAATAGTTGCTGTAGTGTATGGATGTTTGACTGGCAGAAAATGAGCAAATTTAGTGAGCATGTTGACCACCACCAAGATTACACTAAAGCCCTGTGATTTGGGTAATCCTTCTATAAAGTCCATGGACAAATCCCTCCATACACCTTCTAGAATTGGTAGGGGCGGGAGTAAGCCCAATGGATGATCATTGGAGTGTTTCGACTGTTGACAGATAGAGCATTGTTTGATAAATGATTCCACATCCTATTTCATACCTTTCCAAGCAAAGTACCTTTTAAGTCTGTGGTAGGTAGCAGCAATACCTGAGTGTCCTCCAAGAGCACTGGAATGATAGGCAACAATAATTTTGGTTTGAAGTGCTGCATTTTGAGCAATCTAGACTTTGCCATGGTGCCTTATCAATCCTCTGTCCAAACTATAACCCTGGGCATCGAGACTAGAGATGGCTAACTGAAGGGTCGAGATGACGGACTAGAGGGGGGGTGAATAGTCTTTTCTAAAATTAATCGCGTCGGCTAACCGATATAAATGCGGAATTAAAATAATCGGTCTAGCCAAGACTACACCCTTCTATATATGTTCACTAGCACCTAGCAAAGATGCTAATTATGCAACTAAGATGCCGGGCTAGCTAGAGCTCTCCTAAACAATTCTAGGAGCAAGGTCACACAAACCTATGCCACTAGTACTTTAAGCAATAAGGGAGCTCCTACACATGCTAGTAAGCAAAAGCACAAAGCTAACTAAGCTCACTAGCAATGCTCAATAACAAGGCAACCAATGCCTAATTAGAGAGCGCAAATACTTAGCTACACAAACTAAGCAATGTGACTAACAAGGTTACTAAAACCAAATTAGCCACGCAAGGGAGCTACTTCTATGCTACACAAGCAAGAAGGTAATTAGCAAGCTACACAAGCTATCTAATTACAAGAGCAACTACACAAGCTTAATATGTATAAAAGTAATTGCAAGCTTGTGTAATGGGGATGCAAACCAACGGGAAGAACAAGGTTGACACGATGATTTTTCTCCTGAGGTTCATGTCGCAGAACCGACCAATTTATAAGAATACAAGTATAATGGCAATCCACAAGCGGTCGCACTGTCATACTTGAACTCATATAAACCCGGTAGTCCGTCGAGTACCACGACGGGTCTCGATAAACGATTTACAACAACCAAGATCATACAGGATTCAACATACATGCCACATATTACATAAAGTTCACAGATACTTTTCATCATCAGAGTATGAATAGAAAGTTATTACAAACCGAGTTTGATAATTAAAGCGGAAGCAAATAAGTTTGAAGATAAGTTTCCAACGTAGTTTGATACAGTGCCAAGCCAGATCACGATCCACAAAAGCAAAGATAGGAATTACTAAGGAAGCCTGCCCAAGGCTTACTCCTCATCCACAGCGGGATAGAAGCAACTCTTGCAATAACCATGATACACAGTGCCATCTGCAACAATGGGAAAATAAACCCTGAGTACGAGAAGGTACTCAGCTAGACTTACCCGTCATGAACCAGAAATAAAATGACTCCAAGGATTATGCAAGGCTGTATAAGTGGACGTAACTTGACAACATTTTGCGAAAAAGGCAATTAACCGTTGTACAATTGTGATTCTTTTATCAAGTTAATTATAACTATCCATTTCTAGGTTAGCAACTATCCTATACCAAACATGTGGTATATTATTTAGAATCATACAATAGTAACCATAGCAGGTATTGTAATTCCATATTCATTTGAACCATCATGTTTCATAATATAGTTGCTACGATGTTGGGACTAGCCAAGTTTCTCACTATCCGGGAGAGACGGCGATTCGAATCGATTTCAACCAGCTGGGAATTTATTCCTAACACAAACCCAGATCTATCAGCCACGATAGTCTTAGGTCACCTTTGGTACAACTCAGGTACACATTTCGTAGGTCCGTACCGCGCCGCACAATCTGGAACACCAGATGCCAGGATGCTCAGGCCAAGCCTGCCCTTGGGCTCAGTCTGATCGTTCCCCGGAAGGAGCGCACAACAGAACGGTTCCCGGCCTGAGTTGAATTACTTGGCTTCGCGGTCAGAACGAGTTATCCGGCTAGCTAAGTGAGAGGCATGCGTTCAATCTTGTTAGAAGCGCCAACAATGGTACGGTCCTTAATCGACCAGACGGGGATAAGTCCACACCCAAGACCTCCATGCCTTGTTGCTTCCCTATCGACCTCCCGTCCGGTCTCAATTTACTTTTACCACATGGTTCTGTTCCACGATAGCAGATATAGCCAACCGTGCTCCGGTATCCACCTATATCTCGCAGGTGATAGGACATCACCCGACTTCTACCGGTCTAAGCATGGCTAAGCATATATATTCGATCCTGGACCTATACCGGTTAAAGGTGTAATATCTGGACAAGGAATGTACATGCATCAAGTGGTTTCATTCAACTCTTATAACCTAATGCATCAATCATAATTACGTAAGTAAACATTTGTAAATTACTGGGAGACTTATAATGCTCCGGGGCTTGCCTCGTAGAAAGGAAGTAGGGCGGTGGTCAGGGCACTCCGGAAGCTCTTCAGGGTTCTGCTCCACGCCTTCGGGAGCTGGGGCTTGCGGATTCTCCTGCGGGTTCCCTTCCTCTGCTTCTTCGAATTCCAGCAACATGATCTCTTCCTCCGATCCTAGATGCATGAGTATGGTATAAGTATTACGAATGCATATATGTTAACAAGTGCATCACGTTGTTTGAGTAGGTGCATATCTCTTCTCGATTACTACTTAACTACTTCTACAATGCATCGACTACACCATAACCAGCAGCTACTTGTTTCACTCATAACTGGAGTTCTACAAATTCAAAAATAGTGATCCTAGACTTTCTGGAAAGCTTATCAAATTCTCTACAACTTTGTTATTAACCATTTTTACAGTCTACACTTGTTTCAACATGTAACTCATTACACTCTAGAATCAGTCCAGAAACTACTTAACATGCAATATAAAGTAATAACACTTCTACTTCAGGTATTTATTCAAAATTTGACAACCTAGAACCTACCAACAGTTTCAGCACACCAAATACAGTTAAGATGATATAATGGTGAAGCCCAAACTATTTATTAAATTGCCTTTATTATTTTATTTAGATATCTAGGTTAAATAATAAATATATATCAAATGTGCTTAATAAATTCTCAAAATTTTACAGAGTCTTACTAATGCTATAAAAGGACTACTATAAAAATGTCATGTTATTTTACTAAGTAGAACATTCTATACAAAAATAATAAGGAAGCAAGGCTTGAAATAGCATAAATGGGAAATCCTATTGAAAAGTGTCAAGCAACAGATTTCTTATTTTTCTTAACATCCATATGGTACTAGTATCACCTCCAACAAATTTCATGAATTTTGGACTCATAATTAATTTATAAAAATTCATGCAAGGATTAACTATTTATAAAATAAAAATCTATAACTATAGATCTACCCATGCACTGGTCCTCAAATTTTTACCCAAGCTCATGTATGACAAGGATAGCCTACCACAAAAATTTCATAATTTTTGGAGCACAGGAATTTTAGATATAAAATAAACAAATTTGAATGCATTCAAAAGCACATTTGAAATCCCTATTTAAATCTCCAGAAATTTCTACTGTTGAACCCAAGAACATATTTTTCTTAAATACTACATTTCCTAAGCAACACAATCATATTTATTTCACAATTTTAGGAGCTACCAAACTAAAGATACAAAAATAACAAAACATACTTGAATCTGGAATTTTTGAACTATCCCTAAAACCTAGAGTCGCTGACAGCAGGGACCCACTCGTCAGATGGACCCACCGGTCAGCGAGACCAAAACAGAGCTGGCGGCGCTGCTCGGCTGACGTGGCGAGAACTCGACGGCGGTGAGTTCGCCGGTGGTGACATCATCACCATACGACCTACATGACCTAGCGCGTTGATTGGTATACTTGGCCGGCCCTATCGTCGCCACCCGCGACGACGGCGGCGGCCATGGCAGAACGGCGAAGCTGGACCACGGCAAAACGCCGGTGATGACCTCGATGGCCTGATCTAGGGCTCGGACGAGCATAAACTACCTAAGACGCACTCAACGCACTAGCTAACGCATGGAGAGGTGGACTGTGGCGCTCCGGCCGCGGTGACGGGGCTTGCGGCGGAGCTCCGGCAAGCTTAAACGCGCGGCGATGGCTTACCAAGCTTGGTCAGCAAGCACGGGAGGGAGCAGTAGGTCGCTGGGGAGACAGAGGAGCTATGGTGGTGGTGCTGGAGTGGCCAGGCGCGGGCTGCGCACGGCTATGGCTACGGCGAGGCTTCAGGAGCTCGGCGGCTGTGCTTGCGGTGGAGAAGGAGGCGAAAATGTGACACTAGAGGCGTGGCTGAGTGCGGGCGGTTGCTGGGGACTTGAGGGCGCGCGCCTGCCTGCCTCGGCCGCGCTGGACAGAGCGTCGGCGACGCGTGGCCAGCCGCGATGTCCACGCGGCGCGCGAACTCTGCCGGTGTCGGCCACTGACGCTCGCGATTCAGTTTCGTCAGAAACGTGATGGCCGAGCCTGACGACGTACTTTCGTGGAGCTTGATCTTCTAATCCGTGACGTATTAGTGCACACAATCTACACCAAAGTTGTAGCTCTAAGTACCATCTGTAATTCATATAAAAGGATCAAGACCTAATTCGCAACGGTTAAGGAGGAAAATCATGCTCAAAGTTGGCTTGTCAGGCTGTTGGTGTTCATGACTTAGCAAAAATTTGCTAAGTGTAGAATTTGTGATTTCTCTGATTTTTGAAACCCAAATTCACACATGTTAGGAGCTGAATCAGTCAAAGGCCCAAAAATCAAAGTTGTTCCTTATGTCAAACACTACAACATTGCTTTAGTGAACTCCTCCATGCAAGGTCCCTAACACTTAGTTCAACTTTAGTCAAACTTGTCACTTAAAAATCATGATACATAAACAAACCATGGCTAAATGACCAAACTAGCCCTAGCACTAAATACCAAAGTTGTTCCTAATGATATCCTAAGCATGTTAAAACAATTTGCAAGGTCATTTAAGCATTTCATGTAGTAGTCACTCATATAGCCATTCAGGTCAACACATGAAATATCACTTAAGTGCTGGATCATGAAATGTGGCCTTCATGAACAAGATTCTTTTTGTTAACCTAAGTATAGCTAAGGTGTTTTAGTGACCAACATTACCCACTTGCATTTATTTGTACAAGATCATATGCATATGTTCTAAGAAACACGAGATAACAAGTAATGTTTCATATGTTTCGATCAAATGTTTCAATTGTAAATGATGATTTAGGAATGCTTGATGCTCATGCTCATGTTATGCAAGCCAAGTTATGCAAGGCTAACACCCGAGGTGTTACAGCCCCTCCCCCTTAGAAAAATCTCGTCCCGAGATTTGCAAGACCTACCATTCTTGGAAAAAGGCGGGATAAACTTCTTGCAGATAATCTTCTCTTTCCCATGTAGCATCTTGTTCACTATGATTGTTCCACACCACCTTATAAAACTTAATGATCTTACTCCTTGTTACTCTCTCCATCACTTCTAATACTCGAATTGGCTTTTCTTCATAAGTCAAATCCGATTGAAGTTGCACGTTGGTGGGTGCAATAGCTTCTTCCGGTACTCGAAGACATTTCTTTAGCTGAGAAACATGGAACACATCAAAGATTGCACTCATCTCTGGTGGTAGTTGTAGCTTATATGCCACATTTCCTTTTCGTTCCAAAATTTTGTATGGCCCTACATATCTTGGTGAAAGCTTCTTTTTCATCCCAAATCTCTTCACACCTTTCATGGGTGATACTCTTAAGTACACATAGTCACCTACTTCAAAAGTTAGTGGTCTTCTTCTTCTATTAGCATAACTCTTCTGTCTTGATTGAGCTACCTTCATGTGTTGTTGGATGATACGTACTTGTTCTTCGGCTTCATTGACAAAATCAATACCAAAATATCTCCTTTCACCGGGCTCAATCCAATTCAATGGAGTTCTACACTTTCTGCCATACAAGGCTTCAAATGGAGCCATTTTGATACTCGCTTGATAACTGTTGTTATAGGAGAATTCAGCTAAAGGTAACCATTTCTCCCATGAACCTTTTGAAGATATAACACAAGCTCTAAGTAAATCTTCTAGGATTTGGTTTACTCTCTCTGTCTGCCCTGAAGTTTGCGGATGATAAGCTGAACTATTGATTAGCTTGGTTCCCAAAGCTTGGTGTAAGTGTTCCCAGAAACGAGCTATGAACTGCGGTCCTCTATCCGAGATTATGGTCCGGGGTACTCCATGCAATCTCACGATCTGGGCAACATATATTTCAGCGTATTTCCCAACTATATACCGCGTGTTCACGGGTATAAAGTGTGCTGACTTGGTAAGACGATCAACAATGACCCAGATTGAATCATGACCTTGTGGCGTTGTTGGAAGGCCTGTAATAAAGTCCATACTGATCTCTTCCCATTTCCATCCTGGAATAGGCAGTGGCTGAAGTAATCCAGCGGTTTTCATATGGACGGCTTTCACTCTACTGCAGTTATCACACCTTGCAACATAGGCTGCGATCTCTTTCTTCATCTTAGTCCACCAAAAACAGGTTTTCAAATCTTGATACATCTTACTACTACCCGGGTGGATAGACAATTTAGACGAGTGAGCTTCTTCTAAGATTTGATTCCTTAGCTCATGGTCTTTTGGCACCACTAGTCGGTCCTCAAACCATAATACACCTCTTTCGTCCAATCTAAAATGTTTGGTTTCTTGCTCTAGCATTTTTCTCTTGATGTGACTTATTCCTACATCTGTCTGCTGTAGCTCTATGATTCTGCCCTCAAGCGAACAACTGATTGTGATATTGTGGAGTACGGCAGGATGTAGCAAGTTGAATCCATCTTCCAATAGTGCTTCCATAGTGTTGCAATGGGACTTCCGACTAAGTGCATCAGCTACTACATTTGCTTTACCCGGATGGTAATGCACTTCCAAATTGTAATCCTTAATCAATTCCAACCATCTATGTTGTCTCATGTTTAGTTCTGGCTGGGTAAAGATATACTTGAGGCTTTTGTGGTCAGTATAGATATGACATACATTGCCCAACAAGTAATGTCTCCATATCTTTAATGCATGGACAACGGCTGCAAGTTCCAAATCATGTGTAGGGTAGTTGACTTCATGTTTTCTCAGTTGCCGAGAGGCATATGCAATTACTCTCCCTTCTTGCATAAGTACACATCCCAAACCTATTCCTGATGCATCACAAAATACATCAAAAGGCTTTTCAATGTCTGGTTGTGCTAGCACAGGTGCTGTAGTCAACAAAGTTTTGAGGGTGTGAAAAGCGGTTTCACATTCTAGTGTCCATTTGTATTTCTCATCCTTCTGAAGTAGTCTGGTCATAGGCTTAGCTATTTTTGAGAAATCTGGAATAAACCGACGATAGTATCCTGCTAACCCTAGGAAACTCCGAACTTCATGAACCGAAGTTGGGGCTTTCCACTCCATGACCTCTTGTACTTTTGATGGGTCTACTGAGATTCCATCTCTCGATAAAATGTGACCTAAGAAAGGCACTTTGCTCATCCAAAATTCACATTTGCTAAACTTAGCATATAGCTTATGCTCCCTCAATCTGGATAGGACAATCCTCAGATGTTCTTCATGATCTGACTCATTTTCTGAATAAATCAGTATGTCATCGATAAACATGACCACGAACTTATCTAGTTCGGGCATGAATACCGAGTTCATTAGGTACATAAAATAGGCTGGGGCATTTGTTAGTCCAAAAGACATAACCAAATACTCGTATAAGCCGTACCTAGTAGAGAAAGCGGTTTTAGGTATATCCTCCGGTCTGATCTTTATTTGATGGTACCCTGATCTCAAGTCAATTTTGGAGAATACCTTTGCCTTCGCTAGTTGATCGAACAAGATGTCAATGCGGGGCAACGGATATTTGTTCTTGATGGTCACAGCATTGAGTGGTCTATAATCTACACACATTCTCAGTGACTTATCTTTCTTTTTCACAAACAATGCTAGGCATCCCCACGGAGATGAGCTAGGTTAGATAAGACCTTTGTCCAATAGATCTTGCAATTGAACCTTGAGTTCTGCTAACTCATTGGGTGGCATTCTATAGGGCCTTCTAGATATGGGTGCGGTACCTGGCACTAATTCAATCTTAAATTCCACATCCCTATCCGGTGGTAGACCTGGTAATTCCTCTGGAAATACATCCGGAAACTCGCAAACCACAGGAATATCACATATTGTGGTGGTTTGGATAGCACATGCTAAATGTTGGGGTTCGAAATCGCGGGAGAGTGGAACTAGAAAAGCATTCCCTCCCGTGGGTTCTCTCAACATGATAGTGTGGGTGCTAGTGTCAATAAGAACACCATGATCCTTCATCCAATTCATGCCTAAGATTACACTTATCGACAATCCCGGCAATATTATCAAATCTGTTGTGTACTCCCTCCCTTATATCAAGATGAGTACATTTTTTACTATCTTTTTGGTAGTAACAGTACCCCCTGCTGAACTTATGTTAAAACCCCCTTTACTTACTTCTATAATTTCTTGATCATGTCTAGATGCAAATGCTTGACTCATAAATGAATGAGAAGCTCCCGAATCAAATAAAACAACAGCGGGATGCTTGTTGACAAGAAACATACCAGCCGTGACAACTTCTCCGGCGGGCACTTCCTCCACAGCGGTATAATGCACTTGTCCCTGACGTGCCCTGGCATTCACCTGCCTCTGATTGTTCTGATTTGAGTTACTATTCCTCTTGGGGTGGGGGCACTCCTTGGACTAATGACCCAGTTGGTTGCAGTTGAAACAAGGTTGATTACTTTTGAATCCGGTGGAGCTATCCTGATTGCCATTTCCTTTTGGTAAGGCAATAGTGAACACCTTACAAAACGGTTTCTATGGCCTGTTATTCTGAGCTTTCGGTGGTGGAGGCCTGAACTTGGATGCAGGTGGACGGAATGGTGGCCTAGCTGCGATAGGCGCTTTTGACTGGAAAGATTCGGATGCACTAGCCTCATATGCCCTCTTGCGACCCTTAGCAACTGCGTGCAGGTTGTTGTGGTTTTCTTGGGTCAAGGCATCACTAATAAACTCATTATACGTGGCACATCTAGAATTCGCCATGGTCTTCATTAATTTGGTACCCAAACCTCGCTTGAAACTCTCAATCTTTTTCTCTTCAGTATCCACAAAACTTGGAGCATATCTTGACAAATTGTTGAATGCGTGCATATATTCTGTGAGTGACTTGGTTCCCTGAGTGAGCCTCATAAATTCTGCTGCTTTCATGCGCATCAGGCCCGGGGGAATATGGTGTCCCCTAAAAGCCAGCTTGAATTGATCCCAGGTCACTCTCGCATTAGCAGGCAGAGACGACAGAAAGTGCGTCCACCAGATTCCTGCTGGTCCTTGCAATTGATGAGAAGCATATTCTGCTTTCAGGTGCTCTGTGACCCTTAGCAGACGAAATTTCTGCTCGATGGTATTCAGCCACTCATCGGCCTGCAGTGGTTCCTCAGCCACCTTGAAGATCGGAGGCTTCGTGTCCAGAAACTCCTTGAATGAACTGTGCTGATTTGGCTCGGCCCCTGGTTGCTGTGGGTGGCCACGAGCAGTGTTTTACGCGATAAGGCGGAAGGCTTCTTCCATTGTCCTTTGGCTTCCTAGGAATTGGGTAAAGAATTCCTGAGCAGATGGTGGCGGTGGGGGTGGCAAGTCATCATGGTTGCCATCCTGGCTGCTGCTAGCTCCTGCACGGGTGCGCGTCATCTGCGAAGTTGCAACAATAAGCGATTATTGGTCGATGCCAAGAGATTGCAGACGAATTAGGTACTCATGCCAAACTGAAATTACTGGAGAAAATTCTCAAAAGCACAATAAAAACAAAGGCATAATAATTCATTCTCGCAACATGACATCGCCAATTTGACCACTTATCGTGCTCATAACGCATGCAATTTAAAGCGTGATTACCGACAAGGAACTGGAATTGCATTAACGTTTACCCAAACGTGCGATTTAACATTACATGATAGTCTGGTTACTAATGCCAAATTGGAACTATAGGTCCATTACATAAATAAAGGTGATACATTAGTCTTCCCACTACACGCTAAGCGATCTAATCCTCATCATGATCACTATCGAGGTCAGACGCAGAATCATCTCCTTCCCCAGGTTCTACTTCTTCTTCAGGTGCCACTTCTTCTTCTTCCTCGTACCCCTCTAGATCCATTTCTGCGGCTCCAGGTGGTACATAAGGGTGGAGCTGATTGTGCAGTAGATGAACCTCTTCATGCAGATTATCATTGTATTCTTCCGCATTGGCCAACTGCTGTCCTAGCTCAAACTGTCGAGCCCTCAGGACATCTTCCCTGGACCAAGCTGCATTTCGCTGGTGAGTTAACCGAGTCATTTCTTCAGTGAGCCTCTCTATCTCGGCGTCGTGCTCCCTCTGAAGCTGACGTCGGTCTTCTCGGGCATGACCAAGAGCACCAGACACACGTCTGAGGCTACCTTCAACTCCATCTAACACTCTCATCACTGCGAACATGGCGCTCATGGCAGGGTTATCGCTGTTCTGCCCTTCTGCTACACCAATCTCCAAAGATCTTCCTCTTGCCTGCTGCCATGAGTCAGTGGAGGGATTACCTCTTGGAAAGACTCCAACCAAAGCGGCTGCTAGCTCCTGAGGAAAACGATCCATGATATCCCTCATGATCCCAAAAGCTGCCCTGCCAGCTGCTTCTTCAGTAGTCCTACCAGTTGACTCATAACACCAACCTGTCCACTCAGAATCGTCACCTCGGGGACGAACAATGGCCTCCACAGTAACTAAGAGACCTTCTCCCAACCGCTCATTTGCCCAAAAGTAGCGGGGTTCCATTCCATCGGGATAACCTACATAGCTGAGCACTCTCCACAAGAGAGTAGGCATCCCAAACTCTCCAAGGAACGTGTGACATTGACGGGTACGTGGAGCAAGCTGACGGCTAGGAGCTCTACCTCCGGTGGACTTGCGAGCAGTCTGCTTGGTGTGTGCCATCTGCACCATCAACATATACCCTTTTGTGAGACAATGCCATAATGGATAAGAGTTACATAACCGAGTAAGAATTTTATAAGGGGAGGAACAAATGTGATTATGTGAATGGTGTTTAACATGATGCATGCTCGTGCCGTACGTCCTCACAAACTTAGGAAAATTTTGTTTCTAACGGTAGACATGGTGGCATACATACGTTCTCTCATATAGATCGTAACTAGTCGAACTACACGTTTCGTTGTTAGTGTACCTGCATAAAATTTCATTTCAGCCCTAAACCCATAATGAAATATGCAGAATGTAATTGTAAATACTTTCATATATGTATCCCCATACATATACTTCCGTATTAATCTACCCAACAATAATTTAAACCCACAATTAAATACGTACCATGTACACATGCAAGCATGCATACATAGCCGTACCAATGCTAACTCTTCCCGACCGCACGCTCACATCTTGCGGTCATACACTCATCTTACCTTGGCGTAGAGGCATTTGATCCATACATTACCACTCAAGTGAATGGCATCCATACTATAGCACGCCGTATGGACGACGAAGTAAAAACCCCCATGTTAGTACTTAAATAGCCACCTAATAGTCCTTAATCTGGGCATAAGGAAAGTGATCATTGGCACACTATAGATTTCAAATACCTATTAATTACTATTAGTTGCTAGAAAAGGGTTTTGGAACACAAAAACTTTTGTTTTAAATATACTTATGACAATTAACGTTGAATCCTGCTCTGATACCAGCTGTCGCAGAACCGACCAATTTATAAGAATACAAGTATAATGGCAATCCGCAAGCGGTCGCACTGTCATACTTGAACTCATATAAACCCGGTAGTCCGTCGAGTACCACGACGGGTCTCGATAAACGATTTACAACAACCAAGATCGTACAGGATTCAACATACATGCCACATATTACATAAAGTTCACAGATACTTTTCATCATCAGAGTACGAATAGAAAGTTATTACAAACCGAGTTTGATAATTAAAGCGGAAGCAAATAAGTTTGAAGATAAGTTTCCAACGTAGTTTGATACAGTGCCAAGCCAGATCATGATCCACAAAAGCAAAGATAGGAATTACTAAGGAAGCCTGCCCAAGGTTACTCCTCATCCACAGCGGGATAGAAGCAACTCTTGCAATAACCATGATACACAGTGCCATCTGCAACAATGGGAAAATAAACCCTGAGTACGAGAAGGAACTCAGCTAGACTTACCCGTCATGAACCAGAAATAAAATGACTCCAAGGATTATGCAAGGCTGTATAAGTGGACGTAACTTGACAACATTTTGCGAAAAAGGCAATTAACCATTGTACAATTGTGATTCTTTTATCAAGTTAATTATAACTATCCATTTCTAGGTTAGCAACTATCCTATGCCAAACATGTGGTATATTATTTAGAATCATACAATAGTAACCATAGCAGGTATTGTAATTCCATATTCATTTGAACCATCATGTTTCATAATATAGTTGCTACGATGTTGGGACTAGCCAAGTTTCTCACTATCCGGGAGAGACGGCGATTCGAATCGATTTCAACCAGCTGGGAATTTATTCCTAACACAAACCTAGATCTATCAGCCATGCTAGTCTTAGGTCACCTTTGGTACAACTCAGGTACACATTTCGCGGGTCCGTACTACGCTGCACAATCTGGAACACCAGATGCCAGGATGCTCAGGCCAAGCCTGCCCTTGGGCTCAGTCTGATCATTCCTCGGAAGGAGCGCACAACAGAACGGTTCCCGGCCTGAGTTGAATTACTCGGCTTCATGGTTGGAACAAGTTATCCGGCCAGCTAAGTGAGAGGCATGCGTTCAATCTTGTCAGAAGCGCCAACAACGGTACGGTCCTTAATCGACCAGACGGGGATAAGTCCACACCCAAGACCTCCATGCCTTGTTGCTTCCCTATCGACCTCCCGTCCGGTCTCAATTTACTTTTACCACATGGTTCTGTTCCACGATAGCAGATATAGCCAACCGTGCTCCGGTATCCACCTATATCTCGCAGGTGACAGGACATCACCTGACTTCTACCGGTCTAAGCATGGCTAAGCATATATATTCGATCCTGGACCTATACCGGTTAAAGGTGTAATATCTGGACAAGGAATGTACATGCATCAAGTGGTTTCATTCAACTCTTATAACCTAATGCATCAATCATAAATACGTAAGTAAACATTTGTAAATTACTGGGAGACTTATAATGCTCCGGGGCTTGCCTCGCAGAAAGGAAGTAGGGCGGTGGTCAGGGCACTCCGGAAGCTCTTCAGGGTTCTGCTCCACGCCTTCGGGAGCTGGGGCTTGCGGATTCTCCTGCGGGTTCCCTTCCTCTGCTTCTTCGAATTCCAGCAACGTGATCTCTTCCTCCGATCCTAGATGCATGAGTATGGTATAAGTATTACGAATGCATATATGTTAACAAGTGCATCACGTTGTTTGAGTAGGTGCAAATCTCTTCTCGATTACTACTTAACTACTTCTACAATGCATCGACTACACCATAACCAGCAGCTACTTGTTTCACTCATAACTGGAGTTCTACAAATTCAAAAACAGTGATCCTGGACTTTCTGGAAAGCTTATCAAATTCTCTACAACTTTGTTATTAACCATTTTTACAGTCTACACTTGTTTCAACATGTAACTAATTACACTCTAGAATCAGTCCAGAAACTACTTAACATGCAATATAAAGTAATAACACTTCTACTTCAGGTATTTATTCAAAATTTGACAACCTAGAACCTACCAACAGTTTCAGCACACCAAATACAGTTAAGATGATATAATGGTGAAGCCCAAACTATTTATTAAATTGCCTTTATTATTTTATTTAGATATCTAGGTTAAATAATAAATATATATCAAATGTGCTTAATAAATTCTCACAATTTTACAGAGTCTTACTAATGCTATCAAAGGACTACTATAAAAATTTCATGTTATTTTACTAAGTAGAACATTCTATAAAAAAATAATAAGGAAGCAAGGCTTGAAATAGCATAAATGGGAAATCCTATTGAAAAGTGTCAAGCAACAGATTTCTTATTTTTCTTAACATCCATATGGTACTAGTATCACCTCCAACAAATTTCATGAATTTTGGACTCATAATTAATTTATAAAAATTCATGCAAGGATTAACTATTTATAAAATAAAAATCTATAACTATAGATCTACCCATGCACTGGTCCTCAAATTTTTACCCAAGCTCATGTATGACAAGGATAGCCTACCACAAAAATTTCATAATTTTTGGAGCACAGGAACTTTAGATATAAAATAAACAAATTTGAATGCATTCAAAAGCACATTTGAAATCCCTATTTAAATCTCCAGAAATTTCTACTGTTGAACCCAAGAACATATTTTTCTTAAATACTACATTTCCTAAGCAACACAATCATATTTATTTCACAATTTTAGGAGCTACCAAACTAAAGATACAAAAATAACAAAACATACTTGAATCTGGAATTTTTGAACTATCCCTAAAATCTAGAGTCGCTGACAGCAGGGACCCACTCGTCAGATGGACCCACCGGTCAGCGAGACCAAAACACAGCTGGCGGCGCTGCTCGGCTGACGCGGCGAGAACTCGACGGCGGTGAGTTCGCCGGCGGTGACATCATCACCATACGACCTACATGACCTAGCGCGTTGATTGGTATACTTGGCCGGCCCTATCGTCGCCACCCGCGACGACGGCGGCGGCCATGGCGGAACGGCGGAGCTGGACCACGGCAAAATGCCGGTGATGACCTCGGTGGCCCGATCTAGGGCTCGGACGAGCATAAACTACCTAAGACGCACTCGACGCACTAGCTAACGCATGGAGAGGTGGACTGTGGCGCTCCGGCCGCGGTGACGGGGCTTGCGGCGGAGCTCCAGCGAGCTTAAACGCGCGGCGATGGCTTACCAAGCTTGGTCAGCGAGCACGGGAGGGAGCAGTAGGTCGCTGGGGAGACGGAGGAGCTATGGTGGTGGTGCTGGAGTGGCTAGGCGCGGGCTGCGCGCGGCTATGGCTACGGCGAGGCTTCAGGAGCTCGGCGGCTGTGCTTGCGGTGGAGAAGGAGGCGAAAATGTGACACTGGAGGCGTGGCTGAGTGCGGGCGGTTGCTGGGGACTTGAAGGCGCGCGCCTGCCTGCCTCGGCCACGCTGGACAGAGCGCCGGCGACGCGTGGCCAGCCGCGATGTCCACGCGGCGCGCGGACTCTGCCAGTGTCGGCCACTGACGCTCGCGATTCAGTTTCGTCAGAAACGTGATGGCCGAGCCTGACGACGTACTTTCGTGGAGCTTGATCTTCTAATCCGTGACGTATTAGTGCACACAATCTACACCAAAGTTGTAGCTCTAAGTACCATCTATAATTCATATAAAAGGATCAAGACCTAATTCGCAACGGTTAAGGAGGAAAATCGTGCTCAAAGTTGGCTTGTCAGGCTGTCGGTGTTCACGACTTAGCAAAAATTTGCTAAGTGTAGAATTTGTGATTTCTCTGATTTTTGAAACCCAAATTCACACATGTTAGGAGCTGAATCAGTCAAAGGCCCAAAAATCAAAGTTGTTCCTTATGTCAAACACTACAACATTGCTTTAGTGAACTCCTCCATGCAAGGTCCCTAACACTTAGTTCAACTTTAGTCAAACTTGTCACTTAAAAATCATGATACATAAACAAACCATGGCTAAATGACCAAACTAGCCCTAGCACTAAATACCAAAGTTGTTCCTAATGATATCCTAAGCATGTTAAAACAATTTGCAAGGTCATTTAAGCATTTCATGTAGTAGTCACTCATATAGCCATTCAGGTCAACACATGAAATATCACTTAAGTGCTGGATCATGAAATGTGGCCTTCATGAACAAGATTCTTTTTGTTAACCTAAGTATAGCTAAGGTGTTTTAGTGACCAACATTACCCACTTGCATTTATTTGTACAAGATCATATGCATATGTTCTAAGAAACACGAGATAACAAGTAATGTTTCATATGTTTCGATCAAATGTTTCAATTGTAAATGATGATTTAGGAATGCTTGATGCTCATGCTCATGTTATGCAAGCCAAGTTATGCAAGGCTAACACCCGAGGTGTTATAGTTCACGTGTTTGCCAACACGCTAGTCCCCGTTGTGTCAACCGCTCACTTGGTGGTTCGGCGGCTAATTAGCATCACCCACTAAACCCGCATGTCGGGCACCGCAAGAACCTACCCCTTGAGTGAGAGTAGCTCAATGACATGCTTTACTAAAGTTGCTCTTCGCGACTCCTACGGGGCGAGCACAAGTGCCCCTCACAAAGCACTTCTCCGGAGTGCCGCACAAGCTTCTTGCGGGCTTCCACGGAGACCACCACCAAGCCGTCTAGGAGGTGGCAACCTCCAAGAGTAACAAGCACCACCGGCTTGCAACTCGATCACCTAGTGCCACTCGATGCAACCTCATGATGCAACCGCACTAGAATCGCTCACTCACACAATCGGATGATTACTATTAAGTATGTGTGAGATGGAGGGCTCCCAAGCACTCTCAAGCATGGACACAAAGTCCCCCAAGGTGCTCCGCACCAGCCATGGCCGAAGGCCACTTCTATTTATAGCCCCAAGGGCTAAACTAGCTGTTACCCCTTCACTGGGCAACTGTCGGGTCGACCGGACGCTCTGGTCGTGTTGACCGGACGCTGGACCTCAGCGTCCGGTCGCCCGTAGACGACCACGTGTCCCGATTCCAACGGTCACTTGACCTGACTGGACACAGTAGCTTCAATTGACCGGACGCTGGATCCTCAGCGTCCAGTCATTTATAGTAAGGTACCGACCTTGACCGGACGCGTCCGGTCGCATGTGATCGGACGTAGCCTAGCGTCTGGTCACACTCCAGCTCCTGCGTCACCATGCGTCATCCTGACCAGACGTGCCCTGCCAGCATCCGGTCACTTCTAGTGCCAGCGTCTGGTGCACCCAGTGACTCTGTCTTTTCTGTGTAGGGCACCGGTGGCACTGTCGGACTGTCCGCACTCTACGGGCAGACACTTCGCCGGTGGAGTTTCTTCACCAAGTTGATCCACATCAACTCCAACTCCATCTCCTTTGTAAATGTGCCAACACCACCAAGTGTATGTGTGTTAGCTTTTCACAATCATTTCCCAAAGGATGTTAGCCACTCAACTTGCCACGCCACTCGATCCTAGCGACGATGCAAAGTTAGATCACTCGAGTGGCACTAGATGACCGATAGGCAAACAAGTTTGCTCCTCTTGATAGTACGGCCATCTATCCTAAACCCGATCATAAACTTCTCTACACACCTATGACCGGTGAAATGAAATGCCCTAGGTTATACCTTTGCCTTGCGCATTCCATTCCATCTCCTCCAATGTCGATGTAACCTATGCACCAACACGATCAACAACGATATGATCCACTTCATATCATCACGTGATCATATTGGTTCATCGATCTTGACTTTACTTGCTCTTCACCTTTGCCATCGTCCATTGGCGCCAAGTCTTGCTCAAGCTTTACCGCCACGCGGTCCATTGCTCCAAAGCCTTAAACTTGCCCTTCACGCTTGCAACAAGTCCATCAAGCCAAGTCTTGTCTTGATCTTCTCCACCTTGATCACATGACTCAATGTCATGTCTCATGTGCAATGAGCTCCTTCATCTTCACATGTGTGAGCTTCACAGCATTTCCAAGCCATTTTCACCTTCATGGCATATGTTGCTCACACACATGTACCTATGGACTAATCACCTGTGTATCTCACATAAACACAATTAGTCCACCTAGGTTGTCACTCAATTACCAAAACCAAACAAGGACCTTTCAATCTCCCTCTTTTTGGTAATTGATGACAACTCTACAAAGATATGGAAATTAAGCTCTTTTGGATTCATGTTGCTTGCCCAAGCAATTTTACCATGTGAAAATGATTTTGGATAAGTTTCATGATCCCCAAATAGTAGCAATTGCTCCCCCTACATATGTGCTAAGAGTTTGGATTGTAGCTTGCACATATGCATAGATTAAAAATGTGGGAGAGTAATTACTACAAAATGATTCTAAGGTGTATAGAATAAACCTTTGAAGCGTGTACCATCGGAGTTGCACCTTTAAGTTCATCCTTAGCACCATGGTTAGCTAGATATCACTTGGCAATAAAACACTAGATACCTTGTGAGATCAACATTAAAAGCAAGATACTAGCATTACTTGAAAAGCATACCAAGTGTCTAGCTATCATCCTATGCATGCTAGTTATCAAATCATCATTCAAGCTCTACAACTAGCATACACCACACAAGCATGCATATTGAATTTAAAAGCTTATGCAATACAAGCAAGCATATGAATATGCACATATCAAATGCAATCAATCAAAGTTCATGAGCTTGCCCCCCCTACTTGTGTGCTTCTCTTGTCCAAGAATTTTGATCCATCTCTTTTCTCCAATGTTGCTCCCTCTTTGCCCATGTTCATGTCCAACCTCTATTTCTTTTATATATCATCTCTCCCATTGTACAATCTCTCCCCCATTCAATCAAGCTTTTATATCTTTGTATAATCTCTCCCCCTTTGTCATCAATTTCCATAAAAGGTAAGCTTCTTATTGATGCAAAGGTATGCATTTGGGGTAGATGGTCGAGGCTTGAATCTTGTATTTTTGATGGACATCACTTGATTGTTGGAATGACACCACTTGTAGATACCACTTGTAACTTATATAGGGCTTCTTGAGATACCACACATAAGATTTTTGATCTTGATATTAATTTGTGGGACACCTCCCCCTATGTGATAGCATGGGTCATCCATTTGATACACTTGAGCTCTTGTAGTTGAGGGATGCATTCTTCATTTGATGATCACTTAAAGTTGAGGATCACTTGTGGAACCATCATCTTGCATGAATGATACTATGTATAGATACCACTTGTAGGAAGTGAATACCATTTAAAAGAATCTTCTAGTATGGAACCACTTGTTTGATTTATCAATAAAGACCATTTCTTGAACATTTGCTATCTTCATGAGTACCACTTATAGGATATCACTTGTGAGTTGATCTAGATATCACTTATGAAATCTTGATGAAATACTTGAGTCTAGATACCATTTGAAACAAACAAACTAGATATCTATTTGCATTGTTGTCTTGTGCTTATACTCTTATCACCATCATGAGCTTTTATGATTGACTTGAACTAAATTGATTTGCCTAAGCTTCCAAGTCCGGTTTGAACCAATGATAAGCTTCTTCACACCTCTTGCAAGGGTTATCTTGCCAATGTTGTACTTGTCACTTGTTAGCAATCCAAATTGAGTCAAGTACTTGGGTTTGCTAGCTCATGAACAAATTCATATACTAACCACTAGATCAAGTAATCATTCAAACAATAGTGGTAGGCTATGAAATTAAACATTTCATTTGTTATGCATGATCCTATGAAGCATGTACTATATACACTAACCGCATACTAGTAAGGGATGAAATGATCATGCACATTACAATGATACCTTTGCTATGTTGGAGTAGAGGATAGTCACATAGATTCCAATTCATTACTCCAATAGCAATGTGAAGTCCAATTTATGAGCTTGGTGAAGACCAATAGATACCATGTTGAATTTCATTCTTCACCCATATGAAATGAATACCACTTATGATCAAGTGCACTTTCTTATTGTGGTTGACTTGCTTTATCTTTTGATCTTTGCTTGCATGAGAGTATCAATTTATGAATATCTCTTGAAATATCATGATTAACTCTCTTTTGGGTGTTGCTTGCTTTTCTTGATCAACCCTTTTGATTTCTTCAACTAAGCATCTCAAATGTTCCTAGGATCACCACTTCTATGTTAGCCTTCCAAGTACCACACTTGGTTTACCTACACATAGGCGGCAAGCCCCTACACTAGGGAGAAGTGACCTCTCTCCAAGAACCATTCTTGACACTCACTTGAAATAACTTGATTGATTGATCCAAGTGATGGACTTAACTTGATGAGTAACCTTGATACCTTATTTAAGTCCTTTTCTTTCTTCTTGTTTAAGTCCTTTTCTTTCTACCAAATGATTTTCAATAGTCACTAGAACTTAACCTTCAACTTCATCTTGAGTTTGATCTTGATTTTCCAATTTGAGTACCAAATATATGCAAAGTACACTCCACAATCAAATGGCCTTGTACTCTTTGCTTGTTATGCTTTTAGATTATCTCAAAACCAAACTTAGGTACCTCAAACACTTGTAAACATGTTTCCAACTTGAGGACCTTTCAATCAAAGTGACTCTAGATTAATCCAATATTTGTCACTTTTCTGACAGATTTTGTACCCCTCAAAGGAATAAGCATATTTCCCAAAGTACAAATCCAAATACCACGAAATTTGGTGGAGATGTTCTTTACTAAGTTATCTAGCAGCTGTAAAATTTGAGATTCATTTGACTTCTAGACTGCTACCAGATTTCAATTCTTCCACCACTGCTACATGCTGAAAACTACTGCACTATAGCTGACAAGATCCACTCCAAAACCGAAGCATTTCTTATCCAATTTTCATGAAATTTCTACAGCATCTTATACCATAAGTCTAGAGTATGTATACCAATTTTCATGCCAATCCAATAAGTTTTGATCACTCAAACATGGCTAAGATCACAGCTAGCTCAGATTTTGCAATATAGGACAGATTTCAACACTTGAGCTATACTTCATCAAATATGAATCAAACTTAAAGCTAACTTGTTTGAATACTTCCATAAGACATATATCCATTAAAATCACTTACTAAATGTTATCTCATGAATTTATCCAACACAAATCAATCCAAACTTGATTACTAAGCAATTATCCATTCAATCAACTTATAGCAAGCAACTTTGCATATTTATCTAATTCAATCAACTCATATGCACCCAAATGAAATGATCAACAAGAGATATACCTTGGTTAGCTCATGATCATTCAACTAGCAAGTTTCAACTCAATTATTTGTAAGTAATCAAATATATCCAATGAATCACCACTAACTTGAAATTTACACTTGTATATTGTAGCACATTTGGACTTCATTCAATTTGTCATGGCATTGGGATAATGATCATCACTTAGCAATACTTGGCTCAACTACATGATCAACAAGATGAATATGATTTGAACCAAGCCTCCAATGCCGTTGGTACCTACAAACAATCATCCACTTTTTGATGGTACCCAAACAAGTTTGGGTCCTCTCAAGTTAGGAGCAACATACTTAGGCGTAGCCTTAGTATGAATAGCGGGATGTTTTGCAATTGCAACCAATGAGGTACCATTGCCATCCTTTCTAAGCACATTATTATCAACAATTGAAATAGGCTTAGAAATATCACCTAGAGGACATGAATGTGCCATGTGTCCCCTTTCCCGGCATGAGTAGCACTTTCTCTTTGATTGAGCCTTCTCTTCTTTGCTCATGTGGTGCTTCTCGTTGCCTTGCCTCTCATGGATTGCTTGAGCCTTCTTCTCAAGCTTGGTAGGATACTTAGAGGCAAAGTGTCCCACACTTCCACACTTGAAGCACTTGATGTGAGCATGATCTTTCTTCTCATCTTCATTCTTGCTCATCATCTTGGTATCTTGAGTTTGCATTGGATGCCTTGCCTTTCCACCCCTTCTAGTTTTCTTCTTCTTTATCATCAAATCACCACCATCTTCATGGTTGATCTTGATTTGAACTTGGGGTGTCTTCTCTTGCTCAACTTGTGGCTTTGGTTGAGGCTTCACTTGTTGCTTCACCAATTGCTTGGTTGGGCACATTGAGGTAAGATGATCCCAAGTGTGGCACTTGAAGCACTTGACATGTTTTAGCCTCTCTTCTTCTTTTATATTCTTGAGCTTCTCAATGTTTGGGCAACCATTTGCAAGGTGTCCCGCTTCATGACACCGGTAGCACATGGTATGAGAGAGCTTTCTTTGTTGTAGCTTCTTCATCTTCCTTTCTCTCTTTCTTTCGCCCTTTGTCATCTTCTTCTTGAAGCCAAGGCCACACTTGTCACCATAGTTTCTTTGAGTCTTCAATATGTGCTCAAAGGTGACTTTTGAGTTGTAGCACCTCTCTAACTTATTGCTCAATTTCTTCACTTCACTTTTGAGCTCATTGTTCTCCTTCAAAAGGTTAGTCTCATAAGACATTGAAGTAGAACAAACATCTAATTATGAAGAGCATGGCATATCTAATAAATCATCACAAGAGGTGGATACATGCTTCTTTTCTACATCACAAGCATTAGCAACATTTTGCAATTGATCATTTGATCCATGTGATGAGCTCTCATTATTTTTAAGTTTCTTTGTAAACATTTTAATGAGAGAAGCATGTTGTTCTAATAATTCATCATGAGATGCAAGTAGTGTCTCATGATTCAATTTAAGCTCATCAAGTGAAGATTTATAAGCATCAAGTAATTTCTTATGTTCTTCACAAGAGTTCTTTAGAAATGAGTTTTCATTTTCTAAGTTCAATGTTTTAGATTTCTCATTTTCTAAAGACATGGTCATGCTAGCAAGTCTACTAACAAGCTCATCATATGACTCAACATGATCAACCACATTATCAATTGATATCTTGGTGTCACCTTGTGACATGAAGCAATGTGGTGATGTAGTTGGAGAGCTTGTAGTAGCATCTTTATCATGGCTTGAGCATGAACCATCATCACCATCAAGTGTGCATGGGGTAGTATCATCACTTGCAACACTTGTGGCATCATCATCAACCTTGTCAAGTGAACTTGTAGTGGATCGATCATCATCACTTGACCATGAGGTGGAGCAATCTTCCACAATCACCAAATTGTGGTTATGCTCAACACACTCATGTGCCTCCTCTTTGGGCTCATCCTCCTTGAATTTTCCATCATCCCATGTGGAGGAATCACCGAAGGTTTCCTTGATGGACTCCCATATCTCACGAGCGGTTCCCTTGATGTTTTCTTGTTTCATCAAATCAAAGCTTAAAGCATCAATTAGAAAACAACAAGCATGTGCATCAAATTCATAGAGAACTCTTTGAGCTTTGGTGAGATTTCTATGGTCCAATACATGGGTGAGACCACTTGTGACAACCCACCAAAATTTAGGTCCCTTTGCACGAAAATAATCAAGCATGTGATTTTTCCAAAGTGCAAAGTTTGTGCCATCAAAAATGTGTGCCTCACAAACATCTAGCCCACTAGACGCCATCCTCTCGGGTCGGTGAAGACCACAAATGAGAGACCAGGCTCCGATACCAATTGAAGGGTCGAGATGACGGACTAGAGGGGGTAAATAGTCTTTTCTAAAATTAATCGCGTCGGCTAACCGATATAAATGCGGAATTAAAACAATCGGTCTAGCCAAGACTACACCCTTCTATATATGTTCACTAGCACCTAGCAAAGATACTAATTATGCAACTAAGGTGCCAGGCTAGCTAGAGCTCTCCTAAACAATTCTAGGAGCAAGGTCACACAAACCTATGCCACTAGTACTTTAAGCAACAAGGGAGCTCCTACACATGCTAGTAAGCAAAAGCACAAAGCTAACTAAGCTCACTAGCAATGCTCAATAACAAGGCAACCAATGCCTAATTAGAGAGCGCAAATACTTAGCTACACAAACTAAGCAATGTGACTAATAAGGTTACTAAAACCAAATTAGCCACGCAAGGGAGCTACTTCTATGCTACACAAGCAAGAAGGTAATTAGCAAGCTACACAAGCTATCTAATTACAAGAGCAACTACACAAGCTTAATATGTATAAAAGTAATTGCAAGCTTGTGTAATGGGGATGCAAACCAACGGGAAGAACAAGGTTGACACGATGATTTTTCTCCCGAGGTTCATGTGTTTGCCAACACGCTAGTCCTCGATGTGTCGACCGCTCACTTGGTGGTTCGGCGGCTAATTAGCATCACCCGCTAAGCCCGCACGTCAGGCGCCGCAAGAACCTACCCCTTGAGTGAGGGTAGCTCAATGACACGCTTTACTAAAGTTGCTCTTCGCGACTCCCATGGGGCGAGCACAAGTGCCCCTCACAAAGCACTTCTCCAGAGCGCCGCACAAGCTTCTTGCGGGCTTCCACGGAGACCACCACCAAGCCATCTAGGAGGTGGCAACCTCCAAGAGTAACAAGCACCACCAGCTTGCAACTTGATCATCTAGTGCCACTCGATGCAACCTCACGATGCAACCACACTAGAATCGCTCACTCACACAATCGGATGATTACTATTAAGTTTGTGTGAGATGGAGGGCTCCCAAGCACTCTCAATCATGGACACAAAGTCCCCCAAGGTGCTCAGCACTAGCCATGGCTGAAGGCCACTTCTATTTATAGCCCCAAGGGCTAAACTAGCCGTTACCCCTTCACTGGGCAACTGTCGAGTCGACCGGACGCTCTGGTTGTGTTGACCGGACGCTAGACCTCAGCGTCTGGTCGCCCGCAGACGGCCACGTGTCCCGATTCCAACGGTCACTTGACCTAACCGAACGCAGCAACTTCAATTGACTGGACGTTGGATCCTCAACGTCCAGTCATTTACAGTAAGGTACCGACCTTGACCGGACGCGTCTAGTCGCATGTGATCGGATGCAGCCTAGTGTCCGGTCACACTCCAGCTCCTGCGTCACCATGCATCATCCTGACCAGACGCGCCCTGCCAGCATCCGGTCACCTCTAGTGCCAGCATTCGATGCACCCGGTGACTCTGTCTTTTCTGTGTAGGGCGCCAGTGGCACCGTCGGACTATCCGCACTCTACGGGCGGACACTCCGTCGGTGGAGTTTCTTCACCAAGTTGATCCACATCAACTCCAACTCCATCTCCTTTGTAAATGTGCCAACACCACCAAGTGTATGTGTGTTAGCTTTTCACAATCATTTCCCAAAGGATGTTAGCCACTCAACTTGCCACGCCACTCGATCCTAGCGATGATGCAAAGTTAGATCACTCGAGTGGCACTAGATGACCGATAGGCAAACAAGTTTGCTCCTCTTGATAGTACGACCATCTATCCTAAACTCAGTCATAAACTTCTCTACACACCTATGACCGATGAAATGAAATGCCCTAGGTTATACCTTTGCCTTGCGCATTCCATTCCATCTCCTCCAATGTCGATGCAACACATGCACCAACACGATCAACAACGATATGATCCACTTCATATCATCACGTGATCATATTGGTTCATCGATCTTGACTTTACTTGCTCTTCACCGTTGCCATCGTCCATCGGCGCCAAGTCTTGCTCAAGCTTCACCGCCACGCAGTCCATTGCTCCAAAGCCTTAAACTTGCCCTTCACGCTTGCAACCGGTCCATCAAGCCAAGTCTTGTCTTGATCTTCTCCACCTTGATCACATGACTCAATGTCATGTCTCATGTGCAATGAGCTCCTTCATCTTCACATGTGTGAGCTTCACAGCATTTCCAAGCCATTTTCACCTTCATGGCATATGTTGCTCACACACATGTACCTGTGGACTAATCACCTGTGTATCTCACATAAACACAATTAGTCCACCTAGGTTGTCACTCAATTACCAAAACCAAACAAGGACCTTTCACTAACCTTGTCAGAAGTTGCTGGGCTTGAGGGTCTGTGGTATAAGAATTAAGAATTTCCTGTATACAAGCAGGTTGCATTGAAGACACAACTTGTAATGACAAAAGATCTGCTACTCTAGAGAGGGCATCGGCAGCCACATTTTCTTTGCCTTGTCTGTAGACAATTTTGAAATGCAGTCCCATTAGCCTTGTCATTGCTTTCCTCTGCATCTCAGAGTGTAGATTTTGTTCATTGAGATAGGCTAGGGATTTGTGATCTGTCACTATGATAAACTCTTGTCTTTATAAATAAGCTCTCCACCTTTCCACTACCATGATCAAGGCCAAGAACTCCTTTTCATATATGGATAATGCTTTATGTTTCTCTCCCAAACAGTGTTCGCCTAAACGGGTTAAACGACCGTTTAAATGGCCACTAAACGGTAAATGGTATTAAACTATTTTGTTTAGGGGGTAAACAGAAATTAAACAGTTGACCGTTTAAACGGTCAAAAAATAAGAACTAAATGGCCTAAATGGAACGGAGATAAACAGTATTAAACGAGCTAAACAGGTTGTTTAGGCGAACACGAGGTAAATCTAGTTCAGTTTTGTATGGGTAAATTTGTATACTTAAGTTTATTATATTTATAAATGTGTACAGTTGATATGTTACATGCATAAATATCTATATTTGGTTCTTTTCACATGCATAAATATATATACATACTAAAATAATTGATTTTTACTCAGATAAATATGTATAAATGCTAGAATACTTGATTTTTTACATGCACATATATAATTATTTGTATTTTTTTAAGTACAAAACCATTTAGACCATTTAACTTCGTTTAAACACCATGTAAACAGCCTAAATGCTAAACGAATGGCGACCGTGTAAAGACCGTTTACTGTTTAGGAAAACATTGCTCCTAAGGCTTTGCTAAGATAAGTAATGGGTTGACCTTGCTGCATCAACACAACTCCAATGCCATCATGACAAGCATCTGTTTCAATTGTAAAGGGTTCTTGAAAGTTGGGCAAAGCCAGGCCAGGTGTTCTTGTCATTGCCACTTTAACACTGTCAAATGCTGATTGGGCTTCAGGAGGCCAAGTGAACTATTTTAGTCTCAGCAAGTTGGTCAGTGGTTTGGTGAGGACTCCGTAACCTTTTACAAAGCGTCTGTAGTAGCCTGTAAGACCCAGGAATGCCCTCAACTCTGTGAAAGAAGTAGGAGTTGGCTAGTGGAGCATAGCTGAGATCTTGTTTGGATCTGTGGACACTCCTGCTACTGAGATAATGTGTCCAAAATATTCCAAACTTGACTGTGCAAAAGAACATTTGCTCTCTTTGAGGAAAAGTTTGTGTTTCTCAATTCAGCTAAAACCTGCTGCAAATGATGTTTGTGGTCTTCCATAGTGGCACTAAAAATTAGGATGTCATCTAAGGAGACCAATACAAATTTCCTGAGAAATGGCTGCAAAATTTGATTCATGATGCACTGAAAAGTAGCAGGTGCATTTGTGAGTCCAAATGGCATCACCTTGAACTGATAGTGACCGTGATGAGTTTTAAATGCAGTTTTGTACTCATCCTCTGGATGCATTCTCACTTGATGATATCCTGACCTCATATCAAGCTTGGTGAAGAACTTAGCTCCATGTAATTCATCTAAGATTTCTTCAATGACTGGCATAGGAAACCTGTTTTTGATTGTGATGTCATTCAATTTTCTACAGTCTACACAAAATCTCCAGGTGCCATCCTTCTTTTTGACCAAAAGGACTGGTGAAGCAAAAGGACTATGGCTATGAGCTATCAAGCCAGCTTGCAAAAGCTCCTAGACTTGTCTCTCTATCTTAGTTTTGTGTATTGGTGAATAGTGGTAAGGTTTAGAATTGATTGGAATAGATCCAGGCAAAAGTGGGATGGTATGGTCATAGGCTCTTTGGGGTGGTAAGGTTTTGGGATCAGTGAACACACCACTATAGGTTGAAAGAATGGCAAGAATTTTAGATGGTGGGGAAGTGTCACTAGGTGTGGTTGGATTGGTTGCTGGTACATAGTCTAGAAAAACAAAAGCCTAGATGTCATTGCCCTTGGTGGAGTTAAACACCTTAGTGGCTGAGATAGACTGAAGTTGTAGAGGGGGTTCTGTGATTCCTTTTAGCTTGACAGGTTTGCCCTCGACCCATAATTCCAACAGCAGCAGCACTTTCTAAACAACCAATTGCTTTAGAGTTGATTGGATCATTCACATACAAATCCAAGACCTACTTAAGGTATTATCAACTAAGGAAAACTAAAGGCATGGAAGCATAAGGCATATCTGTGAAAACAACTGTGAGTCTGCCTCGTACAGTCGCACCAAATGATCTACACAGACCAACTTTTGCACTCTGCATTTAAGGCCTCTACATTAATATATTTTACATATAACACAAACCTAAATCAGAGGCATTAAAAGGGACAGATTGATAATGTTACAAGGGTACATTATCACGGCCTATATCATCTAAATTGGTTGGGAACTACACATTAAAGATAGCTTGGCGGGGTAGCTGATCTGACATGTACCTTTTCATACTTTTCACTCCTTTCTTAAAGGTGCAGAGATCCTACTTCATTCTCGCATAACAGTTCATCATCAGCCCATCACCGAAGATTAAAATCCTAAGTAACACAAGAATGAAATACTGCCAGGTGAATTGGGATAGAGGTGCAGCAATGTATAGCTGTTTTATTTAGTAGCCCTTGAAGCTCTGTAGGGACAATTTCAAAGACGCAATGTAGAAATACTTGTGCAAAATTGATCTTATAATGACCTGTGTTAGGTTGTAACTGCTCCAACATAAACACTTGCTGCAAGGTGCCCACATCTACCAATTTTCTGCCCTGAAATTGAATTAAATTAGATCATATACTTGCTTGAACATGTTTGCAAATAGTGAGACCAAATATAGACAAGTTAAAGTTAGCAGTCATTTGCCATGTGCATGCATGAAGATATAGACTGGGAAAGCAAAGAATAAGTTTGTCACTTACAATGGACTGCCGTCTGTAGACAGTATGCCAGTTGTCACAAAATTATTTCTCACATAGACTTCTAACCCAAATGGTTCATCTCAGTATCTAAAATTTTCTATATTGAAAGGAAATACCAAATTGCCAAAATTTTCTATATTGATGCACTCGTATTTTCCAAATAGTAGAAAGATCATTTTCTCTTGTGCAAATAAACATGAATGGAACTAATGGACATAAGTAACCAGTAGACAGTAGTAGTAATGGAAACAATAATAGATATGGTCCACGACAAATGTAAAACAGAAGCAATCAGACTCTTTTTTTTTAAAAAAAAATTCCATACACAGCATGTCAATGAAACTAAAGGACAAGTCATGCTTCATTTTTTTTCTCACTAAGTGATTTCTCCTGTGGCCCAGGAAAGTAAATCTACAAGTGACCTAAAAACTAAGCCACACCTCACTAATAGACATGGAGCAACTAAACTAATGTTCAGAGTAAAAACTGCACAGGTTAGTGTGGAATCTACTCTCTTTTTTCCTGCACAAAAGATCGCAGCACAAGAGATTTTTCCTTGATAATATTAGCAGTCATTTTTACTTTTTAACAACAGTCACACAAGAGATCTTTGCTGCATAAAAGGTCAGTTACAACTATGAACCAAATACCACATTTCTATTAAATTTGGACTATGTATACACACAGACAAAAAAAATAGGCAACACGTGTATCAGAAAGATGAGGAAGAACGAACTCGGAAGTGAATAAAGCATCATAGATCAAATCCATAGAAGAAACTCTATCTAGCCTGCCATTTTGTGTCATACCGAAAGATCCAACCTAAAGCCACCCTATCAAAAATCCCCGGAAGTTGAAAGACAATTATTATTGAGTAAAAATCAGTACATGTGAGTGATTACATGAGCAAGGAAGTAATGGGAACTAAACAAAACCTAACAAATCACATGGTCACAAGCACCGGTGCTCCACCACGCCGGATCAACAGTCTGTCGGATCCTGCAGAGGAAGAAGAAAGGCTCCCACTAGAGACAGAGATTCGACATCCTTCTCCAAGGGCGACCGTGGATCTGGCTGACCCTACATGGATTCGACCCTCACTTGTTAGATTCGAGGCAAAGGGGAGGGGAGGAGAGGGAAGGGGCCGGGATGACTGCTGACCTACCGTTGCCGTAGGTGGATCTACCGAGATGCGAACTCGAGGAAGAGCAGGGGGCTGGGTGGCTGCCTCAGCCGCCGGTGTATGCCGCCATGGCTCCAACCGACTTCAGTAAGAATAGGGGCATGTGGTGTTTCCCCGCGGCGGTCGCCCCATCGGGAGGAGATCGGCCATGGCACTGGCGAAGCTCGGCTTGGGACTAGAGGAGCTTGACGATGGGGGCTTCGGTGGAATTTGGGAAGGCATCGATGGGAGGACGGCGGCAGAGTGAGAACTGAGAGAACCGATGGTGGACAAAGTATATGGTTTTTATTTTATTTTTTGTTATTGTTAGGGTTGGCGGATTTGCAACCTGTTCGTTTCGTCGTAAACGATCGTGGGTTATTTACTGCTGGCTGGTTTGGTGTGAGAGAAAAATATTGTTCCAGCTTATAATCCACGATCGTATATGATCGTATAAGCCCAGCCGAACAGGCTATTGGTGTGGCAAGAGCGCAGAGGAAATTTTGGCGCCAAGGGAGGGGAAAACATCAGCAGGAAAAGGGTGGAAAAAAATTTGGCGCCGGTTGAAATACCTGGAGATGGGTATTATAAAAAAATCTGAGTGACAACTTTCAATAGACTTTTGGAACTATAAATATTTTATAACAAAAAAGTCATTGATTACAAAGTTATAGATCTAATTAAGATCTATAACCTTGCTTCTATTTGTTTTTCCATTTGAGGTAATTTAAAAAATTTAAATTTCAAAATATAAGAACTTCGTATATAATTTTAGGACCAAAAATAATTTGAAATTAAAAAGTCATCAACTACAACATTGTTGGTCACATCGAGATCTAGAACATTGGTTTTCTTTTTTTCATCCGAGGTAGTTTGGGCAGTTCAAAATTTTGAATTCAACATATGACACGTGGAGTTGAGCTTAGCAAGTTAAAATTTAAATAATAAGACGATTGTTTGTTGGCATGTCATGAAGAACTGTAGTTCCTCATAACATGGAAATCCTTCTGTTTATGATGACTTCTATAAGATCTTAGCGATGCACATATAATTTTTGTCGTAAAGTCATGAACCCACTGAGAAACGTCATAAAGCAGAATGACTTAGCGACAAATTTAGCTGTTGTCACAAGAAAATCATCGTAGAAGGTCATATCTCTTGTAGTGTCGGTCAAGATCATTAATGACCAATGCATTGGCTTGAGGCTTGTTTCTCTTAGGACACTTCTAGGTGGCCAGGTACAGATTTTTCACAACAATTGAAACAAAGGCCATTTGCCTTCCTAGTCCCTTAATTGCCTATCTTTCCACAGAGAAGTGGGTTGAGGTGCTGGCTTGGTGTCAACTCTTGGTGGCATGTATGGTTTTGGTTGAGTGACATTTCATTGGTATCTAGCCTTGCTTCTGTCATGCACTCCCTGCTGAATCTTAGCAATGGTTGAAGCCTTATGCACCGTTGGTGGCATTTGACTCTCTACTGTCCCTCTGATTTCTTCCTTGAGTCCTCTGATGTAATGAGGTGTGAAAAACATGTCATCATAATTAGGATTGTGCATGGTTACAGTGAATTGCAAGGCTTGGGACTAGGTGGTGTATTCTACCACTGTCCCAGTCTGCTTGAGGTCCAATAAGTCATTCATTGCTGTTCGATAGTCATCGGCTCCAAACTCCTCTTCTACCACAACACAAAAATGATCCCAATCCCTAAAAGTATGGTTTAGTTTGTAAGCTTGGTACCACTTAGCAGCATTACCCTCAAAATGCAAATGAGCAGCTGTAATCCACATGCCCTCTGGCAGCTGGTAAAGCTCAAAGTAGCTCTGACAATTGTCCTTCCATATCTTGGGGTCTATACCATCAAATTTGGGGAACTGCATTTTGGGCATAACTTGGCTGGGCAATGTGTCTCTTTTCCCAATTCTTGGTGCGAGTCTCCTGATCTTGGAAGTTTCTACCTTAACAGTTCCTTTATCCTTAGCAAAGACATTTTGAAATGATGCCTTCTCTTCAAACAACATGGATACCCCATCATCATCATCATATGCAGCCTCATTGTCAAACTGTCTCATCGTCAACTGTGCCACTGCTGCCTATTGGCTTTGACTTGTTGAGCTATCATGTGTTGTTCAACAGAGTAGTTATCCATGGCTGCTCCCCTGATATCCATCTAGGCTTTCATTTGCTGTTGAAGTTCTCCAATATCATTGACTCTGGTGAACAACAGACCGAATTGCTCCATGACCTGGTCCATGAACTGCTTCTCATCGTCAGCACTTCTGGCCATGGTGTCCAATAGAATCTAGGTCTGTTTCGATGGTTTAAGTGGAGCCATGGTGACTGATGGGCAGGATCCGAACCAACTCGGTATAATCGGAGGAAGGGTAGGGTTTGGTGGAAGTGATTGGGGTTGCTGGAGTAGTGGAGATGGGGAGGACCAGGTAGCTAACACCAAAATCGTCACTGACCCAACTCAACCCAAAGGAGGGACCTCTAGGACCTCTCGCCGAACACCACACGGGTGTGACCAAGATCAACCTGCCCACCAGAATTATGAGCTGTAGATCAAAGTGACAGGATCGAGACGGTACCTGAGAGTGAAGAGCAGACTGCGAGCACGAACGGCTGACTGCGGTGATGGTGGAGGTGGGGTGGTGGTAGGGCGTTGGACCACTGGATCCGCCGCTGGATTCGTCGGAGTTGCGGGTAGGAAGCGTTGAGGAAGAGCGTTGCACTCGCCACCCACGCCGAGGATAGATTGTCTCTGATACCACTTATCACACCCTTGGCTGTCGACGATCGCCGTCGACGTGAGCACGCAAGAAGAATTAGTGATGAGGACGTCGGCAGGGTAAACCCCTCTGCCTTGGCTGTGTTTTGATTTCTGATGAATGTCTCCCTCGGTAAAGTAAACGGTGCGGCACTTATGTGCTCTTACAGAGACTGGCAATCAGGGCCCACACGACAGTGTCTCACTGGAAAACGTAAATAGACTTTTACGCTAATGGCTTCCTTGCTCACTGTATGTCGCCCGGTACGACAGGGCTCCGCCTCCTCAAGCGCCGCCTCTGGACGCATCACCGGTGTCGGCGACGAGCCTCGGCCTCGGGGTTTCCTCTACGAGACCGACAACCACGTTAGCTCTGTGCTCGTCTTCCACCTCCCGCGGTCGCCGACGTCTCCATCCCGCCCACTCTAACCTACCGGCCTCTCTTGCACCCGCCGCCATACCCGCCCACCACCCTCCCCGGCGCCGCCACTGCCGTTCCATCTGGACCATCAAAGATCTGTGATTCGGGACGCGGCTGATGGGTCGCGGATCCTGCTCGGGATCACGACCTTATTACCTTACATTGTTTATTACAATGCTAGCATGATCGAATCGTTGGGTCACGATTCTACATCTTCTCTGTTTAGCATTTGATAATCGCTTATTGTAAGTAGTGATCTATACGAATTATTCATTGGACAAAGTTGCAGCGTATATTACTCGCAAAAAAAAAGTTGCAGCTTATATTGATCATCGATTGAGAGCTCCTAGCAGCTAGCACAGTAGCAGCAGCAGCTACAGCACAGCACAGACAACTGCCAATTAGTAGTGTTCAGATTTTGCTGAACACTGGCCGGGCACAACATCAGGGCTCCATCTTGACATGCCTTATTTCTTTCTTACTCTTATGTATTCCTTGACTTTACAGATAAGCTTGGTTCTTCGGTGGAGTGGGGAGCTTCTCTTACTAATCAGAGATCATCCCAGATATGTTGGAAGAACAGGAGGGCACGTTGAACCAGCTCCCAGAAGATGTGCTTGCCAATATGCTCCGACGTCTTGCGCCACGCTTCCTTGCCACATCCCGCTGTGTTTGCAAGCCCTGGTGCACAATCATTGACACCCGCCGGTTACTGCGTACAGACCTTCTCCCTCTCTCGATGGCTGGCATCTTCATCAACTTCCCTGACCTAGTTTTGTCAGAATTCTTCTCGCGTTCCTCAACAGGCCCAACAATATCTGACTGTTTGCCGCCCAGAGATATCTTTAGCACTTTTAGTGACCACTGCAATGGGCTTCTCTTGCTTGACGACTATGTGGTTAACCCAGTGACATATCAGTGGGTGCAATTGCCCCCATTCCCAAGCCCACATTTGTGTACAGAAAACTTTTTTTCACAAGGAGTACCTTGTCTTCGACCCTGCAGTGTCACCACACTATGAGGTTTTTCTGATCCCATTTGCTTGTGCCAGATCTGGCCGGATCAAATTAAATCCTACAGCAGAGGAATTAGAGTGGCCACTGTCGCCATGCATACTTCATGTGTTCTCATCAAGGACTAAGAAATGGGAGGAGAGGTCTTTTGTTCGAGAAGGGGAGGCTGCAGGGACTGTGGCTGGCATGCGATTGGGTGGTTTATATGGTAATCATTATCACAACGCTGTCTATTGGCGGGGAACACTTTATGTCCATTGCCAAACCAACTTTGTTATGAGGTAGCTGCCCACCCCACTTAAATACTTGAACGTCTCCTTTCATGAAATGTTGTTTAATGCTACTATCGTTGATTCAGATTTCTCAGTTATATTTGATTCTTGCAGAATATCACTGTTAGATGGTAAGTACCAGGTAATTAAACCACCTCTAGTAGATACTGAGCTCATACCAGATCCAAATCTTTATCTTGGAAAATCACAGAAGGGAGTGTAATGTGCGTTGGATCATTATGTTTATATTCTGGATGAATCATATGGCAAGATGGAGTGGGTTTTGAAGACTGGTATTGGCTTGAGATATAGGCAAACTGATAGACCTAAACCTTGGACCTTACAAGATATTAAATATATTGGATCACGCAATGAGTATCAGGATGGTAATGATGAAGTGATAATGGAGGAAAATTTTGAATTTGGCTGTGACAACAAAAATGTTGTTGAAAGTTGAAACCAAAGAATGGGACTCGGACGATGATAATGTTATTCACACTGAAGGTTGGGGCAATAGGGACTTTGGTGGCTATATTATTACTGTCCTCGGATTTCACCCTTGCAAGGAGGTTGTCTTCTTGAGTGAAGGATTGAGCCGAGGACTGGCCTATCACTTAAATACCTCAAAGGTTCAAGAATTAGGCAACCTCTCCCCAACACATTATGAAACATTTATGGGTATCCAACCATTCATAGAAGGGTTTTTTCCATACACACCTTGGATGGGAGAGTTTCCAGAGGAAAATTAATTTGGAAGTTCATCTTTACAATATAATAATGTTCTATAAGGCATTGTTATTTAGGACAAGGCATGATGTACCTTTCCAGAGCCCACAACGGCAAGCACTTGACTTGCAGAACTATTGTTTATTTGGCATGAGAATTCTGAGGGCTGGAATTTACCTACAAAATGACCAGGGGATCACAGATAGGAAATTCAGACAACCCATGGGCTATTTAAGCCCCTATATGCCACAACAAATATTTCAACCATATTTTGCGATCGAACAAGATGCCTGATGAGTGGAGAAGTATATTGGTACCGATCTACAAGAATAAAGGGGATATTCAAAGTTGTACTAATTACCGGGGAATTAAGTTGATGAGCCATACTATGAAGCTATGGGAGAGAGTTATCGAGCATCGCTTGAGAGCAATAACGCGGGTCTCTATGAACCAATTTGGTTTCATGCCCGGAAGGTCAACCATGGAAGCCATTTTCTTAATAAGACAAGTTATGGAGCGGTATAGAGAGAAGAAGAAGGACCTACACATGGTTTTTATTGACTTGGAGAAGGTTTATGATAAAATGCCAAGGAATGTTATGTGTTGGGCTTTGGACAAACATAAAGCCCCAACGAAGTACGTCGGGCTCATTAAGGACATGTACAACAATGTTGTGACTAGAGTTCGAACAAGTGATGGAGACACGGATGACTTCCCGATTAGGATAGGACTACATCAAGAGTCGGCTTTGAGCCCTTATTTGTTTGCCTTAGTGATGGATGCGGTCACAAGGGACATACAAGGGGACATCCCTTGGTGTATGCTTTTCGCGGACGATGTAGTGCTAGTTGATGAAAGTCGGACAGGAGTGAATCAGAATCTGGAGTTATGGCGGGAGACTTTGGAGTCCAAAGGTTTTAGACTCAGTAGAACTAAAGTTGAGTATATGAGATGTGACTTCGGCACTACTACTCGGGAGGAGGAAGATATTAGTTTGGAAGGTCAAGTAGTGCTTAAGAAGGATACCTTTCGATATTTATGATCAATGCTACAGAGAGATGGGGATATTAATGAAGATGTTAGCCATAGAATCAAAGCAGGGTGGATGAAGTGGCGGCAGGCATCTGGTGTCCTATGTGACAAAAGGGTACCACAGAAGCTAAAAGGCAAGTTTTATAGGACGACGATTAGACCTGCTATGTTGTATGGTGTAGAATGTTGGCCTACGAAAAGGCGACATGTTCAACAGATAAGTGTCGTGGAAATGCGTATGTTGCGTTGGATTTGCGGTCATACAAGAAGGGATCGAGTTCGGAACGATGATATACGTGATAGATTAGGGGTAGCACCAATTGAAGAAAGGCTTGTCCAACACTGATTGAGATGGTTTGGACATGTCCAACGGAGACCTCCAGAGACACCGGTGCGTAGTGGAATCCTAAGTCAGGATAGTAACGTGAAGAGAGGTAGAGGAAGACCGAAGTTGACTTGGGTAGAGACAATAAAAGGAGACTTGAAAGGATGGAATATACCCAAAGACTTAGCCTTAGATAGGAGTGCTTGGAAGACAGCTATTCACATGCCTGAACCTTGATTGTTTCTCCTGGGTTTCAACTCTAGCCTACCCCAACATGTTTAGGACTTACAGGCTTTGTTGTTGTTGTTGTTGTTGTTGTTGTTGTTGTTGTTGTTGTTGTTGTTGTTGTTGTTGTTGCCATAGCACATTCGTGCGTGACCAATGGAGGGCCGGTCCATTGGTGACCATGCTTAATTATTCAACCATACCATAAATCATCCAACCTATTGGATCGGTTCCATCGCGCTGAACAGCCTGTCCCATCAAAATCGGATCAAATCCACACTGTCTCCCTCTGCCTCAATTGCAATTCGACACTCATGTCTGTGTAATGAAAATCTAATGAAATTCACAATGCTTATCCTTACTGAAAGGATCAAGATGCCCAAGTGGGGAGGTGAATTAGACTAATTCTAAATTTTCTTGCAATAATCAAATCCTACGGTTAGCCCAATTAACCCCTTGTGCCTAGAAAAGTGTTTCTATTAATCTAACGCACAACGGACTTGCAACCTATGTTCCAAACTTACTCTAGCATGGCAATTCTATGAATGTAAAGGCAAGTATTGAATTGCTCAAAGTAAATAGAGAGAGAGGAATGCGGCGATGTTTTGCCGAGGTATCAGAGAGTCGCCACTCCCCACTAGTCCTCGTTGGAGCACCCGCGCAAGGGTGTAGCTCCCCCTTGATCCGTGCAAGTATCAAGTGCTCTCTACGGGTTGATTCTTCGACACTCCGTCGCGGCGAATCACCCAAAACCACTCACAACTTGAGTTGTGTCACCCACAAGCTCCGTCGGGTGATCACCAAGCTCCCAGTCACCACCAAGCCGTCTAGGTGATGACGATCACCAAGAGTAACAAGCACGAACTCTCACTTGACCACGCGAAGCCTAATGAGAAGATGGATGCACACTTGGCTACTCTTGATTCACTAATGAGGCTACTCTCTTGGATTCTCAAATCTCAATCACCTCACTAGGACCTTGCTCTTCTTGGCACTCACAAACGTGTTTCTCAGCTGTTGGAATGAGCAAAAGTAACTCCACACACGAGTGAAGCTTCTATTTATAAGGCAGCCTGAAAAACGAACCGTTATGAGCTTCTGCGAGGTGACCGGACGCTCCGGTCAGTTCATCCCGCATTCCAGTGATAAAGTGTTGACCGGACGCTGTCAGGGTCCGATCACCACTGACCGGACGCATCCGGTCGCATTAAACCCTCACTAGAACCTTACTGTACTCGACCGGACGCTGAACCCTCAGGGTCCGGTCAGCACTGACCGGACGCGTCCGGTCATAGATTCCCTTCTCTGGAACCTTACTGGAGTCGACCGGACGCTGCCTTTCAGCGTCCGGTCACTTGACCACTCCAGCGTCCGGTCGCACCGAACGCAGTTTCCCTGATCAAATGAACTGACCGGACCCTGCGGCCAGCGTCCGATCGCACCGGAGCCAGCGTCCGGTCAGCATTTGACCCTCCATTCACTTTCAACTCTCGATCATATGTGAATGAAGTTTGCTCCAATGGATCTTAGGCATATTGAGGAGCTACCTAGTGCTAGTTTTAACACGTGTGCACTACACCTAACTCACTAGACTCACCTAGGTCAAGCTACCCGTCCATACCTCCCTTAATAGTACGGCCAAAGGAAAAACAAAGTCCTAAACTACTCTAAGTGTCTCTCCAACTCCAATCGACACTTAGGACTAGTCATCCTTAACCTTGTCGTCCATCCTTTGAAAACCGAAACGATTTCCATCGTAGGGGCATGACCACCTTGATTGCCCAATTGATCTTCATTACCATGACCTAACTTAATTGCCTCTGCAAGACGTTAGTCATAGTAATCTTGTATTGTCATTAATCACCGAAACCCAACTAGGGGCCTAGATGCTTTCACTTACAACATTGCATTTTCATATTCTGAGCTCATGGCCTTGTCCCTAGCCAACATGCTTTCATCTCACCATCTCTGCATTGACAAAATGGCATGATGATCCAGGTTTCATCTTTCATCAGGCACTAAACACTTCATGAGATACTTCAGGCCCCATATCACTTCCATCACAGCATCATTAAACAGGTAGTATACTCCCTAAAAGTATACACAACAGAACTGGTGCTGAAATTCTTCACAGGCGTAAGCAAGTTAGCAAACAGGGGAAGTAACACTGACCAATCTTGCTTAAAGGATTGCTTTATGTTCAGCCTTTCCAGCAGCCAGTGTTGCAATCCAGAAAAGGTTCATGTGCAGCAAATCTATTTTATTTTATTTTATTTGGTAGTGTTGGTAGTAGTACCATGTCAGGCCTCAATCATGGTAGGTACAGGTTGCTATTAGTGTGGCACAATGCAATACCATCACAGGTTTAAACCCATTCATGCCAATTGATTCTTTAGAAACCTTTGCATCGTTGGTGTGCATTTTAGGAGAAAAGTTTTTGGGTGTGCATGCATGATTGTAATAGCATCACACTACATGGTTTTCCAAGCAACCTAAACCCAGGAGGCCTGGTTTTGAGTTTTGATTCCCCATGGGAGTGGATTTTGGGGACAGGGCTAAAGAAAAACCGTTGCCTCTATGTGGTGAAATACGCAGCTGCAGGCATCCTGGCAGTCAGATCTGATCTGGATTGGGTTATTTCCATTACATCTTCGACACAAATACATAGAGCCAAGCAGGCACGGAGCCAGCGGTGGGGCTAGGGGGGCTCTAGCCCCCCCTACCGCTCGCGAGCAAGCAAAGCCCCGTAGAGCTGCTGTCTGAAATTTCAGCTGTAGATGTACAGGTAGGAGGGGCTGAGATTTGCTAAACCTCTTTTTTTGCTAATTGTCGTTGTTTAGCCCCTCCTAAATTTTTTCCTAGCTTCGTCCCTGGAGCCGAGGGGAGAAGATATCACAATACTGGCTTTTTGTGTGTGTGTGGGTAGGCAATGTTAATCCTGAAAATGGATAGCATTTTGGTTACATGTTGAATTCAAATGTAATATAGATATATAAGTATCGTGTTTTAACTTGGATATAATATTTGACCCAGTTCTTTTTTGGAACATGAGCTCATGTTTCAGCTAGCTTTAGGTTGAGCTCACCTGGTTCGTTTCTACATGCTAAGTTCAAGTATGATAGTTATTTATACATCCTTATTACCAAGCATCAATATTATCGTTTCATCATACTATAATGTGCCGACTCATCAAGGAACTGACTAACGAACTCATTTTTCAGGATACCAGTTAGGAAGCTCAGTGTCCTACACTACTAGGCAAGCTGCTGAAACTCACTACATTATAATGTAATTGACCTATCTTTGTTTACGATGAATGATTGCATGCTTTGGCCAGCTCTGTGCTTCGGCATCACTACATACCTGTGTGTACAGGCAGCATTGGTTTGCTGCCTGCCGTCAAAAGGCTTTTAATTTGGTTTTTGTTGCTTGGACTGCACAATTCAGTATGTTTTACACCAATGCTGACAGCACAGGACATCCAGCGCCTTCAATTGCGGGCGTTCCATCCTAGTTTATGTCACCTTTTTTTTAAAAAAAATGTACATCTCTTTTTAGTTTTTGCACACAAGAGAGCGCAGTGCATTGACGGACAGCGCGACAGTGTGCCCGCGAGCAGCAGGTAGTCGAAGTTGAGCAGTCAACATTCTGGACGGGTACGAATGCAGGATAGGGTTGGGCCGAAACCCGCCTGGGCCAGACCACCAGGCACCAATGTGGTATATTTTACTTAAAAAAGAAAGGAAAAGAAACACAGCTGTCAGTGTACCAATGTGGCAATGTTTGAAACTTGAGAGTCCTCCGTTAATCCATATGTATGACCAAGTAAAAAGTCACTTGCACATAAAGAGCAACGCGCACTAACATTTTTCGTTGATTTACACGTAATTACCAGTACCCTTATTATTTCTGGGCATCCTCCTCCTCCTCTATAACTCAATTTACATTTCTCGCATCCTTACAGCTGCAGATACAGGTTTATTAAGGTGTTGAATAAGTTACAAGTCTCACAAGTCACGGGGTCTTCCATCGATCAGCTGCAGAACAGAGTCTCCTTGGTGGGGTTCCCAGTGGTGGAATTCACTCTGTTCGATAAACGATGAGATCAACAGACAGATCACTAGACTTAATGGCCATCAATCCGTCCATGTCAATGCGTTGTGTTCTTACCCGTCAGCAATTTTGCAGAGGTATTCCCGTTGATCGTCTCGCAGCGGGACATCGGTAAAATCTGCAGGTTGAAGAAAATGGTGCATGGTGACACTACTGCTTATGTGATCATGTCAAGACTCAAGAGACAAGAACAAGCTCATTTATCCAGTTTGAGCTTTGCCTACTTTTGCTCATTTTGATTTTGCAAAGGGGAATAATGGAAATTTGTTTGTGCCCCCTCTACTGATGACAACCTTTTGAGCGGAGAAAGGTACAGTTGCTGAGTTGCAGCAAGAGATGGCTATCAGAGTGATATGCAGAAATCACTTGCCTGCCCCAGTTATGTTGGCACCTTTGAAAGAAGTGTTTCCTGTGACAAGTGCCCCTTCCAAGTTGGCATTTGATAAGTTTGTCTGCAAATGAAGTGAGGCAAAACCAATCATGAGCGTGTTGAAAAACAAATCACCATGCTGATATCTATGGACAGATAGTTCAATCAGACAGGGAAAACATAAAGGGATTTGTTTCATAGAAAATAAACAAAGAGAGGAGCATGAACGAAATGGGCCCAAATATAAACGTCTGATTTAACTATGGCTGAACGTTTTGGATGAGGATGAGATACTTGTCAGGCATTTTGAACAAAATAGAATACAGCCGCGTGCACAAGCGTGCTTGAATTGAATCCTGATGAAACAGAACCAAAGTAATGTGCGATCCTGAACATTTTACCTTTGTTAAATTCGCCAGCGAGAAATCGGCGCCTCGAAGATCAGCATCAGAGAGGTCAGCGCCTGAATCCGTCGGCAAACATATCCAGTAAGCCACACAGCGAAAACCAAGTCACAAACTTTCCAATGACAAGGAACAAGAACTGGAACCATCGAAGATGGAGTAGCAAGCAATTCAGTACTTGTGAGGTCTGCATCGAAGAAGCTCGCGCCGAGCAGGTTCGCGCCTTTGAAGTTCGCCTGCCTCAGTATAGACTGCATCATCAAGAACATCAAGAATCAACAAGCATAAGCAAAACCCTGACAAATGACATGCTTTTTTCTGCATATTTACACAGAACTTCGAAGATTTGACGCGTTTCTAGGCTTCTTCACATCGAGAAGCATGGGATAGAAGCATGGGATAGCAATTGTAAGAAAATTGCCCAAGGCAAGGTGAGATGTGCATGCAATCGCAGTATACCGTCTTGAAGTCCTGCTTGACGAGCGTCAGGCCGCTGAAGTCCTTGCCGGTGAGGTCCTGCCCCCGCGTCACCTGCTTCCCGTACGGGCCTCCTCCCTGCAGCCACGCCGCGCGCGCGCCGTCAACACCCCGATTTCGCAAGAACTTGGGAGGACAGCAGAAACAAGGCAGGGTAAGTAAACGGCGGGCGGACAATGAAAGCCACGGCGGGGTCGGCGACGAGGAGCGATGCGGCGACGAGAGCGGCGGCGCCGGCATTGGCGAGGTGGAAGTGCACCGAAGAGCGCGCGGGCGTAGACGTCGCCGGTGGCGCGGCGCCGGCGAGGGCGGGTGGAGACGGGGCGAGCTTGAGGGCGCCCAGGATGGCCATGCCCGTGAGCTTCAGTTTCAGAGCTGCTTGTTTCTGTTTCCGTCTAGGCTACATAAGTGGCTGTGTGTTATCTGTTTTGTGGTGCTGCTTGGGATTGGCCAGTCAGCCGAATCCACGATGCCTTCTTCCAGTCCTTATTTCCTTCTGTTTTGTTGGACAGAAAAGCAAGATCAAAATCCCCTCACTTTAGTTTGAATCCAAACAAATCCAAAAATCAATTCTGACCAAACCAAAGTTAAACGAAGATAAGTTCACCTAGTTCATCTTAGGGGAAAAAACATACATGCTCCCTTGGAATGGAGATTTTTTCCTGTCTCATGCCTTTTCCTATAAAAATGACTGATTTTCGTGAATTTTTTAAATGATTCTTATAAAATTTATGTGTTCTAAACATGCATACCGTGGAGAATGGCAGAAATGAATGGATGACTCTGTTAGTCCATAGGATCACCGGCTCAGCCGAGTTGACCACTCACCAGTTTTGTCGAACACCCACTAGCTGAGCCGATCACGAACAAGCGTTGTCCGTCCCACACACTACGAGTAGAGGTTGAAGAAGAGGGAGAACAGAGCATACACACAGTACAAGACACCAGCGTTGGCCGAAGCCCTGTATGGGAGATGACAAATCTGAACTCTCTTTACTGAGTTGTCATGGCAGTCTATTTATACAACTCTATCCATCTAGTCCTAATACAGCGCACATGCTGCAACAATAACTAGATAACACAGCAAGACTGACTTCTGCGCCTGTCTCTGCATGTGGCTACAGTGCGGCAGGTGAGCCATTCGGCGCCTGCCCATACAGCGGTTACAGTACCACAGCGGGGGGCCTTTTCGACGCCGTCTTCTCTTGCTGTGTGTTCACATAAGGAAGCAGTAGATTATTTTAACAATTCTTCCCATAATCTTACTGCTATCCCTTGTACCCCCTCCATGCCGATCATCTCCTTCAGCTCCGTGAGTTGAAGACGTCCGAGCGGCTTGGTGAGGATGTCCGCGAGTTGTCGACCAGTTTCGACGAACTCAATGACGATCTGTCCTCCATCGACACAGTCCTTGAGGAAGTGGAACTTCACGTCGATGTGTTTGCTCCGGTCGTGCAGAACTGAATTCTTCGCGAGGACGATGGCCGGTTGTCCACCATCACTGCTGGTGGGTGAGCTTCCACGCCGGTCAGCTCACCCAGCAGCTGGCATAGCCACACAACTTGGCACGCCGCTGTGGCCGCCGCTACGTACTCTGCCTCGCACGTAAATAGCGCCACCACCTTCTGTTTCAACGACAGCCATGAAATTGGGGCCGACCCGAGGAAGACGAGCACGCCAGAGGTGCTCCGTCGTCCGTCGATGTCCCCCGCCATGTCTGCATCGCTGAACACAGTGAGCTGCAGTCTACTCCCGCTGGTCTTTGGGAAAATGATCCCATGATTTACCGTCCTCTTGACGTAGCGCAGTAGCCGCTTCACCGCAGTCCAGTTATCCTCTCTGAGATCCTCCATGAAGCGACTAACGTAGCCCACGGTGAATGCAGTGTCCGGCCTCATGTGGACAAGGTAGCACAGACCGCCGACGATGCTCCGATAAAGTGTTGCATCTACCTTGAAGGGACCGTGACGCCTAAGAGGGGGGTGAAATAGGCGACTTAAAAAATCTAACTCTAAACTATGGCCTCTTTTTCTAAACTTAGCAAAACATATACAAAAGATAAACTATCTAAATGTGCAACTACGGTTTTGCTAGTGTGTTGCTATCTCTACCGCAAACGTAGTAAAGTAATCAATGTAAATGCGGAAGCTAAAGAGCAAAGTAGAGATATGCAAACTCCCGTCGACGACTCCGGTATTTTTATCGAGGTATCGAGAAGCGCGCAAGCTTCCTCCTAGTCCTCGTTGGAGCCCCTCGCAAGGAATCCCTCGTAAGGGCCAAGCTCCCAGTCGGGTAACTCCGTGGATAGCCTCGGGCCTTCCGGCAAGCCTCTCCCAGATGCTCTCCGCCATCTTCACTATCAAGCTTCCGGCCGAAACGCCGCGGGCCTTGTTCCCTCCAATACACGGTGGCGACCACACCACAAACGCGGTTGGTGTGATCTCGCAAGACTTCAAGCCCCTCCGATGTACAACAATGGTGCTCGCAAACACCAGGTGGTAAGAGGTATGCAAACCTCACTAAACACTAGGCCTAAACCTAGAGCAAGCGCATAAGCAGTGGTCTAATCAACCTAAGCCCTTCGCAAAGCACCTACGCTAATCACCTGATGAAACACTAAGCACTATGCAAGTGGAGATCACTAGAATGGTGTATCAACACCCTTGGTATGTTTTCTCAGCTCCACACTCCTCAAATGGCCGGTTGGGGGTTTATTTATAAGCCCCACTGAGAAAGTAGCCGTTGGGGACGAAATCCCGCTTTTCTGCTACTGACCGGACTCTGACCAGCGTCCGGTCATGAAAACGGCTCTCTGGAACCTTACTGATGTTGACCGGACTCTGGCACTCAGCGTCCTGTGCAGCGTCCGGTGCAGCGTCCTGTGCATCGAAGCGTCCGGTGCAGCATCCTGTGCAGCGTCCGGTCGCTGCTGTTGACTCTGCTGTTGCTTGATCGGAGCGTCTGGTGCAGCGTCCTGTGCAGCATCCGGTGCAACGTCCTGTGCATCGGAGCGTCCTGTGCAGCGTCGTATGCAGCATTTCTTCACGATCTTGCGTCCGGCTTGGTTCCTATCTTCGTGCTTGGATTTTACTTGATATCTTGTGTCTTTTCTTATGCTCCTAAGGTCTTGCTTATGGTGTTGATCATCGGATCATCACGTCGCCTTCGTCCAAGTCATGTCTTGCACCCTATTGAACTACAAAACAAACACTTGCAAATTCATTAGTCCAATTTGGTTGTGTTAGTCATCAAACACCAAAATCCAAAGTAAATGGGCTTAGGGTCCATTTTCCTTACAATCTTCCCCTTTTTGGTGATTGATGACAACACGACCAAAGCAAGCAAATAATAAAATTTTTGAAATTGAAAAACTATCTACTTGCTAGGATGCAATGCAAGGGACAAGATTATGTGATGCTAAAAGATACTATATATAAGATACTATATGCAAACTTATCTTGCCCTTGCAAATGTCCCCATGTGGCATTATGGATTTAAGCCTTGTTTCCTACAAGTTCTCCCCATTACTTAGACTAATCCATAATCCACTATCCTCCCTTTCTCGAACCATTACCACTTGTAGACCAATAGGTCCAATAAATAATGCTTGCTTTTGGTTCTCTAAATTCTCCTCCTTTGGAATCAAACACCGAAAAGGAAGACATTAGTAGCACAAGGGAGAGTCAAACTTCATGATCCTTTGTATGTAGAGTGGAATAGATCACAAAGTTTGACTCTCATATTATATAGATTAAGCTCCCCCTAAATATATGCATACATATGATAGAAAGCAAAGTATATGTATAATTAGCACATTATTGCACAAGGAAATTTAATCTATGGAGAAAGCATATAAAAATCAAAATGAAATCAACATGATTATATTGGTCTAGAAATACCACATGTGGAAACTAAATTGATTTCTACCGCTTGCAATAGGTGGTGGATATTTGAAGTATGATGCTTAGCTCCGGAGACTCCATTTTCCTTGCAATGAAACTACTACACACATGATAAGCTTGAAAAGGTATTAGTCTCAAGGCATCCAACTTGTAGAGTAATCCTCCCCCTAAATTTGTGCACACAAGTGTAGAATACTTTGTAGGAATCATGCACACTGATTTTAGAATCAAAATACCACTTGAAAGATGACATCTCATGAATGTGAGAATCATTTTCAAAAATGATATTCGGGAGAGATTATCTTCAATTTGAACTTTGGCACATATTAGATGAACAATTGTAAGACAAGCTATGTGCCGTGCTCCTAGACAATTTTAAACCATGTAGGTTTGCTCTAAGGGTTAAAAATGAGACCGAGCAAGCCTACCATAAGATATACCTAATTTATGCATGACAAAAATATAAACATGCAAATGCAAACATAGGTATGAATAGTAACTAGTATGCTTAAGATATCAAATTATAAGAAATACCAATTGAAAGATGTACCAATTAAAGAGTAATAACATCTAGTTACCTAACATGGGAAGAGGAATTTGGGTCCATAGTATTCACTAACTCACTTGGCAATAATTTTTTCCATCATGATGCACCCCATGAAATACACCCATACTTTGCCAAGTCTCCAAATTCCCCATAGTCCGACGGACTTCTCACTTTCCTTTCGGGATCCAAACCTTCTTGGTGCTCTTCATATTTGAAATGATTTCCTTTGGCACCCAAAAGAGTTTGACCCCATTGTTGGCTTGCTTGTTCACCTTGATGGCCACCACCTTGTCATTTTTCTTCTTTTTCAAGAGATAAGGTGTGGAGGCCTTCTTGTCCACCTTGTTGGTGTAGGTGTTGGAAAGCTTGCTTGTTTGCTTTTTCTCCTTCTTCTTTGCTCCTCCCCCATTCTTCACCTTACACTCATAGGACTTGTGACCTTCCTTGTAGCACACGTAACAAACCACGGTTTGTCCTTCATCAAGCTTCTTCACTCCCTTGACGGTGTTATCTTGATGAAGTTGGGTTTGCTTCGCCTTGCCTTTCACTTGAGTCAAGTCCTTGGTGAGGTGAGCTACTTCTTGCTTGAGTAGCTCATTCTCCTTTGAAACCTCTTGTGTGCATGTATCTACAACAACTTTCTCAACACAAACTTGGTTGCACAAAGGTGAGTCTAAATATAAATCATTACAAGAAGTAGAGACATCCTTTTTAGATAAGTTAAAGATAGAACTTTTCTTTTTAGATGCCTTGGTGGGGGGTGTGCTAATGGCTTCAAGATTGGCAACTTTATTAGTTAGCTCATCATAATGTTTGCATATGGTTTCTATTTTAGCAAGCAAACTATTAATGCTTCTTGTGAGCTAGATAACTTTTCTTTTAATTTTTCATTTTTCTTTACAAGTTGCTCATCATTGATTGTGCATGTATTTGTTGTTGCACTAGCCTCAAGTTTCTCAATTTTAGTAGATAGTTCAACATTGAGATTAGTAAAGTTCTCATATTATTCAAGCAAGGTTTTATATGCTTTTTGTGAACTATCTATCTTTTCTTTTAAACTTTTGAGCTTCTTTTGTTGACTAATGTAAGCTTTAGCATAATTAAGATTTTCTTGGACAATTTCATGATAAGAAGGCATATCTTCATCACTATCACTCTCACTAGAGGAAGAGCTCTTGTTACCTCGTGCCATAAGGCACACACGAGAATAGCTTGATGATGAGTGCTTGTGGCCTCGCCTCTTGTGATGGGGTTCTTCTTCACTTGAAGAATCATCCCATGACCTTATTGAAGTGAGAGCTTGATTCTTGCACGCCTTCTTCTTTGTCTTGGGTATGGGCTTGTTTGGACAAACTTCCACAAAGTGCCTCAACTCGCCGCATCCATAGCATCCTCTCTTTCTTTGCTCATTTCTTTAATTTGTGAAAATGAAATCTTGGATTTGGATGGGCACACCCTTGACATTTAGCCTTTGAATCATCTTCTCCACCTTGTTGATAAGTTTGATTGATTCTTCATCAAGGTTGGAGGTGGAGGAGGAAGATTGATCATCATCACTTGAATCATCATCATCATCATCATCGTCATCTTCTTCTTCATCTTCACTTGAGGAGCTTGAGCTTGAGCTTGTCTCAACTTACTTGCCATTCATCTTGTTTTTCTCGCTACATGCGAGAGCCTTGCCTTTGCTTGATGAAGAGGCTTCTTCTTGACCCATCTTACGTGACATTTCAAATGCCACTAACTTGCCAATGACTATGCCCGGGGTCATGTTGCTTAAGTCCTCCATGTTGTGAAGGATGGTGATGATGCTTGCATATTTCTTTTTTGGTAGTATGGAGATGATCTTCCTCACGATGTCCGCATCATCTAGCTTTAATAATCCTATAGAATGGAGCTCATTGATAATTAGATTCAAACGAGAATACATATCACGAACAAGCTCATCATCATTCATAGTAAAGGAATCATAGTTTTGCTTTGCTAGACAATGTTTTTGCTCACGGATATTGCTTGTGCCATCATGGAGCTCTTGGAGTTTTAACCAAATTTCATGTGCTTTATTTAAAGTGAATACTTGGTTAAAAACATCCATACTAAGTGATTCAAACAAGCAATTTTTAGCTCTAGCATTGAAGTGCATTTCTTTTTTATCACTCTTTGTGGATTTTTTGGGATTCTTGATGGGTTTCATCCCGTCACGAGTGACTCTCCATACACCCAAATCAACCGCCTCAAGGTGGCAAACCATTCTAGCTTTATAGTAAGGAAAGTTAGTGCTGTCAAAGTTTGGAGGCCTAGCGGTATCCATCCCAACCACTCTAAATAGCGTCGGCTCAACGGCGGTTAAGCCAAAGGTCCAAATTGAGCCAACCGGCTCTGATACCAATTGAAGAGACCATGACGCCTAAGAGGGGGGGGGGTGAATTAGGCGACTTAAAAAATCTAACTCTAAACTATGGCCTCTTTTTCTAAACTTACCAAAACCTATGCAAAAGATAAACTATCTAAATATGCAACTACGGTTTTGCTAGTGTGTTGCTATATCTACCGTAAACGTAGTAAAGTAATCAATGTAAATGCGGAAGCTAAAGAGCAAGGTAGAGATATGTAAACTCCTGTCGATGACTCTGGTATTTTTACCGAGGTATCGAGAAGCGCGCAAGCTTCCTCCTAGTCCTCATTGGAGCCCCTCGCAAGGAATCCCTCGCAAGGGCCAAGCTCCCGGTCGGGTAACTCCGTGGATAGCCTCGGGCCTTCCCCACGCGCAAGTGGGTCTCCGATGTGCCTTCTGGCAAGCCTCTCCCGGATGGTCCCCGCCGTCTTCACTATCAAGCTTCTGGCCGAAACGCCGCGGGTCTTATTCCCTCCAATACACGGTGGCGGCCACACCACAAACGCGGTTGGTGTGATCTCGCAAGACTTCAAGCCCCTCTGATGTACAACAATGGTGCTCGCAAGCACCGGGTGGTAAGAGGTATGCAAACCTCACTAAACACTAGGCCTAAACCTAGAGCAAGCGCATAAGTGGTGGTCTAATCAACCTAAGCCCTTCGCAAAGCACCTACGCTAATCACCTGATGAAACACTAAGCACTATGCAAGTGGAGATCACTAAAATGGTGTATCAACACTCTTGGTATGTTTTCTCAGCTCCACACTCCTCAAATGGCCGGTTGGGGGGGTCTATTTATAAGCCCCACTGAGAAAGTAGCCGTTGGGGACGAAATTCCGCTTTTCTGCTACTGGCCGGACTCTGACCAGCGTCCGATCAGCACTGACCGGACGTGTCCAGTCATGAAAACGGCTCTCTGGAACCTTACTGATGTTGACCGGACTCTGGCACTCAGTGTCCGGTGCAGCGTGCTATACATCGGAGCGTCCGATGCAGCGTCCTATGCAGCGTCCGGTCGCTGCTATTGACTCTACTGTTGCTTGATCAGAGCATCTGGTGCAACGTCTTGTGCAGCGTCCTATGCATCAGAGCGTCCTGTGCAGCGTTTCTTCGTGATCTTACGTTCGGCTTGATTCATATCTTCGTGCTTGGACTTTGCTTGATATCTTGTGTCTTTTCTTATGCTCCTAAGGTCTTGCTTATGGTGTTGATCATCGGATCATCACGTCGCCTTCGTCCAAGTCACGTCTTGCAACCTATTGAACTACAAAACAAATACTTGCAAATTTATTAGTCCAATTTGGTTGTGTTAGTCATCAAACACCAAAATCCAAAGTAAATGGGCCTAGGGTCTATTTTCCTTACACACCTTCGCCGCGGTGCTGGCCTTCATCAGCTTCAACCGCTCCTCCATCGGAGTTACGCATGGCTTGCACTCAGCCATGCCGCTCCGCTCCAACAGCTTGGAGGCATACACGCTCTGACCGAGCGTGAGTTCCTCATTCCCCTGTCTCACCTCGATCCTGAGGTAGTAGGAGAGTGCGCCGAGATCGCTCATTCGAAAACGAGCTGCCATCTCACGCTTGAAGCTGTTGATGTCCTCCGTGCATGCGCCGGTGATGATCAAGTCATCCACATACACACCGACGACGAGCTCCTCCTTCCCTCGTCGCCCCATGTAGAGCGTGTGCTCAGTTGCGCACCGCTGGAACCCAAGCTCGTCCAGCATGGCATCAAGCTTAGCATTCCACGCTCGTCGGGCCTAACGCAGCCCATAGAGCCTCTCCCTTGATGGCAAAACCTAGAGGTTGCCTAACGAAGACTGTCTCCGCCAGCTCATCGTTGAGGAAGGCCGATTTAATGTCCAGGTGATGGACGCACCAGTCCTTTGCTACTGCCAAGGCTAGTAGCAAATGGATAGACTCCATGCACACTACTGGTGCAAAGACCTCCTCAAAGTCTATGCCCTCACACTGAACAAAGCCTCAGCGACGAGGCATGCCTTATGCTTGACAATGGCGCCGTGCTTGTCCTGTTTGACTTTGTACATCCACTTCAGGCTGATCGGACGGCATCCTGGAGGTGGATCGACAAGCTGCCATGTCTCATTTTCCTTGATCGCCTTCATCTCCTCTAGCATCACCCATCGCCAGTTTCCATCCCGCTCACCCAGCGCGAACATGGGTGGTTCCTCTGTGCTGACGAGCAGCAGCTTGGAGTCATTGAGCAGCCTACCCGCCAAGCCTGAGGGCCCTGTACCACCGACGATGTCGTCTAGTCTGTGGAACCGCACCTCCTCACCTTCGTGGAAGGCATTCACGAACTCAGTGATATCACTTGGAGGTGAGGCGAACTCAATCAGTGTTGATGGAGTTCCCTATTCCGCCGGAGTGCTCGGCACAGCAACTGGAGTGCTCGGCACCCTGGTTGCAGTGCTCGGCACTACTTCTGGACAGCTCGTCACTACTCCTGCAGTGCTCGACACCACTGTAGGAGTGCTCAGCCTCAGTCTTAAGGTGGTCGGCACCACTGCAAGACCTCTACGCTCCGCTACGGGAGTGCTCAGCACCCATCCTGGAGCAGTCGCCACCACTACAGAACCTCCCGGCACCACTCCTGGCGTGCTCGGCATCCCTCCAGGAGTGCTCGGCACTCCTCCCTAAGTGCTCGGCATCCCTCCCAAAGTGCTCGGCACTGCCCCAGGAGTGCTCGGCACTCCTTCCAGAGTGCTCGGCACCTCTTCCCCAGCATCTCCACCACCGTGGATGACCAGGTGCTCGACGATGAAGGTGTTGGTGAAGCCGCCAGCTTCCCTCGTGCTCGGACTGTTCTAGTCCTAAGCCACCTTCTCGTCGAACACGACATCATGGGAGACAAGCACCTTGTCTCCGCATGGGTTGTAGAGCCGGTACGCCTTGGTACCCTCCGCGTAGCCCAGGAACACCATTGGTGTGCTCCTGGCCTCTAGCTTGGTGAGGTTCGGCTTCGTCTTCCTGACATGGCTGATGCAGCCGAATATCCAGAGGAAGGACACACTCGGCTTGCGCCCATACCAAGCTTCAAACGGCATCTTGCCCATCAGGGCCTTGGTCGGAGTGCGGTTGAGGATGAACACTGCCGTGGTCACCGCCTCCCCCTAGAATCTTATCAGCATGCCTTTGGCCTTCATCATGGATCGGGCCATGCAGACCACCGTCTGGTTAAGTCGCTCCACCACGCCATTCTATTGTGGTGAGTACGGCGCGGTGTGGTGTCGCACCACCCCCTGATCCACACAGTATGCAGCGAACTCCATCGAAGTGAATTCACAGTCGCAATTAGTCCTCAGCATGCGAAGCTTCTTGTCGCTCTTGGCCTCCGCGTGCATCTTGAACTTCTTGATCACCGCCGCCGCTTCATCCTTGCTCATTAGGAGTTGCAGCCACATGTAGCGACTGCAATCACCCACGAGCAGGAGGAAGTACCGCCGACCATCATTTGTAGCTGGTGTAATCGGCCCGTAGAGGTCACCGTGGACGAGCTCGAGAGCGTTCTTCGCACGATACTTGGCCGCCTTTGAGAATGGTAGCCTCCTTTGCTTCTCGGCCAGGCAGCTGTCACACAGCTCGCCTCCGTGCTTGATGTGGGGTAGCCCTCAGACCATCTTCTCCAGCCGACCAAGCATGTTAAAGCTGAGATGTCTGAACCAGGCGTGCCACAGCCACGGCTATTCGGTGTGCCTTGCCGCCAGGCACACCAACTGCTCTACCTTTAGGTCGAGCAGGTACAACCAGTTCAGGGATCTCTTCACCTTGGCAAGAAGTCGCTGCTCCCGGTCCCTGATCCAAAGGACTCCGTCCTTGATCAGTACCTCGCTACCATGCTCATCTAACTGACCAATGCTAATGATGCTAGAACACAGCTGTGGGATATAATATACATCTGTTAGCGCACGGTACTCCCCGTTCTGGCACCTGAAGATGATGGTGCCACGCCCTTGGATAGCCACCCTTGAGCTGTCACTAAACTTCACCGTACCGGTAACATCGTCGTTGAGCTCGGAGAAGGATGCTTTGGAGCCCATCATGTGGTTGCTGGCACCAGAGTCCAGATACCACCGCTGCTCCTGGTCAGCACCCACACGTCCGAGGTGGACTTGGGCATGTGGTTCATCGAGGTTGACAATCTTGAGTGCCTTCCTAGGTCCTTCCACCATCATCGCCTCTTCACTCTCCTCGGCCTCGATGTCGTGCAGTGCACAGAATATCGCCATTAGGATAGTGGCCTCATCCTCATCAACAGCTTGCACCAGATGAGCCTGAGCCTTCTTCTCCTGCTTATGATTTGGGCACTCCCGTGTCCAATGGCCCATCTTCCCACAGCGTCGGCAGGCGTTGGGGTCGACCTGCTTCTTCTTCTCCGAAGAAGCCTTGCCGCGGCGCTTGCCATCGCCACCGTAGCTAGAGGAGGCTGCCTTCCTAGAGTTCCTCCGAGCAGCCTACTCCTCCTCTATCAGCAGCAGTTTGCCGCTGTCCTTTGTTGCTATCGCCTATTCTAGGCGCTCGTCCACCGCCCTCAAACAGGCTATCACATCCTCAATGGTAAGGGTGGACAAGTCCAGCATCGTCTCTATGGAGAGAGCGATCTGGATATACTTTGCCGGCACGGAGTGGAGGTACTTGGAGACCGCCTCCTCTTCGTCGATGGTGACGCCGTGGGCTCTTCAGCTTGCTGATGAGCGTCTATAGACGGAGGGAGAAGTCCACCATTTCACCATCCTTGAACTTGAGGTTGGCGTACTCCTGCTTCAGAAGCTGGGCCGTCACCTTCTTTGCGCGGTTAGAACCGACGCGCATCGCCGCAATAGACTCCCATGCATCCTTAGCAGAGCTCTTCGCCCCCAACGGCTCCCTATACTCCGCCGGTACAGCAACGAGGATAGCTTCCAACGCTGATATGTCATCTTCTTCATTTTTGGTGCCCTTGTCAATAGCATTCTAGAGCCGTCGGGCTCTGAGCTTGACCTTCATGGTCACCGACCACTCTCTATAGTTGGTGCGAGTCAGCATCGACCAACTAGTGTCGCTGACCTCCCGCACCGTGCGAACAACGACCTCCGGTCTTGGTTGGGTAGCCACAGCAGTGCCACTGCTGTCTTCTATTTCTGAACCGTTCGTAATCGTCAGCGGTTAGACCGGCGACGACGCTTGTACGGCTCTGATACCACTTGTTAGCCCACAGGATCACCGGCTCAGGCGAGTTGACCACTCACCAGTCTTGCCAAGCACCCGCTAATGTTGCCGAGCACCCACTAGCTAAGCCGACCACAAACAAGCGTTGTCCGTCCCACACACTACGAGTAGAGGTTGAAGAAGAGGGAGAACAGAGCATACACACACAGTACAAGACACCAGCGTTGGTTGAAGTCCTGTATGGGAGTTGGCAAATATGAACTCTCTTTACTGAGTTGCCATGGCAGTCTATTTATACAACACTCTATCCATCTAGTCCTAGTACAGCACGCATGCTGCAACAGTAACTAGATAACACAGCAGGACTGACTTCTGCGCCTGTCCCTGCATGTAGGGCTGGATATCAAGCCAACTACAGTTTTTTTCGAGCTTTTTTAGAAATTGGCATAATGTTATTTATCATAGTCTCCTGAATTGTTTGAGACCCAACTTCAACTTCATGCTGAGCTTAACGAGCCGAGCCGAGGTCGAAAGTCATTCTCAATCAACTCATTTTCATTTTAAAAGAAAAACGAGTCCAATCAGAGCACTTTTGTACCGAGCCAGCTCAACGAGTTTTTTGTCCAGCCCTACCTGCATGTGACTATAGTGCGGCAGGTGAGCCATTCGGCGCCTGCCCATACAGCGGCTACAGTACCACAGCAGGGGGCCGTTTCGGCGCCGCCTTCCCTTGCTGTATGTTCACACAAGAAATCAGTAGATTATTCTGATAGACTCCGTCTCCTTCCGTGACGATTACTTTACCTTGGGGACGGGGTGGACTCAGGGCTAGACGGAGAGTCTAGGTCCAAGCGTGGCCCAGATATAAAATAATTAGCAAAAAATACTTACCTTAATTGACTGCTTTAAAATCCGTGGAAATCTTTGAGGGAGGAGTATAATTATGTGCCCATATATGCAATTATTTATCACATTAATCCTACCAGCTTACTATTTCCTGCCCTGTGAATTTCTGTCATTCATCAAACGTGCATCGGATCATGGCATGTGTAAAAACTTGGTTGAGATCACCGTTGGAGAATTGGAGTTCTTTGTCAGATGTGTACATGACTGATTTCAGATTTTTGGTCTGGGTAATACGGGATCGCAATGATTCTTAGGATTTCTAGGAGATATTCACAAGAATTTTATCTCTGAACATCAGGATAGCTACGCAAAATTCATATGGTCACATCCATACCAATGGAATCCGAAGGTTCTCATGTAATCATTATTCAGCTTTGTGCAAATTTATTTAACAACCTCCAACTGGCAGTGATCAACTTCTGACCGGCTAGGTGAGTTTCCAATAGCTTTTACCTGTTTCTTCAATTATTCACTCATGGAATCATTATTCAGTTTCGTAAAAAAATAAACAACCTCCATCTGATAGTGAGCTGAGATTCCAAAAGTTCTAACATCTTTCTTCAATTATTCAAATTTCCCTTTTCAGTTCAGTTTACCATATAGCAAGTGATTAAACTATTGTGCATCATGGTATTACTTTTTTGTTTTCGCTCACTATCAGTGTTGAACAGTAAATAATTGACAAGTTGTCTCCTTCACATACGATAATAAATAAGTAAATTAATCAAATACGATTGGCTTCGAGGATTTCTTGCATGACCCGCTTGAGCGCCCAGTCCTCTGTCACAATAGTACCGTGCTCAGCCCCATGAAGTTTGATGGACTTGTACAGCTTGTTCTGCTCCGGCTGCCGACGCATCTTCTCGTCGAACGCCAACATGCTGATCAAATTGATGGTATTGTCTCCGTCGCCATACACTATCTCGGGTTCCACGTCGAAGTCGCCGTCCCAGTAAACCAGCTGCTCCGGCGTGTCGTTATTGCCCACTCCGTTGATGCACGTCGTCGGCACCATGGGGGCCTGGAAGGAGCTCATCTTCGGGACCGCTCGTCTCGTGAAAGGCTCGACGCCAGCGCCGAAGCCGATGTCGGCCAGGAGGTCCTCCACGTCGTAGGCGGAGTAGTTCCTCCGCGCGGTGACCATGAGCGGCCAGTCCCCGAACACCGCCGGGGAAGGGAAGCTGACGATGGAGGACTCGAAGCTCCTCCACATGGGCCTCAGAGTCAGCGCGAGCTGGGTGACCGTGGGGATGTACATCAGGTCGGACCCGGAGACGAAGTACTGCAGCGTCTGCACGAGCCCTTCCGCCAGCACCGGAGCGACGAGGATGAGGTGCTTGATATACCTGTCTCGCCACGACATGGGCGTGCTCCGCACGAACTCCAGCGCCACCATCCCCCCGAAGCTGTGCCCGAACAGGATCACCTTCTTGTTCTCGTTCTTCTCGCTCGCGTCCTCGATGAGCCTCGTCAGCCGCCGGAAGTAGTGCGAGAAGACCTCCGATGACTGGCCGGGCACCGGCGGGGCGTAGCGGAGGTCGTACTGGGCGGCGAACAGGGTGTCGCCGTCGCGGTACCCGGCCTTTTCGAGCTCGTGTCTAAGGACCTCAAAGCACCAGGTCGTGTGCTCCGGGTTCCTCTGGAAGCCTCGGGAGGAGCCGAAGCCGCGCACGCGCGTCTCGACGCCGGGGAGGTTCCGGTAGTCGTTGGCGGCGGGGTCGTAGACGAGGGTCATCTGCTCGATGAAGCACTGCACGTAGTGGTGCGCGGGCAGGTCGGAGCAGTTGGCCCAGAGCCCGAACCAGCCCTTCCCCTTCATCGCGCCGCACCGCGGCACGGAGGGGCGGTAGGCGTCCGTGAGCCGCGCCTCCAGCTCGTTGCAGGTCAGCCCGGGAACCAGCACCAGCGGGTGGAGGAGGACCTCGCCGCCGCCGGTCGTTGTTCCGCCGCCGTTGGCAGCACCCTCCGACGGCTGGTGGTCGATCGTCGTCGTGGGCGAGAGGAGCTCCCGGAGGCCAGTGGGGAGCAGGAGGAGGAGGAGCGGCGCCACAACCTGGAGAATCCTCGCCATGATGTTGCCGGCCGGCTGTGTGACTGTCTGTGGCCTGTGGGTAACGTAACCACGTTGGCACTCCTCAGTGCAGTGCACTCCAGTCGGTCACGTTCGTACGTACGCCTCTTATTTATTTGGCTCCACGACGACGACGTTTCCGAATCGGCTACCTTTCCTAGTGCAGGGAGATGGATGTGGAGAATAAGAAAAAAGGACGGTAACGTGAAGCACGCCGTCTCCTTCTGTTTCCATCCCTTTCGTGAAAAATTTCAACACTGTTGATTGACTTCTACTGGTCTCCTCCGATCCATATCCTTTTTGTTCTTATACTGTATACGTACGTCTCTCGTTCTCTAGCGATATCTCCTCAGTTACGTACGGTGGCTGCGTGCTTGGCCACGACTAGAGCCCACACCGAAAAGACACGGTCGTCGTCGATCCAAGCAGCATGCGGATGTACCGTGAAGCCCGCTGATGCAAGCAGCAACAAGCCATAGGGAAAAAAGCCTACAAATGTGCAGCTCTCGTAGCTAGCAGTAGCAAAAAGGCCAGGAGCCGAGGAATCGACGGGGCAATTACGCACGAGCATCGGCGACGGCGAGGTCTCGGCGGGACGGCTCAGATTGGGGATACAGGCACCACACGCTCACAAGCTAGACGTCGAGTTTGCCGAGGCGAAACATCAACCAAATGTCCTTGAAGTCAACCATAACCTTGCTAGGGCACCCATAAAAAAAGTTAGTGGTGGTACAACTGCGCAGAAAGCATTGATCCCAACCGAAGATGCTCTCATAAACCAGCCATGCAACCTCTTCATCGCACGTGAAACACAACGGAGTTTGCACCACTGGAGTAGAGGCCTGCCTGACACATATTTATCGGTCGGGATATTATCGTAATCCTCTCTCGTTGGCTTTCGTATGGTGATCTTGTTGGAGGCGGACTTGCTGGCACCTTTTTCAGTAATGGAACGTGTGTTTGGTCTCCTTGCAAATCTGTCCATCCACTTCTTCATGAGCCTCGGTGATGTCTCGTTACCGAAGGGCGTAACCATTTTTGGCACAGACTTATGGTTTCCTTTAGCTACATGGCCTTTAGATTTCGACGAGGCATCCTTCTTGCTCGGGGATGATGTTGGATTCATGGCTGTCGATGGTGGTAGGCTAGGTAGAGGCTCTGAGATGGTGTGGAGGCTAAATGGTGGTGGTGGGTCAGGTTCTGGTGATGGTGGTGCGTTACGAGATGGTGGGTTTAGAGATGTTGGGTTAGGTTCAGGCTCAAAAGGGGTATGACATGGCGAGGCTGTATGTGAGAACCCTCCTTCATCGTCCACTCCGAAAAATGGCATCGATGTAATAGGATCATTCAACCTAATGTCCCGCCGAGGCCATAAGATGAACTCGTTGATAGCTTGACCGAGTTTCTCGACACCGTCAGGAGTGGGGATGTCTAGGAAGTCATCCTTATGTCCTTCCATGACTGTCAACACTTCTACCCTGTAGTACTCCTCTGGATTTTTATTGTTGTGATAGTCACGGCCTAGGATCACCATACCGGTGGCCACTTCTATCGTATGGACATTGGTGATACCATACGATATAACTAGGGAGCAAGCTGTCGGTGCAATGATGTCATCAACTGCATAGTGCTCCCTATTTGCCGTAGATCCGATACTGCTTTGAACTATTGGAGAATCCGAGGGTTGCATGATGACCATCTGCATCTATGGCGTCTGTGTGATCATCTGTGGTGGCTGCATTGTGGGCACTTGTTGACTTGACATTACACTAGTCAATTGTTGCCTTATCTCAGAATCAGGATTGGCCATGATTTCAACCAACATCTATTTCATTTCTTGCTTAGCCTCCTCCTTAAAAGTATCTCTCATAGCTTCCGTGTACCGGTCACGTTTTCTGTACATCTCGGCATGCTTAGGAAATCCTTGCTTCCAGCCCAACCTGGACGAGACGCCTCGCACATGACCGGGGTGCTCTGGGTTACCTAGACCAACACTAACGGTGTCCCTCTCTCTTGATGGCTTGAATGATCCTTCCTTCTACTTAGCGGCCACGACCAAAATATTCTTGGCTGCTTCATCGGTCATTGGATCTGGCCACGACAAACCAGACTCACTTTCTTGTGGTTTTTGCACATGAAGCTAGTTTCCTGCCCTTTCGAGTACCTCCTCAAACATCACCGGTAACCCTGCCGCCTTCCTCGCAGCTTCTTCTGCCTTTCATTTGGGAATCGCACGCTTGTAACCATCAGTGCCAAGGCGGTGGTGGTATATGTTCTTCTTTGTAAGTTCACTATTGGCTTGACCCTTATATAAGAACTCTTCTGACGTCTTCTGCTCAACAAAGGTCTTCCACTTAACTACTGTAATTTTCGGGTACTTCGTTGCGTCCAACCCTTTCTTCACGACCTTGGTATTCAATTCAGGCCTCTAGTTACGAAAGCTGATTGCACATTGTCTCATTGCATACTCCTTCGGGACAGCTCGTGTCTAAGAAATTCGTTCTGTCCAATTAATGCTTTTTTTAAAAAAAAACGTAGGTAGGTTTGAGGAAAACTCGTATCTTTCACTTGGAACAAGAGGATGGCATAATCACCGGTGATGCATAATTTTAAAAAGTTATATCACCAAATACTATAAAAACTTGTTTAGTTCTCCGAGCCCTCATTTTGTGACAATGGATGAGGATGGTGCGGAACAGGATGGATCACCACGGTGTGGCTTCCATGTACGGACCGGGAGCTACGTACTGGCCTGGCCATGCACATGCTACGCGTTCCTTATAAAGGAAAGGACACGCTGGTCGAGTCCGATCCGTAAAAGGCACGCTGGTGCATGATAACTACTGGTAACTGCCAGCAGATCCACGATAATAAATAGAGGATGAGGCCGATCCAGGCGATGATATGATGGCAACGACTGCCAACAGTACGTGAACGGCGACGGGCAAACAGAACCGGGAGGGTGTATGGTGATGCGTCAGGCCGCGTGACTGACGGAGAAACAGAACTGCATATCCGCGACGACGACGAAACTGACGTATGCGCTGCAAGGACAGATGATGTTGCCGGCTGGCTGTGTGCCTGTGGGTAACGTAACCACGTTTGGCACTCCTCAGTGAAGTGCACTCCAGTCGGTCACGTTCGTACGTACTCCACGACGACGACGTTTCCGAATCGGCTACCTTTCCTAGTGCAGGGAGATGGATGTAGAGAATAAGAAAAAAGGACGGTAACGTGAAGCACGCCGTCTTCTGTTTTCATTTTCATCCCTTTCGTGAAAAAATTCAACACTGTTGATTGACTTCTACTGGTAGTTCACGAGGCGTTTTTCCTATCTCCTCCGATCCGTATCTTTTTTTTTTCTTATACTGTACTAGGTAGCGTGCTCATGCGTTGCTATGGGATAACTAAATCTTTTATACTAAAAATACACAGATCGCACGATAAGATAACAATACTGTTAAATTAAATACCGACGTCAAAAGTGCCATTTAATTCAAAAAGCAAAGTTCGTGAAATTAACACAGTCAAGGAGAGCGCGACGTCGCAGACTCACAAACTCTATTGTATAGACTTTTTCGTGATACGACTAAGATAATATTTTATATCGGCAGAAAGAATTCTACGTTATCCATTTCTTTCATGCGCCAATAAATCCATGAATAAGTTTCACTGCATCTCTATATAATCATGTACACACAGGTTCGAGTATATATATAAATAGGTTCGTGCCCGTGCGTTGCTACGGGGTAGCTAAACTTTTTGTACTAAAAACACACGGATCGCACGATAAGATAACAATACTGTAAAAGTATATGACCGACATTAAAGTGACATTTAATCCAAAAAGCTAAGTTCGTGAAATTTACAGTCACAGAGAGTATAGCGTCGCAGGCTCACAATCTCTACTGTGTAGATCTTTCCGTCATGCGGCTAAGATCATTTTTTATACCGGCAGGAAGAGTTTTCCGATATCCATTTCTTTCATACGCCAATAAATCCATGAATAAGTTCTACCATATCTCCATACCATCTTGTACACGGCGCTGGCAAGCGAATTAGCCACAACTTATGTAATTAGTTTTATAATTAGCTCATGTTTAGTCCTCCTAATTGATATCTAAAAATTTATTGTGACAGGGACTGAAGTTTAGTCCTGGGATCCAAACACCCCCTAACTCTCGACTCCTGCTGGCTGCTCACTTGCGCCATCATGCCTATGTGTCTGCATATATATACTCTAATGCTAAAACGTCTAAGATGGTCTTTATTGTCCACCCTTTGATAATATCATAACTTCAAGGTTGTCATTTGTGTATGCTGTAGAATTGGGATGTTTTGCACTGATCCATGAGGATGTCCAAGAGAGTCAAATTTTTTGATGCCATTATGATGTCTAAGCTTACCAATCAGACAGAGACGAACTTGATTGTTAAAATATTTTCAACACTGCTTTCATATACTCCCTCTGTCCCAAAATAGAATTCATTCTCGCTTCCTGAGAAGTCAACTTTTTTTTTAACTTCGATCAATTATATATAAAAGAATATTAATATTTATAATACATAATTAGTATCATTACATAGACCATTGAATATATTTTTCATAATAAACTTATTTAGAGATATAAATGTTGCACGTATTTTTTACAAACCTAGTCAAAGTTGAGAAAGTTTGACCTGCACACATCCCATAACGACTTATATTTTGGGGCAAAGGAAGTATATGCTAATGGGAGTAGTTAACTGGAAGTCGTGATAAACACAATAATACTTTTATATTATATGCTAATTGGTGCACGAAGAAACGTATGTGAATGGACCTATATACGAATGGTGGGAATATTCGTTTAGGAAATTGCAGAAGGTTCACCAGTCTCGCCATGTATAACCTGCACATCTTTTATTTGGCACCACTAATGTTATCAAGGAGCAACCACTTTTTAATTTCAGGTCTGCATGCTGAAAACACTAAAATTAAGGGCCAACCTCATTAAGTCATCTTGCTTGATCTTTGCTAATAGTTTTCTTCCATGCATGATTATTGTTTCCTTCCATGTATGTGGCCTCAGGTGATTGATTTGTTTTCTTCAAAGTGGGCGGGGATCTTAGGGATGACAGTTTCTTTTTCTATCGCGCGGGGTATCGCATGGCCAGAAGGGAGGAGTCTTGCTTGATCTTTGCCAATTATTTTCTTCCATGCATGATTATTGTTTCCTTATATGCATGTGACCTCAGGTGATTGATTTGTTTCCTTCAAAGCAGGTGGAGATCACAGGGATGACAATTTCTTTTTTCTATCGCGCGGGGTATCGTATGACCAGAAGGGAGGAGCGGAAAAAAAAAGTCACATAAAAAATAGTATTACTTTTAGTCTTTTTAGTGAGATACGTACGTCTCTCGTTCTCTAGCGATATCTCCTCAGTTACGTACGGTGGCTGCGTGCTTGGCCACGACTACGACGGCGACGGTGAGGTCTCGGCGACGGCTCAGACTGGGGATACAGTTCCGGCCAGCGACTAGTTGCTTGTGGCCGGAGTCCCAGCGTTGCCGCCTGCTGAGAATGGCGTTCCAAAATTTTAAATCGTATATAGATTTCATAGGAACCAGTTTTTATTTTCACCGAAAAAAGAAAAAACCCAGCAAAAAGAAAAAAAAGAATCATCGAATTCCAAAAGGGAATATTTAGATATAGCCTAAAAAATCCACAACCATATAAAACAGATTCTCCACAATATAATTAGAATTGTGAGCTTAGGGTTTGTTTGGATAGATAAAATTTCACAAAAACAACACCACGACACCAGCTCCACCATAGATCAACTTCGCCGTGGATCGAGGCAACGATAAAACTATTTGGGACAACTTCACCATGGATATGGATTCATATGCAATTATAAAAAAAAAAATCATTCAGGGACCAAATTTAAGAAGACATGATTATCTCGTCGTCCTCCACGGAAGGAGGCAGCAGAGGGTAGGAGCAGAGCCACGGCACGGCACAGCCATGCGGGGCCGTGGTGGGGACGGGCATGGCCGTGCCAACCATGGAGGGACCGTGCACGGCCACGGCTTGGTTGCAGGCATGCACAAAGGCATAGGGTTGGGGCAAAGCATGGCCATGGCTGAGTCGCCGGAGGAAACACAGGCGCAAGCTCGAGCATAGCAGGGCCATGGCGGAGCTGCCGGCAAGAACACAGGTGCAGGCTCGGGGTAGAGCACGACCATGGCGGGATCAGGGGCAAGAGCGCAGCCATGGCTGGGTTAGGGCATAGCACGGCCATGCCAGGGTTGGGGACGAGCACGGCGCTGGCGCCGCGAACGGCCTCTGACTCTTCATAGTCATAAGTTACAAGTCTCACAAGTCACGGGGTCTTCCATCGATCAGCTGCAGAACAGAGTCTCCTTGGTGGGGTTCCCAGTGGTTGAATTCACTCTGTTCGATAAACGATGAGATCAACAGACAAATAACTAGACTTAATGGCCATCAATCCGTCCATGTCAATGCGTTGTGTTCTTACCCGTCAGCAATTTTGCAGAGGTATTCCCGTTGATCGTCTCGCAGCGGGACATCGGTAAAATCTGCAGGTTGAAGAAAATGGTGCATGGTGACACTACTGCTTATGTGATCATGTCAAGATTCAAGAGACAAGAACAAGCTCATTTATCCAGTTTGAGCTTTGCCTACTTTTGCTCATTTTGATTTTGCAAAGGGGAATAATGGAAATTTGTTTGTGCCCCCTCTACTGATGACAACCTTTTGAGTGGAGAAAGGTACAGTTGCTGAGTTGCAGCAAGAGATGGCTATCAGAGTGATATGCAGAAATCACTTGCCTGCCCCAGTTATGTTGGCACCTTTGAAAGAAGTGTTTCCTGTGACAAGTGCCCCTTCCAAGTTGGCATTTGATAAGTTTGTCTGCAAATGAAGTGAGGCAAAACCAATCATGAGCGTGTTGAAAAACAAATCACCATGCTGATATCTATGGACAGATAGCTCAATCAGACAGGGAAAACATGAAGGGATTTGTTTCATAGAAAATAAACAAAGAGAGGAGCATGAACGAAATGGGCCCAAATATAAACGTCTGATTTAAGATGGCTGAACGTTTTGGATGAGGATGAGATACTTGTCAGGCATTTTTGAACAAAATAGAATACAGCCGCGTGCACAAGCGTGCTTGAATTGAATCCTGATGAAACAGAACCAAAGTAATGTGCGATCCTGAACATTTTACCTTTGTTAAATCGGCGCCTCGAAGATCAACATCAGAGAGGTCAGCGCCTGAATCCGTCGGCAAACATATCCAGTAAGCCACACAGCGAAAACCAAGTCACAAACTTTCCAATGACAAGGAACAAGAACTGGAACCATCGAAGATGGAGTAGCAAGCAATTCAGTACTTGTGAGGTCTGCATCGAAGAAGCTCGCGCCGAGCAGGTTCGCGCCTTTGAAGTTCGCCTGCCTCAGTATAGACTGCATCATCAAGAACATCAAGAATCAACAAGCATAAGCAAAACCCTGACAAATGACATGCTTTTTTCTGCATATTTACACAGAACTTCGAAGATTTGACGCGTTTCTAGGCTTATTCACATCGAGAAGCATGGGATAGAAATTGTAAGAAAATTGCCCAAGGCAAGGTGAGATGTGCATGCAATCGCAGTATACCGTCTTGAAGTCCTGCTTGACGAGCGTCAGGCCGCTGAAGTCCTTGCCGGTGAGGTCCTGCCCCCGCGTCACCTGCTTCCCGTACGGGCCTCCTCCCTGCAGCCACGCCGCGCGCGCGCCGTCAACACCCCGATTTCGCAAGAACTTGGGAGTACAGCAGAAACAAGGCAGGGTAAGTAAACGGCGGGCGGACAATGAAAGCCACGGCGGGGTCGGCGACGAGGAGCGATGCGGCGACGAGCAATCAGGGAATCATGCTGGTGCCGGCAGGCCGGGCCATCAACCAATGGATGCACGTGCTGTCTCTAACTTTCCCTGTTGTCAAACACAGCTTTCCTATTGCTGCTGCAGGTGGTGCAGGGTCGACGATGAAGGATTATTGAAGGACGTACGGGTGCGTTTGCTGCAGTCAAACTCATACCTCAACCGACTGGACTGCCCAACCTCCTACCCGTCCCTGCATCTTCAATGATGATGAAGATTGAAGACGAGGAACACGAACCACGACAATAAGACAAACTTGCCAGACGATCATTGCAGAAGGCAACGGTGATGATCATTGAAGACGGCTAGGTGCGTTTGCTGCGGTCAAACTCATACCTCAACCGACTGGACTGCCCAACCTCCTACCCGTCCCTGCATCTTCAATGATGATGAAGATTGAAGACGAGGCCATGTTCGCTTCTCTTATAATCCGTACTTTTCAGCTTGTTTTTTCAACCGAAATAATGTTTTTTCTCTCATAACAAATCAGCCGGAACAGTGTTTCGGCTTATTTTTCAGCGAAGCGAATGAGGCCTCTAAGTCTGGGTGCTGATCTGAGCCGCAAAATTAGTCACCATGTAGTTGAAAGTTTGGATGGGTGCCCTCTCTAGGCTTGTCTAAGCGTCGCGGACGCCACAGCTGCTATGCTGCTCGCGTAGCGGCTTGGTGCATATTGTAACGTTTTACACTCCTCTTAATGAAAAACGCGTAAACGGACTGTTCAAAATAAAAAGACGATGAGGACACAAAGACTATTTTTTATACCAATGCAATTATAGAAAGACTGGCTCATGTATATGAAAGACTTGTTTTCCTTACTTTTTTTTATCATAAATTCAGTTTGTTCCCACGAAGATTCAAATTAACATGTGTGCAGATTGTGCTTTTGCTATTTCTCAATCCATGAACCATGCTTCTTAATAGCGTTATAAAATTACCGCAGCAATGCACACAGTATCATCTGATATACTTAAATGTTCCTACAAGTCGACATTATTTAGGAACAAATGCATTTAAAAAATCGCTTGAGTCTTATACTATAATAAATAAGTAAATTAATCAAATACGATTGGCTTCGAGGATTTCTTGCATGACCCGCTTGAGCGCCCAGTCCTCTGTCACAATAGTACTGTGCTCAGCCCCATGAAGTTTGATGGACTTGTACAGCTTGTTCTGCTCCGGCTGCCGACGCATCTTCTCGTCGAACGCCAACATGCTGATCAAATTCATGGTATTGTCTCCGTCGCCATACACTATCTCGGGTTCCGCGTCGAAGTCGCCGTCCCAGTAAACCAGCTGCTCCGGCGTGTCGTTATTGCCCACTCCATTGATGCACGTCGTCGGCACCATGGGGGCCTGGAAGGAGCTCATCTTCGGGACCGCTGGTCTCGTGAAAGGCTCCACGCCGGCGCCGAAGCCGATGTCGGCCAGGAGGTCCTCCACGTCGTAGGCGGAGTAGTTCCTCCGCGCGGTGACCACGAGCGGCCTGTCCCCGAACACCGCCGGGGAAGGGAAGCTGACGATGGAGGACTCGAAGCTCCTCCACATGGGCCTCAGAGTCAGCGCGAGCTGGGTGACCGTGGGGATGTACATCAGGTCGGACCCGGAGACGAAGTACTGCAGAGTTACGACGAGCCCTTCCGCCAGCACCGGAGCGACGAGGATGAGGTGCTTGATGTACCTGTCTCGCCACGACATGGGCGTGCTCCGCACGAACTCCAGCGCCACCATCCCCCCGAAGCTGTGCCCGAAGAGGATCACCTTCTTGTTCTCGTTCTTCTCGCTCGCGTCCTCGATGAGCCTCGTCAGCCGCCGGAAGTAGCGCGAGAAGACCTCCGATGACTGGCCGGGCACCGGCGGGGCGTAGCGGAGGTCGTACTGGGCGGCGAACAGGGTGTCGCCGTCGCGGTACCCGGCCTTTTCGAGCTCGTGTCTAAGGACCTCAAAGCACCAGGTCGTGTGCTCCGGGTTCCTCTGGAAGCCTCGGGAGGAGCCGAAGCCGCGCACGCGCGTCTCGACACCGGGGAGGTTCCGGTAGTCGTTGGCGGCGGGGTCGTAGACGAGGGTCATCTGCTCGATGAAGCACTGCACGTAGTGGTGCGCGGGCAGGTCGGAGCAGTTGGCCCAGAGCCCGAACCAGCCCTTCCCCTTCATCGCGCCGCACCGCGGCACGGAGGGGCGGTAGGCGTCCGTGAGCCGCGCCTCCAGCTCGCTGCAGAGCAGCCCGGGAACCAGCACCAGCGGGTGGAGGAGGACCTCGCCGCCGCCGGTCGTTGTTCCGCCGCCGTTGGCAGCACCCTCCGACGGCTGGTGGTCGATCGTCGTCGTGGGCGAGAGGAGCTCCCGGAGGCCAGTGGGGAGGAGGAGGAGGCGGAGCGGCGCCACAACCTGGAGAATCCTCGCCATGATGTTGCCGGCCGGCTGTGTGCCTGTGTCTGTGGCCTGTGGGTAACGTAACCACGTTGGCACTCCTCAGTGCAGTGCACTCCAGTCGGTCACATTGATACGTTCCTAGTCGACGAAACTGACGTATGCGCTGCAAGGACAGATGATGTTGCCGGCCGGCTGTGTGCCTGTGGGGCCATGTTTAGTTCCACCGAAATCCAAACTTTGATACTATGCAAAAAAAAAAAAAAAAGATTTTTCGTCACATCAAACTTACGGTATATGCATGCATGGAGTACTAAATGTTGACGAAATCAAAAACTAATTGCACAGTTTGGTTGTACTTTGCGAGACGAATATTTTGAGCCTAATTAATCAATGATTGAACAATTATTACCAAATACAAACGAAATGCTATAGTGCGTTACAGTGCTACAGTATTCCCGGCGCGCGCCGATTCCTCATGCAACTAAACGCGGCCTGGGTGACGTAACCACGTTGGCACTCCTCAGTGCAGTGCACTCCAGTCGGTCACGTTCGTACGTACGCCTCTTATTTATTTGGCTCCACGACGACCATGTTTCCGAATCGGTTACCTTTCCTAGTGCAGGGAGATGGATGTGGAGAATAAGAAAAAAGGACGGTAACGTGAAGCACGCCGTCTCCTTCTGTTTCCATCCCTTTCGTGATGGATGTGGAGAATAAGAAAAAAGGACGGTAACATGAAGCACGCCGTCTCCTGTTTCCATCCCTTTCGTGAAAAAATTCAACACTGTTGATTGACTTCTACTGGTCTCCTCCGATCCATATCTTTTTTGTTCTTATACTGTATACGTACGTCTCTCGTTCTCTAGCGATATCTCCTCAGTTACGTACGGTGGCTGCGTGCTTGGCCACGACTAAGCCCACACCGAAAAGCCACGGTCGTCGTCGATCCAAGCAGCATGCGGATGTACCGTGAAGCCCGCTGATGCAAGCAGCAACAAGCCATAGGGAAAAAAGCCTACAAATGTGCAGCTTTCGTAGCTAGCAGTAGCAAAAAGGCCAGGAGCCGAGGAATCGACGGGCCAATTACGCACGAGCATCGGCGACGGCTTGTCCGAAACGATTCTAAATTTCCAACCGGAACAGTATTTTTCTTTCACACAAACCATCCAGTAGTACTTTTTTACGAACCAGCAACGATACGAACCAACCAACCGAACATGCCGGAGGTCTCAGCGGGACGGCTCAGACTGGGGATACAGTTCCGGCCGGCGAGTAGTTGCTTGTGGCCGGAGTCCCAGCGTTCCCACCTGCTGAGAATGGCGTTCCAAAATTTTAAATCGTATATAGATTTCATAGGAACCAGTTTTTATTTTCACAGAAAAAAGAAAAAAAAACCAGCAAAGAGAAAAAAAAGAATCCTCGGATTCCAAAAGGGAATATTTAGATATAGCCTTAGAAATCCACAACCATATAAAACAGATTCTCCACAATAAAATCAGAATTGTGATCTGTTTGTGATAGATCCAATTTCACAAAAACAACTCCACAATACCAGCTCCACCATAGATCAATTTCGCCGTGGATCTAGGCAACGATAAAACTATTTGGGACAACTTCACCATGGATATGGATTCATATACAATTATAAAAAAAATCATTCAGGGACCAAATTTAAAAAGACATGATTATCTCGTCGTCCTCCACGAAAGGAGGCAGCAGAGGGTAGGGGCAGAGCCACGGCACGGCACAGCCATGCGGGGCCGTGGTGGGGACGGGCATGGCCGTGCCAACCATGGAGGGACCGTGCACGGCCACGGCTTGGTTGCAGGCATGCACAAAGGCATAGGGTTGGGGCAAAGCATGGCCATGGCTGAGTCGCCGGAGGAAACACAGGCGCAAGCTCGAGCATAGCAGGGCCATGGCGGAGCTGCCGGCAAGAACACAGGTGCAGGCTCGGGGTAGAGCACGACAATGGCGGGGTCAGGGGCAAGAGCGCGGCCATGGCTGGGTTAGGGCATAGCACGGCCATGCCAGGGTTGGGGACGAGCACGGCGCTGGCGCCGTGAACGGCCTCTGACTCCTCATAGTCATATGTCTACGCCGATTTCGAGTCGGAATCCATGAGCAAACCCAAGTCCTTGGCCAACGGACACGTGCGCGGTGGCGGTCGGGAGCGGCAACACCAGGCACGGTGGTCACGAGCTAGACGTGACAGGCTAGGTGAGGTAGAAGAAGGCCAGACATGGTGGATGGAGGAGACAGGGCCAAGCGGTGGCACCGATGGAGACCACATCTAATCTCACGAGGAATAAAAAGAATGAAGCGAAATGGTATCTTGGATTGGGTAATCGGTGGCATGGTTGGTAATTTCTCGCAAGTGCTCCATGGACCTCATGAATTTGGAAGACATCCATGTTTTGTTGGATCTTTAGCCGGTGAAGCTGAAGGTGTTTGACAAAAAAAATCTAAAAGTGAAACTGTTTTTTAGATCTTGAGCTGTTGGGAGCTACCCCAAACACTCCCATAATCAAAATTGACTCCAGAGGTACTAACTGTAGAGCTGGCCGGAATGGAGACTCCCAGCTTCTGCTTATTTTATTTAGGACTTAGGGCATCTCCAGTAGTTCAAAGAAAAACAATTGGAAAATTCATGGGTTTTTCAAGTGGCTATAAAATATTGGAAGTATATTTTAGAAACTCTTGGAGATGCTCAAGAGACAACGACGCTTCACTTCACTAGAGCGGTTTGGCGAGGAAGTCGCTGAAGCCGTTTCTGTACCTAATGGGTGGAACCATGAAAATATGACTTTTTCTCATAAATTTTAGTATAACAAAATTGTCACTAAGCTGGTTTTAGCAAACATTTTTCTTCGACAGATTCAACTCTAGTGGAAACGCTGTTCTACAAAAGAAATCAACGTCGGAGCCCCCCTACTCTAGTGTCGGTGTCGGGACCGTAGCGTACACAACGGCGCTCAAGTCCTTTCTTTTCTTGTGCAATCACTTTAAAGCAAGTACAGCAACGGGCTATAAGTAAGGCTATATGCTGAGACGAAGGAGAAGCGAATTATAAGTTTACATACAGTATGTGTGCAAGAACTCAGAAACTTTGTGGGAGAAATAAATGGTCATAGATGAACCAACTACTATATGGATAGGCTAAAATATCAGTCGTTGCAGCTCATACTGTATTATTTGTCTTCTCTTAGACATAATAGAGCATTTATGTGGCCGCTCGTGCTTGGGGTCCAGGAAGCCCGTGCAGGGCCTGTTCGTTTCGCTGAAATTTGATCTATGCTAATGTTTATGCTGATTTGTTGTAAGAAAAAAACACTCATTCACTTAAAATATTGTCTATAGTTTGTATCACCCTGGATAGATTCCTGGGCCAGGGTTGGGACTTGGGAGCATGTTGCCTGGGATAACTAAGCTAGATAGCACATCTGAACTGTGATCTCTAGCCTTTGTTTTCTGTTCGTTTTTTTTTCTTGTTCTTCAATAAATTCAGTAGGGGCGCAACCCCTCCTGTTCGTTAAAAAAAAATAAGGTCATGTTTGATACCCATTAAATTATAATAATTAGATTTTGATCCAAACAAGGTTAGATTACACGATAGAATATTACAATCAAAACTCTTGATTACCATATCCAGGTGAAACTAGGTTATAGGGCACTATGGATGCTGAAAATCCAACTTGTCCCGGCCAATTGTCCAATTTGCCAAACTATAAAAGATGCGATAGTAATTTCTCACTTTAATCAACCATGATCACTCACCATAATCCAAAGATCCAAACATTCTGATTGTCATTATCTGTCTATGTATATAACCTATACCTAATAATAAAGAGACAAAATTTCTACCATTGTTAAATTTTCGTCCAACCTAATCATCCATGTTGTATCCGCGTTACAAGCACTCTATCCATATTTCCATATTTTTTCCGTTTCGATCTTGGCCTTTTTTTCCCTCCTCCCGCTCGCACATACATGTTCCGGATCGTCCATCGCGATTTTTTTTTAATTTTAACACTTTTTTTAAACTAATTCTAAATCTAACACTAGCTGTTTTTTATTTTTAAAACTAATACTTTTGGCCGCGCCTATTGCCATGCATGGTGGCGCGACAGCGGGCTGACGTGGCGACGACCAGAATCGCTGACCGGTGACGTGGCAAGGCTTGCCGCGCCACCGATCTTGGCGCCGCACGCCGTGATCGCCTGGCCCTGGCCTGCCCGCGCGAGGCTCCATGCGCTGCTCCTTGGAAACCGGGACGCCTTTTGGCGAAATGGTACTATAGCACTTTCGTTGTCATTTGATAATTAGTGTTCAATCATAGTCTAATTAGGCTTAAAAGATTCGTCTCGTGAATTTCGTCTAAACTGTGTAATTAGTTTTATTTTTTATTTATATTTAATGTTTCATGTATGCGTCCAAAAATTCGATGTGACGGGAAAAATTTGGGAACTAAACACTACCCAAACCCAAATTCCCAAAAAATGCTACAGTAGCCATCACATCGAATCTTGCGATACGTGCATGTAGCATTAAATGTAGACGAAAAAAAACTAATTGCACAGTTTGGTTGGAAATCGCGAGACGAACGTTTTGAGCCTAATTGGTCCATGATTAAACACTAATTGTCAAATAAAAACGAAAGTACTACGGTATCCAAAATTTCAAAATTCGGCCAAATAAACACGGGCACAGTGGTGTAACCCCGGAGAGAATTCCTTCGTTGTCATACAAAATTAGTATTTGCTTCGTTGCCATAAAAATTTCCAAAATTCTCTCAATGCCATCAAATAAATTGTGTGGCCATCTCTCTCAAACAGCACGCAGCAGTGAATCGATCGATGTCGTAGTAGTACTTGGAGACAGTTTCCCCAGGCTTTGCGTCTTGGCCACACTGACCGACCCGTCACCCTCCAGAGTTCATCGCAACCGGACAAGGGCTACGCAACGAACTGATGTATGAGTAGATGGTGAGAGAAAGACGGTTTCAGAAGGGCAGGACGACGCATGCGAGGCCCTCAGTTTCCTTGCCCATCATTGGATGCCAAACTGCCACAGGCGTCCTTTACCTATACTCGGCCTGTTGGTTGAATGGTTTCTCAACTGGTTTGGGCTAGTTGGTGCTGGTTTATTGTGAGAGAAAAATACTGTTGACTGGTTGATTTAAGCTAGCTAAAACCAACAAGCGAACAGGCTGACTATGTTTAATTTTGGTGTTTCATCCAATTCAGATCAACTGATTTGTTTTTGGAGTTATACTCCGGTCTTAGCAATTGAGTCTGAAACAGCTGAATTTCTCTTATATACTAATACTTTCCAGGGGCAGCTAATCTGGAGTTCTGGACACGGATGATGCCATGGTGGCAAACAGATGTGCCATAGTTAGGCCCAGTTTAGTTCCAAAAATTTTGGCAAAATGAGCACCGTAGCATTTTCGTTGTTATTTGGCAAATAGTGTTCAATCATAGTCTAATTAGGCCTTAAAAATTCGTCTCGTGAATTTCGTCTAAACTGTGTAATTAGTTTTATTTTTTATTTATATTTAATACTTCATACATGCGTCTAAAGATTCGATGTGACGAAGAATCTTGAAAAATTTTGCAAAAAACTGGCCCTTGGTCAACTACACAATCCAGTTCTGAACTTTTGGATTGACAGATCATTGAGCAGCAAATCTCTGTCAATCTGTTGCTGTCATGTGGAATGGCATATTGGCATGGCTGCCCTTGCCCTAGTGAGGAGTACAGTACAATAGTGGGCCTCCACCTCCAGTGAGATGGTTGTAGCTCTCTGTAGCTAGTACGGTCTGGATCGGACATGCACAGCCCAAGCAAGCATGCATGCTCTAGCTGAGCTGAGGAAAGCATGAGCATGTACGACGTGCTCCCTTGTTTAGTTCTCGTAAATTTTTCCCAAAAAGTACTACAGGAGTCATTACATCGAATCTTGCGATACATGTACATGTATAAAACATTAAATATAGATAAAAAAAACTAATTGTACAGTTAGGTTGAAAATTGAAAGACGAATATTTTGAGTCTAATTAGTCCATGATTGAACATTAATTACCAACTAAAAACGAACGTTAACTGACAAACTGACGATGACAGCAACAGTGGTCGCAACGTGACCGAACCGACAGAGCCCATAGCCCTGTCACCTACTCCTACATGACCGAACAGTGACCTAGACTGGACATGCACAGCACAAGCATGAAGCATGGATGGCTATCCTATCACCTACTCATACATGATGACTGATGAGCAAAGGAAGGAATGGCATGCAGAGAACACCAGTGAACTGAAATGCCCTTGCCATCTCATCAATCTCACACATGGCCCGAATGGTGCAGTACAGCCTTTCTTCGTCAAGGCCTCTCCTCTCCTCCTCCTACTACTCCTTTTCCTTCTCCTTCTCCTGCTGTGTTTAATTCGCAAAATTTAGGAATTTAGCTACCGTAGTATTTTCATTTTTATTTAGCAATTAATGTTCAATTATGGACTAATTAGGCTCAAAACGTTCATCTCGTGATTTCCAACCAAACTGTGCAATTAGTTTTTTTTCGTCTTCATTTAATGCTCCATGCACGTATCGCAAGATTCGATGTGATGGCTACTGGAGCACTTTTTGAGAAAGTTTTGGAAAAGTTTGGCTACTGTAGCAACGTTATGCAGCAACAGAGGGATTCTCATCCATGGCTCATCAATGTGGTTTGGTGGCAGAGGAATGGGGGGGGGGGGGGGGGGGGGGGGGGGGGGGCTCTGCTGCAGCCTTTTTTCATCAGTGTGTACTATACCTTCTTTGACCCTCCCCCGTCCTCTGCTGCTTCCTTTTTATCAAGGCCTCGGACAGCACACACCAGATACAGAGTTCAGTATTCCGAAAAATGCAGCGCACCATAAATGAATTCTACAGGATTTTGAAATGAATTCTGCGGGATTTTGAAATGAACCTCCTTGTGTATTCTAACAAGTTGTGAGCTTTCTTGGTGTTTCTTTAGATGGCCATCAGACTCATCACACTGTGAACCAGATACTGTTTCAGTGAACCTTTTAAGGGATGCGTTAATTCTGAATTCTAGAACTGCAAGTTTACAGCAGCAGCTTCACCATGACAATTCGTAGAGAGAAAATCAGATTTTTTTTTGTGCATAAGGAATCAACAAGTTACAGAAGCATATATATATATATATATATATATATATATATATATATGGAATTACTATCCTGTAGCTGGCTGTAGAATAACTTATTCTGTAGCCACTTTGAGTTACGATAATTACTATGTTAATTTACGAGATTATAGTAACTCCTCACTAAGTTGTTTAATATAACGTTATGGTAAATATCTCCATGTGTTATAGTAACCCAACTATCGTAAACATGTATTGACATTATGGTAAATTAGTATATAAAATTATAGTAAATAGAGGTGGCTATAGAATAACTTATTTTGTAGCCGGCTACTGAATAGCCTTATATATATATATATATATATATATATATATAGAACAACTACTTTATAGCTGGCTACAAAATAACCTATTCTATAGCCACCTTGAGTTACTATAATTACTATGTTAATTTATGAGATTATAGTAACTCCTTACTAAGTGGTTTATTATAACGTTATGGTAAATATCCCTATGTGTTATAGTAACCCAACTATAGTAAATATATATTGACATTATCGTAAATTAGTATATAAAATTATGGTAAATGGAGGTGGCTACAGAATAACTTATTCTATAGCTGGCTACTGAATAGCTATATATATATATATATATATATATATATATATATATATATATATATATATATAAACTAACTGCAAGATGCAGGCTGCAGCGTTGCACACAGCTGAACTCACTCCCAGTATCTTCCTTCGTCGTCTATAACTGAATCTGGGGTGTCCTAAAATTTATGTCACATCAAATATTTAGAGGCTAATAAGGTGCATTAAATATAAATTAATTACAAAATTAATTATATAGATGGAGGCTAATTTTTGAGACGAATTTTTTAAGTCTAATTAATCTATCATTAGCATATTTTACTGTAGCATCACGTTGTCCAATCATGACCTAATTAGGCTTAAAAGATTCGTCTCACAAATTAGTCGTAAGTTGTGCAATTAGTTTCGTAATTAGTTTATATTTAATATTCTATATATATGTCTAAATATTTGATGTGACCAGAATTTTAGAAGGCGGGGAAGCAACCAAACGGGCCCAGCTCCTCACTTCTGGCCTTCTCCAGTTCTCCTGCTTCGACGCCACACTTGGCAGCACTCAGCAGCAGCTGCTACTCTGCAACGCAGTCTGCACACATATGTACTTTTATCACGGCAGCGGGCTCGATGTACTAGCACACATATGTACTTTTATCACGGCAGCGGGCGGGTACGCAGCCTCAGCGCCCGTGCCCTGCGCGGCACAGGGACGGGACAAGGGGAGCGGCGGTGTCAGAGCCAGACCCAGACGTTAAGGGCTGGAACGCAGGATTTTTTTTTATTCTTACGGTTTGTAAAATTAAACTAATTTTTGTGAAATTCCTATGTGATTTCTGTGAAATTTCTGTGTTTCAAACAGACCCTAAGTTGCGGACACGTCTCTCGCCTGTCTTTGGCGTCGCGGTTTCCGAGGAGCAGCGCATCGAACCTCGCACGGGTAGGCTAGGGCCAGGCGATCATAGCGCGTCGCTGCCGCGCCAAGGAGGAGGGCGCGGCAGTGCCGCGCCAAGATCGGTGGCACGGTAAGTCCTGCCATGTCACCGGTCAACGATTTCGGTCGTCGCCACGTCAGCCCGTTGTTGCGCCACCATGTATGGCGCGGTATAAGCATTTGGCCGCGCCATGGCAATAGGCGCGGCCAAAAGTGTTATTTTAAAAAATAAAAAATAAAAAACAGTCAGTGTTAGATTTAGAATTAATTTTCAAAAAATGTTAAAATAAATAAAAAATCTCCGTCGCGGTCTCAGGGATGTGCTGTCCCGTTCGTGCACGGTGATGTCCGTGACTTTTCTATTCCAAAAATGATGTCCTTTCCATGTTTATTTTATTTTGTTTTTCTTTTCTAACGAAGGAAATATGCTTTTCATATATATATAAAGATAAAGATAAAGAATAAATACGATATTATGTTTGAAACGTTCAGCCTTAATAAATAAATATTTCTATTACTAAGTTGTTAGTTTTAATTAGAAATAAATTATTACTGTAACCAATGTTTTCCTAAACGGTAAACGGTCTTTACACGGTCGCCCTTCGTTTAGCGTTTAGGCTGTTTACACGGTGTTTAAACGAAGTTAAACGGTCTAAACGGTTTTGTACTTTATATATATATATATATATATATATATATATATATATATATATATATATATATATAGAACTACTATTCTGTAGCTGGCCATAGAATAACTTATTCTGTAGCCACTTTGAGTTACGATAATTACTATGTTAATTTACGAGATTTACAGTAACTCCTTACTAAGTGGTTTACTATAACATTATGGTAAATATTCCCATGTGTTATAGTAACCCAACTATCGTAAATATGTATTGACATTATGGTAAATTAGTATATAAAATTATGGTAAATAGAGGTGGCTACAGAATAACTTATTTTGTAGCCGGCTGCTGAATAGTCTCTCCCTATATATATATATATATATATATATATATATATATATATATATATATATATATATATATATGTGTGTGTGTGTGTGCATGTAAAAAATCAAGTATTCTAGCATTTATACAAATTTATCCGAGTAAAAATCAATTATTTTGGTATGTATATATATTTATGCATGTGAAAAGAAAAAATATAGATATTTATGCATGTAACATATCAAGTGTACACATTTATAAATATAATAAACTTAAGTATACAAATTTATCCATACAAAACAGAACTAGATTTACCTCGTGTTCGCCTAAACGGCCGTTTAAACAGCTGTTTAGCCCGTTTAATGCTGTTTATCTCCGTTTCGTTTAGGCCGTTTTCCCGTTTTTTTGACAGTTTAATTTCCGTTTACCCCTAAACAAAACAGTTTACCACCGTTTACCGTTTACTGGCCGTTTAATCCGTTTAGGCAAACACTGACTGTAACATGAATCAGCCAATAGCCTAAGTAATCAAATCGTAAACTTAAATCTTAAGCAGATTGTCAACCAATCTAATCAAAATAAATGTTTCTCCATACTATTTGCATACTAGTGCAAATCTTTAAGTTGTCCGCATATACCAGTGCAACTCTCAACAGGTGTTACACGTGGAAACCGAGACACGACGATGATGATTACCCCTTTCCAACTTTAATAAGATATTAAAATTACATATTTTTATAGATCCTCAAAAATATTGGATTAATAGAATATTATTATATTATTGTTAATATTAACTTATATTATGGATACGATGATCATCATAGAATAAAATGTAGTTTTTAAGTTTTATAGAAATATAATAAAAATAAAAATCTAACATTGTCATCCTTGCTTCCATTAACAGGCCTGCAGCAACCACAAAGTTTTAAAATTAAATTTTGGGACACTAAATGACTTTAAACAAAAACTTTTCAACTACAAAGTTGTAGATTCTATTGAGAACTATAACTTTTATATAGACCATATTAATATCCAAGATTGTTTGATAATTTTAAATTTTAAATTTCAAAATCTATAAATATACAATAATATTTTAGGACCCTAAACAGTTTTAATTCAAAAACTTTTCAACTACAAAGTCGTAGATCACGTCGAGGGCTACAATTTTGATATAAAGTTTGTCTTCATTCAAGTTCATATTAAAAAGTTATGAATTATTTTTTAATATAAAGTTGTTAGATCACCCTGTTTTGACCCAGATGAGATTCAAAACCAAGTTTAGGGACTGGGATGACACAACTTAATAAGTTTGAGGACCTAAACGTGTGATTTGCAAGTTTAGGGACTAGGATGACACAACCGAACAAGTTTAGGGACCGAGATGACACAGATAAACAAGTTTGAGGACCTAAACGGTCGATTTGCGAGTTTAGAGACCAGGATGACACAGCTGTACAAATTTAGAGACCGCTGGTGTACTTTACTCTTTCGTAATCCAACATTAATCAGGAAAATTGAGTGAGCGAGTCTAACCGAGAATCTTTAACCAACCTGAGCCGCTGTTGAAGTAGGCGATGAGAAGGATGACACCCTGCAAACATGAGCACATAACACCATCAGCATCCGGAAATTACAACTAACAGCAAGTAGCAGTCGGGGGTAACAGACAGAGAGATAGAATTACCAGGATGACGAGGGCAAAGGTGAGCACGGGAGGAGAGCGTGACTTGGGGTGGAACAGGCCGCCGACGGACGGCAGACTCCCGTCCGACACCCGCCGGCTCAGGTTCACCGACCTTCTGGACATCCTCCCCTCCCTCTCTCCCTAATCCGACCACCCAAGCTCTATCTCTCTCCCCCTCGATCACCTGGTCACATGAACACAGCGCCGCTCAGATTATTGGCCACAAAAAATCGAAATAAAATGGGAAATCTCCCACAATGCAGCGGCACGGGATGCATCCGCAGCCCGCAAGGCCCCGCGTCGGCCGTAGATCGGAATCCCTTCTAGCGCGAGGCAGTAGCTCCTCTGGCAATGGAGGCGGCGGTCAGAGACGAGGAGGAGGAACCCGGCGCTAGGGTTGCCGGATTGGGGGTGGATCTGAGGCGCGGAGGTGGGGGCGGAGTGGGGTGGGGGTGGAGGGGCAGCCAGCGGGTGGCGATCCGGCGTGATAGGGACGGGACGGCACGGCACGGGCACGGGAATGGGATTAACTTCGCTGAAGCTCACGCACAGGGGAATAAAGCGCGTCCTGCACTCCTGCTATATGCGACGGTGGCAGATCAGCACGCCATTAGCGACCGAGATGAAGGGATTAGTGGAGCGCGGCCCGAATTCCGAGGGTGGGGAGGAGGAGATTTTGTTCGGGGATGTCGGTCGTCGACGCGTCCTGGCCTACGGGGACACTGACTGGTGGGCCCCCCGGTCTTTTCTATTTCCCTTTTGTGTGTTGGTTGCCGGCCCGGGTGGGTTTGGGCCCAACCCCATCGTGCTCGTCCAGAATGTTCACTAGTCAACGCACAAATGGCCATTCGTAACCCTGCTATGGCATCATTGATCAGGTTTCAGTGTACCTAACACATACATAGTTGCGGATTGATAAATTAAATAAAAACACAGTTGCACGCTAAAAAAAGAAGAAGTGAAAAGAAACACAGCTGAGTCAACATACCAATGTGCCAATGTAGAAGTCTCAGTGCCCTGCGTTTGCATAAACTAAAATCACTTGTTAGGATCATCTGAGCCTATATCCCAACCTAGAATAGTTGTTTGGTTTGCATCATGAGTTGGAGCGATCTATCATCAACCCATCCTTCATAATCTTCTCCGGTAGCTTAATTTGACGGACTGGTTGATTCCTCAAAAAAGGCTACATGACGTGGCTCCGTTCCATGATGATGAACAAATTATGGATAGAGCGATGCCGCAATCCAAACAGATTGTAATAGATTGCAATTTAAGATGCTCAAATGTATCACCAAAGAAACATGGTAAGCTTTCAAAGCGTTGGTTTGTTTGGTGATGTCAAAAGACTACTGGAGTACACGTCGGTGTAAGTATAGATTTGCAAAATCCATATAAAAAATATAAATTTGAAAAGAAACAGAAAATATAAATAAAAAAATTCGAGACGTAGCACCGTTAAAACCAACTGCCTACTTGTGATAAACTAAGACCGAGAGCAGTGCATGTACAACAGCCGAACCCAACCATGATCGCGTGACATCACGTGAGGAGACGGAAGCAATGTGCGCACCAGAGCGAATCGTGCGGCCCAGCCCACTACGGTTTCCACTTCAACAAGAACGGCTCGATCCGTGCGTTCAAAAAATAATGTGCGTTCAAAGATCGGCTCGATCCCCAATCTGATCCATCGTCCCAACTGATGGGGCTTGTCACACCCTCGGCCGCCGGCAATCGCCGTCGACGTGAGCACGCAAGAAGAACTAGTGACGAGGACACCGGCAGGGTAAACCCCTCTGTTTTGGTTGTGTTTTGATTTCTGATGAATATCTCCCTCGGTACAGTAAATGGTGCGGCACTTATGTGCTCTTACAGAGACTGGCCATCAGGGCCCACACGACAGTGTCTCACTGGAAAACGTAAATAGACTTTTACGCTAACTGTTTACATGACACGGCTTCCCTGCTCACTATATGTCACCTGACACGACATCTCCCCCCCCGTGAGCTGCCGCTTGTCTCCAAGCCAACGCATCTGGGAATCTCTTCTTGAGCACATTGTAATCTTCCCAAGTCGTAGCTGATGATGGTAGACCGGTCCAGGTGACCTTGACTTGAGGAATCGCCGTGTTGCCTTTCCTGACCAACCGATGCTCCAAAATTTCTTCAGGCTTTGCCGCTACAGATTCCAAGTTAGTAGTGACTGGAAGTGTATCATACACATGAGTATAGTCTGCAATGAAAGGCTTTAGCTGAGAAATGTGAAAAACATGATGAATTAAAGATCCTTCTGGCAATTCAAGCCGATAGGCCACATTTCCAATGCGCTCCTGTACTGTATATGGTCCAAAGTACTTGTAAGCGAGCTTTGGAAAAGGTCTGTTAGCCACTGAGGATTGTGTGTATGGCTAGAGTTTCAGCAACACTTGATCGCCAACCAAGAAATGATAATCCTGCCTCTTCTGATCTGCCAGCAACTTCATACGGTCTGTGCTTTGGCTAGATTTGTCTTTAGGGCCTGTAAGTGCAATTCCCCTGTTTTCAATGATCTCAGCGACAATATTTGATGTTGCAGCTAGGACATTAGGAATTGTCCCCACATTGGGCTCGTAGCCATACAGAGCCTTAAAAGGTGAGCATCCCAATGCACTGTGATAGGATGAATTGTACCACAGTTCCGCTAATGACAGCCACTGAGTCCAAGCTTTTGGGGAGTCTTGCACAGAGCACCGGAGATACATTTCCAAACATTGGTTGACTCTTTCGGTCTGTCCATCTGTTTAGGGATGGTAGGCAGTGCTTAGTTGGAGATTGACTTTATACAACTTAAACGGCTCTTTCCAAAAGTGATTGAGAAAGACAGTGTCCCAGTCAGTGACTATTGTACTTGGTAATCCATGTAGTTTGACTACATTGTCCATGAAAAGCTATGCAATATTTGCTGCAGTGTATGGATGTTTGACTGGCAGAAAATGAGCAAATTTAGTGAGCCCGTCGACCACCACCAAGATTTCATTGAAGCCCTGGGATTTGGGTAATCCTTCTATAAAGTCCATGTACAAATCCCTCCATACACCTTCTAGAATTGGCAGGGGCTGGAGTAAGCCTAATGGATGATTGTTGGAGTGTTTCGACTGTTGACAGACAAAGCATTGTTTGATAAATGATTCCACATCCTGTTTCATACCTTTCCAAGCAAAGTGCCTTTTAAGTCTGTGGTAGGTAGCAACAATACCTGAGTGTCCTCCAAGAGCACTAGAATGACAGGCAACAATAATTTTGGTTTGAAGTGCTGCATTTTGAGCAATCCAGACTTTGCCATGGTGCCTTATCAATCCTCTGTCCAAACTGTAACCCTGGGCATCTAGACTGGAGATGGCTAACCTTGTCAGTAGTTGCTGGGCTTGAGGGTCTTGTGGTATAAGAATTAAGAACTCACTGTATCCAAGCAGGTTGCACTGAAGACACAACTTGTAATGACATAAGATGAGCTACTCTAGAGAGGGCATCAACAGCCACTATTTTCTTTGCCTTGTTTGTAGACAATTTTGAAATGCAGTCCCATTAGCCTTGTCATTGCTTTCCTCTGCATCTCAGAGTGTAGATTTTGTTCATTGAGATAGGCTAGGGATTGGTGATCTATTACTATGATAAACTCTTGTCTATGTAAATAAGCTCTTCACTACCTTTCCACTGCCATGATCAAGGCCAAAAACTCCTTTTCATATATGGATAATGCTTTTATGTTTCTCTCCCAAGCAGTGTTCGTCTAAACGGGTTTAAACGACTGTTTAAATGGCCACTAAACGGTAAACGGTGTTAAACTATTTTCTTTAGGGGGGTAAACAAAATTAACGGTTGACCGTTTAAACGGTCAAAAATGAGAAAAACGGTATAAACGGCCTAAACGGAATGGAGATAAACAGTTTTAAACGAGCTAAACAGATTGTTTAGGCGAACACGAGGTAAATTTAGTTTAGTTTTGTATGGATAAATTTGTATACTTAACTTTATTATATTTTATAAATGTGTACATTTGATATGTTACATGCATAAATATCTATATTTGGTTCTTTTCACATGCATAAATATATATACATACAAAAATAATTGATTTTTACTCAGTATAAATATGTATAAATGCTAGAATACTTGATTTTTTACATGCACATATATAATTATATGTATTTTTTAAAGTACAAAACCGTTTAGACTATTTAACTTCGTTTAAACACCGTATAAATAACCTAAACGCTAAACGAATGGCGACATGTAAAGATCGTTTTACCATTTAGAAAAGCATTGCTCTCAAGGCTTTGCTAAGATAAGCAATGGGTTGACCTTGCTGGATCAACACAGCTCCAATGCCATCATGACAAGCATCTGTTTCAATTGTAAAGGGTTCTTGAAAGTTGGGCAAAGCCAGGACAGGTGTTCTTGTCATTGTCACTTTAACACTGTCAAATGCTGATTGGGCTTCAGGAGGCCAAGTGAACTGCTTCAGTCTCAGCAAGTTAGTCAGTGGTTTGGTGAGGACTCCATAATCTTTTACAAAGCGTCTGTAGTAGCCTGTAAGACCCAAAGAATGCCCTCAACTCTGTGAAAGAAATAGGAGCTGGCTAGTGGAGCATAGCCGAGATCTTGTTTGGATCTGTGGACACTCCTGCTGCTGAGATAATGTGTCCTAATATTCCAAACTTGACTGTGGCAAAAGAACATTTGCTCTCTTTGAGGAAAAGTTTGTGTTTTCTCAATTCAGCTAAAACCTGCTGCAAATGATGTTTGTGGTCTTCCATAGTGGCACTGAAAAATTAGGATGTCATCTAAGGAGACCAATACAAATTTCCTGAGAAATGGCTGCAAAATTTGATTCATGATGCACTAAAAAAGTAGCAGGTGCATTTGTGAGTCCAAATGGCATCATCTTGAACTGATAGTGATCGTGATAAGTTTTAAATGCAGTTTTGTACTCATCCTCTGGATGCATTCTCACTTGATGATATCCTGACCTCATATCAAGCTTGGTGAAGAACTTAGCTCCATGTAATTCATCTAAGATTTTTTCAATGACTAGCATAGGAAACCTGTTTTTGATTGTGGTGTCATTCAATTTTTATAGTCTACACAAAATCTCTAGGTGCCATCCTTCTCTTTTTGACCAAAAGGACTGGTGAAGCAAAAGAACTATGGCTATGAAGCTATCAAGCCAGCTTGCAAAAGCTCCTGGACTTGTCTCTCTATCCCTCAGTTTTGTGTAATGGTGAATAGTGGTAAGGTTTAGAAATTGATTGGAATAGATCCAGGCAAAAGTGGGATGGTATGGTCATAGGCTCTTTGGGGTGGTAAGGTTTGTGGATCCAGTGAACACACCACTATAGGTTGAAAGAATGGCAAGAATTTCAGATGGTGGGGAAGTGTCACTAGGTGTGGTTGGATTGGTTGCTGCTACATAGTATAGAGGAACAAAAGCCCTAGATGTCATTCCCTTGGTGGAGTTAAACACCTTAGTGGTTGAGATATTGTAAGGGAGTTCTATGATTCCTTTCAGCTTGATAGGTTGCCCTCGACCCAAAATTCTAGAGTTTTGTGCTGCCAGTCACCATTACATGGGAACTATTGGATTGAAGCCAATCAAACCAAGGATGGCATCATATGGATGCATATCCAAGACCACCATATCAGTAGACAGTGTAGGCCCATCTGGCAATACCAGGACAAGCCTTATACCTTTCTGTTGGTGATCATCCATTCACATTTGCTAGCTTCATTTTTTTTATCTTGAGTGGACACTTAGGTAACTTGGCAAAGCAACAAACTGAGAGCTAATGAAGCTATGTGAGCTACCACCTGTCAACAAGGATGAGCATCACCTTATCCTGGACTCTGGCTTTTAGATTGATACAGTTTGTGTTGTCCACACTGGAAATAGCATGCAGTCACAACTAGCAAAATTTCTCATAAAGTATGTCTTCAGCTGCTAGTTGATTGAGGACACCATCAGATAGTTCTCGCACTACAAGAGATAGGACCTTCTACGACGTTACATTAATGTCGTAGAAACTATAAATTTTGTCATGTTTCATAGTTTACGACGCACGTGCGACGAAAATGCATTCGTCACCTATTCCCTGTAGCTAAACGTGTTATGTGACAAAACTAACATTATCATCGTAACTTTGCGACGATCATACTTGCGTAGTTGATTTACCACTCTCAATTATCATCGTTATTAAGCAAAAAAATGTCATGAACCATTGACCATGGATGTCTATGCAGGCACCACGTAGGATAATAAAATGTCATAAAATATTAGTCATATAAACATGGTAATTCAATATATTGTAGCCGACTATATATATTGTAGCAAACAAAATCTGTTTATAGCCAACAAGCAAATTGAAATGGCCACATTCATTACACCACTTGGCAAAATCAAATCCATTAATACTTGCATGTCCAAGTAATTCTCATGTCAAACTCAACCAAAAATACATGAACCTCACATATCAGTCAATAACTAAGTACTAGGTCCAACAAATAGCAAAATAATGGCCATGAAATTTATCTAAGTGCTGCACCAACTCTTGTACACATGTTGCTGCAGCAGTAGTGTTCTCTTAGAGGTCATTGACTTGAGGCCAATATTTCGAAGAAATTTATTTGATGGCAAAACATGAGCAACGACTTCTACCAGAGTCTTTGGTTATTCCCCATTTGGTCAAACTGAGCCATGATAGCTTTCATTTGAGCCTAACATGACAAAAAAATAGTTTGGGTGAGTAGCTAAAATGGGTTGCACAAGGGTAGCTAAGTAGTAGTAATAGTAAAGAGCATATTCATCTCAGGTTAGGACAACAGCTTGAGTTTGCATTATCATAAAAATTCAGTCTGCAATAATATTCAGATTCTTTTTTAAACGAATAGCTAGCTGGAAGTGCCATCCATGGTGTAAAAATATTCAGATTCCAAAAAGCAATAGTTCAGTGGTGTCTATTAGAAAATTTTTTTGAATATAAATGCACAAAATCTAGAACCCTAACAAAAATATATCCCATAATTCCAACAGCACGCAGCACTTTCTAAACAACCATTGCTTAGAGTTTGACTGGATCTTCACATACAATCCAAGACCTACTTAAGGGTATTATCAACTAAGGAAAACTAAAGGCATGGAAGCATAAGGCATATCTGTGAAAATAACTGTGAGTCTGCCTCGTACTATCGCACCAAATGATCTACACAGACAACTTTTGCACTCTGCATTTAAAGGCCTCTACATTAATATATTTTACATATAACACAAACCTAAATCAGAGGCATTAAAAGGGACAGATTGATAATGTTACAAGGGTACATTATCACGGCCTGTATCATCTAAATTGGTTGGGAACTACACATTAAAGATAGCTTGGCGGGGTAGCTGATCTGACATGTGCCTTTTCATACTTTTCACTCCTTTCTTGAAGGTGCAGAGATCCTACTTCATTCTCACATAACAGTTAATCGTCAGCCCATCACCGAAGATTAAATCCTAAGTAACACAAGAATAAAATACTGCCAGGTGAATTACAACTATGTGGGATAGAGGTGCAGCAATGTATAGCTGTTTTATTTAGTAGCCCTTGAAGCTCTATAGGGAAAATTTCAAAGACGGCAATGTAGAAATACTTGTGCAAAATTGATCCTATAATGACCTGTGTTAGGTTGTAACTGCCCCAACATAAACACTTGCTGCAAGGTGCCCACAGCTAACCAATTTTCTGCCCTGAAATTGAATTAAATTAGATCATATACTTGCTTGAACATGTTTGCAAATAGTGAGACCAAATATAGACAAGTTAAAGTTAGCAGTCATTTGCCATGTGCATGCATGAAGATAGACTGGGAAAGCAAAGAATAAGTTTGTCACTTACAATGGACTGCCGTCTGTAGACAATATGCCAGTTGTCACAAAATTATTTACTCACATAGACTTTTCTAACCCCAAAATGATTCATCTCAGTATCTAAACATTTTCTAATATTGAAAGAAAATACCAAATTGCCAAAATTTTCTATATTGATGCACTCGTAATTTTCCAAATAGTAGAAAATATCATTTTCTCTTGTGGCAAATAAACATGAATGGAACTAATGGACATAAGTAACCAGTAGACCAGTAGCAGTAATGGAAACAATAATAGATATGGTCCACGACAAATATAAATAGAAGCAATCAGACTCTTTTTTTTAAAAAAAATTCCATACACAGCATGTCAATGCAACTAATGGACAAGTTATGCTTCATTTTTTTCTCACTAAGTGATTTCTCCTGTGGCCCAGGAAAGTAAATCTACAAGTGACCTAAAAACTAAGCCACACCTCACTAATAGACATGGAGCAAACTAAACTATGTTCAGAGTAAAAACTGCACAGGTTAGTGTGGAATCTACTCTATTTTTTCCTGCACAAAAGATCGCAGCACAAGAGATTTTTCCTTGATAATATTAGCAGTCATTTCTACTTTTTAACAACAGTCACACAAGAGATCTTTGCTGCATAAAAGGTCAGTTACAACTATGAACCAAATACCATATTTCTATTAAATCTGGACTATGTATACACACAGACAAAAAAAAAATAGGCAACACGTGTATCAGAAAGATGAGGAAGAACTAACTCGAAAGTGAATAAAGCATCATAGATCAAATCCATAGAAGAAACTCTATCTAGCCTGCCATTTTGTGTCATACCGAAAGATCCAACCTAAAGCCACCCTATAAAAAATCCCCGGAAGTTGAAAGACGATTATTATCGAGTAAAAATCAGTACAGGTGAGTGATTACATGAGCAAGGAAGTAATGGGAACTAAACAAAACCTAACAAATCACATGGTCACAGCACCAGTGCTCTACCATGCCGGATCAACAGTCTGTCGGATCCTGCAGAGGAAGAAGAAAGGCTCCACTAGAGGACAGAGATTCGACATCCTTCTCCAAGGGCGACCGTGATCTGGCTGACCCTACATGGATTCGACCCTCACTTGTTAGATTCGAGGCAACGGGAGGGGAGGAGAGGGAAGGGGCCGGGATGACTGCTGACCTGCCGTTGCCGTAGGTGGATCTACCGAGACGCGAACTCAAGGAAGAGTAGGGGGCTGGGTGGCTGCCTTAGGCCCGCCGGTGTATGCCCGCCATGGCTCCAACCGACTTCAGTAAGAATAGGGGCGTGTGGTGTTTTCCTCCCGTGGCGGTGGCACTGGCGAAGCTCAGCTTGGGACTAGAGGAGCTCGTCGATGGGGGCTTCGGTGGAATTTGGGGAGGCGTCGATGGGAGGACGGCGGCAGAGTGAGAACTGATGGTGGTAGAAAGTAATGTGGTTTTTTAATTTATTTTTGTTATTGTTAGGGTTGGTGGATTTGCAGCCTGTTCGTTTCGTCGTAAACGATCGTAGGATTATTTACTGCTAGCTGGTTTGGCTGGTTTGGTGTGAGAGAAAAATATTGTTCCAACTTATAATCACGATCGTATACGATCGTATAAGCCCAGCCGAATAGGCTGTTGGTGTGGCGAGAGCGCGCAGAGGAAATTTTGGCGCCATTGGGAGGGGAAACATCAGCGGGAAAAGGGTGGAAAAAATTTGGCGCCGGTTTGAAATACCTGGAGATGGGTATTATAAAAAAATTTGAGTGACAACTTTCAATAGGACTTTTGGAACTATAAAATATTTTATAACAAAAAAGTCATGGATTACAAAGTTATAGATCTAATTAAGATCTATAACCTTGCTTCTATTTGTTTTTCCATTTGATGGTAATTTAAAAAATTTAAATTTCAAAATATAAGAACTTCATATATAATTTTAGGACCAAAAATAATTTGAAATTAAAAAGTAATCAACTACAACATTGTTGGTCACATCGAGATCTAGAACATTGGTTTTCTTTTTTTCGTCCGAGGTAGTTTGGGCAGTTCAAAATTTTGAATTCAACATATGATACGTGGAGTTGAGCTTAGCAAGTTAAAATTTAAATAATAAGACGATTGTTTGTTGGCATGTCATGAAGAACTATAGTTCCTCATAACATGGAAATCCTTCTGTTTACGATGACTTCTACAAGATCTTAGCGACGCACATATAATTTTTGTCGTAAAGTCATGAACCCAGTGAAAAACATCGTAAAGCAGAATGACTTAGCGACAAATTTAGCTGTTGTCACGAGAAAATCGTCGTAGAAGGTCAATATCTCTTGTAGTGTCGGTCAAGGTCATTAATGACCAATGCATTGGCTTGAGGCTTGTTTCTCTTAGGACACACTTCTAGGTGGCCAGGTACAAATTTGTCACCACAATTGAAACAAAGGCCATTTGCCTTCCTATAGTCCCTTAATTGCCTATCTTTCCACAGAGAAGTGGGTTGAGGTGCTGGCTTGGTGTCAACTCTTGGTGACATGTATGGTTTTGGTTGAGTGACATTTCGTTGGTATCTAGCCTTGCTTCTGTCATGCACTCCCTGCTGAATCTTAGCAATGGTTGAAGCCTTATGCACCGTTGGTGGCATTGACTCTCTATTGTCCTTCTGATTTCTTCCTTGAGTCCTCTGATGTAATGAGGTGTGAAAAACATGTCATCATAATTAGGATTGTGCATGGTTACAATGAATTGCAAGGCTTGGGACTAGGTGGTGTATTCTGCCACTGTCCCAGTCTACTTGAGGTCCAATAAGTCATCGGCTCCAAACTCCTCTTCTACCACAGCACAAAAATGATCCCAATCCCTGAAAGTATGGTTTAGTTTGTAAGCTTGGCACCACTTAGCAGCATTACCCTCAAAATGCAAATGAGCAGCTGTAATCCACATGCCCTCTGACAGCTGGTAAAGCTCAAAGTAGCTCTAACAATTGTCCCTCCATATCTTGGGGTCTATACCATCAAATTTGGGGAACTGCATTTTGGGCATAGCTTGGCTGGGCAATGTGTCTCTTTTCCCAATTCTTGGTGGGGGTCTTCTGATCTTGGAAGTTTCTGCCTTAACAATTCCTTTATCCTTGGCAAAGACATTTTGAAATGACGCCTTCTCCTCAAACAACATGGATACCCCATCATCATCATCATATGCAGCCTCTTTGTCAAACTGTCTCATCGTCAACTATGCCACTGCTGCCCCATTGGCTTTGACTTGTTGAGCTATCATGTGTTGTTTAGCAGAGTAGTTATCCATGGCTACTCCCCTGATATCCATCTAGGCTTTCATCTGCTGTTGAAGTTCCCCAATATCATTGACTCTGGTGAACAACAGATCGAATTGCTTCATGACCTGGTCCATGAACTGCTTCTCGTCATCAACACTTCTGGCCATGGTGTCCAATAGAATCTGGGTTTGTTTCGATGGTTTAAGTGGAGCCGTGGTGACTAATGGGCAGGATCCGAACCAACTCGGTGTAATCGAAGGAAGGGTAGGGTTTGGTGGAAGTGATTGGGGCTGCTGGAGTAGTGGAGATGGGGAGGACCAGGTAGCCGACACCAAAACCGTCACTGACCCAACTCAACCCAAAGGAGGGACCTATGGGACCTCTCATCGAACACCACACTGGGTGTGACTAAGATCAACCTGTCCATCGGAATTACGAGCTGTAGATCGAAGTGACGGGATCGAGACAGTACCTGAGAGTGAAGAGTAGACTGCGAGCACGAACGGCCGACTGCGGTGATGATGGAGGTGCTGGAAAACGTAAATATACTTTTACGCTAACTGTTTAGATGACATGGCTTCCCTGCTCATTGTATGTCGCCCGGTACGACAGGGCTCCGCCTCCTCACGCGCCGCCTCCGGACGCATCACCGATGTCGGCGACGAGCCTCGGCCTCGGGGTTTCCTCTACGAGACCGGCAACCACGTTAGCTCCGTGCTCGTCTTCCACCTCCCGCGGTCGCCGGCGTCTCCATCCCGCCCACTCTAACCTGCCGGCCTCTCTTGCACCCACCGCCATACCCGCCCACCACCCTTCCCGGCGCCGCCACTGCCGTTCCATCTAGACCATCAGAGATCTGTGATTCGGGACGCGGCTGATGGGTCGCGGATCCTGCTCGGGGTCACAGACTTATTACCTTACATTGTTTATTACAATGCTAGCATGATCAAATCGTTGGGTCACGATTCTACATCTTCTCTGTTTAGCATTCGATAATCGCTTATTGTAAGTAGTGATCTATACGAATTATTCATTGGACAAAGTTGCAGCTTATATTACTCGCAAAAAAAAAGAAAGTTGCAGCTTATATTGATCATCGATTGAGAGCTCCTAGCAGCTAGCACAGTAGCAGCAGCAGCTACAGCACAGCACAGACAACTGCCAATTAGTAGTGTTCAGATTTTGCTGAACACTGGCCGGGCACAACATCAGGGCTCCATCTTGACATGCCTTACTTCTTTCTTACTCTTATGTATTCCTTGACTTTGCAGATAAGCTTGGTTCTTCGGTGGAGTGGGGAGCTTCTCTTACTAATCAGAGATCATCTCAGATTTGTTGGAAGAACAGGAGGGCACGTTGAACCAGCTCCCAGAAGATGTGCTTGCCAATATGCTCCGCACAGCACAGACAACTGCCAATTAGTAGTGTTCAGATTTTGCTGAACACTGGTCGGGCACAACATCAGGGCTCCATCTTGACATGCCTTATTTCTTTCTTACTCTTATGTATTCCTTGACTTTGCAGATAAGCTTGGTTCTTCGGTGGAGTGGGGAGCTTCTCTTACTAATCAGAGATCATCTCAGATATGTTGGAAGAACAGGAGGGTACGTTGAACCAGCTCCCAGAAGATGTGCTTGCCAATATGCTCCGACGTCTTGCGCCACGCTTCCTTGCCACATCCCGCTGTGTTTGCAAGCCCTGGTGCACAATCATTGACACCCGCCGGTTACTGCATACAGACCTTCTCCCTCTCTCGTTGGATGGCATCTTCAAGTTCCCTGACCTAGTTTTGTCAGAATTCTTCTCGCGTTCCTCAACAGGCCCAACAATATCTGACTGTTTGCCGCCCAGAGATATCTTTAGCACTTTTAACCCAGCGACATATCAGTGGGTGCAATTGCCCCCATTCCCAAGCCCACATTTGTGTACAGAAAACTTTTTTCACAAGGAGTACCTTGTCTTCGACCCTGCAGTGTCACCACGCTATGAGGTTTTTCTGATCCCATTTGCTTGTGCCAGATCTGGCCGGATCAAATTAAATCCTGCAGCAGAGGAATTAGAGTGGCCACTGTCGCCATGCATACTTCATGTGTTCTCATCAAGGACTAAGAAATGGGAGGAGAGGTCGTTTGTTCGAGAAGGGGAGGCTGCAGGGACTGTGGCTGGCATGCGATTGGGTGGTTTATATGGTAATCATTATCACAACGCTGTCTATTGGCGGGGAAACACTTTATGTCCATTGCCAAACCAACTTTGTTATGAGGTAGCTGCCCACCCCACTTAAATACTTGAACGTCTCCTTTCATGAAATGTTGTATAATGCTACTATCGTTGATTCAGATTTCTCAGTTATATTTGATTCTTGCAGAATATCACTGTTAGATGGTAAGTACCAGGTAATTAAACCACCTCTAGTAGATACTGAGCTCATACCAGATCCAAATCTTTATCTGGGAAAATCACAGAAGGGAGTGTAATGTGCGTTGGATCATTATGTTTATATTCTGGATGAATCATATGGCAAGATGGAGTGGGTTTTGAAGACTAGTATTGGCTTGAGATATAGGCAAACTGATAGACCTAAACCTTGGACCTTACAAGATATTAAATATATTGGATCACGCAATGAGTATCAGGATGGTAATGATAAAGTGATAATGGAGGAAAATTTTGAATTTGGCTGTGACAACAAAAATGTTGTTGAAAGTTGAAACCAAAGAATGGGACTCGGACGATGATAATGTTATTCACACTGAAGGTTGGGGCAATAGGGACTTTGGTGGCTATATTATTACTGTCCTCGGATTTCACCCTTACAAGGAGGTTGTCTTCTTGAGTGAAGGATTGAGCCGAGGACTGGCCTATCACTTAAATACCTCAAAGGTTCAAGAATTAGGCAACCTCTCCCCAGCACATTATGAAACGTTTATGGGTATCCAACCATTCATAGAAGGGTTTTTTCCATACACACCTTGGATGGGAGAGTTTCCAGAGGAAAATTAATTTGGAAGTTCATCTTTACAATATAATAATGTTCTATAAGGCATTGTTATTTAGGACAAGGCATGAAGTACCTTTTCAGAGCCCACAACGGCAAGCACTTGACTTGCAGAACTATTGTTTATTTGGCATGAGAATTCTGAAGGCTGGAATTTACCTGCAAAATGACCAGGGGATCACAGATAGGAAATTCAGACAACCCATGGGCTATTTAAGCCCCTATATGCCACAGCACATTTGCGCGTGACCAGATGGAGGGCCGGTCCATTGGTGACCATGCTTAATTATTCAACCATACCATAAATCATCCAACCTATTGGATCAGCTCCATCGCGCTGAACAGCCTATCCCATCAAAATCGGATCAAATCCACACTGTCTCCCTCTGCCTCAATTGAAATTCGACACTCATGTCTGTGTAATGAAAAATCTAATGAAATTCACAATGCTTATCCTTACAACATTGCATTTTCATATTCTGAGCTCATGGCCTTGTCCCTAGCCAACATGCTTTCATCTCACCATCTCTGCATTGACAAAATGGCATGATGATCCAGGTTTCATCTTTCATCAGGCACTAAACACTTCATGAGATACTTCAGGCCCCATATCACCTCCATCACAGCATCATTAAACAGGTAGTATACTCCCTAAAAGTATACAGAACAGAACTGGTGCTGAAATTCTTCACAGGCGTAAGCAAGTTAGCAAACAGGGGAAGTAACACTGACCAATCTTGCTTAAAGGATTGCTTTATGTTCAGCCTTTCCAGCAGCCAGTGTTGCAATCCAGAAAAGGTTCATGCGCAGCAAATCTATTTTATTTTATTTTATTTGGTAGTGTTGGTAGTAGTACCATGTCAGGCCTCAATCATGGTAGGTACAGGTTGCTATTAGTGTGGCACAATGCAATACCATCACAGGTTTAAACCCATTCATGCCAATTGATTCTTTAGAAACCTTTGCATCGTTGGTGTGCATTTTAGGAGAAAAGTTTTTGGGTGTGCATGCATGCTTGTAATAGCATCACACTACATGGTTTTCCAAGCAACCTAAACCCAGGAGGCCTGGTTTTGAGTTTTGATTCCCCATGGGAGTGGATTTTGGGGACAGGGCTAAAGAAAAACCATCGCCTCTATGCGGTGAAATACGCAGCTGCAGGCGTCCTGGCAGTCAGATCTGATCTGGATTGGGTTATTTCCATTACATCTTCGACACAAATACATAGAGCCAAGGGGAGAAGATATCACAATGCTGGCTTTTTTTGTGTGTGTGGGTAGGCAATGTTAATCCTGCAAATGGATAGCATTTTGGTTACATGTTGAATTCAAATGTAATATAGATATATAAGTATCGTGTTTTAACTTCGATATAATATTTGACCCAGTTCTTTTTTGGAACATGAGCTCATGTTTCAGCCAGCTTTAGGTTGAGCTCACCTGGTTCGTTTCTACATGCTAAGTTCAAGTATGATAGTTATTTATACATCCTTATTACCAAGCATCAATATTATCGTTTCATCATGCTATAATGTGCCGACTCATCAAGGAACTGACTAACGAACTCATTTTTCAGGATACCAGTTAGGAAGCTCAGTGTCCTACACTACTAGGCAAGCTGCTGAAACTCACTACATTATAATGTAATTGACCTATCTTTGTTTACGATGAATGATTGCATGCTTTGGCCAGCTCTGTGCTTCGGCATCACTACATACCTGTGTGTACAGACAGCATTGGTTTGCTGCCTGCCGTCAAAAGGCTTTTAATTTGGTTTTTGTTGCTTGGACTGCACAATTCAGTATGTTTTACACCAATGCTGACAGCACAGGACATCCAGCGCCTTCAATTGCGGGCGTTCCATCCTAGTTTATGTCACCTTTTTTTTTTTAAAAAAAACGTACATCTCTTTTTAGTTTTTGCACACAAGAGAGCGAAGTGCATTGACGGACAGCGCGACAGTGTGCCCGCGAGCAGCAGGTAGTCGAAGTTGAGCAGTCAACATTCTGGACGGGTACGAATGCAGGATGGGGTTGGGCCGAAACCCGCCTGGGCCAGACCACCAGGCACCAATGTGGTATATTTTACTTAAAAAAGAAAGGAAAAGAAACACAGCTGAGTCAGTGTACCAATGTGGCAATGTTTGAAACTTGAGAGTCCTCTGTTAATCCATATATATGACCAAGTAAAAAGTCACTTGCACATAAAGAGCAACGCGCACTAACATTGTTCGTTGATTTACACGTAATTACCAGTACCCTTATTATTTCTGGGCATCCTCCTCCTCCTCTATAACTCAATTTACATTTCTCGCATCCTTACCGCTGCAGATACAGGTTTATTAAGGCGTTGAACAAGTTACAAGTGTTAGAATTGATCTCATCCGTCTTAACCCAACGGTTGAGACGGACCCCTTGACCGCGTCCTGATCGGGGACGTTCAGCCATCTAGTGGCTGGTGGGCCCCCGTCGCACAGTGCCTATAAAGAGGAGGTGGGGCAAAGGCTCTTGACACGAGGGTCACTGCCGCTGCCACAACTCCACCGTCTAACCCTAGTCGGATCGAGAGGGAGGCACTGCCAGCGGCGAGAAGCGCCACCGCCGGTCTCCACTGCGATGCCCCTCTTCTCCGACCGTCGTTGCCTAGCGTAGAGCTTCACCTACACTGGCGCCATGGCGATTACTTCTTCTCTGCCAAGCCCGAAGGTATGGGTCACCTTCTCTCTGTCTCCTTCTGAATCTCTAAGTCACTGATTATCCCAAATACAAGTAAACACCCGCTGGATCCACACCTAGATAGTCCAAAGTCACTAACATTGGTATCAGAGCGGGGTTTCCCTAGGCGTGGATCTTGTCAGGGGCAAGAAACCGATTAGAAAAGAAAAGATAGACTAGATCCGTTCGGATCTAGACAGAGAAGGGGTCAGCCAAACCCTAACCCTACGAAGAAGCGCGTGGGGAAAATAAGAACAGTCTCAAGTTGGAAGGGGCTCGGCTTCAAGACCACTTGATCCAAACCCTAAACCCGCGACAAGATCTCAGGGAAAGAAATAGAAAGAAAAATAGAGAAGAAGGTGATTCGAAATTTCACCAAACCCTAACCCTAAAAGAAAAGAAAGAAGTGGAAGGATGGAGGGGAGGGGACCTATGCGAGTCTCTTCCACCCCGTCACCACCGCCGTAGCGCGGAAGAGAACCGTCGTAGAGCGGTAAGAAGGCCCGCCATCGCGCAGGCGGATCGAGCTGAGTCACCACGCGCGGATGCTGTTGCCGTTCTGGCCGCCTCGGGTGGTCGTCGCTGCCTCGGGTCGCCGTAGTGTCTGTGTGCACGAGAGCAAAGAGAAAGTGCCGAGCCTCCACCTCGTCGGCGCTCCGCTGCGCCGTGCGTACGAGCTCGGGGTCCCAAAAGGCACCACCACGGTACCACTCGACGGCGCCGCGCGCGGCTCAGGCCGCATGCATGCATCAGCGAGGGGCGCCACGGTGGTGCCATCTCCTCCTGCATCGCGAGTTCGGGCCGCCATCATCGTATGGCTCACCAGCGGCTGCTGTGGCTACTGTCTGCGGTGCAGTGGAGAGAAAGGAAGGGGAGCCGGACAAGCTCGGGCGGCACCACCCCTCACCGGCGTCGACGACCACCACAGCTGCCGCCGCTGTCGCGTGTGGCGCGAGAAAGAGAAGGGGAGGGAAGGAATGAACTAGGGTTTAGGGGAACGACGGCCATGGGTGCCTTTTGATCCTCCGCTGGGCGCGGACGGCCGTCCGATCTCCATCGAGGGTTGAACACGGTCGGGTCGAAAGCGGCCCAGGCGGGATGCCACTTTCCTGGCCCAGGCCTAGGTTGCGGCCTGGGCGCGGGTGCGCGCTGCGCGAGCGGCTGCTGGGCCGAACAAGCGATCAGGCCTTCGGGCCAAGCAGGCCTCTAGGCCAAATGAACAAGGAGATGTTTTCAGTTTTTTTCAGAAGCTATTTTGAATGAATAAAGTTAAGTTTAAATGTTTTATCTCTACTCAAATTTGATCCAACGTGATAATTTGTTTAGAGAACAGATGAGTAAAGTAAAAATGCTTCTGAATTAGTATTATTTTCAAGAATTTTTCATGCTACCGCTACAAAGTTAAAGAATATTATCTTCTTATTAAATTCAAACCAATGGGAGAATTTAATTTGAAGAGCAGTTATAGTTATTCAATAAATAATGAAAAGTTGATCCTCCAGTTAAAATTGGAACCAATGGGAAATTTTTAATTGGAGAAATAGTCGGTTGATAGTTAAAGTTAAATTATGGTATTGTTATTTTCTGACCAACGTTGATGATAACAATATTATAATTCTATGAGTTCTATGTTTAAAGTTTAAATCTCTGCTGAATTTTGCATCAAAGTGACCAAATTTTTAGAGAAAAGATAAAGATCAAGGAATGCTCTTAAACTAGAGAAATGTATTTTCATGTTTCCGCTGCAATGAAGTTGATTGTCTTCTAATTAAATTCAAACCAGAGAGAGAATTTAATTTTGAGGAGCAGTTCTATGTTTTTAAGGTTATTGAGGTTCTATAAGTTAATTCCATCTCTGCCCAACAGTGATGTGGAATTAATGTAGAAGAATGATGTTTTATTCTATTTCTGCCCAACGGTGATATAGAATAGAACATAAAGATTTTAAAGTTTAATGAGCATTATTGTTGAATATTTTTTTAGACAAAATACCTCCATGCTTTCATTCTTGAAGGCAGTAAGAGAAATGAGCTGGGTACTTGTGACTCAGATGATGAAATGCCTAAGGGCAAGTTATGTATGAAAGAATGCAATTGTTTAAGGGACTGTGTTCTCTTTAAAGAATGGCTTCAAAAGAAAAGAATTCTAGGATATTGATCCAAGAAAAGAGAAAGATCAATGAGAGTCTTCATTGAGAAATGTCTTTTATATACTCTCTGTGAAGAAAAATTTATTTTCAGTTTCACTTATGAGAGTTGAAAAAGTCATATACATGTTTAATTTGATCAACATTAGATTAAACATGTGTGTTAAAAGAATATTCAGATTTATTTCTGAATTTGATGATTGAACATGAGCCAATCCTAGCAATTATGTTCGTTCAAGGGAATTATCTCGCATGGCGGGAAAAGTTTGTGATAGTACCCGCATGGTGGGAAAAGATTGAGAATACTTATCCCGCATGGCGGGAGAAGGTTATGATGACTCATGTGCTCTAACTGTATCCCGCACATGGAGAGAAGTTTGGGGTAGCTCTTATGCTATCCTAGTACTGACCGTACACTCTGATTGTGTCATGGTCATTAAGTACTAAATGAGTTTAAGAACAAAAGAAAGTTGCATGTGAACCAAAAGATAAGAATAATATGCAAGCGTGACTTACAGAAGTATTGATAATAATAGACTATGTTGAGTTTTGAAATGAAATGAGGAAAATGTACTCCCATACGAATTTTGTTTGCATGATGTAATCATGTGGATGAAGTCAGTAATCAAAGTTTCCTCATTCACAAGAGTTCTGAATGTTTCAAAATTGTGGTAGAAAAGTTCATACCACATTTCGAGGGGGAGAAGTGTAAGATTAATTAAGAAAGACGACTAAGAAAGATACTTCCCCATACTTCAGATAATGCAATGCATACTATGCATTGAAGGTAAAAGTGATCTATAAAAGATGAATGTGATCGTTGAGAGAGTAAGGCGGTCATAATAACGATACCCCTAAAGTAAAGAAATAGCTAAATTCCTGGATCTTTTACAGTTCTGATAGGAAGATAGCATAGTCGGCTAGTATTTATACTAGACGAGTTCAGAGTTATCAAGGCGGTGCTAAATGCGCCATATGAGTTTTAGCAGATTAAATCCAAAATAAGAAATTTGAAGATACACCATCTTTACAGAAGATAGAGTAATCTGGGGGAGCATGGTATGTAGATACCTAAGGCTTGAATAGAAGTGGGATTACATATCCACTACAGTGTTTTAGAGCAACAAATTGCTTAATACATGTTGATGTTGTATGACATATACAACACCTGATGTTAGCTCTTAAAGAAGATAAATAAGTAAATAAGGATCTTGTGATACAGAAGGCTATAGAACAATTGCCTTTTGGCAATAAAGAGTAACAATAGCCCAATATGAAAGAAGTGCCATGAGGCCCTAGAAGGTCTCAAAGAATAAGAAAATCAGATATTTCTGGTGACTAAGGAGTCAATGTTAAGAAAGAAATTCAAATGGAGGGTAATTCAACCTCATTTGAAAAAGCCATGAGAGGCGTTCACTCGTCTAAATGGCAAGGAGCAAAGGAAGATGAAATGAAATCGATAAATACCAACAATGTTTGGTACTTAGAAGAAATTCCTAATAGAGCCAAAACAATAGGCTGTAATGGGTCTGCAAGACAAATGTGACTCCAAAGGGAATATGGAAAGCTATAAAGCGCCACTTGTGGCGAAATGATTTACTAAAAGAGAAGGAATATATTATAATGAGCATGCAAGGATTCTTTTAGAATCATAATGGTGTTAGTGGCACATTACGATTTACAGTTACATCAAAAAGATATAAAGACACATTCCTCAACGGGGATTTGTATGGAAAAGTTTACATGGCATAACTCAAAAGGTTTTGTCGTGGAAGGAAAAGAACGTAAGGGATGTTGTCTGAAGAAATCCATTTATGGATTAAAGCAAGCTTCAAGACATTGGTACTTGAAGTTTGACAGTACAATAAGAAAGTTTGGGTTTTTAAAGAGAATGTAGAGGACAATTGTATTTATGCAAAGTTTAAACATGGGAAATTTATTTTTCTAATCCTGCATGTGGATAGCACCTTACTCGCTAGTAGTGGTGTTAATCTACTATTGGAAAAGAAACAGTTCTTGTCCTTAAGTTTCAATGAGAATGATCTTGGTAAAGCGTCATTCGTTTCAGGAATTGGAACTTACTGAGACAAAAGAAAAAGGGGTATTAGAACTATCTCAAGTGTATACTTAGAGAAGATTCTAAAGAAATAAAGTATATATGTGAAAAAACCTACGCCTGTTCCTATAGTAAAGGGAAATAGTTTTGGGAACTTTTTCCAAAAACCAATGTGAGATCAAAAGGACGTCCTATATGCTTCAGCTGTTAGAAGCTTAATGAGTGCTTATAAGTAAGAACTTACTGTCGGTGTAGGACCCACAGGGTACCCCGCAAGGAAGGGAGAAGAACTAGCCCGACTAGGATTCTTCCCCTATAATCTTAGTAGTAGTATTATCCTGTAATCCTACTAGGAACTCTCACTATAAAACCGACTAGGACTCTGGCCTCCTGATTATATAAAGGAGGCAGGGCTCCTTGAATCGGGAGTTCAAGACAACAATTGTACAACACAACACTTTACAATTAATCCAACGCAAAGGCTAATGCCGACTGGACATAGGGCTATTACTCGATCAAAGATCAAGGGTCTGAACCAGGATAAATCGACTATCTCTTGCGTTAACCATCGAGTTCCGCATATGCTGAAGCCCAAACAATACTGCCCCGGGTACCCCCGTGGTAGGCTATCGGTGGTCAAACATCAATAGCTGGCGCGCCAGGTAGGGGCTTTCGGCGATTTTGCATCCGAGAGCTCGATGGACCTCGACAACATGATCTTCTCGAAGGGATCAATCTTCATCTTTGGTTCATGGATCTGCGAGGCGGGCGATGATGGCAAGCTCCAAGGCCATCTCCTCGAAGATTCAGATCATCATCAGGACTCTTTAAGTTCAATGACAACGACAGATCAGCTTGTTGGAAGATTCATGCAGCTCGTGATTTCCAATCCAACTCGGATTCCGCGACTTCACGCATCCGATCCAAACTCAAGTTCCGCTTCCGAGACGAAGTCTTATCCAAGTTCTTTTGGAAAACTGAGTTCTTTTCTGACAAAGCTCTAGAACATGACGTCAACATATCAAGAATACTACTCGGAGTTCACTAAAAGTACTTCAAAGAAGTCAGGTCCTCTTCCGTTTGGGACTCCACAACATGCAAC